>NC_072854.1:38534425-39134425 GCF_028858705.1 Grus americana
ATACAAGTTGCAGTATTCTGAAGTTGTCCCTGCTCTGAGCAGAAAGCTGGACCAGATAAACTCCAGAGGTGCCTTCCAACCTATATTATTTCATTATTCTGGATCTTAGTTTCCAAGCTACTATTAGGGCATCCTCAACCGCTGAGAATCCAAAAAAACCTCAAAGCTGTAAAACACTTTTAAGAAAGCTAACTGGGATGGGAACAGCTGACAGCTGAAAATGCACAGGAAAAAAGGAGAACGAACAATTCCAAAAATCAGAGACGGAAAGCTAGCAAGATGAATATGAATTGCTCCTTTTTCCAAGTGAGAGAAATCAGTTATGACAGCAAGACAGTCCATCCCTTCTACCTGGCTTGAACTCTCAACTAAAGCAAACTATCTGTTTTAAGTTGCCTTTGTTAGTTTTCATATTAGTTTGTTTTGTAACAGAGGTAGGATCTACTTTAACAATTCACTCAACTGGAGCAGATGACAGCTTGAAGCAGTTGGTATGGATGCTTTTCAAACCTTTCATCTATAGATCTCCTCTGCAGTACACTTGGACTATGTCTTACAGTTTAACTTCCATGCACCAAAACCTCTGAGAGATCTAACGATCACAAGGAAAGTGAAAACAACTGTGGGATGGAAAAAAAAAATTAAAGATCATCACAGCTCATTTGCTCTGTAGACCCAGTTGGAAGATTTTCAACCCGAGAAGTAAATTCTTTAGTGATGATGGGATTGTGCACTTAGTAGTTTTAAGAGAATTCCTTTAAATTAACAATTATTTATTTTTTTAGAAACAGTCCCAGATAGCCTTCTCTCAGGCCAGACAGAGCAGAATGGGATGAGAACTACAGGTTTCTGGTAGACCTTTCCACTGTGACAGCTATTTACGCTGACAAAAGGAAGCTCTAAAGAGAAAGCACAGCCTTGGGTTTAACTGAATATTTCCCAGCTTCTCAAGGAGCTGCTCTAGTTGCACTGTATTTCCTTTACAGAAGTGTTGATAGTTCTTTGAAAATTCCACAAATAGCAGCAGAGGAACCAAAGACATAATAGCTTCTCTTTTTTTACAGTATTCCAAAACTTGGAGGATATTGCCAAGAGACTTGTATTCAACAGAATTTACGAGTTTCACAGAGAGATCATGCACATGTGCTATGCGTGTGCAGATATTGCTTCCTCCTCCTGCTGTTTATATAGGGGGACTATAAATGGTTAGCTGAACAACTGAAATCTCTGACTGCAATAGATACTGACAATAGTAACCAAGTATCAGGCTGACAAATTGTGCTTGTTCCTTGAGTACCTACAATGTAAGTCGCCAGATCACAGACCCCTGTTCTTACGGTAGACTTTAATCTCCTTGACCTCTGCTGGAAGAGCAACGTGACAGAACACAAACAATCCAGGAGATTACTGGAGAGTGTCAGGGATAATATAGGAGATACTACTGGGTCTGCCACCCAGGGGTGATATAGAGCTGGATCAGCTCTTCATAAATAAAAAAGAACTGACTGGGGATACAATAATCAGTGCCAGCCTTGGGTGAAGTGACCACAGACTAGTACAGTTCAAGATCCTAAGGGGACTGAGGAAGGCAAGTAGGACATTACAAACTGGACTTAAGCCAAGGGTAAACCATCCCTGTGATCAACCTATCCAGTTTTACCTATCCAGTAAAATGAGTGGATTTATGGACCAGGGGAGAAAGCAGATGTCATTTATCTCACTGTGAAAGCAAGGCTTTCAAAACTGTTTCCCAAAAAATCCTTGCACCCAAGTTGGGATAGTACAGTCTAGATGGGTGGACAACCAGCTGGATAAAAAGCTGTTGTTGGACGATGGGGCTCAGAAGGAAATAGTTAATGGGTTATACTCCACCTGCAGGCGAGTAACAAGTGGAGTGCTACAGGAGTTTGTCATGGGACCTGTCCTGTTTAGCATCTTTATCGGTGACCTGGAGAAGGCAATGGAGCACACTCTCATCAGGTTTGCAGATGACACCAAACAGGGGCAGTCATGGATACACCCAAGAGCAGGGCTGCCATCCAAAGGAACTTAGCCTGGAGGAATGGGCTGACAGGAACATTATGAAATTAAACAAGGACAAATGCAAAGTGCTGCAACCTGGAAAGGAAACAATACAGGTGGCGATGATTCAAGCTGACATCAGACTTACCGGCTGAGGAGGAGCAGGTCTGTCAAAAAGGACCTGGTGGCCTGCAAGCTGAGCAGAAGCCATCCATGTGCACAGGTGACAAAGGTGGCCAACAGTATCCTGGGCTATATTAGCAGCAGCGTAGCACACTAACAGGAGCATAAATTGAGGGAAATGATCATATCACTTTACTCGGCACGTATTAGACTGCATCTATGATAAAGTCCAACTTTGGGTCCTATTGGTTGCCCAGAGAAGCTGTGCAGTCTCGATCCTTAGAGTTTTTCAAGACCTGACAGGACACAGCCCTGAGCAACCTGTTCTCCATCCTTAACCAGCCCTGCTTTGAGTAGGAGGTTGGACTAGAGACCTCTGGAGATCCTTTCTGACAGGTTTTATAATAATATTCCACTGACATTCCCTGTGATGATAATACAAGCTCCTTCTACTAAGTAGCATTCAGACAGTGATCTTCACAGTTTCAGGAAAAAAGGATCATTTTTAGCACCAGACACTGGAAATAACTAACTTCACGTTGAGGACTGCCAGGTACTTTCATTTCAATTGGTTTGTATTATTATTGTTGCTGATGTTATTCTTTGAGTCAGGCAAGGGAAAATAATGAACACACACTCATGTTCCTTTCACACATCTGTGTAAGCCAGCTGAATCTGGGCCAAAGCATTGGAAAGCTTTATTGAGATAGACCAACTGCAATGCAATAAACATACACTGAAAAAATTGTCCCCCAAAATCAAACACGCTTTGAAAAAACTTAGGAGACAGATAAAATGTCAGAGCACAGACTAAATTGGGTAGGTTAAGTCATGGAAAAGGCTTATAAAAATACTCTTTGCAAGTTCCTCAGCATGGAAAACTACAGGAGGGGGAGTAATTTTGTTTAGAAGGTGTTCTTTTAAAACCCAGAACATGCTGTTGTGATTACTTTGAATACTTCAGTCCCATATGCCGCATCTGACAAAACCACTCAATCGTTAACTTGCATTTTCCTTTACCTACTCATTTCAAGGCAGGCTGGAGTAGCAGCATATGTGATCTAAGGAGGCTGAGGCTATGACTCAAAAGAAGAGTTTCCAGCCAGAACAGGTTGTGCTCCTCCAAACATGTATGCAGTGTTGCAAACAGAAATTCATTTGCCTATAACATATATTGTCAACTGAAGAAAGGACACAAAAGGTAGGGAAAATTCCTGTTCAAGTCATACCACCTTCAACCCAAACTGGATTTCTCACAGTGCTAGTACTTGGATTCCAACACCCACAGCGCCAAAATGAGATTAATGAGGTTATGGTGGTGACTGGTTTTGGGGGTATTATTATTATTATTATTTCTTTGCTGAGTATAACAGATGCACAGAATGCAGAACAGATTCACCATAACAGATCCAGCTTCAGTTTTCTACGGCTGTATGTCTCACTACTACTGTATTATTGTTCTGTTCTGCGCATAGCAGCTTCGCCTATGTAAAGTAATGAAGTGTAAGAAAGAGGCCAGTACAAAATAAATGGGGCTTTTATGCATGTGCCACATTTCATCATAGTATCTGAAAGATTATTTCTATGTATTTAAGTAAATAGATGCATGTAAGTATTTTCAGGGCCAAAAAATGCTTATCGTTGTATACTTCGAGAATTGCACTGCTGGCAATCTGGAGCACAGCCAGGCAAGAATTACCTTTCTGTAGCTACTTATATAATTAAGTATTTTCAGGATTAAGTCCGCAGATATTAATTCACCATGTAGGCTTTCTGGTCACTGCTGAAATCCCATAATAGAAAAAAGGAATTTATTTTGAAATAAATTATTACAAAATATGGGAGGATTAAGATATACAATTCAGTATTTTGACATGAAAATAGATTCATTTTGCTAATTGTTAAACCTTCCTCAAGTTACCTTTCAAAAAAATCTTATCTTGCTGGGTATTAACACTACAGAAGCATAATTTCTAAGAATGTCATAACAATTCACGTGTAAAGAAAATGTATGCAGTTCCTTCTGTTTAGAGGAATACACATGCATTGTTTTTAGCATATTTTAGAAAAGAAGAGAAAAAATTTAAAAAGATATCTTTGAGGGCAATAGTCAACTCCACTACACAAGGTATGGTAGTAGTTTTATTCAGCCTTTAGACATTTTCTGTGCAGGACATTTTCTCTAGGGAATCAACATCATCAGAATCCTAAGTGTGGGAAAATAGTTTATTTCAAATTTGTATCACCTCTGCCCATCCAATAGCTAGCAAAGTCTTCAGATAGCTAAATATACCCTTAGAAAGTCAGCCTTCATTCACATCATCGCATGAATTTAAGTCCTGGAGACATGAATTCTAGCTTCTTGAAGAAATGAAGTTTCACTGAGTTAAAAACTACCAAGCAGTGGTTAGCTGAAGGTTGAAATACTTTTTCTTGCAGGAAGTACTGACCTGAGCTTCCTCAGGCATTCAGCTGATAAATACTGAACACCTTCTCACCTCTTCACCGCACTCAGCTGGAATGGATGCAACTCTTACCCACGCTGCCCAGGACCAGGAGGCTTAGAGGAGGCAGCCAAGGGTCAGCTACCACTTCATCTAATTTGAACTAATCTGCTTGTGGCACAGCATGGCCTGAAGCCAGGAGCAGGTTTAGCTATGCAGATGGATCATTTCTTCCTGCCTATTCGGATCTTCCTTTCCCCCCAGAGCATTCAGCACCGGCCACGATTTGCAGTCCTGTTTAATGTTTTTTTCATTAATCTAGTAAATTGTACCTGCAGAACACTGCACATCCACTAATACCCTCTCTACTTGTAATTGCAATACGGCAGAAGGTAGAAGGACATGGACAAAATAAGTCAGAACTATATAGATTAGACATGGGTCTACTTAGATGTGACTTTAAAAGAAACAGCAGCCTACAGTTTACTGCAAAAACTAGAAGATGATTCCCCCATGAAGGAATGAAAATTTTAAGTAGAAACTAGATTATAGCAGTACAAAGACAATATAGCAAAACATTACCTAAAAAGACTAATTATACAAGACCAAGTACTTTATACTAGTTTTCATCCCCAATATCTCAAATGCTGCTTGCCTTTTCAGATGAGAAAAATTAATGACAAAGATTTAATAATCACAAGTGCATGACCTAGTTTCCAGTCCAGTGCCCAATCTACTACAATATTTTGTTTCTCTTGCTTAAGTAGAGCTCACTAATTAAAGGGGGGAGAAAAAAAAAGAGTGTACTTATACTCATTACATAGTTCTGAAGTAAGACAAAGAAAGCTTCAATCATATGTTTAAAGATTTATGAAGTGTACCTCAAAGCAAACCAGAAAGGGTGTCTGTTAGTCACACACCCTGTTTAAGTTGCTTGTGGAACATTATGACAACTAAACTCTACGTTCCTACATTCAACTCTTCTTCTTACCTGTGTTTTACCCACTTCATCCTTACTGCAGAATAAATTTAGAGGACTCAGTAACTATAGAACCAGAGGAAAGTTATTTCTTGCCATACAATACACAAAACTAAGTAGTTTAGGAAATAATGTTAGTTTGAAGGGTGCACTTCTTCATCCTGCAGTTTTGGGTTTGGTTTTGATTTTTTTTTTCCCCCTAAGAATTACACCTCAGAAGGAAGCACTGGCTTTTTATTTTCTACTTTGAGTTTATTCATGTATTGCCAGAAGCACAAGAGCTCAGTACCTCAAACAGCCTGGCAGGAGAGCAGAGACTCCAATTTCACGCAGACTCCTGACCTGGAACAATTTTGCTCTTCTAGCAAATGCAAGGCCAGTGGCTGCAAGACAGAGCCGGACAGGTTGTATTTCCCCAGGTAAGATGCAAAGTGAGATGTTCTACTTTTCCTGAGCTTAGATAAAGTGTTCCTTTCAAGCAGCTGCTGAGGGTGTGTGGTGAAAGCCACCTTCGATGCAGAAAAAAAGCAATACAGTAAGACATCTTTTCTGATACTTGTTTACACAGACTCACTGAATATATTTATTCTCACTTACAATCGATGTATTTAGTTCAACCACTGCAGTGCTCTAAATGTAAGAAAGAATTTCTATTCTCTATACAAAGTAAAAAAAAAAAAGTCAGAGTTATCAAGCTATTATTATTATATATTATTATTCCTTATTTCTTTACCCAACCCTTGACTGACCTAATAGACAGCCATGCCAAATCCCCTTTCACCAGAGCTAGTGGACGGCTTTATCCAGTCTTCACTTAGAGAAAGCAATGCAATGGGTAAGCCTCATCCTCAGAGAATTCAGATGAAATCTTGTCTTACAAAAAGCAACACCACAAAAAAAGATAAACCACACTGCTTTCATGCTCTCCTAAGACTATAAAATTTGTATGCCTTAAAGAAAAACAGCAGCTGTCTTCCCGTCTATAACTCTGTTATATTACCTCAAGAATGCTGTTACACATAAGTTATGCATTGAAGTAACAGATCAAAGTTCACTGACTTAATGAATAGACGTTCGTTACACACAAACTCTAGTAAATTTTTTCTAAGAACTTCTGTGAATACCCTGTGCGGAAGAAAAGCTTTGAAGGACAGCAGGGAACCAGCTTTCCTTCACCTGGCCTGAAAGCTTTAGATGCAGTCTGTAAAATGACATCTATACTTAGCCTGAAAAAAGCAAGGACTCCGGCGAGAAGAAGGTGGAAAGGGGGCATCACTGAGCTTTCAAACGCTCCTGGGATAGAGGTGACTTGAAACATCCCAAGAAGGAGCTGTGTTGGAATCAGGAAAACTGTCCCACTTGCTTTCCAGACAAAAGCAAGGTACGAATTTCAGAGAAAGCTTGTGAATGAAGACATCAAGCAGTCACCAAAAATGTATGATCTGAGAAAGACTGAAAAGCCTAGGCAAGAGGGCAACATCTCACTCCTGCAGAAGGTGCAAGAGCCTGAATCCAAATCCCTTGGCAGAAAGCTCTTCATAACTCCACCCAGCACTTGCTCCTAGGACACGATGGACTTTTAACAATGGCTTATGCCTCAGCAACACAAAAGCTACATAAACCTTAGGCCCTTAAGGAATTACTCTATCTACTGCTACAGTACAAAATCAAGAGTTTGAAATATCTTTTTATAAAAACTTCAGTTTGCTTATAAATAGCAGCAGATAAATTTACCTTTCAATAGTCAGTATCTTGAAATACAGCGAGGATTTTATTCCATATATTTATCATGAACACATCAGCATTAGGGTTCACTATTCTGTACTTGAATCTTAATAGTTTTTTTTCAGCTATTAAATTCTCTTCTACTTTACATAAAGAAACTCAATTGCAATTTTAACACTTTAATGATGGCAAAAAGATCCTAAAAATAAAAATGTGAAAAGTCCTTTTTAAGAATTATAGAACCATACACTTAATCAGCCACCAGCTGGTGAAGTACTGCACTTTAACACCTCACATTTTTAACCTAACTTTATCTGAAGCAAAGACAGAGTGGAGTAGTAAGTGTGTAAGGAGCAAAGATGCAGGAGCATCATCGATCCCTTCAAAAAGGCATCTACCTATCAACTAATACAAAGAGGCTTTCTCCACTTCAAGTGCGCTGTTCCTGTCCAACCCCTCCAAAAAAAACCCCCATCATACAGGACTTGAAGAGATTCAAGCCAAATCAAACCAACATTCAGCGCTTCGCTGACTCAGGTATTCATTTTACTTTAACAATACAGTGTTCTCATATTCTGACTTCTATCTGTAACTATTGAGTTCCTTTGTACTACTTAGGTAAAGAGGCTTTACTGCCTCTTTCGTAAATACACCTCCACACACAAATCTGCTTTCTAAAGTGAGGGGAGGAAGAAATCTGGAGGGAGAAATCAGATAAGTCAGCTAATGTAGAGACTATTATTGAAAACATTATAACACACTTCATAATCACCACTCATCTCCAGGACAGATTTAAGGCAAAGTCTGGGGGTTAAGTCATTAGTGAAAGTCAAATTTTTTTTTGCCTTTATGGCAAAGGGAATGATGTATTTTGTAACAATTATTGTTCTTCTTCTGAAAAGCAGTGATTCTGTACTCTTCTACCTCCAATGCCAAAAGCAAACTTAAAAGTATATCACTAACAGGCAACAAGAGGAAGAAAGCTAAACTGCGATACCCAGCTGAACTGGATGCCAAAATCATTTAATACTTCACAGCACCTACACAATTCCAAAGATACACACAATCCATTAATAAGACAGATGGATGTAAAATACAAACTCAAGACTGAGGTTTCTTTAAGTTACATGGAACCAAAGATGTTTGTAATTTTTCAAACCACTAGTAAGGTGTGGTGGGTTGACCCTGGCTGGAGGCCAGGTGCCCACCAGAGCCGCTCTCTCACTCCCCTCATTCACTAAACAGGGGAGAAAAGGCATAACGAAATGCTTGCAGGTCGAGATAAGGACAGGGAGAGATCACTCACTAATTATCGTCACGAGCAAAACAGACCAAACTTAGAGAGGGAATTCATCTAATTTATTACTAGGCAAAACAGAGTAGAGGAATGAGAAAATAAAATCAACTCTTAAAACACCTCCCCCCACCCCTCCCATCTTCCCGGGCTCAACTTCACTCCCGGCTTCAACCTTCCCCCCCTCAGCGGCACAGGGGGATGGGGAAATGGGGGTTACGGTCAGTTCATCTCACGGTGTTTCTGCCGCTTCTTCATCCTCAGGGGGAGGACTCCTCTCATCGTTCCCCTGCTCCAGCATGGAGTCCCTCTCACGGGGTGCAGACCTTCAGGAGCAAACTGCTCCAGCGTGGGGTCCCCCACGGGGTCACAAGTCCTGCCAGCAAACCTGCCCTGGCGTGGGCTCCCCTCTTCACGGGTCCACTGGTCCAGCCTGGAACTTGTTCCAGCACGGGCTTCCCACAGGCCGCAGCCTCCTTCAGGTGCCTCCACCTGCTCCGGCGTGGGGTCCCCCACAGGCTGCAGGTGGAATCGCTACACCCCCTCATCCTTCCTCCATGGGCTGCAGGGGGACAGCCTGCTTCACCATGGCCTTCACCACGGGCTGCAGGGGGATCTCTGCTCCGGCGCCTGGAGCTCCTCCTCCCCCTCCATCTGCACTGACCTTGGTGTCTGTAGAGTTTCTTACATCTTCTCACTCCTCTCTCTGGCTGCAAAAGCTCTCTAAGTGTTTTTCTTCTTCTTAAATATGTTATCACAGAGGCGCTGATTGGCTTGGCCTTGGCCAGCGGCGGGCCCATCTTAGAGCCGGCTGGCATTGGCTCTATCAGACACAGGGGGAGCTTCTAGCAGCTTCTCACAGAAGCCACCCCTGTAGCCCCCCCGCCACCAAAACCCTGCCACGCAAACCCAACACATTCCACCCCTCGCCTCTGTGAATCACGTATTTAAGAATTATTAAAATATACATTCAACACAAAAACTACACACACTAATCACATCAACAAGGAAAAGAAAAAAGAATTCCCCCACCAGAATCAAAGCAACACTATCACAACACCAAACAAGAGTGGACAATACACACAGAATCCACCTCTCGTCCCTTCACCACTATTTCACTCTCAAGCTAAGTTCAGTCAATGTTTTGCCCGTTACCTCTTCCAATTACTGTCCTTATCTCGATTTTCTCGCCCCACGTTGGGCGCCAAAAAGACTGTGGTGGGTTGACCCCGGCTGGAGGCCAGGTGCCCCCCAGAGCCGCTCTCTCACTCCCCAAGACTAGTCAAGTGCAGTAGTGGGTTATCTCAATTGATTGTTCACAGTCAGTTACAGATTGATCTCCTCGTTCTCTCTTTCCCCCCTTCAAACACATAAGGATATTTATTTTATGAATACATAAAAAAAGAGGCAGAACAGTTACTTTAGTTTTAATATTAAATTTAGTTATTAAAGAAAAAAGGTTTTCTAAGCCAGAAATAGGTAACAGTTGCTATTTGAACAATGAAGTTA
Source organism: Grus americana (assembly GCF_028858705.1). Classification (NCBI taxonomy): domain Eukaryota; kingdom Metazoa; phylum Chordata; class Aves; order Gruiformes; family Gruidae; genus Grus; species Grus americana. Next base: position 38,544,522 of record NC_072854.1, read on the forward strand.
AGTAAAAACCTAAGCAGAAACAAGCAATGATAAAATGCATTGCTGTGCTGTGCCTCATTTATATTTTAAGAGTAAAACAGTGGTCAATTTGCTTTCCGAACTCTTATACCAGACAAGTACATTCTGGCATATTTCTACACCTTTGGCTGAAAGCCATAAGTATTCAAAGCATAAGAGAATGATGGTGCTTTTTTTTTTTTTCCAGTTGTATGTTATGTATTCTCTATGTATACATAAAGTGTTTACTCTGCACTTCCTCTGCTTCCTCTACATTGTAAACAACCTCAAGTCCTGCATGGAGTATTATGTTTCACACAGGAATAGGCACTAACAGTATCCAAGTAAACTACAGACATTGATTTCAACAGAAAGTACGTGGTGCCTGCAAGAACTGCCTCCAGGGTGCCCTGTGACCTCCTTCTTCTAAGTCAGGATTTTTCCTTCCTGAATTATGCAACAAATTATATTAGCAAAGCTTAAGTTTTGATAGGACTAAAACTTGTTTTCTTATGCATGCAATTCAGGGTTTTTTTTAATTAACTCCTAAAAAAAAATCTATGCTGAGGAATATGCATCAAATAATCCTAATATGAAAATAATTTGGAGAGCTTTGTTTTAACAGCAACACATTTAGCTTTTTCCACAGCATTCTTTCTCTGAATTCTCAAGACTTGGACTAAAGTCCTCTTAATTACTCAATCAAAAAATGAGATAATATAATATTAATAATTTCAGATAAAATTAGACCATAGTCTCAGAAAGGTTGGACTAGCGAAAACCATTTATCTTGCATGCTGAATGAATATTTCAAAATTTCCTTCTGAATAGTCTGATAGGAATCAGGTTTTAGAAGTCTGCGGAGGTTAAAGGAGCTCAAACTCTCCAAGTGACAAGGGTTATTTTTTTAAAGGATTAATGCACCAGTGCTAACTTCATGCCTGTTTTGCGGCAGCCTCCCTCTTGCATTCCTCTACTATTAATTTAACTCTCATCTTTCACTACTAAAACTAGTATCAGAATCAGGTCCTTAGTCTTCTAATATCACCCTACATAAATTTATCATCCTCATAAAAGCCATGGAGTTACTTATGGTCCAACCTAGATTCCCCATGGCTATGTGCCACAGCAGTCCTGGCTCCTGGAGGTGTTGGTAATCTGCATAAGCCTGGCAATCCTTTGAGGCAGTCTTAAAATTCCTGCCATCTTGTTATGTCTTGAAATTATGAAAATTAGCCAAAATTATAACCCAACATGTAATAACTACACAGCGATTTTCTTACCTCTCTGAAAGTGTATCATTATTCTGCTATTGGCTCTGGAAAAAAAAACCAATCAAACTGAAGTATTTCTAAAATGTAAATTCATGGACTTTCAATATTCTTGACACAGCAATCATTTACTTCTCAATTAAAGGTATAATGTTATTTATAAAAATGGTCTGGAAGGGGGAAAAGGTGAAGGCAAAGAAAAGAGTGACTAACATCAAAGTTCAATCTATGAGGGCTACACAGGGAGAATATTAACAAAAATGATTCAACTGTATTTTGACACTTTCTTAAAGTAACTTTTAGATGGTTTCTCCTACCTTGCTTGACTTCAGCCATGACTTTGATTTTTTTTGAAGATGAACAGACACACAGCATATTCCAAAGACAGCTTGCACAGTCGCAATGTCAGAACTACAAGTCAATACATAATTACTGAGAATAGGACACCCACAATAATCATCATGTCTTGATATACTGACTGGATAAGGTAGATTTCTCATGTCTGCAAGTCCTGCTAGGAAGCAGCATTACCACGTAGGATACCCTCCTCCATGAATAATAAGGTAGACTATTCTAGCGTCAAGCCAAATTCATCCTCTGCCATAGATCTGCTGACTGGAAACCTTCAACATCTTTAAATAAAGATTTGAGTTCCTATGTCAGGTAAAACAGTGGAAGCACCAAAGCCTTCTCCTGATCTCTGACAAGTTAATGCATAGTCTTGCTACCTCTACCTGTTTGTTAGGATTTTTACTCCAAGTCCCATCTATCTCAGTTTTGCAGACACATACCTATTGTTTCAAGTTTGCCTGCAGCTTTGATTGCTGTACAAGAATTTGGCTACCATATATCACAAATTGATAATCCTACAACATTTTACTGCCTTTTTCCTATACCAGATTTAGCTCCTTGGCATTGTGTTGAAGCAGACAATGGAAGTAATTACTGTAAAATGGGCCTGGCCTGCACTGCCCTGGCACAAAATAAAGAGAAAGCCCCTCCATAAAAGAGGACATTCAAACAAAGCTCAACTAGTGGCCTACTACTGTCAAACTGTAATACTGGTTTTAATCACGGCAAAGGCAAGAGTCAGAAAAATTCAAAGAGGGAGCCTAGAAGCATCAGGTAGAGCCCCAGTGATGCAGCACCTCATCAGCCAGCTCACGCTGGTGCTACAACATCTGGTTTGTGGTAGTAGAGACGTACCGCTGCACCCACTTCTGCAGAAGCTAACTCTGTGGATGGCCGCAGGGTGTGTTCCCAAAACTGGCACCTTTCCTAGTTATAGGATAGCTTTGGATCTCACAAAACCTCCTGCTGAAGACAGACAATCCCTTATGCTCAGCAGCTGTAAGGCTGAGCCTGCTTCCTCCAACGATGGCCTCAGTGACTTCATTGCAGAAGTCTTTCTTAAGCGGGTTCATCTTCTTTGAACAGAAGATTATGTGTGCATACCAGCATGATCAAATACAGCACTATTCATGAAATCCAAGGGATCCTTAACCTATACCCATTTACAATCTAATTAATTGATGCTTGAAATATTTCAGTGCTACTGCGATAACACAGCAGCCACACAAAGGAAAATACACACAATTCTTGTAATTCAGTTCCATGCACTAAAGACATGATGATAGGCATATACGCACATCTCTGGGTCAGAAGTCCACAGGTACTTGTCTCAACAGGATAAGTTTAACTCAGTGCTGACTGAAGATGATGAATGCATGAAGATGAATGCACATCCATTATTCACCAGCTGGCACTTAACAGGTTGCAGGTCCTTCCTGACACTGCACCTGGACACAGGGAATGGAATCACTCTTCTCATTTTTATGTTTTTTAAAGCACCCCATCCTGTCCAATATTATAAATAAGAGGGGGAAAAAACCCACAAAACAAAAAACCACTAGAGGTTTCAGCACATGTTAAATGTCCCACTCCCATTAACACTCACTGCAGACAATTTCTTCTTTCTTTGTTTCAGGTACAGAGGAGTGAACAGAACACCCTGTGCATCTCATTACACAGGCACACAAACCCAACAACGTTCTTAGGAAGAAATTCTTCACTGTGAGGGTGGTGAGGCACTGGAACAGGTTGCCCAGAGAGGTTGTGGAGGCCCCATCACTGGAAGTGTTCAAGGCCAGGTTGGATGGGGCTTTGGGCAACGTGGTCTAGTGGAGGGTGTCCCTGCCCGCAGCAGGGGGGTTGGAACTAGATGATCTTTAAGGTCCCTTCCAACCCAAACCATTCTATGGTTCTTACTTCTGTCCTTTTCCCCCTTTCCAGCCATGAAGCAGTGGGCCACAGCCATCAGAGCCTGGAACAATGAGACCTTTGGCATGAAACACCACATCAACCCCTACAGGCCTGGGCTACAGCAGCCACAAGCGAATGACACAACAAATACACAGTTCACCTGAGCAGGCCGGGAAAGAAAGGGAAAGGCAGGCCAAAATCTTTGCCACATTTTAACTTGGTGTCACGGGTTAATAAGAAACATTGCTGTCACAAGAATTTCACTTCCTCCTCCCCTCAGAGAGGGGAGCAGGGCCAGGGGAGGGAGGCTTGTGCCTCCTACGGCCGCAACTTCTTACTTTTTCAGAGACAGCTCAGTACAAGAGACTGATTCAGCAGAATTGGATACACAAAGCAAGAAATGCACAGTAAGAACTTCTGTACTTTGAGATATGCTTTCTGCAGAAAGCACAAATTGTCTCTGCAGTTCATTTTGCCTAAACAGAAGTACAGTTTCTCAGCGAGCTCTTATCCTATTTATTGTCAGCATCCATCAATAAAATAAAATTTTAAAAAAACCCAAGTTCTGTGCCATTCCAGCATCTCTAGAAAAGCTAGCGTACAAAAGCGCATTTAACCCATTCTAAATACACAAATCCTGTTTGCGAGGTGCTCTGTGCCAGGATTAATGCTTCTATTCAAGTGGCATTTATAACCAGTGGGCATAGGATACCTCAGTCTAAAGAAAAAAGGTCAACTTTGTGTTCAATTACTGGCGTTCACAAGAAAATTACACAACTGAAAAGCGTTTTTAATACCTGAAACAGCTTCACAATTCTAGGTTTCAGCTTCTTGTGAGGACTCATACGTGTTCAGTTGCTATTACTGCCATATAGCTTCCTACATAACTTCTCCCTTATTTTATTTGCTTTTAATTCAAGTCACAGAACTTTGTTTCCAACTGACTGTCTCAGCACTCTTTTTCATAACAGCAAGCACAAAACTGGAGGCCAACAGGAAGAAAAGAATGTAACACCAACCACAGCAACTTACCTACTAGGTCAGGAACAAAGTACTGGGACGCAATGAATGCTGCAGGCTGTATACATAAAACAGAAGATGATGGTAAAATAATCTGACTGAAATATATTCTGCTTTTCCCAAGACTTTTCCTTATTAATAGTATGCAGGACAAACCTGCCTTAAAGTAAGAAAGGTGGGAAAAAGCACTAAATTAAAGCCCTTCACACATACTGTAAATGAAAGCAGTCACAGAAATCATCCTGCATCAACAACTCCTCCCTCACAGCTCAAGAAGGTGACTTCAAGAAGGGAGAATACACTGGCAATGCCACAACCTCCTCACCCAGCCCTGCAGTACCCACCACCCTTGCCCAAAACGCAAGCATACAAGGGAGATGCAGTTCAGCCGGTCTCCAATTAACAGTCCTGATTGTTAAAGGGCAAACGGGTCTGGTATGAACCAACCTCACACTTGAAGAGCCTCCTATTTTAGGTTGCCGTTCCACTGAACGGCAACTCCTGTATCAGAGACCCCAGTAATAGATCAAAAATGCAGTGCTCGTGAAACACACAGGCAAAATCAATACAAGTTCACTCTGAAAGGTTTCAGACAAAGACCATATTGATCTAGTTTTTTGTGCTAGCATAACCACTATACTATTTACTCTTGTCAAAGATCAGAAAAATAGCATGTGCTGACCCCTATTAAGATCAGAATTGTTCTGCAAGGTGATCTGATAGGGATAAGAACCGGGAAATATTATTGTTAAAACCTGCAAAGTTGGAAAGGGCAAAAAGTTTATAGGAAAAAAGGAGGTAGAAGACAGTGAGTGTCAGCAACTACACTCAAAAAAAAAATTTCCTCAAATTATACCTTTACTTTCACATGGAGCCGGCCATCTTCCAATCTAAAGGATGCTATCATACCTACTACCACTTAATATGAAATCATCCCTTGCAATATAAAGTAACATCCAGAAAACCTTTTTACAAATTAATATAGATACTTCTAGTATGCCATTTTAAGGAGTGTTTTCCTACTCCATCCCCAGCATCATCAGTTTTCTTCCCAGAATATCTATCTATACCTAAGGCAAAAGCAACACTCAGTGAGCACTGGCCACTGCAGAGGACCCAGCCAAAGTGCACACAAGTTTAAGATGTGGAAAGATGAACGTTACCAACGGAAGGAAAAAAGACTTCTACTGCTTGGTATTTGATAAAGGAATAATTTATTCAGAGGAGCTTCTTAAATGTTTATTCTCTTTTACGCATCAGATAGATAGATAAAATCTCACTGGAATGCTTCTGATTTTTCACTGAGGTTTGGGATTTTTTAGGCCTATTACAGGGTCATCAACAAATGTCAAAGTCATAAGACCTTTTTTATGTCACCTGCACCAGTCACATGATTATACTTTCTCAAAATAAAATTTGATTTTAGTGAACCAACTAGCTGTACACAGAACAAAATATATCTGTATTTCCCAAGTATTCTCTTCCCACGGTCTGAAACAGAGGCAAAACAGGAAGTCTATGCTTCTCTTTAGCTCACATAACAATTCCACTTGAATTTAAAAAAAAGTTTACAATTGTTTTTTAGTAAATTAGTACACATAGTCTGTATAATCTGATAGGAAGGACAAGCATTCATATCTTAATAACCCCCTAATAAATTGTTCATCCCCCCCAACATGGAATTGATTATTCTGAGAAATTATCACATGAGGCATCCTTCGCTCTTGTACTCATCCCGATGGATCCAGCTTGGCCACTGTCAGAAATAAAACACTGACATAAATGGACCTTTGGTCTGTTCCCATATGGCTGCTTTATAATAAATCCTATAGCGAGTCAACTATGTCACTGCTTAGTTGAGAACCCACTAAGATCCCAGGACATCACATACAGGAGATGGTAAGGATAAAACATCAGTGCCATTGCAGGTAGGATCAAGATTGGGAACTCTTGGATATTCAGCAGCCCCATCAGACAATCTGTTCTGAAACTTGCCAGTGCTTTAGTACAACTTGAGTAAAGGGAAAGAAGAGAGTCCAACAGTTTACAAGTGCACTACATTTAGCAATGATGATAACAGTCAGGGAGAGGGGTTAAAATTAAGCAGCTGGGGAAGGGAGAGAGCCCTCAGACACTTAGATTTAATAGAATCGCTTATTTCCTGCTTGCTGAATGACTCTGCAAGAATATGAAAGCAGCCTGGAAGTAGAGCGCTCCTCCAATGGCAAAATTCTCAGTCAGGGAAGTGTTTAGACTTGGCAACTAATACAGGCCATTGGAAAAGTCTGGTATTAAAATACCTGTTTGCATATCTTCACGCTGAGATTCTGAAAACAAGCAGCTTATGGGAAACTGTGATTTGTTTAAACAATATTAAAAGGTAAAAAAATTAAAGATGAGATGAAAGTTTTAGTGTTAAATGATTTGTGCACTTTAAAATAGCAAACTTGTACACTGAATAAAGCATAAATGAGATTTATAGCAGGAATAGAGCAAATTACTTCCACACTTCTGTAACTCATCAGCTTAAAGAGCATACAACTTCCAGCCAAAGGTTTCTAATACAATTTATTTCAGTGAAAAGAACTGAAACTGTGTTTTTCCTTGTAATTGCTATTTACAATGTGTTCAGTTGCCTGGGAGGGGGGGGAGGAGATGGGGAAGACAATTACAAAAAGGTTCTAAATACACTTTTAAACATGATGGACCCAAAATCTCAGACAATAAACTGAATTGTAATTATTGATAGACTTGTCCTCATGTAATTAAACTCAGTGTGTTACAATCTGCTGTTCCTCATGATTTTTGATGCATCATTGCTCCTGAGACGGGGCAATCGCCCAATGACCTTGTAAAAGCAGCAATGGTTTCACATGCAGGCAAAATGCCCCGGGGGGGGGAACGGGACACCAAAAACAAAACCCAAATATTTTTATTAAGCTTTTCCTCAGTGAAGTTTGGACATGTTTGTGAATCACAAGTAAAACATAAAAGGATTAAGAACGACATTGCCTATGGCTTCAACATACTTCAATGCTTAGTAGGTTCTGGAAATTTTGTTGTCCAGGTAGAAGCTGAGGGCAAGTGGAAAAGAGTATTTGGGCATTTACCCTGGCATTCCCACAGCTCTTTCTTTCACCTCTGGCCAGCCATTGAGGTTAAGTATGACAAGTGACTGAGTGTGCAGAAATCCAGCTTTATTGTTGGATGAGCAGCGCGCTAAATGGAGATAGGTGTTTTAAAAAAATCTAGCTCCTTATTTCTTCTTACATCTATTTTTAAATATGTCCAAGTATAAATGGTTGCCTGTAAAATTTTCCTTTGAACTTGTCTGAGAAAAGGAATGTATTATTTCAGGATGCAAGCCCCAAGCTTCCACATACTGCAGCATACTTCGGCTTTACCTGCTTGACAGGCCAGCTGTCTTGGCATAAGAGACCCTGAAAACATTATTTGTCTTATTTTTCTACAAGTCACTGCTAGATACCACTATTCAGTACTTAACAGTCTACTTTTGCAAAGTATATGCAAATAAGGCTATTAAAACTGGCACCATACCCAAAAGAAAGTGCTGATACAAGGAATTGCAGCTTTTTGACAGGGCCCAGGAGATAGCAGAAAGTTCTGGCGCTTCTGCAGAACTGCAAACAATCCCTGTACTTTAGAATCATTAAAGGAGCTATTTTATCTACTTCGAATTGAATTCTCTGTAATCTGATGCTTGTTTAACAACCTTGGCAGTAGAAAGTGAACTGGGAGTACCAGCTCCCATGCATGCAGCCAGGCCACAAGCTATCAAACTGGCAACCACATTGGCAGTCTTCAACATATTTGATTTTATTACCCATATATATCTCTATATAATTAGGGGTGTGTGTATATGTATATATAGTAGGTGTAATACATCTACACCCACCAAAAAAAAAAAAAAAAAAAATCACCTTTCTCAGTTAGAAAACTGGCTTACCCATTCTTTACCAGACCAGGACCAGAGTCTCCTCACAGACATAAAGACCAGAGACTTCAGATGACCTTTCCCAACACCACACTCTGCATTAGCTGGGTAGATGTGGCCAGTAATGAACAACTACTTTTTCCTGCTTCTCTGCTGTACAGTACATATGTGCTATACTATGGGTGAGGAGAAAGGGAAGAGTAAAGCCTAAGCCAGGAAATCAAGCAAGACTCTTCCTCTTTAGCACCTCACCTCCAAGTATGCTGTTCAGAGGCAAGAGGTATGATGTTTGAGGGGAAAAAGGTAGCAGTGAGCCTGCTTTGCCTCCAAGTGCTCTTTATACAACACGTTTTAATAAATCCTATTTTTCGTTTGGTTGTCTTTCCTGGTTAGTCTGAATCAGACTTTTTCCATGAATACTGCAGCTGCTTAAAAGCTATCCCCAGCTAAACAGCCTCTCATTGGTTTCTTCTTGGGAGTTTTACATTTTGGTTAGTTTTCCTTTCACCCGACCTCAGGAGACCTTCTCAGGTCTACACACACAGAGACATAAGAGAGCCTCTGAGGAAACTTTGTAGTCAAGCATCAAGACTAATAAAAGCACTATTCATCTCACTAATTTATGGAGTTTTTACTGATGAGTCAACCTATCCAGTAAAACTAGAGACATAGTTTTTGTCAATTTATACGACTCAGCAATAAGTAAAATGACTGTATATGCATTCTAATGCAAAGGTACAAGTCAGAGCACCAGAGCTAAGCATTAAAAGTAATACGCAAGAACATAACCAAGGCTTCACATACTAGGTGTGGTTTATCGTCTACCTTTGACTTTACCATTTTTCATTTTGACAGCAAATCCAGGGCCTGTTACACCAATGAAGTATTTTACTATCCGAACTTTGCATCTTTATCAGAATTGTGCACACACACACTTACTCAGCTCTTTTTTTCCCAGATTAATTTAGCATGTTTAGAAAGATTTATCAATCTGAATTACCATTCTGAAGCAACTTATAGATGTGATAAAAAGTTTTTGCTGTGCTATGGCATCTCTTAAAAGCTAACTGCATTCGCTGATGTGGAGCGGGGGTGGGGGGTGGGTGTGTGTGTGGAATGGAGTTGAATTTACAGCTGGAAGTGGAATAACGGTGATAAAATGCCTATTCCACCTGCCAGGGGATAAAACGTAGGACAGCACGAAGAGCCAGGCTTGCCCGCAGGAAACAAGGTGGGGCACCCGTGGGAAAGAGGGCTGGAAAAGGAGGAGGGTACCGGGAGAACACAGACACGGCAGCGGGAACTCGCATCAGAGCGGCGTTAACTTTTAGCAGCAGCATCCTCCCCGGGCTGCAGCTGCTTCTCTTCTCTGGAAGATACAGAGGGGATGGCGCCGCTACCCGCGGCGAGCTCCGCGCCCCGGGGCCCAGGGGGACCAGGCACAGCGCGGGGGCCGGGCACGGCGCTCACTGCCGCCCGCGGCCCCCCGCCGCCCCGAAGGAAGAGGAAGCGCCGCCCGGCCCGCAGGAAGTCCCTCTGCCCCGCGCCCGCTGCCCCACCGGCGTCCCCGGTCCGGCGGCCGCTGCGCGGGGGCGGGCCGGCCCGGGCGCTCCCCGGCGTTGCGCCGTGACAGGTGGCGGCGGCGGGGAGAGGCCGCCCGGGGCCCCCGCCGCCTCGGGCCCGGCTCCGGCTCCGCAGGCGGCGCCCAGCCGCGGCGTGTTTCGCCGTCCCCGCAGGCAGGCGGGGGGGCCGGGGTGAGGGAGGGGGCTCCCGCCCTCAGCGCCCAGCGACCCCGGCTGCTCCGGCGCACCTGCCCCGCCCGCCCCTACCTTGTTAAGGTGGGGGTCGCGGAGCACCTCGTAGCCCCTCTTCATGGTGACTTGCACGGGCCGGCCGGCGTCCCGGCTCTCGGCTGCCTTCCCTGTTTGCATGGCGAGGCGAGGCTGACTGCTGTCAGGTCGCTGCGGGAGCTGAGGCAAAGCGGCGGCGGCGGCTCCTCCTGCTGAGGTGACCGCCCGACGGGGTGGGATGATCCTGCCGGGAGGGAGGGGGCAGAGCCGCAGCAAGGCGCCGCCGCCGGGACGGGGGTCACCGGGGCGCTGCAGCCGCCGCTGAGTCACTGGCAGCTCCGCGCAGCCCCGGCGGGCTGGTGGGCGCCCAGGTGCGAAGGGGGGAAGCGCAGGGGGCGAGCAGGCACACAGCCCTCCCTGCGCCTGGAAGTCTCCGGCGTTTGCAAGGGGTTTAGACTGCCCTCCCTTTTAACTGCCTCAAAGAGCCCCTCCAGATCGCTCTGTGCCCGTTAGGAACGGGCTGGTCTTTAATCACCTGCCGAGGGGAAATCGCACCAGCCGCTCTCCCTCATCACGCTGGGTTCTATGCAGGACTTGGTGTTACCGCTTAACGCCGAGTAGCATCACGTTGCGAATGCAGCTCATGGACCTGCGAGCACAGGCTCTGGCACTCTGCGTGGGACCCCCCACCCGAGCGGGGTCCCCTGGGCTCGGCCATAGGCAGAAGCGGGGCCTGTGGCTTTAATCAAGTTTCACTTTCATTCCATTATTAAATTATGAAATCCAACCTTTCCCAAAGGGGATGGGCTGCATAGCTTTGTACAGTCGGAAGCAGCACATGTTTGATGTAATTAGCTTTGGGTTGCGGGGGGAGCAGTGTGCTGGTTTCAGCTGTGCTGTTTGGGGTTACGCCCGGTCGGGATGGAGAGTAGCAGAGCAGGTGTTCTGCTGATCTGTATCACTATCCCTAACATTTGTTTGCAATATGTTCTGAAATTGTTTGCGTACAATCCGTTGTGTACTATATGACACTGGCTTTATTCCCTTAAGTTCAGGTATGTAAGCAGAAATAATTTCCATATGGAAGCTGTAACCCTGCTAGAGAATAGGATAGAGAGTCTTGCTGTCTATTGTCAAGCAGCAACAAACAGATCAAAATGCAGCTCTTTTAAGCTTATGTCTTCACATTTAATCTGTAGGCCTTGTATCCATCCTACTACCTCATGTTTTATTAAAAAAAAAAAGGTCTGTCACGGAATCTGACCTGTGCTGAATTTCCTGTTAAGTAGCTCCAAAAAGTTCATTTGGGGTTAATTAACAAAGAAAAGTTGGAAGGATTCCAAGTCTGTATTTCTAGAAACTTGATTAGCAAGTCAGCAGAAAATTCAGTAAATAAACTTCTCCCTTGCTCCACCATCTCAGAAAGTATTATGGAAAGCAGTACTAATAAAAAGTTTTGAACAAACTTTAAACCTGGAGTCTGTGTGACTAATTATCCGGCCTTCCTTGGATTTGTCTGGATAGCTGAATATCTACCTACCCAAGTCCTGAGTATTACCTTCAACAGGTATCAGGGGTATCAGCGTAGCATTTCAGGTCTTAGTCATGATAAAAATAAAAAGTAATGTAGAAACATCCTTTTTCCTTTCTTTGTGGGTACACTGACATCATTCTGATAGAATGCTAACCTAAGTGCAATCTTTCTGTCCAAGAGAGAGCAATGTGTACTGATGTAATTTTTATCTTTGTGTTGCAACACTGTCTATAAAAAAACCTCTTTGATTTATGCCAAAAGTCACTGCAACCACTATGAGTACCTGTTCTGAGGTCTGACCCCTGCTAAGGACTAGTCCTTACTCACCTCACCTCCGTTATAAAAGGTATGTAATGAAACCGCTAAGTTTGTTTGGATGTATATTTGGTTTTTATGTTATCAGACTTCAGAAACTGTTTACTACTGTGGTTTAAGTACAAATGTACTCCTCCCTGTAATAGAATTTATTTCTGTTTGTTCAGCACTAATAAAAACAACATCATAATTATTTGTTAGGATAAATGTGTTGCTGAGTTGTAAGAATGACAACAGACCTTTTCAGCTCAAAAGGAAGACCAAAGAAAAAAGAAAAAATGGTGTCTCCTGTCACCTGTAGAAGTCTTCCACTTGAATGTCTGGAACATTTTAGCATTTAATGGGATTAGTAGGGATTTATTTGTTCGAATCTGCTGCTAGTGGTTGCTTTCCTTGCTAGTGTTTATAACCCCCTGCAAATTTTGTCATGCATTTGCATTGCCTTTGCAGAGTATCTTTGAGCAAGGCGAATTTGAGAGTGACTCTTCCAGGACCTCACAATATTTGAACCGCAAACCAGTTCAAAATGGGCCAAAGGAGTAACGTTCAGCAGTTACATCTGCAGTCAGAGGTGGTTATTCCAAAAGAAGACTGCATTGCACAATAAAGCTGTATTACAAGAATAATAAGGCCTTTGTAAGTGGCCAAATCGATTGTTATGGGTGTGTATGTGATACAGGTATTTTTGCAAATGTTATCCCACATTCAGATTAATGATTAGTGAGCATTGTACGTTATGGAGGTGTTTCTGACAGAAAATACAGTGGCTTTGCCCTTCTGCCAGGCACCTAATTCTGTTTCTCAAGCAGTTTCTATATGGTACACTTTTAAAACTCCTACTCGTCATTTTTCGTAAGTACCTATACTTAGGGTTTTCTCCCACCCCCTATATTCTATAGTTTAATGAATTAATGTGAAACTTTCTGGTAACTTCTTGTCTCTCAAATCTCTCCAGATGTACTATGAATATATGAAAAGCTGTACTTGAAGAAGTCCTAGGAAAAAAAAAAAAGGAACATTGGTCATCTAGTGCACCCTCATATCAACCTAGTGTTAAAAGGCTCCAATAAATGAGACTTCACAACCAGCTTTGGCAAGCCAACAGTAAGGAGAGAGAAGTAGAAGAAAGAAAAAAATTCCTTGTTGCTGAAGTAGTTAATTGACTGACTCAGTTTAAATATTTAAGAATGGCACTTGGGAAATGTCCCTGTGTCAGGCTATGACAGATCAGAGGATTTGGACCCCATCAAACCATTGTTTGAACCACTGTTGAATCTGGAATCTCCATATCCTGCTGTGGCACCGGAGAGGGGGTAGCTTCCAGGGCTACCATTTCAGAAGAAGAGAAAGGGAACATCCAATTAACTACTTTTTTCGGGTGGTACTTGCATTTCATGTCTGACTTACCCCATCAAGATCTGTAGTCAATCTATTGCTGATCTATGGTGACTGTTGGGTGCTCACTATGGGTCATGGTACTCCAAGCCAAGACCTCGCCAGCCCTGAATCAACTGCGAGCTTTACTTCACATGTTTTACTGATGGCAATTCCCTTTATATTCTCAGCACAATGTTTGCTTTTTTTGCAATAGTGCAACACCGTTAACTCATGCTGGGTTTGTGATCCAGTATAACCCTGTGTCCTTTCCTGCGGGGATGCAGGTTGAATGAGTTGGCAATATCAAGTCAAATTTGGCAGAAACACAAGGTTAACCTTAAAAAAGGTAAATTGTTTAATGATTTAAAAATAGAACTAAAGCATTTTTAAAGCCTCTATTATGTAAACATTTTGCAGTAGCATTAGCAATCCTGACTTGTGCTTGGTAATTTGAAAATTAAGTTCATTTTTTGATCATTGGGAAGCATGTTTTTAGTTAGTTAAACTGAAGGAGAAGCAAAAACTAAACAGCATAAGAAGTACAAGGTTATTGTTTAATTTTAATTTTGACAATTTTTTATTATCTAAGTGTTGTTTGTAACACAAAGGTGGATTTTTTAAAAATTTTACTTTAAACTAGGCAACGCACTCCTGAAGTTGAGAGAGGAATCTAATGGTAGTTTTGAAATGCCTGAAGTGCACCGCCAGCCCTGCCTGTCCCTGCCCACCCTCCCAGGGCTCCCCCCACCCTGCCCATGGCCCAGGGCCCCATTGCAGCCCCCCGGGGCCATTGGTCACTGCCGCAGTGACGCCACAGCAGCGCCAGTCCCCAGCACCACCACAGCCCTGCCTATGCCTGGCCATGGGCCCTGCTGGCCTGCACCCTGACCACCCATGGGCTGACTTCCCAGCCTGGCCTCAGCCAGCTTCATCACTATGGATTCACTCAGCAATCACGAGGCTGTGTCTGACCCTGGTTACCCTCACCGGGCCTGACCCTGCCTCACAGTCCCAGCTCAACCTCCAACCGGCCTCAGACACCACAGCGGACCTGGATGGGGAGCTGCCCGTGGCTGCCCCCAGCCTGCCCTCCTTCTTCACTGGGGGTGGTGGGATGAGCCCTGGCTGGTGAGACCCTGCCATGGCGGCCACATGGGGAACCCCCCCCGGCCCCCACTGCACCCTGGCATGGCAGACGGTTACTGAGAGGCTCTTGTCACAAATGAGGAGTGCAATGCCAAGAGACGGCAGTAGCAAGGTGCACCTGGAGAACGTCCAGTCAGGCTTAAGCAGGACATTTTCCACCAGAAGGGTGTTGAGCGCTGGAGCGGGCTGCCTAGGGAGGTCAAGGAGTTTCATGCCTGGAGATTTTCAAAACCTGACAAGACAAGGCCCTGAGCAACCCAGTCTGGCTTTGAAGTTTGGCTTGTTTTGAACAGGAAGTTGGGCTGGATGAACTTCAGGCATCCTTTCCAACCTGGACTGTTATGTGATTCTGTGGGTAGTACACTGCTGAGAATGACAAGTTCTCTGAACATGCTGGCATTTCTACAGCAATTTCATCGTAGTCACAAAAGGCTGCTCCTTCTCATGAATTCACCAACTTTCTGTGATCTTGTTCCTCTATTTCTGTCTCTTTTTCTAGACAGGCGTATATCTGTTTGGCCAGCGGGATTTTCACCCAGAACTGTCTTCATACCCCTCACGCTTTACCCCTTTCTTGCAAGGATTTTATCCTACATGTCTTAGATCTAATTAAACTGTTTAACTTCAACAACTGGTGGTAAATATCTTAAGACTCCACAATTTTGGAATCTGGCACCGGATTCATAGAAATACTAAAATTATTTCAGTATAACATATACATAAAATATATATCAGTATAATAAAACAGTAAAAATGTCTGTTGCAGTTTCTTTTAGTTGACATTGCATAGTCCAGGTGTTGCAGGAAAAAAAGCCGTACCTGGCCAACACATGTTGTTGGATGTGTTGAAGCACTGTGGGAGAATATCCACACGTACGTGGTACCATTAGCAACTTCCATCAGCTCTCAAGACAGCTGCAAATTAGGGAGAGACGCGTAGAAGTAATTGCATGCCTATGTAGCCATTCATTAGTGCTGCACAGTACGCCCGGGGTAGAATGAGAATTTAATTCTCCCTCATCCCAGTGTTACTGTTTTGACTTGGAGACCATGGCTGCCACCTTACAGTAAAGGCAAATGAAATATATATGCTACAGTGCAGCATGTTCTCAGAAGATATTCTGGCCCAATTTGTGATTCAAGAAGATTAAATAATGCTCAAAGTAAGCATCCTAACATTTTTCAGTATTTGTCCAAATAGTGCAGAGTTTCCTAAGAATTGTCCCATTTCTCCCCCTGCCAAAAAAAATTCAGATTGCAGAGGCCTAACTATTCACTGCTTTTGTTGTCACTTAATCACACAAGAACAGATCTAATGTGAGCAGTAATAGATTTGCAAAGGTGATCTAAAATGCTTCTATTTTGAATATACAGACACTCTGGAGTGACTTAAATGACCTACATAAAGGCATGGAAAATTACATTCCTTCTCTTCAAACTACACAAAACACTTGAAGCAAATCTTCCTTGAAATATCCTTTTTAAATTAATTTCCTGAATTGGCTGGTGATGAGGAATGTGAAATATTTCTAGATTCCCAAGCCTGCTTATCTGAAAGATATGAAATTTTGATAATGCTATCTTTTCATCACTAATGCAAATGTCTTCATTTAACACTATGCATAGTTTTAGAAGTTTAGATGCGCACACATAATTCCATCTCAAATATTTTAGAGACAATATGTGCAAGAATGTTTCAGATTACTAGAATTAAAATTTTTTAGACTGTTTGGTTAAGTGTCCTGGAACAGATTTTTCTTGGCTTCATTTTAGTTGCCCTAACAATGAATGTGGAGCTGAAGATTATTCAATGCCAAAATGAAATTACTATGACTTTATGGTATGATTTGTGTCTTAATACTGGGAGTTCACTGTCTTGCTTGGAATAATAGGATTTAGAAAAAGGCCCCAAACAGCATTTTTGTTTAAATTGCTGTATCAGATGTATGTTCCAGCAATGAGTGGTAACTCTGCGAGACTCCTTCCATTGTTTATAAAAATGGGGTGAATTCTTACAGCTCTGCCAATTACAGACATAATTCCAAACAGTTTCAGCACCTTTAGAATAATTTTGGAATAGTATTAGCGAATGCACGTCCATTGTTTGCTTCCATGGTTATGTCTGGCACAGTAATTTTAATGGTTTAGCAACTGACAAAGCGCGCTCAGAAATTTTCCTCTTTTAACTACTTCCTCTCCTATACAAGGGCAGTTGATTTGGGGAGCCTGTGAAGGGCTTTTTCTTTTCCACGTGCTAATTACCATAAATATTTTGGTAAATGGAAAACTCCATTTTGTTTTCCAAATCATTAGCAATGTTAAAAACAAACCTCCTGACAAAAATGTTGGCAGAAGCTCAAGCACAATTCCTAGTTCATCAGAAACCCTTCCTTATGCAAAGGAAGCTGTGTGGGGTCCCTTACATGCAGTTCGCTTGCCAAAGCACAGGAGGTTTGGCGCATGAGATTCCAGCCGTGCTTAGGTTGTTTTATGTACAAATCATTTAGACAAGACCAATTAAAAGTTAAAACCAGCTGCATCAGCAGGACAGAAGAATGAGGCAAAAGTTTTTGAGATAATGAATTGCTACCACTCTGTTTTGACAGGAGTCTGTAGATTAGGCCCAAGGACTCATGCGCATCGATAGCTCTGATGCCTGGTTTGTAACCATCTGTAAAAGGCCTGGACAGCTTCAGCATGAGTACAAAACATAAGGGAAAAGTAATATTGTTTATCATTTTACCAAGCTTATCACCTAAAAGACAACACTTGAGTAAGGGCTCGTGAGTAGTCCCCGGAGATGATTAATTTCAGTTCACACTTCACCAGAGGATAAAGAGGAGCATTTCTCTCCAACCACTTTTTGAGGTAATTCTCAACCTCATGATTACTCAGGTAGTAGCAGTCAACGTCCCATGAATTTATTCACTGATAGATCTGTTCACCTTGTCATCCAAAGAGCCATTCTATACAGCTCTATAGAGATCCTCAGAGGTCTGGATACTACAGCTTTTTTATGCAGCAGTTATATATACCCTAAATTCTTAATATGGAGCTAATAAGAGTCTAAAAAAGATAAACAAAGCTGTATTCCTACACAGATAACAATAACTTGCCACATGAAAAATCCAAAAGGATGCCATATTTCTAAGACAATATTTTGAAGATGAACTAACCTGGTCATTTTGAGTTTTGGCAATATTTCCAAATGGCATTATGTCCTTATACAATGTTAAGTTTATTTCTTTTGAAACTTGATTTGTAAACATGTCTGATATTATTTTCTGTCATGCCAAAGAAAGGAAATAACAGAGACTTTGTTTAAGCAGCAAATTTTCTGATTTAAAGTGGTCATGCACAAGATAATTCACCATTACTGTGGATTTTCAGTTACAGGACAATGATGACAGGGTTTCAGAAATAATGTGGCGTTGTTGCTTGTGCATAGCAATTAGTTAGTGGCCTAGTTCAGATGAGAGTTTCAGTGTTTTATAAAATGTCCGAAGAATAGCTGTCCCAGTTAACATAATTAACTCCAAGGGACAGCTGAAGGGCACAGTTTATTTATTTCAGGAAACATTACTCAAAAATTAAATAAATTTGGGCTATAAGCAAGCTCTAGGGAGAAATATAAGTAAATGGGAAATTCTAGGTAGAGTACATGGAGTGGACTGACAAAAACATTGCCATGCAGCACTAGATATCTTACTTGGCAAGTAATCAGATATCTTCTTGCTTGAGTTTGTGAGCAATATTATTGATTCATACTTGTAAGAAGCAAGAAGATATTTCCTGAAGAAAAACATTACTCAAAACATGTTTAAGAGTGATTATGTAAAATAAATAAAAAATTAGAAATCCCTAAAATGGTTCAATCCTATCAGGAGAGAACAGTATGTCTAAAAAAGCTACATACTACTCTTTGTTACTCTGTCCTACCATTACTGCTTGTAGAGTCCTCATAACTCTTTAAGGAATGTTCACACCATGGATTTCCCATAAAACCTCTATGGACTTACCCAAACCCTCTAAATCTCCATTAAAAACAGAACATCATTTATTTGTAGCAAATCCCATCTCTATATAGCCCATACAGTCTGTGCTACAACATGCCTCAAAAGGAAGGCACTGCTAGGGGAAAGAGTAACTTTAAGAGTACCCTTTAAGTTCTCACACCATTATATGCTGATGTTGAAGAATCTTCTTATCCACCATCACTCTGTGTTGCCAGAATGTAAGCACAGAAAGCATTTTTTCATGATTAACTGCCTGCGCTCAGCCTAGCTGAGACCATAATATCAGGTCTACAGCCACAGAACCACACAGCATGCAAAACCGCTTGTAATTAGCCTTGCATAGGTGTAGGGCTCAGTGTACCACAATCATACGGACAATATTAACCACAGTGATCGGTACCAAATCATTCTGTGGGCAGTAAAATTGTACATACGGTTTGCCTAATGTACAAGTGTAAATTATGAGAACTGTCATACGTGGTCTGACTAAAGGGCCATCTCTCACAATATCCTGGTTTTAGGAGCAACGGGTAGTGGTTTATTTGGGAAAGATCATAAGAAACATAGCATTCCTTGGCATCCCCTCTCAGTTCATGGCAATAACTTGCAGGGACTAGGGGACTTGTGAGCCAGAGTTTACCACAGACCACTACATTTAATAGGCATGGATTTTGTCTGATTCTTTTTTGAATGCCTATGCTTTGGTTTATACAATATCCTGATGAGATGTGTTTCATAATGAATCACAGATTCACAGAATGGTAGAGGTTGGAAGGGACCTCTGAAGATCATCTAGTGCAACCCCTTGCTAAAGCAGGATCACCTAGAGCAGGTTGCACAGGATCACATCCAGGCAATGAACAATGTATTGTTTCAAAATGTGTGGTGGCGTGTGTTCTCAGCTCTCACTGATAATTTTGTTGGATGACCCCTACTTTTGCAGTATGAGAAATGATAAATAATCATTACCTATTTATACTCTTTACAACTATCAAAATACAGAGAACTGTGTTTTCTCCCTCTGCAGTACTTTCTTTTACAAACTGGAGTCTTAAACTATTTAAATCTTTCTTTTGTACCTCAGCCCACCCTCTATACTTTTTCTACTTTTTGCTAAAACTCTTTGGAGTTGAGATGACCACTAATGCAGACAGTGTCCACGTGTACTACATATGACTTTATACAACCCCATGGTCATAGTCTGTCTTTCGTTTTCAGTTTCCGTGTATACTTTCTGAAACTATATTCACTTTTTTTACTGCCCCTAAAATTCTGGGCCAGTTTTCAGAGAATTATCTACAACGTCTCAGTGGCCTCTTTCCTAAGTGGTCTTAAGTAAATTAGAGTAATCCATTGTGTGTTTGTAATATGTGGATTAAATATAATCTGCCATTTCGTTACCCATTCACTTGGTGTTACAAGGACTTTTGAAACTGCATTTCACTCCGCCTCACTCCTGCAGCTGTAAGCGTACAGTCAGACTTTCTTTTGCCAAGCTCTCTGACATAAGGACATAGTTTCACGAGTCAGAAAAGACAAAGAGTTTCTCAAAATTCTGATATCATGCATCTTCTCTGTAGTTCTTGGAATGGTTCTCACGAACTTGCACTGATGGTGAACAAATGCTGCAGGTGACATTATTTGTGGTAACTGAACTGTGGGTACAAGTCTTATCTTTCTTCCCTACAAACTGTGAGCTCCTCATTCTCTGAAAGCCAGAACTTGTCCTATTTCTGATGCCCATAATCTTTGGTGAAACCTCAAAACCTCCATTGCCACAACTGTTTTAATGGCTGATTGGCCAATGCTAATCAGAATTGCAGGAGATGTATACGGTTTGCACATAGCTCTACTTCGGAGCGCAATGGCAACTTACTAATCAGCTGCTCAGACACTTAGGAATCAACTAGTCATTTAAAATCAGCATAAGAGTGATCCTACTGTATTATGCTAATTCTGTTGTATTAGAAGCACTGGTCTACAGAGGGGCAGTTATGAATTTATTGCGACTATCCAGCATGCCATGAAGAAATAGTTACCATTTTCAAACCCTGTATGTTGTGGTTTCACTAGGTGCTTATTCCACCATAAATTTCTAAGCAGGAATAGATCACAACCATTTACTAGTTTATACCCTAGTAGAAATTGAAAGAAGCAAATAGAAAACTGAACGTGAAGGATTTTGACAAATACCTTCAAACACATATGCATGAAGGATGAGGAAGGGCAACAGACTTCTTGCAATGCAGACTGGTCCTAAAGCAAGTCCAGTTATTGTGGCACAATAAATGTGAGCTATGTTCCCAGAAATCACGTGTAGCTGAGGTGCCAGGGGTATAAGGTTGTGGTGGGTTGACCCTGGCTGAAGGCCAGGTGCCCACCAAGCCACTCTATCACTCCCCTCCTTAACTAGACAGGGGAGAAAAGGTGTAACAAAACGCTTGTGGGTCAAGATAAGGACAGGGAGAGATCACTCACTAATTATTGTCACAGGCAAAACAGACTGAAAATTCATCTAATTTATTACCAAGCAAAACAGAGTACAGCAATGAGAAATAAAATCAAATCTTAAAACACCTCCCCCCACCCCTCCCATCTTTCCAGGCTCAACTTCACTCCTGGCTTCAACCTCCGCCCCCTCAGCGGCACAGGGGTATGGGGAATGGGGGTTATGGTCAGTTCATCACATGTTGTTTCTGCTGCTCCTTCCTCCTCAGGGGGAGGACTCCTCACACTCTGCCCCTGCTCCAGCATGGAGTCCCTCTCACAGGAGACAGTCCTCCATGAACTTCTCCAAAGTGAGTCCTTCCCACAGGCTACAGTCCTTCATGAACTGCTCCAGCATGGGTCTCTCCCACAGGGTGCAGACCTTCAGGAGCAGACTGCTCCAGCGTGGGTCCCCCATGGGGTCACAAGTCCTGCCAACAAACCTGCTCTGGCATGGGGTCCCCTCTCCATGGGGCCACGGAGGAGGCTTGCTCCAGCACGGGCTTCCCACGGGGCCGCAGCCTCCTTCAGGTGCCTCCACCTGCTCCGGCGTGGGGTCCTCCACGGGCTGCAGGTGGAATCTCTACACCCCCTCATCCTTCCTCCATGGGCTGCAGGGGGACAGCCTGCTTCACCATGGCCTTCACCACGGGCTGCAGGGGGATCTCTGCTCTGGTGCCTGGAGCACCTCCTCCCCCTCCTTCTGCACTGACCTTGGTGTCTGCAGAGTTTCTTACATCTTCTCACTTCCCTCTCTGGTTCCAAAAGCTCCCTCTAACTGTTTTTTTTCCTTCTTAAATATGTTATCACAGAGGCACTGATTGTCTTGGCCTTGGCCAGCAGCAGGTCTGTCTTGGAGCCGGCTGGCATTGGCTGTGTCAGACACAGGGGAAGCTTCTAGCAGCTTCTCACAGAAGCCACCCCTGTAGCCCCCCCGCTACCAAAACCTTGCCATGCAAACCCATTGCAAAGGTTTAGTATGTGCTTATCCTTGCTAATGCAGACTCCAGGTGGTGGATTTGGACATTGGAAACCAAAAAGGGATATAAGTGGTACTATTAACATATGTTAAAGAGAAATGTCAGTATTCTTTATTACATGAAATAGTGTTTCTCCATAAGGGGACAGATCTTGCCTCCTAAAACAGGAACCTAAAGATGGTGGGCTTTTTTTCCTTTTGTTACCAGAATAACTGTTAATAAAAAAAAATAATTAATTACTTCCAGTACAGGAGTCCCCAAATTTAATTTTTCACTGTGTGATGAGTATACAACATTAACTACTGAAATTTAGGTGGACTGGAAAGGAGTTTTACAGAAGGCAGGAGCTCATGGTCCACACAGTGCATCCATAAAATAGGTAACAGAGTAGGCAGCGTCTTTCTCTGTAATTCTTATTCTTGTGACTGACTATAGATTTCTACTTCTAATGAAGTTATACAGCATACTTGCTTTGACTTGTCTCATCATGTGTGCCTCAAAACTGAGCTCATTTGATTTCTTTCCTGCTAGAAATATATTTACTCCAACTGGGCTGGAATCCAGTGTGTGTTTTAGACCTGGATCCCCAAAGGTTTGTTTCCAGAATCCGCTACGTGGGGCGTGCAGTGAGTCCAGACTTGGGGCTTTGAACAAATTGTTCAGCTGAAAGGGGGAGGGTAACTTTCCTGTATTATGAGGTGTTGATTTTAACTTCTCTTTAAATAGTATCTCAATTCAAATGGCATAAAGTGATTTCTCTCAGGCCAGGTGCTGGTATGTTCAGTTTTAGCTACAAGGACATTTTATGGTTGAGTCAGGAACACAAGCTGTCAGAAGCGTAATCTCCATCTCAGGAAAGCACCACTGTAATTATGGTGGCCTAATGAGCATGACAGCGCGAACACGCAATGAAAGCACATGTTTTAGTAACACGTAGCCTTTGCACAATAGTTAATCTCCAAACTACTTTGTAAAGACCAAGCGAATAATCTTCACGTCACCTATCTGGAAACATGTAGCTGCACTTTTTTACTTTCATTTTGCGAAACATTATAGTGAGTAAGTGCATGCCCATCATACAGAGTGCTGAGAATGATGGCTTTTCTAGAAGTGTGCCTTTAAATGATTTAGCAGCTTTCATAAGGAACATTTTAATGACTATTCGGTTATTATTTCATTTTTTGTGGCATGTAGGACCCTGATCTAGAGTGAGGATGTGCTAGTGTATCCTAAAAGACGTAGTCCCTGCCCTGTGGAGTTTTAAAAATGAGGTCCTGATCCAGCAAACATTTGTGTGAGTATTATATTTTTATGTGTGCAAGAGGTTCCCGTTAAACTTCCACTGGGAAAAACTTGCAGAAAGACCACACCTGTTGAGCTTCAGCCTTCTGGCAAGTGCAGTATAGAGGCCTAATGGGAATTCACAGGGAAGAAAGGTTGCCTGCATTTAAAAAGGGCGTGAACCTTCCAAACTCTCAGGGTATGTGCAAGTTTATATTTGGATAACCCAACAACTATGCATATAAATTGTCAGGGAAAATTAATGAATGGTACATGTGCAGTATATCAAATGTCTTGGTGTCTCAACCAATATTTTCATATGCAGCAAAGTGCACATTCTTTACTGAGGGTTATATACAATGAGACATGTTTAAAAAGCCACATTATTTGAATGTATCTCAATGCAGAAACCAGTGACCCACTTTCTTTAATAACTGAGAAGCACTTTCTGTGTTCAGTCATGGATTCCTAAAGAAAGTAAAGGTGTTTGTGATCAAGAAATTATGACACTGTTCATACTAGAATTTAATTTTGAAGTTTAATAGAAATAAAATGGAAGCACTATCTCAGCCATGGCTTCAGTTTATATATTTTTCCCTCAGCTACATTTTTTTTCATGGAACCTACTGTAATGTATTTTTAAGAAGCTATGTCACAATTTATATATGAAAACCACTATGGATGAATTATATATCCTTTATCTTGTCCATGGATTCCACTCTACAACTGTTGATCTCACATTTCTTCTTTATTATTTATTTCTGATGACTGATATTAACCTCTTCATACTGGCTTTGGCTTGGTAGGTATTATTTATGTCCTATGTTGTTAGCAGTTGTCTTAACCCGACCTGTTTTCTCTACAGCTCTTGCCAGCCTTGCAGTGGCTCTCAGTCCACCCTTTCCCTTCCCACCCAAAGCTCCTTAATAGGTTTATTACTTCAGTTGAGGTTAAGGTACAGCAGGTCTCATAGGTTCAGGTTCTGAATCTTCTCCTTTGCACCTATAGGTGGCATTCAAACCAATTTGGTTTTGATATCTTAAAATAATTTCTCTCAAATGGTGATCCAGATGCCTGGGCACTGTAGATTTAATTTAAGGTATATTTAAAAGACTCTGCATTAAGTGAGGACTTCAAATCTGCCTTTATATTCAGCAAGGTTCCCCCATGTCCCCGTCCCCAGGCAACTGAACCACCTATTGTAGCAGCCTGCTCATTTCTAAGAGCAGTGATCCCGTCCCCTGCAGACGCTGCCTCACTACGAACGCCCTCCTGCCAGGTGCTGAGAGCTCTGGCCCTCATTCATCAAAGTCTTCAGATACTTAGCTGCTGGACCAAGATCAGTGTCTAACACTTTTCAGGATAAAGCTTTGCTCCAAGAAGGATTGTTCGTTCTTTGCTCCTGTCAGAGAATGGGTCCCAAATAAAGCAGTTAATCTTCTCTTGCTGGTTTGGTTATCTGGCAGGAGACTGACTATTACGCTAGACTGGAGGACCCTAAGATTAGCTCAATTTACAATATCCCATCTGCTTTGCTCTGTAATTATGCTAAGATTATGATAAGCTCTATATATCTGTGTAAAAGTTAATAACAAAAATAAATTAATACCTAAAATAACCTAACACATTTTAACTTTATTGTTATTTCATCAAGCAATAATGAACTGGGAATTTGGCCCAGTATATTAAAAACATAGCCAATAAATCCTACATTATTTTTTAATTAAGAACACGGACTGCACAGAGAAACAGTGAAAAAATTGATTCACATATATAGTTACTAGCGTAACAATAAAAAGCAAACCTTTTCTTGGAAAATAGTACAGCTTTGAGTTAGGACTTGCACAGAAACTTAGTCCATGAACTGAGAGGAGAACGGCAAATATTTCAAGTGTACGGGGGATACCTTTTTCAGGAAAGGAAAATATTTGGCTCGTCTAACTGGCACTCAAACATATTTCTAATGCATTTTAGCATGAGAAAGGAAAACAAATTTTAAATGTGGCCGCCTTTTTTTAAACATTGATCTATAAGGGCCCCCCTTACATAACACATAAGGCTTGCCTCACTTCAGCCAACTGAGGTGAAGGTTTAAAGCCTAAGCCATTTCAGGCAAGCTGCGAAGAAGAAGAGGAACCTCTTACCTGTGCTCTCTTCTCTGGAGTCAGGATCTCTAAGTGCTCTCTTAAGGAGGACCAGAAACCTCAGCTGTCACTCCAGCACCCGTGGCATTACAGTTGCTGCTCTCAAGAGAATGAATTTATTCTCCACAGCCATGCCATCTTGTAAATTGTTACTACAAGACAAACCACTGATGTCCTTTCTCAAGCCCCAGGAGAGGGAGTGAACGTTACGTGTGGCTGATAACATCTAGAAATGATCTATTTCTGTAAGTACACACTTACATAAGCATATTCTTAAATAATAAGGATGAATACAAAACGGTGTGCAGCTGATACACCAACTATAGCCACTAAAGCCATGGTTTGATGTGCAGTAGTGCTGCCCTGAGTTGCTGCCCCGAGTCACTCGCATCCGCAGCACCTCTGTGCTGCTGTACCTGTTTGTGGGGGTGACACATTGAAGTGGATCAGCAGCTCCATTTGATTAAAATTAACTTTGTATGGCCCACATAGAGCTATACACCAGCACGGGGAAGTGATGCAGAAAGGCTGGGGTGGCAAATGCCAGCAATAAATTTAATTTGGTAGTAGCACTGCATGATGTACTTGTCCCAGGTTACCAGTGGAGACTTGCAAATGTGTTTTCAATGTAAATGGAAAACAAATATTTGAAAGACCCTTTCTAGGTAGAAGAGCTTTGTAGTTCAGACTCTGAAAAGAACTTGATCTTCTGCCAGAGAACCTGCCTGTGGACATGAACAATCATGCAGTTACTGCCTGTCCCACTTTGTCTGCAAAGCCCTTGTTATACAGCATGTTGCAAAGATACATGTTTCAAGTCTGTAAAGTACTCAGGTGAGGAAAGCCAGACAGGCAAGAGGAGCTGGAATGATAAAGCAAAAACATTCAAAAAGCATTGGAGTTATTAAGGCATAACATTGTGCTGTATATGGGTTTGTTTCATAGGGAGTGACTTGCAGGTGGTAGCAACTACTATTTACTAACTATTCTGCAGCAACGGCACTTGTCTCCTAACTAATTTCACTTTTCATTTCAGTTTTACTGTGACCCTTCACATTTTCCCAGTACTGTATTGACAAGTGCTATTTTATTTGCATCCAATAATGGTAAAGCTGCACTTGCTATTTGTTTTTTAGATCGATTGAGGTAGGGTGAAGCCAGTTGATTATTTGGGGAGGTAGCTCTAAGTGATGTGCAGAGTGATTTTAGTTGTTTTTTTGGGTAACTTTTTCCTTTCTGATACTTCCAACTCTGTAATCGTATTTGTACACATTGACACCTTTATCCTTTCAAGTTTAAATTAAATGGGACAGCTCAGAGATGTATGATTTAGTTTTGGTTATCCAATAGGAAGATAAGGTACAGAGCCAGTGTATTGGGTTTGCATGGCAAGGAGGCTGTGACCCCGCGGGAAGCCCACACTGGAGCAGGCTCCTGGCAGGACCTGTGGCCCTGTGGAGAGGGGAGCCCACGCCAGAGCAGGTTTGCTGGCAGGACTTGTGATCCCGTGGGGGACCCACGCTGGAGCAGTCTGTTCCTGAAGGTCTGCACCCCATGGAAGGGACCCACGCTGGGGCAGTTCATGAAGAACTCTCAGGTTGGAGAAATTGGTGGAGGACTGTCTCCTGTGGGAGGGACCCCACACTGGAGCAGGGGAAGAGTGTAAGGAGACCCTCTGAGGAGGAAGGAGCGGCAGAAACAACATGTGACGGACTGACTGCAACTCCCATTCCCCGTCCCCCTGTGCCGTTGAGGTGGAGAAGGTAGAGAAATTGGGAGTGAAGTTAAGCCCAGGAAGAGGGGAAGGGTGGGGGGAAGGTGTTTTTTAGATTTGTTCTTACTTCTCATTGCTGTACTACTCTGAATTCATCAGTAATAAATTAAATTAATTTCCCCAAGTAAAGCCTGTTTTGCCTATGACAGTAACTGGTGAGTGATCTCTCCCTGTCCTTATCTCGACCCACAAGTCTTTCGTCGTATTTTCTCTCCCCTGTCCAGCTGAGGAGAGCAGTGACAGAGCGGCTTGGTGGGCACCTGGCCTTCAGCCAGGGTCAACCCAGCACAGCCAGTAAGATGGCATTTTGTAAGTGCAATCTTTGGGCATGTGTCAAGAAAGTATTTATAATGTTATCCTAATAATCTGTAGTGATTTGAAATCCTATTGTAGTTTCTGTATCACTAGTTTTATTATTTGGTTAAAGTCCAGCAGAGCATTAAGAATTACATTTGATTGAGGATGAATGATTTACAATTAGTTAGAAAAAATAAAGGTATTAAGGAATGTGCCAGGTTCATTTATTTGACAAATGAGTGTAAAGCTACTTACAAAAACACTTCAGAATGTAGCAGCACCTGGATTGTAATATATTTTGTAGAAGCAATGAAGAAAGTAATTAGTTTGAGAATTGTAAAAACAATGCCAGGAGGTATAGCTAAGATCTAGCTTGCTAGGAATGCAGGGGCTGACTTCCACCACACCCCACGGTTGTGCAGGTCCCTCCCGTGATTGACCTGGTGGTGACAGTCAGTAGTCTGAGGAACCTGCAGGTAGGGAAGATCATAGAATCACAGAATCATAGAATAGTTTGGGTTGGAAGGGACCTCAAAGACCATCTAGTTCCAACCTCCCTGCCATGGGTAGGGACACCCTCCACTAGACCAGGTTGCCCAAAGCCCCATCCAACCTGGCCTTGAACACTTCCAGTGATGGGGCATCCACAACCTCTCTGGGCAACCTGTTCCAGTGCCTCACCCTCTTCACAGTAAAGATTTTTTTCTGAATGCCTAATCTAAATCGGCCCTCCTTCAGCTTAAACCCTTTGTCCTATCACTACACTCCCTTTCCATCTTTTAAGGACACGCTATACTTGGGAGTTAGGGCATGGTGCAGCCTGGGGTTTGTATCAAGGGGATTCATTGAAATTAATTTGTGTTATAATAGCAGCTAAAATCCTCAACCATGTTTGATGCTTTTGGATGGAGAGGGCAAAACCTGTAAGATGCAGTCCCTGCCTTTAGGTGTTTAAAGTGAAAGGCCTTCATTCGGCAAAATGCTCAAGAATGTGATTCTCTTTCTGCATGAGCTGAAGGTAGAGAAAAAGGAAGCAGGGCAGCAGAGATGAGGCGAGCTGGCGCAGGCAGCACATGCC
Source organism: Grus americana (assembly GCF_028858705.1). Lineage (NCBI taxonomy): Eukaryota > Metazoa > Chordata > Aves > Gruiformes > Gruidae > Grus > Grus americana. The sequence continues at coordinate 38,573,246 of NC_072854.1, forward strand.
TACTTGCTGGCAAAACTGAAAGAAGTCAGAAAACTCGGTGCTCAAGAGCTGTATAGACTCTCCCCAGTATTCCGTATGTGCCTTGGCTGCTTAAGAGCATACACTACACGCATACAGACTGAATGGCCATTATATATTTTATTTCTCAACATTTTTATCTGAATACACCAAGTATTTGATCAAGAAAAAAACATGAAGAAAAGACCAGGTGTGTGAAAACACTTTTTCTTCACATTCCAATATCTTACTGTTTTTTCTCCTTAAACTTGAAACAAAATTAATTTCTCTGATAGCTGAAAAGGTCATTTTAAATTCTCACAGCTTTTTGACGAAGAGCCTTTCCAACAGAAAAAAGAGTCTAAAATTAACCAGGAAGTGAGATGCTGACTTTCTGTAGTGGAAGGGAAAATACATGCCATGAGCATTAATCCTGTATCGACTATTGCATTGCTATATTACATAGGGATTGAATTAAGGAATTAATTGAGGGTTTGAAACTGATGGGTTGCAAATGCCAAGCTTTTAGTATTTTCCATTTTAATGTCAATAATACTACAGTAATGTTGACATCTAGCTTTTTAAAACACTAGACTCTTAATTTGTTTGTATTGGCAACATTTGTTATTTCACAGCAGTGCAGGAAGCACCTAGTGGTGACTGATTTAAGCCACTTGCTGTCTGTTTTAATTTGATCATGATTTTGCTGTGTTTAACAGGATCAACAGCATAATGTGCAGCATTGCAAATGTAAAGAAACAAACTGTTCCAAAAAGGCTAATCATGCAGATTTACATCTGTAGATATTCATTAGCTTAGGCTGTTGAGTTCCAGTGTTACGGAGTGTTCATATTCCTTATCTATTGCATACTTCACATAGATGTTAATTGTTTGTGTTCCATATGTTTTGGTGGCCCTAAACATTTTAGTTAAACTTCTGAACTCTGAAGAAAAGATATTACTAGGCTGCTGGCCACACTGAAGTGGGAAGACAAAGAGATAATAACCCTTACAGCCCATAATAGTGGATCATTTCTAGCTTCCATTAAGGACAATATAGCTTTTTCCTTGACTTCCTCAGCACAGAGGCTGTTACCCCTATATCTGGGATTTTTTTCAAGTATCTTCTTAGAGGATGGGAAAGACATGCAGATTATGGGAAGGGCAGTATAAATGGAAAGTATATCAACACTTCAGCTCATCTGACAAATAAATAAACCATGATTTTTCCATAGGCTTCTCTGCACTGCTGCTAGTCTCATTCAGTGAGACACTCTGCAGACACAGGCTCTGGATCCCTGCTTCTCTTTTCAGGCCTCTGGGCTTGATGCTGGTAGTTGTTATGGCTCCCTAAAGAAGGCAGCACTTCCCTCTGCGGTCCTTGACTCTTCTGGGAGCTGCAATTCCCACAAGGAGCAGAAACATCTCTTTTGTTAAAAGAGCAGTGCCCCTCTAAGAACATATCTAGAGACTGGCCAGGTAACTTCCCTTGAGAGATGTATAATTATTTATTTTTATTTCCCTAATCTTTGCTTTATAATTCTCATTATTAAAAAGGATAACATGATAGAGGACTTCAGCTAATCAAAGACTCATCATCAAAAGCAGACATGACTTGAGGGAGGCCAAAGTCTTAATCTGCAGTCTGACTCCACCCTTCCACATTCGGCTGTTGCCTAAACTGGCAGAAGCTCCCCATTACATCAAAAGAGGGCACAGGGTGGTTTCTGACCTCTCCCAGCACTACACCTCTATGTCCCAGGGGATGGTCAGGGGAAGTTTGGGAGGATGCAACAAGCCATTCTTCTGCTTGAGTCTCCTGAGTCCACTCAGACCTACAGGTTTGGATGCTCCTAAAATGTAATTGTAGATGCTATTTTGAATGGTGCTAATACTCCCCATCCACATAATATCCAAGTGGCTACAGTAGCTAATGAGTAATTGGGAGCCTTGGACTCACCTCCCTTCTCAGCCTCATGTGGCTTTGTGGCTTCATGGTGTCTTTCACATCTTCCATGTCTCATGAGTGCTTTACTAGCTGGGATGGAGCTACTGAAACTATACTGCAAATAGGACCAGGGAAGGCAGAGAGTACTTTTGTATTCCTTCAAGTTCAGGTACCACAGAAGAGGGCTCAAGTGGACCTCAAGTGGGCAGGATTCTTCCATCTACAGCTTGATCTAAACTCACTCCAAAAATTCGGTAAGCTCACAAGGTTTTTCTAAGTTGGAGCGGAATTGCGTAAGAGCATATCCTTTAATTCAAGCCTCTGGACCCTATCACATAGGAGAGCACTTAAAGAAGACTGTTAGAACAACTGTACTGGGTCAAACCAAAGACCCACTTAGCTCTAAACACAGTCTCCAAATGTGCATACTGAGCACATTAAATACTTGATGAGCAGACAGTTTCCTGCAGCTCTTGAAGGGGAACAAAAGGAAGCACAAGAAATAAGCACTGGTGTTCAACTGAAATGCTAGCCTGCACCCTCAGAGAAGCATACTTTGTGAGGAACGACGGCAAAAAGCCAGAACTGCTGGAGACAATTCCCCATGAATTCATGGCATAATATATGTTAAAAAAATAAAGGTTTCTCTTCACGTTAAAAAAAAACCCAACATGACAAATGGTATCTTCTGTTGGAGCTGCACCTTCAAGATTCACAAGATTTCATCAGCTAATGTGCCTTCTGTAGAAAAAAGATGTACCCTCTCCTTCTGCTGGTCTTTTTACACAGTTTGTTCCATTTTTCAGAAAATTTGCTGAGATGATCTGTCTCAGTTCTCATGTCTCTATTGAGGGAGGTGTTTTTATGTCTAAACTATGTCAGTAGACATCTTGCACTGTAAGGAAGACTCTGCTCTCTCTCTTCTGCTGCCAGCAAAAGTCAAATCAGGTTAAAAAAACCAAAACAGTGGCTACTATCAAGCATTGTAGTGACACTTCCCAGAGTACCCTCCTGAGTGAATTCTGGCTCAGGAGCTTACTGAGCTAGAGGAGGTGCATTTACATTAAAAGCCTGGAACAGATTTTGCTTCCATGAGTTTGTCCAAACCACTTTTGATTTATGTGAACTTTTAGCATCCACATTATGTGGCAGGGGGATTCACAGGTTAATTACTTCCTTTTGTTTATTTTGAATCCGCTACCTGCTCCTTTCATTTGATGTTGCTCCTATTGGAAAAGACAGTGAAAAATCATTCCCTAGCTCCATGCTACACAGGATTTTATCTTTTTCTTCTAGATCAACTGTTTTCCAGAAGGAGTTTTCCATTTTCTCATATCGAACCTGTTTGATACTTTGCATCCTCTTTGTTGCCATTCCCTTGTTTTATTACATCATTTCTGAGATGGATGACAAGAACTGCATATGGTATTCAAGATGTGGGGACATCTTTATTTTATTGTGGCATAGCACTCTTTTCCTTTTTTTTTTCCCCTCTATTCTTTGCTAATAATTCCTAACTTTCTGCCTGCTTTGACAGCTACTCGACACTGAGGTGATATTTTCATAGAAGTAACTATTTATATGGCATGATTTCAGACCGTAATGGTACTACTTTGGGTCCACCACTGTATATGTTAAGCTGAAATTGCTTCTTCCCATAAATACCACTTGACAGTAATTTCTACTGGATTTTATCTGTGATTTTACTACCTGGACACTTAGTGATTATCAGTCACATCCCATTTCTTATATCCTTTTGCAGCTCTTCTTAATGGCCATCATTTTTAATTTACTTCAATGACTAACTTAGTACACCTGCAACCACTGTCTGTGATAACTACTTTGTTCATGAAGGGCTTTCTTGGATTTAGCTTATGTTGTAAGAGTTTAAAAGGAAAAGGGTATACTGATAGAGGAAACCTTCAAGAAACTCCTGCTTACGGGAGGAAAATGTTCCCCTTCCACACTGAGCTCTGGCTACTTTTAGAAATGGAAAACCTCATGAAGCTCAGAGGAAGATGCTTAGGTACCAGCGGTAGCCTTTCCCATTTCTTCCCTAGGGAATCGTATCTCTTCTGCAGTCAGAGAGACCTAATACATCAGTCTTCATATATCATCTCCGTGAGCTAAATTGCCAGGAAAGTTTATGATCTAACTTCACAAAAATTCCCTGAGAAAACAAATAATTTATTTTCCCAGATGCTTGGACTTGAGAATGCAGAATGCAATATTCAGGGTAGATGAGCAAAAAGCTAAAGGCAAAGGTAATATATTAAAACTTGTTTTCAGTAAATTAAATGGGAAGTTGGCTGTTTTCCTTAATGAATGACAAAATGCAGTGGTTAGCTTTGGGAATGACACCCTCTCCCAAGCAAGCACGAGGGTGCTGGAGTCCTCTCTTTCTTCTCCAGCATTCAGGTTCCCCGACTCCCAACTTACCCTCCGCACCAGCCTTCTCAGCCCTTTCCCCTTCTGGCATGGAATTAATGCTGACCATGTACAGAGAAGCTAATTCCTCACACCTCTTCGCCCTGCAGCCTCTAACCCTAAACAGTATGACAAAGATTTCCAATACTAGAAGTTCTCTTTCTTCTGGAGACACGAGCCAAGGGAGAATTTCCCACCTCTTCCTCTCAAGCAGGCATGGGTTCTCGTCATGGGCTTTAGCCTTTACTAATCCTGTCCATGTTCTCAGGCACAGATTCCCAGACTCATGAGTTTTCTCTGGCTCCTTTCTGCCAAGCTGTGCTGCATTCAGTGCTTGATCCAGTATCTAATTTCACTAGCCACGGTTTTTCTTGGCAGAATGGTAAAGGGTCTTAATTTGCTGATGTCATTTGTCTATTTAATTATTTTATTTTTATTTTTTCCTATAATTGATGCTTCTGCCAGAATTGCTATAGCTATTAACAGAATTGGGGTTAGTTCATTAAAGTAAAAAATGCTGAAATATGTTATGGTGTTCTGCTTTTGCCCTTAATTATGAAAGTATTTTATATAATTTCAAATAATTTATTATTACGTGAGAAGGAGTTTCATAGCCAGATACAGTAAGAATATGAAGGTGTTCCAAATTCAGATCAAAACCAGTGCTGTTTTCATTTGAAACCTGAAATTACAAGTCTAATTTTGACAGGAAATATTTACCCACACAGACAGCTAAAGGAACAGTTACTGTGTAATATATAATATAATTAAAGCAGCTCAAGAAATTCCCTGTACATATTCATTTTGTGTCTTGTTCTCAGCTACAATATGTGTGTTACAGCACAAAGATCTGACAGTTATGAGCCAAGTCTTAGTATTGGTGAAATGGCAAAATGAAGAGTCCTTTCCCCTAGGCAGAGTTTCAGGTGGGATATCTTGCAGATTTCTTTATTTAGTCCTTATACCACTCATTTCTGTAAGAACAAACATGAATGACATTTATGTGGATTTTTTGCATTCTCCAAAATCACGAGGTGACAGGATAGGCCTATAAAGTAAAGATTGCTGTTTAATTTTCTTTTTGTTAGCAGCTGGACATTACGACATTTCTGAAGTTTATATAGACCTTTCACAGTTCACAGTGTAACATCTGCAAAAGTTACAAGATCATGCGCAGTCTTACTTTTGTTTTCCTTTTGTGCATAGGACTATCTTGTACTGGAATTCCAGAACAGTGAGAAACAGAAGGAAGCAAAAGAAATACAAAACTTCCATGAGAAATTTTGGATAAAAAGATAGAAGAAAAGAAAACCTGCCATTTCTGCTAAGCTAGCAAATATGAAAGCTCAAAATTCAATGTTCTTGCATTGAATCTGGATACATGGCTCAATAAGGAGTATGACAGCACAGAACACCGATATCTCATTTTTTCTCTGTAATTGATACAGTGGAGAAAGGAATTTGTGTAAACATCCACCTCTCAAGTACTGGAATTTTTCTCCTCTCAATCTGCTCTTACAGAGAAATGTAAAGCAGTGGCATGGGAAAACAGAATGATAAATTTTTAAGTATATTTATTGTGAGAGATTTAGTCTCGGGATACAATCTCTGCTACATATTTTGAAACAGATAGAACAACATGGATCCAGTCTTCCCATAAAAGACAAAACTCTGGAAATCATAGAGACACAGATTCCACTTTACATAAAGATCTGGATTACAGTTCCCATTTACAGAAATGTTTCATAATTAAAGTATCCTAAAAAATAACAACGGAAACATTAGGAGTACAAAACCTGAGCTTTCAGGCTTTATTCCAAAAATCATTGGACTTTAATCCTTTAATTAGGGACTCACAGTCATTTGCCCACAAGTATATCAAAGGATCAATAGTCTAAAAAATTACTATTACCTTGCTGCTTGGTGGTTGTTTTTTTTTTCTTTAAATATATTAAAAATATTTATTCTTTAATGACTCATAATTTTAAAATATTGATATAATTTCTTTAAGAAAATACATTTCAAAATTATCCTCAATTATACTTATTCATAACCCTGATCCAGAAAAAAAAATTATATTCTTCTCTAATTTTCATCAGTGGAAGACAGTTGCTATAGAATAGCTCATGATTAAGCGCACCACTGAACTGACACCATACTGAGGATTTACCTCATCTAAATTTAGCCACCTAAGAGTTTGGCATCTGTGAGGTATTCCAGAAAGGTAACTTTAGCCATTCAAGCTAATCTTTCTAGGCTCCCTCTACAGTTTTCTACAGATTCAGAGCCACAAAGCCTAATTGCTCTGCATTGACCCTTGAAAGTCTTAGTAAATGCTTCTCCTTTGTCTCACCTGCCTTACTAGCCCTCCTTGTCTTTAATCTAGTCATAAAGTTTTCTTTGATAGCTCCTAGAGACAAAAACCATCTCACCCTAAACCAGACAAAGCCAGAGAATATTGTGAGCTTGTAGCTTGAGTTGCTTTTTTTCCTCCATTGATAAATACAATTTCTGGAGAAAATCCAGAGGAAGCTGATTAAGTTAAGGAAAGATACAGAAAGTTTGTTGCAGAGGTATTGACAGTCTTAAAGTAGCTTATGCCTATGTCTCTCAGAAAGAAATTCAAGTTGAATACCAGGAAATATGTAAGAAAATGGTTTGTAATTACTTGTGCTGTAGTCCTGTCTTAGCTGAAATAAATAAACAAATGGATACGTATCAGGTTTAAGCTGAAGGTTTAGTTTGGACTGAAATAGCTGACTAAGAACAATGACTGGAATAAACAATAATACCAGCGAGGCATCTCATTCTGGTAGTGCTTATTCCCATACACTGATATGGATATACTGAATGCATTGAAGTGGTATGAAAACAGCCAACAAAATGGGGAGAGATATCTGTCATTAATTTTTAAATGAAGGCCACTGCACACAATTCATTTTATTATATTCTTTTTTAAGAAACTCATTATGATAGTATTGGCTCAGTTATTTTAACATTTTTATGGAAACTGTGATTTATGACACACTGTAGCTATATAAATTCTCTAGGATTTTATTCTTTGATGCTAAAACTACTATGATGTCAATCCATGTGCAATTTCATTTCTAAAGAATGCACTGGAAAACTGACAGCTATGATAACAACGGACTGTGAGAGAAATAGCTCTAATAAGAATTTTTCCTTGGCATATAATTTAATGATTTTAGATTATATGGAGCTAATGTTGACAAAATGTAAAAGCAGATCTTTGCTATTAGTTCCTTCTTATTAACTGGGTATAAACCATGCAGTGTAAAAATTAGCGAGGCTCCGTATATTCTCCCTTAGCTTTTATGCCTCGTGCAGTGATGGGGCTATTGAGAGTGGGTTTGTTCAGCTGATTTCCAGTACATTCAGGGAACATAAGATGCTTTTGGGGTGAATGAAAGACTTAACAATGAGGCTTGCAGCTTTTTCTATGAGCTTGCAAAGGCCCAAACCAGGCATAAATGCCCAGAGTAGATCATACGGCTATCACCTATTTACTGAAAATAAGAGGCCTTTTTCTGCAAAGGCAGCCCTAGACTCCCTCCTTCACCTTTTTCACCATATGATTGCAGTAGCCACCATACCACAGAAGCCATCCTCAGTAGGACTTTCTCTAACTCCTTTTCTATCTTCAGGAGAAATGACAACCTCTAATTGGCCTGTATGAAATTATTCTGCCTGTAAATAAGGGCTTGACTACTCTCTATCGATCAGCAATGCCTGAAGCATACAGACTTTTCATCGAGTAAAAGACCTGAGAAAGACCAAGAGGTGCCGGTGGTGAGGGAGGCTGAAAGCCCAGCGTGCTCCGTTGCAGGTTCTCCATCCTGCAAGACGTACCGGATCAAATGCACAACTGCAAAGCACAAAGCTTAATTTTGCAATTGTGTAATAGCACTGAATCTGAAATTTAAGAAACTATCTAAGACTAGCTAAACTGGTTTTCCTGCTTTAGTTAATATCTGCAACTAGGGCCTAAAATCAACGTGGGTAGAAAGATCCTCTACCTGCTATTTCAATTTCCCTGTCTTGTGCTGGGAATGAGAGAGGAATAAGAAAGTTTCAATTAAAACAATTTCATTTTCTTTGATGATCTCATACAGGGTTAATAAGAAATAATTCTCTGTTCCTTTAACTTCTGTGATTTGATTCCCTCCTTTCTAAATTGGGTAATCTGGCCAAATGATGACTTAATCATGTAGTATTTTTAATCCACTGAACTGATTCAATATCAGTTTAAACATTGATTTTTCAAAGCATCTTAATTCCTACATAGGCTATTAACATTTTTAGTACTTTCAGTCTTAGTGATATTGTCAGTTTTGTAATGTTTGCTTATTACAAAGCAGTGGAATTTGGTTTTTTGCAAACATTAGCAGAATGGGTTTATTCTTGGATAGCAGAATGAGCTTGAGAAATAAACAATAGGTAAATTAGCTGAGGTACATTAGTTTGGCCCACTCTACAAATTAAAACCTTTATCCAATAGTTAGTCACACTTTTAGTAATCCACGGCAGTAATTAATTAATCTTATCTCTTTTTAGAATCATATGTTAGAGGTCAAAATAAATCTTTTATTGAAGCAAAATAGGAACATTTCATAAAAGGAGAAATTTTCCTGGAGTCATCTCAAAAAAGGCCATTCTAGAATTAATAAATGAGACTAACCAGTTGCAATTCTGTATGTTTTATTACAAAGAGCTGAGTCAGTGGAACTGAATCCAGTGTTTCCAATTCTTTCTGGCAAGTGAAAGAATAAAGAAGCAAAAAATGAAGTCAGGATCATACTTTAGGAATACCACCATATTTTTCCAATGAATCCCATTCAAGAAAATCTTAATTGAATATTTTAGAGTTAAGATAATAATGCTACTAAGCAGGAATGCAATTTGCTGAAGTCAACAAAGCATGACTCTGCTAATATACGTAAGAAAAAATCAAAGACATTGGATTTGTTCATTAGTCTTATCTTATTCCCTTTGGATTTTATTTTCTGTGCTTTAGTTTTTAACCTCAGAGTCATATTCATGTATAATCAAATTGCTAAAAACTGTTTAAAAAGCTTGGCTTTCTGTAACTCAGTGAATAATCTGGATGAGCAGTCTACCTCCCTAGGGGAATTTTCCTATGCGGAAGCTGGTGTGACCTCCACTCCAACAGTTTGCACATGTAATTGCACTTGTGATGGGCTCTGCTTGTACACATAATTTGAAAATAATCAGAGGGTTGTAGTGAATTTTGTCTGGAAATTTGACCCATTACGTTTGCTTCTTTAGTTTTACATCACTCACGTTGGTAAGTACATAATGCATTTTTGTGCCCTGGGATGCTCAAATTAATCAAATCATTAAATTATGCACTTGACGTTCTTACAGATAGCATATGCCTGCATTATTTGGCCTTCTTTGCAAATGTACACGCATATATTGTGTGCAATGCTCCATACATATGTATAGTTATGCCAACACGGGGACAGTGGTTATCCTGTTCTAGGTCTGTGTAACCACACAGCTTGGAATGTTTAAATAAATTGCTGAATGAACCTGAACAGGCATTAAATTTGAGGTTTACAGAGGGCAGATGCCCCCTTTACAGATATTGGTAGCTGCCACATCCCCATTCAGACCTTCAGCAGGTGCCAGGTAGCAATGCGCACACATTAGTCCTAAGCCAAATGTATCCAACTGTGGAAAACTTTGGCATCTAGCAATCTCTGGTGACGTGCTAAATCCAAACCAAGCCAGCCAGCCTGGATCCTTCCTTTTTAACTCCTCCCCTGTGATTTGACAGATCTTGCAGGAAAGTGCAGAAGAGTTGATGGAGATGCTTACAGCTCTGTATCTTTGCTCAGCCACTCAGGTTTGTACAGCCCATCACAGGCTGGAGCAAATGCCTACATATTGTAGGACCTTCCCGGGGTTGAGAAAAAGGGTAATAAACTTGAACAAGGAGTTACAAATGAACCGGGAGAAGTTCTCATTGACTTGGGACCCTCATTCTCTGGAAGAGTTTTACATTGCCCTAAGGACTCCCTTTTATTGTGCTGTTAGCAACCAGGAAGCCTTTCTCCTGGCTGGGTGCTTGTTTAACTTGGAAGGCCAATGCCATTTTGTTCTATAGTAAGTCTGTAAATTAGGCATATAGTCTTCAGCATGTATTTGCCAAAGTAAATCAAAGGACAGGGCATTTCCATATGCTTTTTGGTATTTTATAGTTCTTTCTCTAATCTATATGACTGCAGCTGGTGGCTTCCTACTGCTACTCAGCACTGTCAAAGGGCAAGGAAGTACAAAGCTGATACGTGGTAAATGAATTATAGGGGTTTTTTTAAAAGCTCATATTAGAGATAATTGAAATGCAGAACAAAGTCAGTTCTGAACATGGAAAAATGGAAGAATGCTTTCTGGAATAGCAAAGGTATCTTTTGTGTTGCTAGATAAAACTGCTGAACTAACTAAATAGGTTTAAACAGGAGCTGCTTCTAGCCTGTAGCTTGAATGCCGATTTTCAAATGAGGATATATTTTTAGACGCAGTTCATGAATTGCTAAACCCAAGATTTTTCAAGTGGAAATGCAGAGCTGTTGCTGCAATAGTGTGCTGTCAGTAATTGCAATTAAAACAGAACAGGTAGTGGCAAAAGCAGAGTAACTGCATCTATTTAGATCTCTTCCAACCCCAGTATTGTGGCAACTGAAGTAAGGTATGTGCACATGTATTTCATCCCATGCTGCAAAAATTAATTTATTATTTGTGTTGTTATTGCTTATAAAATCTCTATCCTAAAACGGGACTCTACAGTCATCTGCTGATCGATATTGTAAATGGGATACAGATAGAAAGGAGACTACAGCAGAGAGATGATAAAATGATAATGGTCTGTGTGCTTGGTTTCTGCCCATCAGCAGCCAAAGTGTGATAAGTATTCTCTAGGTGTCACAGAAAGGGAGAGCTTTAAGGAAGGATTTGAAGGGGCATCATGGAGTAAAAGAGAAGCTCCTTTTGAAGTGAAAGGGAGAGCAGAGAGCCAACACCAGAAGTAGGCAAAGCGTGATGTTTTTTGCTCAAACACATAATGAGTGGAAAATACTGCATGATGTTACAGGCAGTGAGAGGAATTGGCACCATAATAATAAGCAGCATCTTAATGAAAATGAAATGGGGAAGCACAAGCCACAGATGAAAACAAATAGCTTACGCTTGCTGTGATAGAGAAGGATTATCCAGTGAGTAGTCCCACAACTTCTGGTAATAATCTGAGTGTGTATAAACGTTTGCCTCCGCTGAAAACGCAGTGAGGTTCGCACAAATACAAGAGGCGGGCAAATCCACCTCAGGGAGTTCTGACAAAACATACTGTTAATGAGGACTTGGTAACTGAGTCATGTGCAGTTGTTAGTTTTAAAATCTTGGCTGAGTAGAGGTATGTGGATGTGTGATAATTCTTAAGATGAGTATCAGTTTTCCATTACAAGTTGGGGCTATAATTTTCCATTTATTTTAACTTGCATGAAATTCATTCTAAAGTCAATCTTCTCACATCTGTTTTGCTTTAATACAGTTAAACTACAAGGAGACTATGGGCTAGGGAGTTAATCAGAAGCAAAATTTGTAATGGGCAGAGGAAGAGATTCTATGTGGTTGTTGAATCTCCACCACCATTTTTCTGTCTTGAGACATGATACAAAGGCCTGGGAAGTGAAAGAAAAACCCCTTCCACTATCTTGCTTGGGCTTTGGGTTTGTCTCCCGTACCTTACCAGTTGTATCAGCAAGCAGACCAAATAAATCAATGGGGATCAATATTACATTGGTATCAAATAATCCACAGAGTTGTGGAAGATGCCACCAAAGATGGACTCTGTAGTATGTTTAATTCAAAAAGTCATTCAAAATTAAAACTGTGGATACACTGGGATAATAAATAAACCAATATGCTACTGTTGATTTGATGATATCTCTGAAAGTACTGGTGTCCTGGTTCTGGCGAGGATAGAGATAGGTTCTGGCTCCTTGTGAAATTAACTCTATCCTCACCAGAACCAGGACAACTGGTCTGATATAAACTGCTCCGAAACGTTACTAGTGTCCCGCTCTGCACTGCTTGCATTGCATGTTTCACTGCGAGCGTTACAGCTTGACAACCTGCTAGAGAGTTTTGAGGCAGGAATGAACAGAAGCAGACCTTTGTTTCCAAAAAATTCAGCTCACATCATGGTTAACTCAGCTCTTCTTTTTCCAGCTACCCTCGAGACTTACCTTCAAATTTACAGTTTTCCCAAGCAACATCTGAAAAAAACAACAATAACCTGTTTTCTAATTTCTATCTTCTTTTTGTCAGGGCAATTAACATATTTTGTTAATTTGCCTGCCACAGGGGGGAAATGCATGCTGTAGCTTGCTCCTTCTGCCCTTCCTTTGTCACAATACTGCTCCTCCGAGAAAGGCCCCAGTGATTGACTCCCTGTGACTGCATGAGGATGCACCTTGCCTGAACCTGGGAGTGTAATGAGTGACAGCGAAAGAGGATGAGTTGCCGGACAGTCTCAGGAAATGTCTTTACTAAGATAAGGGTCAAATTTAGGTCACACTTTAAAAAAAAAAAAGCTAAATCATTCATGTTTATCTATGGGTTCCCTTTGGGGACACTTCTGCCTGTAACCTCTTGAGAATGATGCCAGACCTTCAGAAATCCTTAGGGCACTAGCACAGTCAGAGTGGCAGACAGATGTGATTCTGTGCAAGTGCTACTGCAGAAATCCATCCTGAGAAAGTGCAAAGGAGCGTCTGATTAGGGCGAAGCGTTTCTGCCTTCCCTCTCCTTGTTGAACTATTCACTGGGTTGTTACCATGTGGAAATGATTCCAGCAGCAAGCTGAAAACCTACAGACAGCTTTAAAACTATTAGAAATATGCAGAGACTTTGAGAGCCAAGAAGGACAGCTATGAGTATTTACTTCAATCTCCTGCATAGTATCACCCACAAAAAAGATCCCCCACTACTTCAGCTGCAGCTGTACCTCCCCTCAGTTACCAGACTGAGCCCTGCCTAGCACAGTGGAGGTCAGTGAGAATACACCAACAGAAGACACAGGAGAGAGATATGTGGGTTGCAAAACAGAAGATTGCGTTAAAAATGTGTCCTGGATGTTGTTTGGTCCTAGTTTCTCCTGCCAGCTTCAGAGACCCAAAGACAATGTACACTTAACGTGCTCTGGACGGCAACAAGGCATACTTGGCAACCCCGACGCTATATTCACCGTGGGTTTTGGCAATAAATATAACGTTGTTTTCCTAATAGTAATTATGGCTCTGAGAGGTACAAAATGCCTGTGTTCGTTTCAGTGGAATATAAAGTTTGAAGTCTAAAGTGAAACCTTAAAAATTCCAACATTAGTAGCTATTACACTGTTAATAATTTTAGCAGAAACATCCAGCTATTTCAGGGTTGTGAATGCAATTTTAAAACAGCATCACCAGGTTTTCTTCGGATCTGACTTCAAACCTACAGTTTACTAAGAATAAACAAAAACAGATTTGCCTTTTGGTAGAATAATATTCTGGAATGTGGTTAAGTAAATGGTTTCTTTAAGATGTGGTTTTTCCCTCAGGTTTGTATTCAATTTATAAGCCATGCAGCTATAGCTGAAAACCTAATCTTGTACTTTCCTGGGCATGTTTGCAATGGCAGTAAGTGGTTTATGGTCACCTTCAATTAATGCTGACGATAAAGACAATATTCCTTACTACCCATGGATTAAGGTCAACATCCCCCCCCCTTCTTTTTTTTTATTTTGAGCTCTTGAAAATGCAATTTCTGCTACTGCACCTTTTCCTACTTTGTCCATACTTCTAGAGGAAGATTGCTTCAGTATTCTTGGAAGTACCACAGGCACTCAGTTTTATGCCACATGTCACATTTTCTCTGATAACACATTGCTGTTAATTCCTCTGATTTCTCAGATTTTTTAAGCTGTGCATTTTGCTGCCACTGATCCTCTGCTGGTTAGAATAGCGAGATTAGGCACCGTGTCTCTCGCCAGTTTATCTTTCCCTGGAATCTCTTTCCCCTCTGTTGGGTCAATCATGCTGATGGTAGCTAAAATCTTATTTTATCTAACATGTCAACGTCAGTCTATTAACTTTCCTCTGTGGTATGCTGTTTCCATTATAGGAATTTAGAGGCTTGGGGAGGGAATGAATATTCAGCTTTAGCCAGGCAAAGTCGGGGTTTTTTCCAAAGCTTCTCAGAGTCTCTTGTCATGCACTCCTTTTCTCCTCACATCAAAATGTCATTTATCCATAAATGCTGTATTACCATCTACAGTTCACTAATTTTCCAGTAAAGCTGCTGGTGTGCTGAGTGCAATGGGAAGGCCAGTTGGAGGAAACCATTTCCTTCAAAGTAGTATGCTCACAAAAATTGTGTGGGGTTTTTTTTTTTCTCTTAAAGTACCTGCCTGCAACCTGCCAACACATTTTGTGTATATAAAAATATTTGCCATCTGACCCATCTCCAGAAGTACCTCTCCTTGTGCAAATTTCCCTTAAGGAAAACATTCGCTTTATATATATGTATATTATCTCCGTGATGCCACACGTCAGGTAAGAATTGTAGGGTTTTAGCAATGATGAGTGAACAATTGACTCTGCTTTTCTACTAAACATATGAATGTCAGAAGAACGAGCCTGTCCAGCTTCATTTTCAACTGCTGTTCTAGGGGGAGACAAAAATGACAAAAGGCAGGAGTTGTGTGGTGCCTGCGCTATTAACTCACTTCTATTCTGCACAGCTAGAAAAGTCTCTCTCCTGTGGGTCATATTCTTAGACATATCCGCATTTATTGTTGCTTGTCGCCTCACTGAAGCAAGCATCCTCTTGATTTGACCACAGGCTTGACATAGTTTTAACTCAGAAATGGGACCTTCTCTGTTTGTACTACTACAAAGTGGGGTTTTTTTCCAAGTCTATTATTTACCCGTATTTCTAGTTCATAAACTCATATTGTGAAAATCAAGCCACAACTAGATGCCTCGAGTTTCACATCCCTCCTTCTTTTTGTCATCTGTAAGTTCTTGACGACATTGCACTCATTGCTACTACCCTTGTTTCTGACACCATACTCCCTCATGCACTTCTTCCCAATTTAAAATGAATAGCTACCTCGCCAGCCTGTACCGCGATAGTCCATTGGTCTATGCAGAATCCTCCCAAGCTAGCGATGCCGTTGTCGTCCTCTTTGTCCTCACTGTGCGCACTCTTAAAAAATGATGCAATTTATTGCAGTTCTTGTGTCTTTTCCAAGTCCTCAAAGCCAGGGTCTCTAACAGAGGTCTGTTTCATTCAGTGTTTTAGTTCAACCGGGCAGCATTGTGTCACAGGAACCTCTGAACAGCACAATAACCAACCCCAACTGGTCCACAAAACAAAAGGACTTCTGTGGCAACAAGCTGCCACAGAAGAGACACTACCATGGAGACCATTCTTGATCCTCTAAGAAAGATCCATTGTATTTCACATCCCTTTGTTCTGAAAGCAGTAGGAATTATCTCACATCCATTCATCATGAGCCAATGAGTTATCCCAAGTTTAGTGTTTGGGGACTGGAAAAGTGTTAAAGCTCATAAAGAATAGTCTTCCCAGGACAAGAAAAGTGGAAAGGAAGTGAAATGTATGTTATCAGCTGAGCTGGAAGAGTACCCAGAGGTAGTTTGAGAATTAAAGCGTGAAGGAAAGGGAGTTACCTGCACTATCCAAGTAATCACTAGTTTTGGAATCAAGTACGTGTGTACATGTATACACGAGTAGAAGGGCTGAAGAAAGGACGAGGTTAAAGCTGACTGCTTGTAGGGCATGGCTAGGGACTACGCACTGAACTTTTAATGTGGTTACAGGCATTTGCATTCTTTTTGACATCTATGCACCTTGTTTTGGTTTTCCTGAGTCCTGCCTGTTTTCTCTTCCCATAAGTCATGTGTGAAAGAACATTTTGTGGGTAGGCACATCTGCTTGCTGGGGCATAATGCACTACATGGAATACAACTCAGAGATTGCAGACAAGGCGCATTGTTGCTATGATCAAACATTTTTCGCACGTATGCAAGATCCACATGAGAGCAGAGTGTGTTCCTCTGGCGTCGTAAGGCCAGACGACATTCCTGAAGCGGCTGCCCAGCTGGTACATCCACCCTCAGCGTATGTTGCCCACAAGGAAAGTTGAAGCTCCCATCTCAAATTTCTACCTGGAAAAAATCTAGGAGAATCTTATTTGGAAACATTTTGTAGATAATTTTGTGGATTATCTATCCTAAGATAAGAATATTACAGTTCCATGAATTCACTCAAATCCAGGGTACAAGTCTGATGGTAAAAACTTGCTCTTTTTTTTTTTTTTCCTTTATTTTCTTTGTAGATATGCAGGAAGAATTTTGATAGAAGTCAGTACATTCATAATGCAGATTTGCTTTTATTTTTTTCTCTGACACTTTTTTTTTTAATTTTAGGTATCATTCTTTCAAAGCTCAGTTCCAAGTGAACATCTCTCAGTTGGTATATGATGTCAAACTTATTTTTGGAACATGTAGAAATACCAAAAGGGCTCACTAATCTTCTAATGAGATAAAATTACTTTTGAAGGATAAAATTAGCATGCTGGAACTTTTCCAACAATTATATTTTTACAGCCTCCCATGTATATTATACACTGTCTTTCTAAAGAATCAGTATTCTGAAATATATATTCCTCATGTCTTTTGCAAACTATATTTTGAGGAAATCTTTAATGTGATAATTATTCCCCCTCAAAAAAACCCTCTAAATTTTTACGAAGAATTATCCAATATATATAATATCATTATTGCAAGAAATAAAATATTTGTAATTGAACAGCATTCAAGAAGAAAAAGTTTTAAAATAATTTAAAAACATAAATTTAAGTTATGCTAATAAATGTATTTTAATTTTTCTAAAACAATTTTTTACAATGTTAATTTATCTTGAGAGCTCTCAGGGAGTGTCGTCTGAGAAGAGAGAGGAGTGTGAAAGCAGGAGCCACTCTATTATTATTATTAGCCAGCCTTTCAGGTCAAAAAAGCAAGCATGGAGTAAACAACTCATCCCAGATTCCAAAAGCAGGAGCGAGTGGAGTGATGCAGCAGAAGCACACTGATCCCATCACCTGGAGTCCAATAAACAGAAATGAACCTCTGCTAGCCTGGTTTTCTGAAAGATGGGAAACAAAATAAGGGACTAAGGGATCAGTTCTTGTAGGGATGAAGGGCTACCAGTAACAACCTGCTGTCCCCTGCACTATTCAGCGTATTCATAAATGATCTGGAAAAGGGATGAGCAGTCAGGTCACAAAGTCTGATGAGGCTATCAAGTTATTTAGGTTAATAAAGATGAGACAACCTTGAAGATCTGCAGACAAGTTTATGGAAGGGAGTGACTGAGAAATGCAATGGCAGATGGAGTTCAGTGTAGATAAATGCAAAGTGATGCACGAGGGGGAAAATGGTCCTTACTTTGGGTATGAAAAGGCAGGTTCTGATCTGGTCATTACTTCTCAGGAGAGAGTCCTGGAGTTATGACAATGGCTCCATGGGAACATCAGCCTGGTGCTCAACATCTGTCAAAAATAAAAGAATACTAGGAAGTGTTAACAAATCAGCAGAGAACAAAAAATATATTTTTGCTGCCACAGAAATACGTATTTTGCTTCCATCTTCTGTATGGGTAAAGAATTGTAGAAATATTGGTTGAGAGGGACCTCTGCAGGTCACCCAATCCAACCTTCCACTTGAAGCAGGACTATTGCCAACACTAGATCAGGTCAGCTATGGCTTCGTCTAGCTGACTGTTGGAAACCACCAAAGATGGAGATTCCACAACCTGTCTAGGCAATTTGTTCCAATGTTGCATGTTCCTTTTGGTGAAGAAACTTTTCCTGATGTCCAGTCTGAACCTCCCAAGCTGCAGTTGTTGCTCAACACAGCTGCCCAATGCAAGTAGCTGTTGCTCCTTGTTTTCTACTTGTCACTGCCAAGGAGTGTTCGGCCACATTGTCCTTCGGATGCTGTTCTGGTCCCTGCACATCAGCAGTAGGATGGAAAACAGGAACATCTTTCATGTACAGCACAGCTAACTTAGCTAGAATCCTTCAGGGCTGGAGAGGGCCTATGGGGCGTACGATAAAAGAACTAGCAAGTATCAGACGAAGCCAGCAGTAGCCAGGTGGAAAATACACAAAAGGAGGCAGGTTTTTGCACATGCGGTTGATCTGTGGAACTTGTCACCACAGCGGGTTGTAGGTGCTACAGATCTATGTAGGTTTAAGGGAAGATGGGCAAGTGTCTGACAGAGAAATCCAGTGAAGGTTACTAAGGTCATAGAAACTACATCTGCCTCAGAAAAATCTCTGAGTTTGAAATATTGGTGGCAGGGAAAGCACTGGAGGGGACTATTGCATGACCTTGCCCTTTACTAATGCAACATGATATTGGGCCAGCACAGCCCTTGGTCTGACCCAGTATGGAAGCTCTTATGTTCAAGAAAGTGCTTATAAAACTTAAGTACCTTACACTCGTTTCTGTCTTGACTTGTTAATTAAACTGGAAATTCTTCAGCTCATTTTCTCAGGCACATGAATAATTATTACACTTTGGTTTTAAGTTGTACACACAAACAACAAAAACAGAACTGCAAACAAAATTTATATTTTGAAGAAATCAACCTCGGTCTTCAAAATGAAACTGCAGGCTGCAGTTGCTGGCCAAAGCCTTATTTCCAACCCATTTATATAATTGGTTCCACTAAATTTCAGAAGTTAAGTCTTTTAAAGGAAAGATATGCCTGTGATTAAGAATGAAACAGCACTCTGGAGATCCAGCAATGCCACAAATTTCCTGTCACTTTTGGCAAATCAGTGGGCTCCCATCTAGTGCGAGCCGATTTTTCAGATGAGCTCACTGAAACTACTCAGGTTAAGCACTTGCAAAAGTGCTTAATGAAGGAGGTTTTTCACGTTGCGCATCTATGTCGCGGCAGAAAGCTTTGGGGAGGACCTTGTTGTAGTGCAAGGGGCTGATCCACGGCGCAGAGACCACCACCCAAAGCTTTCTGCCTTGGGAAGGGAGATAAAAGACAAACCACGGGAAGGCAGAAAGAGAGGGGTAAAGGAGGGAGGGCCTGAGGAGCGGGGCTGGGGAGGAGAAGGGTGACCCGGAGGAGCGGGGCCAAGAGGGTCCCTGAGAAGCGGGACGGCCCTGAGGAGCAGGGCCAGGAGGGTCACTGAGAAGCGGGGCGGCCCTGAAGAACGGGGCGGCCCTGAGGAGCGGGACGAGGAGGGTCCCTGAGAAGCGGGGCCGGGAAGGCGGGGGGCCGGGGCGCCCCCGAGGGGCGAGGGCAGGGAGGCGGGGGCAGGCCACGGGTCGGGGGAACGCCACTCCCTGCAGCCGCAAGCCCTAACCCGGCCCGAAGAGCCTCCTGTGGAGCCGGCAGCCGCTCTTCGGCTTCCCCAGGAGCCCTACGGCAGGTCAGGGCAGAACGGCCCTCCCCGCTGCCACTGCCGCCCGGCCCCGTCATGCCCGGCAGCCCCAGCCCCACGCAGGTGGCGCGGTGCGCACGGTGCGGTGCCCTCCGGCCATTGCCCCCGGGACGGGGTCCCTCCGCCTCCCCACTTGTCTCCGCCTACCCCCCTGGCCCGCCAGCCTCTCCCACCCAGTCCCTACGCGGGTCACCCCGGCCCTCCGCCCGGCGCCGAGAGGAAGCCTCTCCCCGGGCGATGCGCCTCCCCGCCCCGCGGGCAGAGCCCCTTCTTCCCTTCCCATCCGAGGAGATACCGGGATCTGCCTTCGCTCCCGTCGGCCCTCCCCTCTCGCCCTCCCGGCCTCCTCCCTCTCGCCTCCTTTTCCTTTTTTTTTTTTTTTTTTCCCTTTTTCCATCCCCTCCCCCGCCTGGGAAGACCTGGCCGCTCCCCCCGCCCCGTCCTCAGTAGCCGCGGGCGCTGGGCGGCGGGCGGGCGGCGCGGGTAGCCTGCGCCCCGGGGCTGTGGCCGCCTTCCCCTCCGTTCGTCCTGCGGGGTGCCAGGTATGAAAGAAACCCTTCCCGACGCCGGCCGTGGGGGGAGAGGCTGCCCCGAGAGACTTCGTCGGGGCAGCGCTGGGTGGACAGGCAGGGAGCCGGGGATGGGGGCTGAGGATCGCTGCCCGGGGCCGGGGCAGCCCGGGGCCGGGGACTGGGCAGTCGGAGGTAACGTCCGTAAGGTCATCTCTTTTTTTGCGATGTCGTTCTTCTTACACGGGTCGTTTTTAAAAAATGATGAGGCTGAGCAATGTCAGTACCTTGGGGTTGGCAGCTGAAGGGTTTCGTGTAAAGCTCCTGCCTCTTTAGACTGATGGATGTATTTTTGATACGACTAAAACGTGAGACTTTTTTGGTCCCTTTTTTTTTTTTTTTTAATTGAAGCTAGTTTCACAAGGCGGCTAACGGGACGAAAGCAAGGAGCATATTTATTGGGCTTTCAAGGGTTTGTCTCTGTGCTGCGTCTTCTGCGGGGAGCAGGCAAGGAACCTCTTCACCCTTCAAAACAACCTCTCTTTTAATTCTGATTCATGCTGTCAGTATTCACGCTACCATCCCCGCGATCTTCTGGAATTGACACTAATTTCATCCAGATTCGTCACTGCTGGAAGCAGATTTATCTTGGAATGGCAAAAAAAGCCGTGCCAAGGTATTTAACTTGCAGGCTCTGGAGAAAGGGAACTCCTTTGGATCAGACGCGGAAAAGCAGAGCGTGCTGCGGAAAGCAGGACCAAGGGATGGCTAAAGAGATGTAGAGTTAAAAGCTTCCTCCCCAAACCCTGGGCTTTAACACGCTAATGCATAGGAGCGGCTGGCAGAAGCGGAGCGGGCAGTGGAAGAGCGGCCATCCCAGCAAAGCCCCCCCAGTCCCCGCCGTTCCTCCGGCTGGTTCCCGGCCGATGCCCGCCCGCTCCCGTCCCGGGGGCCGCTGCCCGGGGCCGCCCCGGCTGGCAGCGCTCGACCCCCGGAGCCGCTCAGCTGCGGAGCAGCGGCCAGGACGCGACCTCCCCGCCCCCCGCCCCCAGCCTCCCTCCTCGACCCAGAGGAGCGGGGAGAAGAGCCCGGCAGCGTGGCGGGTTGGGAGGAGCGGCGGCTGCCGTGGGCCAGCCCGGCACCCGGGGGATGGCAGGCAGCGGGTTAAGCGGGGCCGGCCGCGGTTGCCCGGCCGCCGGCTGTCCGGGCGCGCCACCCCGCGGCCGCGGTGGGGGCGGCCGGGAAAGGGAAAACCCCGTCGGAGGTGAAGCCCCTGCCCCCATTGCCATTCATCCCCCCCCCCCCCCCGCCTTCTTTATCCCCCCCCCCCCCCCGCGTATGTGATTTCAGAAATGACCTGTCACGCCTGCCGTGTAAAATTAGTTCTTCTTATGCCTACTGAAGCTGCTTAAATTTTGTAAGAGCCAGGAGTCGCGGTGGGGTTTTCTCCATAAGTCAGAGCGGAGGATGAAATCTGTGCACCAATATACAGATTGAGCACACCCAGAGGAGTGAAGGCGGCAGTGGCGGATAAGGTTAGGGTAATGTTTTTTCCCAGGGAGTGTGAGTTTTCCAAAATTTGTTCTCTATTTTGCTTTGTCAGAGTAGAACTGTGAATTCCAACTTTCAGGCCATTTTAAGAATAAGGCCAAAAGCAGTTAAAGGAGCTGGTTAGTGTAACAGCCTCTAATATTTTATGGTCTGAAAAATTGCATTTAAAATTATGTAAGCTTAGTGTGAAATGTGCTGACTTTCCTACAATAAGAGGTAAACCCCAGAGCAGAGGCTGCACCTAACAGACCAAGGTAGAATGCTGCCAGGTAGCTGGACACAACTTTTCTTCTGTCTGAGCTACACTGACATGTAAATTCACTCTGGGGTAGCCTGAAGAGAAACATTTTAGTTCTGTTTGACTAAAAGCCTTCCCCTGAGCATTCGAGATGCCTTCTACGGAAGTAAGATAGGTTATACTGCCAAAATATTTGAAAGATATCCTGAAAAGTTAGGAGATGGGTAGGATTTGTACTGTGAATGCAGAAAGATTTTATATTGGAAGCAAGAAGTAAGAACAAATGGAAATACTTTTGATTGCATACATATGGTCCTCACCATTATCAGCTGGATTTCGAAACTGGAGGAAGAATTTCAACATTTTCATGGAGCTGGGGATCTCTCTCTCACTTTCTAGTTTCCATCTTCTGCCTTCTCTGAAGCAATTCATCCTGCCATAAAGACAGAGCTGAATCGAGGCTTCTAATTACTGTAAGCCAACCCGAAATTTGTATGGGAAAGGAGCTAAGGAAAGGAGAGGGCAGACCAGCTTGGGGTTTGGAGGAAGAGTGAAGAACAGCGTGGCAGAAAGTGTGAGTAAGATGTTGAGTGTTTTTTCTTGCGTCCAGCTTGTAGCTTTCTCAGGGCCTTTCCTCCTTCCTCTGGAGGCTGTATTCTCTCTCCCCGTCTGTCACCCTACAAAGGTGTCTTTGCAGCCATCTACACATTTCCATCCCCGTCGTCTGGCAAGAGAAACCCCTGTGTTGCCCCTTGCCTGCAACCTGTACTGAGCCATGGCAGCTGCTGACGTTGCCCATTGCTTGAAGTTGGCCTTGCTTAAATGGTAGAGACCAGGTTGATAAACAGAGCTTAAGTGCATGGCTGTAAATGACAATGCTGCCTAGTAGGACCACTGCTCTGGTCTGTAATGAGAATTACTATTTTCATCAAGTTCCTCAGCTTGGACTTCTTCCAGTTCTACTGAAGTGTAGTTAGTTCATTACGAGCAACAAGTAGTTCATTATAAATGATGAAAATCTTGGCTCCCAAGACTGCCTTTGTAAGTAGTGGAGACTTGAGTGTAGTATTTCAAATAGGAGGCTCCAATGCATCTATTGAGGGTTGTGTGTTTGGGTTTTTTTCTTTTTAAAGAGTGTCAGAAGGAGCAATGGTACTCCACCCATTTGCTTGCAGAAAGTCTCTCTATAAAGTGGAGTTAGTTATGGGTCCAGCTGGGAAGACTTCAGCCATCACAGTGGAATGACATCAAGCCAGACACCTCTAAGACTTTCTGTATGAACTAGCAGTTAGTGAATGAACTTTCCTTAGGGCTCACAAAATTCATCTACAGAGAAATATCAAACAGCCAGACCCTGAGGAAGGGCTGAGGAAGGGAGGAGTATTCTAGGAAAAAACATAGAAAAGGCATTCTCAAGCCTGACAGAAGAACGGCGTTTCTTAATACCTTGTATCTGTTCATTAGAGCAAAGCAAATTTAAACCAGCTTTTCCGCATTAATATCACAACATTTATCATCAAACCATACTAGTTTGTGACAGGCTGAAAATAAAAAAAAGGACATACTTCCTCATACAACATGTAGTTAAGTTGTAGAACTCCTTGACGCAGAACATTGTGGATACAAAATTTTATATGGGTTCAAGGGAAGACTGGGTTGCTATGGAAGAGAAATCCACTTAGGTTTTCTCACACTACAGAAACTACCTCTGGTTTAAAGTCCATGAGGTGCAACTGGTTGTAAGTTAAGAGACTTATGAGGGAGGAGGGATATACATGGTTGTCCTGTTCTTGTGCTCTACCCTAGGCATCCACATTTGACCAGTGTCAGAAATGGGATTTTGGGTGAGATGGACCTTTGGTCAGGCCAGGAAAGCTATTCTTCTGTTGTCATCATAGTATTTCTTTATTTCAATACCTTATCATTTATCAATAGATAAGTAAAATTATAATTCCTCTTCAAATTTAGTACTAATTGAACAATAACCAAAACAATACTTTGAAGGTAACTTTGTATATAGGAATTAATGTTTAAATATGTGCATTTCTGCTATACCAATAACCTGGACTGGTATGGACAACTGATGTCTGCAAAATCTTGTACCTGGGATGACTCTGCTCTGCTTTCAAAACCTTCAGATATCTTTTAGTATGACCACATACACCCCAGAGCTTAGGTCTGTGAGTCACTGTAATCTCCAAATGTCTTATGAAAGCCCAGACATCTTCTCCAACACCTGAGTTAGCTACTTTAAAGCCAGGGTGGGTATCTTTATACTGTATTGTAAAATGTGTTTTGTGTATATCCTAGTAAGTAAACTCCAGGTCAAAGTTGTGTTCCATGCAGGGGAAGGTGAAAAGCGTCAAAAAATAGGCTAAAACAAAACCAGCCTCGGAATTTGGCATCAGAAGCAACAAGCTGTGTTTGAACCGTAGTGCTTAGTTAGCTAAAAAGTGATAATTGTTACCTCTTACAGACAAGAACTGTCTCTGTTGTGAAGATGCCTCAAAATTGTAGGAGTTGTTGGTCCATTATACAGCTTTTGAAATGATGTTACCACTTCTTTTTCCATGTTGCACACATACTCCTCTTTTTTCATGCTAGATCTTTAGCTAGCTTGTAACCAGTACTGTTTCACTGCACTTAGATTATTCTAAACTAAGCCCAAGAAAAGGAAAGCCATTACAATGTAAACCAGAGAGCTTAACCACATACATATCCTTGAATTGCTTGGCTTTTAAAGTTTAATCATAGGCCCTTTCTTTCTACACAGCTGAGGTTTCCATGTAATTGGAATGAAGGATATGAGGACGGAGCGCAGCTTTCCCAATGGCAGTGGCCAGTAGTTGGTTAATGCCACTGACATCACTGCTGCCAAAGGAGAAAAAAGGTCTTTTCAGTAATGTTTTGAGCTCAGAATCAAGACTTCTGGGTTCAGTTTCTGGCTCTGCCACAGACTTCTAACAATTTTATGTTCTTTCTGCGTGTTTCCCAACTGCAGGTGGGAATAAAACTGCTTTTTGTCTTTCCCATTTAAAGTATTAGCTCTTTGTGTGGTGCATCGCCCCATCTAGGTGGGGCTTTCCACATGTGACCATAAGGCATGGACAGCACAGTTCCTTTGTGCAGCCTTTGTGGGATCCTGCAGGAAAAAACATGTGATGAGTCAGCAGACTTGTCCCTCCTACTTGGCTGGGCTTTCCTGCATGTATATAACCAGGACACTCCTCTAGACCAGCAACCAGATTCTACTTTCCTCACTCATCTGTGCCCTGCAACCATGGATTTTGAAATTCTTTGACATTCTGAGAGAGATTCAGACACCCACACATAGGAAATGAATGAGGTTTTGGTGGCCATGGCACACAGGGAGATACAGCTCAGGATCTGCAGGAGACCCGTGCCTTTCAGAGCAGCAGAAGCTGAAAGCATTTAAAATGAGACTTGCCACCTTGTTTAGGTGCCCACATTTCTCCATCTGTCACATCCAGACAACATGAACTTTTAAAGGGGAAAAGAGATTTAAGTTGGTTCCTTGGGAGAGCAATTAGCAAAGTGCCCTTTTCCACAGCAGGCAGGTTCACAGGTCTTACCTGGGTGGGTAATGCAGAACCATTGGTGGCTCGTAGATCACTTAAAGCTGCTACTTTTTAGCCATTACATGAAAAAGCACAATTGGTCTGTTTTCCTAAGGGTTCCTAAGTCTCATGAGTGTAGTCTGTCTGTCCATCTGTGCCTGGATCCCAACTTTTGAATGCGACTTTTGAATACATTGGTGATTTTCAACCATGTTCTACCTACAAGCAGTAGCTATAGAGAAGAGAAGCAGAAGCGTAAAACATAAGTGCATTCCTAAGCTTAAAACATAAGTGCATTCCTACAGGATAAATAAAACCAGAGCACTGTACAGAGTGGAATGACTCAGACTACTGCCCTACGGAGGGAAAAGCAGGTAAAACTCAGCTGTTTCCCCCTTCCAGTAGGCAGCTCAGCATGGATACTGGCTGTCTTGTTTGCACCCATCTTGCTAGAGACCATTGGAAGCGTCAGAAGCAATACAGGGAATATCTGAGGCATTTCTATTTTGAGCAGAGTATTAAATTCTGTTCCACTGATGTCAATGCTAATATTGCATGATTATACTTTGAAGATACTAAGATAACTGTGTATATTTCCAACGTGCATTTTCAAATCTCTCTTTCTTGTTTTAGAAAAAAATAGATAAAATGGAGCACATGTTACTGCTATTCATATTTTTCATACCTATATTGGGTCTCACTAATGGAACAGAAACTGAACAAGATTTTACTTGGCACTTAAAGAAGATTCCTCAGATTGTGAGCAAAAGAACTTTCTCCCTTGACAGCCCTAAATTTGAAGCAAAAACCAAATTAGAGCTGAACGGTGTATGTGGAATTGAATGTCAAAGAAAATTGCCAGTGCCAAGCTTGTCTGACTTGAAGGACCTCTTATCCTATGAGACCATTTTTGAAAATGGCACACGGACCCTGACTGAAGTGAATGTCCTCGGACTAGTGCTTGACCCAGCTGGAAACACAACCACACGAAGGTCTTCGAGAAAGAAGAGGCAGATATATGGAACGGACAGTAGGTTCAGCATCTATGACAAGCGGTTTATGACCAACTTTCCATTCAACACAGCTGTGAAGATCTCCACCGGCTGTAGTGGCATCCTCATTTCCCCCAAGCACGTGCTAACAGCTGCCCATTGTCTGCACAACGGCAAGGATTATGTCAAGGGCAGCAAAAGACTGAGGGTGGGCCTGATGAAGACGAAATCCAGAGGTGATGGCAGGAAACGCAAAGGTGCTAAAAGAAGTAGGAGAGAAGTTTCTGCGGCCCAAGAGGATCCCGAAGTTGCCACAATCGGCACACAAAGGCGACAATCCAAAGGTGGTGGGAGAAAGCAAAGGAGATCTGGGAGGAAGCAGGGGACCTCAGATGGCATGCCCTCCTTCCAGTGGACCAGGGTGAAGAGTACTCACATCCCGAAAGGCTGGTTTAAGGGTGTCTCTGAGGATATTGCCCTGGATTATGATTATGCTGTTCTTGAGCTCAAGCGTCCCCACAAAAGGAAATATATGGAGCTGGGAATCAGCCCAACAATCAAAATGATGCCTGGGAGCATGATCCACTTCTCAGGTTTTGACAATGATCGATCTGGGCAGCTGGTCTATAGATTTTGTAGCATTTCTGATGAGTCCAATGATCTCTTTTATCAGTACTGTGATGCTGAGCCTGGCTCCACTGGATCTGGCGTCTATCTCCGTCTTAAGGAGCCGAACAAAAAGAAGTGGAAACGCAAGATCATCGCTGTTTACTCAGGCCATCAGTGGGTGGATGTCAATGGTGAACAGCAGGATTACAATGTAGCAGTAAGAATTACTCCTCTCAAATATGCCCAGATTTGCTTCTGGATACATGGGAATGATGAGAATTGCGCACAAGGCTGAAGAGAGCTGAACCTGACTCGCTTAGCACCCCTATTACCATAGAGCAAAAGTCTAATGCAGCACTTACTGGAAGAACATCACTCCACGGCGGGATTTTTTGAACTCAAAGCTCACAAGTAATGTTACAGTGACTTGAGGAACGCTGAATTGGTGGGGGATGGGTAGAGTTGTCAAACAAAATATTTCTAATTGTAATCAATCCTAGATATGCACTTAAAATCCCAAACTATATTTATGTTTGCAATTGTGATAAATTCCAATCATTCACATCAGAAAAAAATGACTACATCTCTTTGTCATTTTTTTCCCAAGGGAAGGATTGACACATCTCAAACAGGTATTATTAAACAATATCTATTTTTCCAATGGATTTGCTTTTCTCAGGGTTCTGGTCCAATTCTTCAAATGCAAGTTGTGCCTACAGCACATTGAGGTGTATGCAGAATGATCCAGAGAACTGCATGAGACCAAGACATTTTGGCATTCTCTGAAGACCACAGCTCCATGTTGAGAAGCAGCAGTCTAGTTCATGCTTGTTAGTTTGGAAAACTTCCTCCTCTGGTTGCTGCAGGAACACTTCCATGGAAATCCCAAATTTCTGTAACTGAGGGTTAGACCTCAAAGACAAGTTTCACCTCATTGCTCAGTAAAAACAGCAAAAAGAAATTAATGGACATAGAAGTTTCCATGTTTGGAAGAAGAAGAAAAATCATGACATAATTTACTGCCTTTAAATCTTCTTTGAGAAGCTAGAGAAGTCTTAAACACATGCATTTGCATTCCAGTTAGTTTTTGGAGAGCTGTAGGTTTAGTTTCTAGTCAAATGTTTATCTTTACCATTGGGAGAAGTCACTGACTTCTGAAGTGGCTATTTGACAATCATTTAGAGCTTCACAGATGATAGATTTTTTTTTGGGTGCTAACCATTTTTGCAGTTTTTAAAATTACTTTTATACAAGTTCAGCTTCATAGATAGGATAGTATGTATTAGACTGGGAGTTGGAAAGCAATATTGTAGTTTGGCTTTATATGGTTTTGCAAAATGGGTAGTTTTAATCATGTCATACCCAGATTCCACCTCAACATGAGTTACAAGGTTAAACGAAACATTTCTCCCAACTAAATTATGCCACCTTCTGAATGGTAGAAGAACTATCATGTACGTTATAACAGGTATCTTGTTAGGCAGCAGCAGTAGTTAGCAAATAATTTGGTCAAGTATGTTTGCTGAACCATGTATTTAATGAAACACAAAGTGACCTTGACTTTTACACACCTTTAAACACAAATCACTTTTTAAAAAAATTGTTGTTGATTGCTACACAAGTCTATATCTTTTATTTTATATCAAGATTTTGAAGTGCACAGGATTGTTATGGTGCTACATTAATCTAATAACATAAAATGAATCTGTCTATTTCTGATCATAATCCTTTGGGTTTCAATACTTTTAAGATTATTCACCACAACAATATTTAATTTTTTTGATCATAAGTTTATGCTGACCAAAACACATTTTCTTCCTGTGGAGAAGAAAAAAATATAACAAGATTTTAAAATACTATTTGTTTGTTGGTATCTTTAAAATATGCTTGTAATAGCTTTTGATGAAATAAGATCATTTTTAATAATCCACTTTTTTGTAGATGATTGAAAGTATAAAACCTGACACTTTGAATGTGCAGGCAACTTTGTCATATTATTGCCAAAGTATAAAAATTTAAGACTTGTTTCCTTACCATAACTATTTCATTAATTGAAAGAGTTCTCACTTTAAAATAAACTATTTCTGTTAACATCAGCTTTCCAGGGAACACTTAAGGAACACTTAACTTTTCTTTCTTTTTTTTTTTTTTGTGGTGATTGTTTCCAGAAAACTAATAATAAATTTAAAGTTTAGAAATTAATGTCTAAGATATTAAGGTTAATTATTTTTTATTGTTGTTAACATCTCTTTTAAGATGTATGGCTTCGCTGACAGTAATTTTCAATCACCTCACTCCAGTATTTAATACTCTCGCTTTATGCAACAGGCCTACAATATTCTTTAGTCGGCTCTGTAGTGTTTTTCTTAAAAGTGCCTTTTTCCATAGTTACTGTGACAAATAAGGTACCACATCATTAATCCAATACAAGTCAACCTATGTGCATGGATTTTGTTACAATTATTCTCATTGTTGATTTGGGTCCAAAACTGACAATATAAGGTAGCTTAGTAAATTCCTTGTTTTGATAAGTCTTATTTAGGTGCGCTCCTTCAGAGCAGAAATATAATCTATTTCTTTATTAGTTTGGGAATTGGGGACAAGGTAAGAATGAAAAATGTTGATGTCAGCTTTCAAATGGTCTTGTTATAACAATCATCCACTATAAATACCTCAGCCACAACCCGAAGTTCTCATACCAGGCTTATAACAAATGTTTATCCTCAGAGGATAAATATTAAATGCTCAGTGCCTCATTTTATCGTACTAAGAGATTAAAGAAGCTGGCTAGAGCAACACAAAAATGAATGAAAACTATATATATATTCAAGCCTCTGTGTCTGAGTGCACCTGCGCAAACACATGCAAATATAGGGGCTTGTAGAGCATGTGCCATGTTGACTGGGTCAGCGCCTTCAGGCAAGGGAATGCAGGCAAAAGAAGACACAGACAAAATGTTATTCCTGTTGTATTTGCATGCCAGGCAACATTTCAGTCTGCCACTTGGCCTAAAGGAGAAGGAAATGCTTTACGTAGGCACTGTGACTGCTTACTACAGGGACTTCTGAACTAGTTCATAAATCGAGGACTTACTTACACCCAACCCCAGGAGGTCAATGTCCCGTGTAGAGCTCTTGGTACCAGCCACGGCAAATGGGACAAGAATATCTGAGCTGCGATCATCTCAAATTTCCTTAAAAAGCTGCAGTTCGTATCTAGTTATCAATGAGAAAATATGAGGAGGGGGTGTTGTGAGTAGATCAGATCTGCTGGTGTCTAGGACACCAGCATCAAGGCTGGGTTCCCAGCCTGGAAGGGGACAGAGCCCTTGTGATATTTCCCCAAAGGATATTTCTCTCTTTCAAGTACCAGGCTGTACATCATTTGTTTTCATCAGTACTAATGCTTTTCCATAGCAGTTGCTGTAGTAGATCTTTTTCTTTAACTGTGTTCTCCGGCTTTAGGAAAAAACAAACTCAGTCAAATCCCTTTTCTGCTAGGGTGCTACTGGCAATTTGTAAAATTAACAGATAAGTTTTTCCTGGGCCAAAGATAAACCTCATAGACAAACCATTAACATACCCAGACCAGCTGCTGCAGGACATTTGTGCATGCATTTAATTTGTGCATATGTTTAATTTGGGGCTCTAAGACATATGATGGAAGTCAAGGGGATTTTATCTGCAATGTGAAAAATTAAGTTTGTATTATCTTAACAAAAGAAAAACACAATGTTAGGTAGCAAATTTATATCTGTTATATAAGGACTAGAGTACCCGATGCTTTAAAAATTGCTTAAAGAAACTCCTTGACTCAGTTTATAATTTACCATCAAAATTTTGCAGATTTGTGAGTCTGCATGGAGTATGAATCAGCACAGAACGTGGCTTAAGTGAAAAAATAATTCATCTGCACGTGGGGGAAAGAAGCAGCTGGGGACTTCCTCCTATTCTGCTGATAAGAGATGACCTGGCAGCAAACAGCAATTAGTACAGAAAGAGTGAGCAAGTAGATGGTACGGAAAACCAGGAAGATGGAGGTGGTATGCAAGGGATAAAGAAAGTGTGAAAAGTGACAGATTAAATGGCTGCGAGATAGCAGAGGGACCTATTGTAAGAAAGAGTAGACAGCTGGTAAAGCCGTAACAGTATAAATTAAGATGTAAAACTCAGAAGTTACCTGAACAATCTCCTTTCACTGTTAAAGATGAGGCTGTTCTTCCTGGCCAACAGCACCAAGGAAAGGGCTGTGGGAGGGCTCAGTTCTGGCAGGGACCACTAGCAGGCAGGGGGGGTTGACCTTGATCTACAGTCCCTGCCCGGAGTCGGAGTCGCAGGGATTACGCTTGTGCTCGTTTAGGGTCCTTGGGAAGCAACAGATCTGTGTCCTGGCCAAAAGGCTTGGCAGCATGGACCTCCCCGCACACCGGGCCACTAAGAGTGTAGGGAGTAACGGGAGTTTCTTTCACTTGAAAGTTTCTCAAACCTGACATTTTGTTGGGATTCCTGTAAAGGCTGTTCCCCGTTGGAAAAAAAACCACCACCACCACCAAAAAACAGGAAACAAAAAACCTCAGACTTGAAGCATTTAAATGTTGGCTCCATTTTTTTGCATGTACCTACAAATTCTAGGCAATAAATTTTTTTTCAAATACCTTCCATTTGTGTTTAGTATCTTTGTAGAAATTTAATCAAGTGCTTCTAATTTTAAAGCACAGAATATTGCAGATACTTCCATCTACAAATTCCTGGATTAAAGAATGAATGGGAAAAAAATAAAGAATATTGTTAAATTGAAAGCTTAAAACTGCACACTAATCTCAAAGGATTTGGAAGTATATTTGAGTCCCTGTTGCTCCAGCCTTTTGCTCTGAGTGTGAGATAGCATTTAGGTTAAAAACCTCCAGAGGTAGCTTTAATGATTCTTTAATGTTCTTAACTTTTTAAAGACTGACAGCTAACTACAAAACATGTGTTTTTATAATATTTTTAACTGCACAAAATGACAACTCATTTGGGAAAATAAATGCAAACCTTTGCTATAGGAAGATATTACACGATGCACAGACTATGTCAATAAATATTTTCTATTGTTTTTCTTTGCCTCTGTCATGATGTAGTTTGTTAGCTATGGTGGTGTTACGCAAACTCCATTCTGTAAACGCTTGTAACAGGTTATCAGTGAATCATCTGGGACGTTGTCTTACAAGATATTAATGTCTCTTTAAATTTGTTCTGGGAAAAAAATTTCCCTGTCTACTCCTGTCTTCAAGATAATTACTTCATGAGCAAATTTGATGAGTTAAAAAAAAATTAGTTCAGCAAGGAAATGACTCACAGACTGTGCCACAACTTATTAATTCTGAAATAAGTGATTAGTTCTGTTTCTGCTATTAGCTATTGTTGTCTTTTCTACCCAAGAGAGCTGTTGAACCAGGCCAAATTAGAAGTGTGTAAAATATTATAATCTTGGTTCTCAGCATTATCTTAACTCTGTGCCCTTGAAAGTGGTGCTGATTTGATCACTGACAGTAAAAGGAGAGATTTTTGGCAAGGATGAGAGCTGCTGGAACTATTTAATGGAAAGTTTAGAAATTATTACAGCAGTGATTAACAGTGTGTCTAAGGCAAGTGATATTTAACAGGGGTCTGGCGAGGGCTTCCCTGCCAGCTCTGGTGGTCCTTACACGGGGTAGGAGTAAGGGCCACAGGGGAATATATAGGATCGACAGCTTCATCGCCTGGACCAAAGTCCATCTGGGGCTGGTAACAGGATATAAATCTTTTCCTTGCTGGAGTTTACTTTTTGCCACCTTTTGGGAGAATGTCTTGGTGCCCCAGAAATGTTTCTTGGCCCCCATCCAGAGAACACAAACAGAGACCCAGGGGTGACAGCTGTGTCCTCTGCAGGCTGCTCCCAAGCCACTGCCAGGGATGTGGTTGCTCCGATGGAAGACAACGTTCCCAGACGTGCTGTGGGTCTCACGTTCCCAAGGGCCCTGCGGGGGTTGACCTGGCATCCTATCCAAACATCTATTCAGCCCTGAAATGTTCCAATACAGCCTGGTTCCTTGTGCAGGTATTTTCCTGTCACACTTCCAGTTCCCATCATCTTTAACAAGTGCTCAAAAGGCCTTCACCAAATAACAGCAACTCAAATCCACCAAAGAATTGGCATCTTATGCCTTTTATTATGCAGGTATTGCTGATGGACCATTCATTCCTCCTACCTGGAATATGTCTCTAAGCCTTGATGATGCCTTACCCTTCAGCTGTTATTGCTGAGAAAAGAGATCAGATATACTGGAAAAGCTACACAAATATTTTACAAAGGTTGTGCCTCTTGGCAATTATGTATGCACCGTAGTTATTGCAGTTGCTATGGCTCTACTTCTTTTCCATGTGAAAGAGTTTGAAAACATTGGATGAAACCAAGTTGGGCTGGTTTTCAGACAAATTACTCAGCTGCCCTTTGGCTGCAGTTGCAGCATTCTCCCACCCCTCCCCTTCAGTTTAATTTCCAACTTTATGGATTAAATGCTGGTTTCAGCTTTGCTTAATCAAAGACAAAACCAGCCAGGAGACAACACACAGCAAAGGACCCTTTCTGGCCGTACCCCTCTGTGGGCATTTTGAAGCAAGGCAGGCCCCAGAGGAAGAAGAGGACAAGAGAAGGCAAAGGTGAAGACCTTGATCGAGCAAAAAAGCACAGTGCCTTACTGAATGGAAGGAAACATGATTTATATTTTTCCTACAGTGAGAGGCAACCCTAGTTTTTACATTCCTTTGCCTTCTTTTGAATGATTAACTCATCAGTTAAATGTTGTTGGCTCCTGTACAGGAGCTAAGACAAGCACCATATTTTTATTTAAGCAAAACAGGGATATTTTGAAAAATATGTATGCATAAAGGCAACGGAGACTTTACAGATATGTGTGGCATATGAGTTTTTCTGCCACGCTCATCTGTGCAGGACGTGGATGCGTTCCAGAGCTGCCGTGAGTCACATGGCAAAAGAACAACCGGTTGCTGGTTGTCTGTCCCACCATCTCCCCTCAGGGGCAGGGATTTATTGCGCTACCAAACTCTTGCTGCTTATTGTGAGTTTGGACTCAGACCTGGTCTTCTTAAATGGTGGAAATGAGCAGAGGCTTCCAGGCACGTGGCCACTGACATTTCAGGGTTTTATACATTTTGCTGCATGTATCCATGGAGGATGTATGAAGTCATTTTTAATAATGGTGGGTTGAAACAGTAAGGTCCAATAACCGAACAAACATTGCATCACGTTCTCCTATCATTTACAATGGTGAACCTTAGAGGGAAATTTGACCTGCCACGTATTATATGTATTTACTTGTTATAGAGCGTTATACACTAGGCATTTATGATCTGTAAACAGGTTTATTTCTTTTAGAAAGAGATAAAAAGGAAGCCAATACTCAAAAGGGAACGTACCTTTGAGAGTGTTCAATTTAGATATGATGCTTTATTGCTTGTAAATTAACCTGTTACAACAGTGATCTGTGGTGCTGCTTATACGACCGACGTGCTTGAGTCCTTCACTTCTTGCTTATTGATTTTTTCCTTACCAGTTGCGACTAAATAAAATCGGGCATCTGTGCAGTGACCAATGTGAGGTTAGTTTTCTGTCCATACTGTGAAAACAGTGACCACAAGTTTTAAAAAAAACTAAATACAGCTTCTACTAATTGCATTTTATTACCTTTACAGTGGTGGAGAATTGTCTTTAAAGAGTTATGACTTTGGAAGCAGTTTTTGCTTGGTTATTTTGATGCACAAATCCATGGTACACCACACACACACACCCCAGGAGGGGCAACTTTAAACTCGTCTTCAGCTTGAAGGCTCCACAGAGAATGCATTAGCTATTTCCAGCTACAAGAATAAAAGAAATGCCACGCAGTATTTGTGTATTTCTTCCCAATTCAGCCTTCACCTTTGCATCCTTAATGGCATCAACTTTGCCCCGTTATGCTCAATCCATTTATCATCAGGCTAATGAAGCACCTTTTCTTGATTTTCTTTTGCGTATCGGAAAGCTTACATACAGGCCACTTCTGAACTTGCCGGTGTGCTTTTTTTTCACCTTGATCCTATCCCTAGGAATCGTTATTCATGCCTTTGACTCTTATCTTATAGCAACTATTTTTATAGTGGGGAAAAGTCCTGGCTCTCCCTGCTCCAGTAATGTATGGATTTGATGCTGCTCCTCCCCACCAGGACAGCTGGGAAACCCGTGCCTCAGTTCTACAAGCAACAAGCTCCATCAATTGCCTGTTCACTTCTGGGTGCTGCTTCAGAATGCTTTCCTCAGTCTTCAAACAGCTTTCCATCAGGCATGCACACAGCCGAGGGATGAAGGCGAGAAAAGAACTCGTCCCCTGCTCCGCTTTAGAGACCTTGGAGGAAATGCAGCGAGGGTGGGCCCAGACCCCCTCCTCCCAATATCCTTGTCAGTGATGTACAGGCTCAGATGTCCCTTATCCTCATGCTGTGCCTCTCCCATCACACAGAGTGCACCCTTCCATCCCATCCCATCCCATCCCATCCCATCCCATCCCATCCCATCCTCCCTCCAGGAGAGGAAGCTCCTTGACTGAGCAGGACAGTGCCAGCCAGGGCCACAGCCAGGAGCTGCACGGGTGGTGGGGGTGTCCCTGTAGGGCTCACCTTGCCTTTCTGTCCGAGAGAAACCACTTCAAAGTGCTGTTAAGGTAACAGCTGCAAACAGAGAACTAAAGGCAAAATTGCTGCAAGGAAACCAGTGTTCATAGCTCCAAAACAACGCATCGAATCTGGAACCAGCCTTGGGAAATGCTTTCATAAGCTCTGAGTCAACGTAAACGCAGGCTGCCAGCTGAAGGAGTGATCTTGTGATGTCCCTTACAAAATAGCTCCGGACTGCCCTGACAGCTCCTCCTGCCACGAATGCTGCCTGAGGGAAAGGTCATAGGCTCTGGACCCCAGGAGCAAGCACAGGGTTTAATCTCCTTGACCCATCCTACTCTCCAGAGGAAGCTTTATTTAATTTCACTGATTTAACTGACTGCAAAAATAACAATAATTTGATGTTATTAATCAGATTATACTAACTGGGCTGTAAATGGCTCCCATAGCCTCACAGGATCCACCGGAAAAACAGCTTCAAGTGAAAAATGAATGATCCCCATCAGGGAGATGTGCCTGTGTGTGAGCCACATCTGCTCAGCACCTGGAGAAATTCGGCAGGGACCTTCTCGGTAGCTGGTTGTGGGTAAAATTTATCACACCAGTTAAGGTAATGTCTCGGTGCAGCAGCACAGCCTTCTAGGTCTAATCCAAGGACTAAGCCTGGAAAAGAAAAGCTATAGATGTTGCAGATGATAGGTCTTATCTGCAGTGTTTCTTTACATACCATTTGTGAAAGAGAAAATCACAACTCCACAGAAGGGGTAAAGCCTTCATATTCCAGTAAGTACAGTGAAGAGCACTTGCTTTTTTTCCCCCTCAATACCATTAAACAGCATACATTTAAAACACTGTAAATAGTGGAAAAAAACTTAGGAAACTCTATGCTTCATTATATCCCTATACCAGGCCTTTTTTTTAACGTCCAAGGTGGAGCCAGGGCTGTAAGCTCAAACTGTTGCCAAGCCCATGCTGGCCCTCATAACGCTTGCCTCTTGCCACATCAGTCAGAGCCCGCGTACAGAGCCAAAATTACATGGTCCTGGGACAGAGGGGTGCAGACACGCACTTTTCCAATGCAGCTTTTTTTTTTTATTATTTGGCAAAGGCTAAGCTTCAAGGCAAGTCTTTTTAGACATATAAAAAGTCACATTTCTAGATCTAGAAGCCGTCTCCCTCCTCCTAATTTGAAAGCAAACTTTTTGTAAAATTTTAGGCTTGTCTGGCAATGTCACCGTGGAACCAAGTATATCCTGGTAGAAACATGATGAAGATACAGCTGAGAGATACAAGATGGGTGGGAAACAAGGTTACCTATGAAGGAGATAATGGGTAAAATAACTGCAAGATTCACAGCCATTCTTATAAAGAAGACTTTACATGATATTTTTTTTTTTTCTACTACCAGTTGACTAACTGCATGAAAAGAAAATTTTCAAGCAATTAGGGTTTTGGGGGAGTTCATTTTGTTTTGATTTGATTTTAGTGAGATGCCAATGTCATTCTCAGCAGAGGGCTTTTTAGGCAGCTCCACCAATTACAGAATTAAGGGTTCAGCAGGTAGTGCTATGCGCCCTGGGGCAATCCAAAGGCAGTAGCTCCCATTCATGATGATGATCAACCTTCTGCTGCTGAGTCTTTTGGCAGATTTCTAAACAACATACAGATATTATGGCCATTAACACTCACAAAACTTTCCATAAGATCAGAGCAGTTCAGACCTGTGTCATGGCCAGATTACAGCTGGTAGCTGTATCCCGCCTCTCCCTGTTCTCCCTTACCCATTCACAGCATGTGAATGCAGCGCAGCTAGCAAGGAAAAGAAACCTGTGCTCCGGCTCTGTTAATGCTACCACCGTCCTTAGTCAGGAGGCACCTAAAACTCTCCCTTCTGCTATTTCCAACTACTTGCATCATTATGTTCATCAGGAGATTCCCCCAGATGGGCGCATTCATCACCTTGCAAGCGAGACCCCCTGCACAGCGGCGCATCTCACGCCAAATGTGCTGCTCTGTACGCTTTTGTATCAGGGGCAGCCTCAAGCTTGCAACCCAGAGAAAATGCCGACATACCAGCGCTACTCTGGCAAAAACCAGCTAGGGTTACCAAACAAGGTATTTGCCAACCTGTACATAGCAGCTTTGTTACAAAGAATGTACAGTCGCAGATTTCAGAGACCCCACTGAAAATTAGATATCAAGTGTATGTGCATGTAGCCTCACCTCTCGCATCACCCATCAGGGACCTTGTTTCTGTCTCTCCTGCCAGGAGCCTGAGCGAGCCACACGTGGGAGAAACAGAGGATGAGGATCTTGCATTCAAAGGGCTGAGGGAGGATGGACAGTCTCGTCTCCTGCAGAGCCGCTCTGCCCCACCATCCTTGCCATATGTTGAAATCTCCCAGACAACTCCCCGTGCACACAGAGATCCAACCAGCTGAAAAGCAGGGTGTGGAAAGACATTCAGCCCACGGCTTCCCTCCTCCTTCCCAAATTTCTTCCCTTGCTGAAAAGATTTAGCAGTGTGCTGAGTCTTATTAATGTCACAAAGAGCCTAACAGTAATGCTTAATACTGAAAGTCTTTAAAGTATCAAATTTCTTCCTCTTAAAAATTATTTCCTTTTTAAATTTTTATTCCTTTTTTTTGTTCCCCCCCCCAATGGCTACACACTATGCACAAATCATAGAATAGTTTGGGTTGAAAGGGACCTCAAAGATCATCTAGTTCCAACCCCCCTTCTGTGGGCAGGGACACCCTCCACTAGATCAGGTTGCCCAAAGCCCCATCCAACCTGGCCTTAAACACTTCCAGGGAGGGGGCATCCACAACCTCTCTGGGCAACCTGTTCCAGTGCCTCACCACCCTCACAGTAAAGAATTTCTTCCTAACATCTATTTAAATATAAATATTTATTTAATATTTAATATAAATTTAAATTGACCCTCCTTCAGCTTAAACTCATTACGCCCTGTCCTGTCACTACACTCCCTGATAAACAGTCCCTCACCAGCTTTCCTGTAGGCCCCTTCAGGTACTGGAAGGCCGCAATTAGGTCTCCCCTGAGCCTTCTCTTCTCCAGGCTGAACAATCCCAACTCTCTCAGCCTGGCCTCACAGGAGAGGTGCTCCAGCCCTCTGATCAGCTCTGTGGCCCTCCTCTGGACTCTGTACGCTGAAGGGCAATTGCTTAAACCACAGCTTTTCAGGAAGGGCTCTAGGAGCAGAGGAGTGTAGGCTGACCGCAGCCCAACAATGCAGTCCTGCTGGGGAAAGTGCAGGTGCCACGCTTGGATCTCTAACTGGGAGCCCGACTCCCACCTCTGGGACATGGTATTTCTGTTACATGCAGCACAGGCGTGCCTTCGCTCTGCTGCTGTGTCATGTTTTGGATGCTGTGCTTCATGGGAGGTGCAGACTGGTTGAAGAGAGTGCAGAGAATACCAAGGTTGATCAGGTATCTAGAAATGTTGACTGACAAGGAAAGATGGAAGACAGAGGGCACAGGACAGAAGGCTGACCTCGTTAACTGTCCAATTATCATCTTTGCTGCTGCAAAGAACAAAGGGAGTAACCCCACGGACACAAGAAATAACAGTTCAATGGGCAGCGAGGAGGAATCAGGTAATACAGGAACAGTAGCTTTCTCTGGGCGAAGGTGGTAATGTCCTGCAGAGGTGTTTGGAAAGGCTGTGGTGTGATGGAGGTCTTTTAGAAAAATCCGTTGGGAATTTTACAATGTTGGCTTTAGAGCAGGGGAATAGACAGCTCTTTTCTGTGATTTCTATCTTATGATCCTGCCCAGCAGACTTAAACTTCACATGCTCTGAACGCATTGCCTTTGCATGGAGCGCAGCAAGCTGTGTTGGTCTTGTTTAGCAGAGAGCCAACTTTTAAGTGAAACAGCGTGCATACAGAACTTTTATATTGGCAATAAAAGGCTTTGGCCAAGAGAAAAAATATTATATTATTTCACACAAGAGCCTGTTCCAGTACAGCATAGATTGGATCAGCTTAGCTCTTCAGTTTGGCTAGAGAAAAATTATTTCATTTTGGTTGTCTCTCTCCTCCATCTCTGACAGATCTATCAAAATACTGGACTTATCAGTTAAAGTTTCCAGCCACTGTAAGTTCAGTCTCAAATGGCAAAACCTGGTGGGCAAGCTGAACCATCCAGCTAGAAAAATAATATTCTGTAAGCCTGCCAGCTATTTTAAAGGTCATTAAATGAGAGGAGCACATCCATGACAGGCTCTTCATGCAAACTGTGCTGAACTGGACTGTAAACAGCTCTTACACGAGACCAGCTACTTCATTTTAAGACAGACCACCCACTTGTAATACTACATCGGTGTAAAGTGGTTTACTTAAAATGTAAGTGAGGGCTATTCCTACCCAAAGGAGTAAGGGTACAGCAAAAAGAACGTTGTGGGTTTGAGATGGGGAATTTCCCTTGCTAATGATGGGATACAGCCTGGTGTAGGTATCACTGCAGCTCCCAGGGCTTGAAATTTTTTTTGCAGTTTTCTGTTCCTCTAAAATTTGCATTTGAATGAAATATAGATGATTTGCCCATTTCTCAGTATATACTCCTTATCTAAAGAGAGATGGAAGTTGTAAATGATACATTAGCAAATTCTTTGAGGTATTTCTAAAAGGTGTTAAAAGCACAAACCACCCAAATCTAGCCCTCAACATTTTTTTTTTTTTTTTTTAAAAAAAAACAGGAGTTGTCTGAAACATCCACAAGCTAGGCTACATGACAGAGTAGGATTAGAGTCGATCTTGATGATTGGTCATGAAGCCAAATGTCTAAAGAAGCAAAATATTTTAACAGATACATAAGCTACTTTATTACAATAAATCTTTGCCAGGATCCTGAAGTTCTGGGGAAATCAATCCTGGATACAAAACACTGCATTTTGGGCGGACAGAACAGTGTAGCACTTTTCTAAATTACATTTAACTGTACTGATTACGTACATCCAAGATGTATATACCAAAACGTTATGTTACATCTTACTAACTGTCAAGAACAGAATCTGTCAGGCTATGTTTTAAAATCCTCAGAAGAGAAATACTTCACTTCGGAACCACGAGGTGCACTTTTTCTAGATAACTGAAGATACCAGGTTCTGGGGAAACCAGGAAGGCTTAGGCAAATATGGAAACAAGTATTAGCTGTCCTCCAGTAACACGGTCACAGAGCTGCTTGGGAGAAATACATTTACTTGATAGTATCTCAGACTAAAAAGTGTGCAGAGCATTAGAGACTTACACACACAGGTGAGTTTGATAATTACTGTTTACAATTCTAAACAATAGCTCAGCATTTAAATAGAATATCTGCTTACTGTCACTATGCAATTTATTTACATTACTTTGAAAAAGAAGCGTATCTTTTTTATGGTCTCTTTGTTAATAAATAGGAATCAAGTCTCTCTCTAGTCTGTATGAGGACTATGGTAATAAGAAGGTGATTTCATTTGCATATTTTGGATTTTAAAATATAAAGGGAAGTTTTAGAGAGAAAAAATGAATGAATTATTAGCCAAAAAAAATAGCCTAATTTAATTTCACATAAGTTTAGGAGGATGCTTAAAAACAGCCCATACACAAAAATAGATGCACTGCTGGGTGATGTGTATGCAATTGGAGTTAATGGAGCTTTTGTGTCAATTAAAAATTAACTACAGTGCATTGAGTGCTGCCTTGCCTTCTCCCTGTCTGGGCCCGGACTACGCCTTAGAGAGTAAAACATTTTAGCCATCCTATAGGCATCACAGGTGGTCAAATATTTCGAGAGAAGCAAATTTCCAGCATGACTTGCCTTGGAGCCAAGGGCTCTATAAGCAAATTCTGCACAACCAGATCTTCAAGAAAGCACAATGAGGTAAGCAGCTGGATTTCCATCAATACCATTTCTGAAATGAGAGTGCTGTATCGAACTATGGGAAAGTGTTTCGGTCATGCTGCTGCAAAGGTTCGCAGGAAGAAACGCAAAGCAAACTGCGACGTTGGCGGCACAGGACCCAGGCAGCAAGGCTAATTTATTTGTATATTTGAACAGATATTTAAATTCAGGACAGCTCATGTCCTGCAAAGCACGGGGCTGAGCAAGGCCCAGTGTGTTTGTTCATCGCTGAGCAGCAGGGATGCCAGACAGGTGCCAGATGCTGTCATGATGGGGTGGAGGTGAGCTGGGAAGTGGTGATTTCAACACACTGCTGGAAACCGTTCTTCCAAGCACAAAGGGAATGGTGTGCTCTATTCCAATGGCATGCCCACAGAAATAGCTCCTAAAATTTAGTTCTCCTATAAAAGTGGAAAGACCAAAACCCCAAAGTGGCTGAAGCCCTGTGAACAACAGAAGATGGTCCACGTAAAGGTTCAGAAGAGAGCAGTAGATTCAGAAATGCTAATACCTAAGTAAGTCAGAATTTGTATAATAAGACAATCTTATTTATACAGTATGCTGGTATCAATATTACTAAATTTTTTCCCATTTCTTCCTTTGCTAATCTACTAAACTTGTTTTTTCC
The DNA here is from genome assembly GCF_028858705.1 of Grus americana. NCBI lineage: Eukaryota > Metazoa > Chordata > Aves > Gruiformes > Gruidae > Grus > Grus americana. The sequence goes on from NC_072854.1 coordinate 38,615,899, forward strand.
ATATTTCAGAAAAGAAGTGATCTATTCTCCTCCTTGATTTTTCAAAATAAAGCCAAATTACCAAGTTTTGAAACTGCGCTTTCAGTTGACTGGAGCCAGGGTGGGATTATTCCAGTAAGGAAAAAAAAAAAAAATCACTAAAAACTCTCTTGATTGATCAACCTAGATTGACAGAGCATAATTATAGAGACATCATAGATACATAAAGCATAGTCTTATTAACTTCAGCCTTTAACTTGTCCTACTCTTGCACTTGAGCAGCGTTTAAAAATATCCCCTTTATTTATACACTGACACACTCGAAGTAAGAAATACTGCTTCTTTTAAAGCCTGGTGTCTGCTTGCACCTGTACCTTGCTCTTGTGCACAAAAATCTGTTTGCTGACATCGAACACCCAAGTTGCAGCCCTGCAGGAGCTCACAAGGCTGAGGGCAAGGAGCTGCGCACTCCCTGGGGTCACTCTACCACCACTGTTCCATCACCCATCCTCTCCCTCAGAGACAACCCGCAGCCCAAAGACCACACCATCTATCCCCCACGCCATTCCCTACTGCTTCCATCCGTCCATCCATTCTAGCCCACTTCTCTTTCCCCTCCTAGCGCAATACTATCCCCACTCCCACACAAGCAGCTTCTTTCCAGGCCTGGGTGGGCAAAAATACAGACAAGGACTATGGGAAGGAGTAACCTGATGTTAAGAGGGTCCCACCAACCTCTGCATAGTTAGTTATCACTGGTAACAACCAACCTGTCTCCAGCTACCAGTTTAACTCTGAAAGATCGACTCAGCCTTCCCTCCCGCAGTTCCTCGGATCTTTGCAGCTTTACAGTAGCTTCATGTAGCACGTGCCTTCAATGTACCTGCTGTTGCATTTAGGGGTATGAAATCTCTGCTTCTGACAGAGCGGGTCAGTGCTTTGGCATCTTTTTCGAAAAAGATGTCTCCTTCAGGTACTGATGATACTGAGGTAAACTGACAAATCTGTTCCATCATACAAAACTATATTTCAAAAATATGGGTCAAACTTCACCACGTTCAACCATGAACATTTGGAGGTACTTTACAGTGCTGTTGCAGGGTGGACATTCATCAGACCCTTCACAGCTTCCCCTGTGAGAACCGGTTTGCCCTCTCTAGTCCTTGCAGTGGATGTCACACCCACACACATTTCTTCACTTGCTTCAGTTTCTGCTTCTGCTCTACCACCTTTGCTAACTCCCAAAGGCAACTAGTCTTACACCTATAATTGCATTCAGAGATGTCTTGGGCAAAAGAACAAGCATCAGGCTTTTGCTACCCACATCATTTGCAGAGTTTAATTAAGGGAAAGAGAAGAGGCAGTGAAGTGTTAGGAGCCAAGATCTGGAACAGAAAAAATGGCAGTCCTGTCTGCTTTAAAATATGAATAGCCTCTCCTTCTGCAATCCCGTCTCTGAAATTCTTATTTCGTCCCCTCATTACCACTCAGCGTCTGCCACTTCCCACACTGCTTACAGCACTAGCAATATACAATACATGGAAAAAAGGTTTGCTCTTAATACAATTTCTAATATATTTCATGTTCTAGAAAAGCTAGATCACTAACTCAGTGTATCATCTTTGTGTCACTGCCACTACTTCTACCACCAGGAAGTTTCAGTTGGCTTTTCTAGGCATTAAGAGTTATTGGGACTTCTTTTTTTTTTTTTTTCCCTCCATGCAGAATAAGTTGCCTGAGCAGGCAGCTCTTATTCTGGGGCAAGAGATGGGGAGAGAGGGGCAGGAGCAAAGACTCATGCCAAAAAGACACAACTATGTCATCTGTGGCTGCTGGACATTTCATGAACTAGATGCTGTCACCCACCAGTAAGTAGCATCTCATTATTACCAAAGTCTCAAATGCATCCACAAAGCAAATCTTCCCTTCCTCCTCCCCACCCCCAGCTACAGTTTTTGCTCTAAACTTTCCTGCTTGATTTTTAAGGCAAGTCTTTAGCCTTTGCAGTTGCCTTACTAAATCTTCAGAATGGAAGTTCAGGTAGCAGCCTGATTTTGCAATCAGCCTGAAATGCTAAGGTGGTCCCCAGATCTTAGAAGACAACAACAATTTAGTTCTCACCACCCAGGCTTTCATCTGGGGAAACATCAGCATCAATCCAGAAGCTCTCAACTCAAGCTACAGTGTATTTCGAAAGGCAAACATTATAAAACACAGCTAAAAATCTCTAATAAAGCCAATTAAAATTAATGACAAATCAATGGGGAAGAACAGGAAACACAGCTAACCCCAAACATTCAAAAAATGAGTCAGTCCTGAGGAACAAGTTGGCTTTTTTTGTTCAAACCTCTACAGTAAGCTGAGTTCATGTTCTCCAGGTATTTACCACTCCTGAAGACACCCAAGGCTTAAGGGGGAGCTACAAAAGTCTCACTTGGCCAAAGGTGCCAACTTCTAAAGAAGCCAGCACACAGAACAGCAAGAGCTTGGGTAAGGGACATATCAGCTGTCTGAAACTTGTCCTCCCCTCATGAAAAATGCAGGGGAAGGAGGCAGTTTCTTCCTCCCACAGAAGGGAGCTCTCCTCCCCACCCACTCTTCTCTACAGCTTGTATTGAGAAGTGGTTAGTCATAGCAGGACACAGATGCATTCATGCCTGGATGATGAAACTCAGATAACAAGAACATGTTCTTGTCTACAGGCCAGGAGACAACCACTTGTTTTCCTCACAAATCAGATTTTATAACTCCTTTGTGATGGGGAGAACAAGAGTCACTTTTGTTTAGCCTTACTTCGCATACTGGGGAAATACCCTGGTTTTACTTCCCACAGCGTACAAGCTTCTTGCTCTTCCAAGTTTGCTTTCTGTGCAGGCTTCTATTTCCTCACGGGATATCAAATGACACACACTCTGCAGGCTTGCACAGAGCTGTTGGCCATGAGATCTACAGAAGACTAACAAGAATGAAGAGCAAGGGTTGTGGACGAAGCTGATGGAGAAAGGCAACTGCTGCAGGGCAGGGGTGTGTACCTGGCAAAGAAAAAGCCCTCATGCTGAGGTTTGGCCCCTTGAAACATGTAACATTGCAAGCATTCATTTGTAATTCAGTGAGTTCATCATCTTAATTTGAATGAGACACTAATGAAATGGTCTGAAAATATTTACATGTTTGGTTATGATTGTCCTCTGAAAATATTGTCCTTACTCTGAGAAGACATGCACAACTCAGAAGTTGAGCACCCCCTGCATTTGGCAACACATAGCACATAGGAAGGATGGGCAAAACCACGGCGAGCCTTTCTAGGGGTGCAGTTACTGACCTTGTTCAGGTCTTCATCATGCTCAAACAGTGAGAAAACACAGCGATTTACTGAGCATTACAGATTCCTAATCCAGAACACCCTGACTCAACAGGGCACTCATCCTAAGGCTGAAGGTTAAAATCAACTTTTCCAAGGCCAAAATTGATGGATTCAGAAAATCAATGTAGTAGCAAGTAAAAACCCCAAATTAATAACCAAAAAACCTTTTAAGCAATGACACTCCCATAGTGATTGCACAACTTGGAAATGTCTTTGAAATCCAATTCATGATTCAAACCTTACCAGAGCATCAATGAGTCGTTTCAGTGTTTTGTTGTTTATAAAGTACATTGAAGCAGCCCTTGGCATTCAGTACTGCTTCAGCAGTTCATTTTGTTACTAAAAGAAGGTCTCTCATTATTCATTTCGTACCAAAAAGACCTTAACGTACTAAATTGTATGAAATGTTTCTCCTCCTTTCATCCTGCCGTAAGACAAACCATAGCACAAGCAATACCTGTAGCTGTGCTAGTGCTCAATAAGCTGTTGAATGATGCTTCATAGCAAAGAAATCAGGACCAGTATTATAAACTTTCACAGGTCCAGTATTATTCTAGTTTAAGGGGATGAAGAGCTTTAATGAAGCCTCCTGAGGTGTTATAGGTCAAACTAGAGAATTCTCCTCTCCCCACTTTACTTGTAGCTTTGTGCTCAGTCTGGTTTCATATGGATCTCTCCTGTACTGCTTAAAGACCAGCAAAAGCCATTGCCACGTCCAGCAGGCTCAGCAATCAGTGCCAGGACCTGTACACATTTCTCCCTTCTCAAAGTGTATTGATGTGTTCAATATCTCAATGACCATGAAAGTGGCAACAAGATATTTACTTTGATCAAGGTGTTTATTGCATCTCAGAGGGCACACATGCACTGGGTTTTTTTTGTTTTTTTGGTTGGTGGTTTTTTCGTTTTTTTTTGTTTAAACTGAAATACAAAGAAGAGCCATTTTGAAATTAGCTTTTTATAGAACTTTTCCATTACTGTGTATGTTATCCCCACAGCAAATTCAGATACAACCACTTTTAATGGTACCATACATTGATTAAATAGTTAATTTGAAAGACTTTAGGTGAATATCTTTCCAACCCGATATGCTTTTACAGAGAACTGCCAAGCCACTTGTAACACTGATCAACAGTGACCTCATTGAAGAGTCAAGATCTTACGCCAAGCCATCAGCTGGAACAGTATGAGAACAAATAAAAATTAAAGAAACACAGTATGTACAGTAAAGGGCATGGATCTCTGGATCAGAATTAAATCTAATCACCAATAGTACAAAAGCTACTCACAGCGCATTCGGGGCAATGGAGAAAACACTAGCCTAAGGCATACACAGGTAAGCACTAAATTAAGAGATGTACGTAAGAACTGAACAGAGATGAGTAACATCACTCGTAATGTTTTGACTACAGATATACCAAAGAGTGCTCTCATATTTGAAATCCCTTAATGCCAGCACAACTATGGTCGCTTTTTCCAACTACATGGAGAGAAACTGACCCTTTACTTATTTTCAGTGCATTTAGCAAGAACTGATAAATATGCCAATTTTAAATGCAAAAACTTAAATAATTAAAATAGATTTTAAAATAAAACAGCAATAAGTATGGTATTCTTTCAGATATGATTTTTCATTCTTGGTAAATCACCGAAAAAGTATTTGTTATGGAAGTTTACCTTTATATTACTTTAAATTATTTTAACATATACAGTGCCACAAAAATAAAACATTTTTTCACGACAATTGAAATTCCTGTGACTGAAAAAAAAAATGTATTCCACACAATTTCATAAGTATTTTCCTTACTATCTGGTATTATCACACTATGTTTCATAACAGATAAAGGAGAAATTGAGTCCTAGGGAAATTTTAGGTGTCCTCAAAAAGTTATATACATTGAAACCTTCAAAAACCACAGACATCGCTCCAAATGGCTCACCAAACAACAGCTGCATAATCTGTCCCTGTGGGATAGGTTCAGAAAAGCACTAGAAGGCATCAGAAACATACATCCATTGTTTAAACTGTAAAACACAAATAACCCAAGTACACAAATTTCGAGAGAGTAGGGATAACAGCTAAGGTAGTACACATTCCTAATGTTCACTTTCACAGCTGTGCTACACGTTTCAGGAGGAAGAGAAAGTCTGAGTAAGCGCTGGGTTTGGTACTGGTGGCTCACTTTGAAACTCTGAGCATCTGTTTGTAGACTCCAAACTCACATTTTTATCATCCAGTCAGAAAAACTGCAGCTGTGAAAACAGAGAAGTATTAGATGAAAACCAGAATAATGTGTTAGATAAAGCATGTTCTAGAAAAGACACCACATCTGCTCATCACTTCACACCTCAAAGGAGTCGTCATCTGTTTTTAATGAGGCAGCAGTCTTCCCACAGACGGTTATGAATCGGTCTACTACAAACCCAAGTCAAAAGCAGTGAGTCCTAGCATGAAGGTGCATCCCCACCTCTGGCCATCTCCACCAAGCGCTAATTACACCTCCCTGGGGCTGGAATTTGGAGAAGAGGAAAGTGGGACTGGGTGGTGCCTGCTAAGAGCAGCCTGATCCCATCCACTGCTAACTCCAGTACAGCGGAGACTCAGAACAAGTCTTACAATTAAGCTCTAGATAGAAAGAAAAGGGACTTAAGAAGGCTTTGAAGATATATAATGATTGTCCTCACCTCACAAATTATTCTAGTCTTAATTATAAAATTATAAAACTACTCTACTTCTGCATTATTATTATTATTATTTAATTGGCTTAAGAGTTGAATTCAATCTGATGTTTCTATTTGGCTCTCTTCACATCCTTCTCCAAAATCCTCAAAGTAATGTTTTTGCCTTTTTTTTTTCCTTCCATTCTGCAGTACTGGTTTTTTGTTCCTCCTCCATTTTTTCTTTTTATTTACTCCTCTGTTCTTCCCCACTGTTGTTCTGCTGCTCAGGACCTCATACCTTAGCATTCAGAAAAGCAGTGCCACAAAAACTTGAATGGTGGAAGAGAACAGTAGCTGGCAGCAGTTAAGAGATGCAAATATCCTTCCCTTGATGATCAGGATATGTAAGTTTTTGCTCTTTTGATATCAAATCTGTTTCCACACTGAAGACTGGAACAAGCCACTTCAGTACTGTTTTGCCCCCAGTATTTGTACCCTGCTATGATTCTATTTGCTTCAGTATTAATTTTAAGAGGGAAAGAAAAAAACAAAACCACACGAACCTTTGGATTGAATCAAAACAAGGCAAAAATGGAAGTTACGGATTAAAAATAACTTCTCCTGGCAGTCACTTTTGGCAAAAAGACTAACCAGAAGTCAAGATTTCAGGCTAAAATTAAGAGTGTGGACAGAGAACTCACGTTTCTGTTTAAACCACCACATTATCAGTGCATGTTTCTACCTGTATCCGCAGCTACAACTTTATCAGTCATATTCAATCTACCGGCCTAGTCAACATCTGTGTGCCAGACACATACCACTGCGTAACACGCTTCCGCAGTCACAGAATACCTTATCGTTTACAAGAAATCCTTGATGTTAAGATCCGCTAATGGGTCCTTTGTTGGAGGTTTCTTGGGACTCTGAGTAGCAGGAGTTGGGCTTGGAGAAAGCTAACAGACGCCAGCCAGGAAGGCAGAAAAAAAACAAAGCAGACAAGGATACACAAGCATTAGGTAGATATAGCTGGTTCCCACACATGCACATTGCAAGCATACAAAGTTCTAAATTTTCTTTAAGTTCAGTGTGTTGCCATTTTGCTCAAGCATTGTTTAGACTCCGTCCTTACTACAGGGCTAACAATGTTTGGCTGGTTTAATGGACACTGCTACAGAAACTGCATATTCTAATTAGCATAGCTTCAAATCACTCTCTCCCTGTAAGACAGAATGGTGTTAGGATCATCAACCCAGACAGAAGTTAAGCAAATGTTAAACACCAAGGTGCAGAATAAACAGAGTGCATGCTGCAAAGTACATCTGAAAATCCCAGCAACTGGCATTTAAGTACAAGTTTTCTACATTGGCAGCGTAAGTGTTCAAGGCCAGGCTGGATGGGGCTTTGGGCAACCTGGTCTAGTGGAGGGTGTCCCTGCCCATGGCAGGGGGGTTGGAACTAGAGGATCTTTGAGGTCCCTTTCAACCCAAACCAGTCTATGATTGTACGATAAATATGAGCCCAAAGCGTACCGGAGGTGTGACTATATTATACTCTGTTCCTCCTCCGGTAGGTATAAAAATTATCAATTATTCCCCACAAAGTGTCAGTTTTTCAAGTTCCCATGCAACCCTTTTCACTAGGGAGACAAATGATTCTTCCACCCTGACCGTAGTCCCCCCAGCCTCCACCTTACTCGGGGAACCAGGTGTTTCGCACCGAAAGAAACCCAGCAAGCTACCAGTCTAAACCAGTTAAACTTGCGTTTACTGAGAAATAGCTGTCATCCAAGAACTTGAGACCTTAGCTTGTTCATAAGCAGAAGGTCGGTGTTATGAAGAATCCTCTTGGTGGGCTGAGAGGGAAGAGGCAGAGTGCAGCTCTAGTAAATGTTGACAAGCGCTGAACAGAATAGGAATGACCATCAGCTCCACTTTGAGCTTTACTCAAGTCTCCCCCCAAACCAGATCTTGGACATAGTAGGAGACTTTTCAAACCTGTTCCATTGGTCTTGTACAAAGGAACTGAAAAAATCAAGGTGCTTCATGTGATCTGTTGCAAGTCAAGGATTGGCTTAGACACATATACTCTTTGCTGGGTAAAAAACTGGGTGGATGGCCAGGCCAAAAGAGTTGTGAATGGAGTTAAATCCAGTTGGCAGCCGGTCACAAGTGGTGTTCCTCAGGGCTCAGTGTTGGGGCCAATTCTCTTTAATATCTTTATCAATGATCTGGATGAGGGGATCGAGTGCGCCCTCAGTAAGTTTGCAGACAACACCAAGTTGTGTGGGAGTGTTGATCTGCTCGAGGGTAGGAAGGGTCTGCAGAGGGACCTGGACAGGCTGGATTGATGGGCCGAGACCAACTGTATGAGCTTCAACAATGGTCAGTGCCAGGTCACTTGAGTCACAACAACAACCCCATGCAATGCTACAGGTTTGGGGAAGAGTGGCTGTAAAGCTGCCCAGAGGAAAAGGATCTTGGGGTGCTTGTCGACAGTCAGCTGAACATGAGTCAGCAGCCAAGAAGGCCAACAGCATCGTGGCTTGTATCAGAAACAGTGTGGCCAGCAGGACTAGGGAAGTGATCGTCCCCCTGTACTCGGCACTGGTGAGGCCGCACCTCAAATAGTGTGTTCAGTTTTGGGCCCCTCACTACAAGAAAGACATTGAGGTGCTGGAGTGTATCCAGAGAAGGGCAACAAAGCTGGTAAAGGGTCTAGAGAATGAGTCTTATGAGGAGCAGGTGAGGGAATTGGGGTTGTTTAGCCTGGAGAAAAAGTGTCTCAGGAGACCTTATTGCTCTCTACAACTACTTGAAATGAGGTTGTAGCGAGGCAGGTGTTGGTCTCTTTTTCCAAGTAAGAAGTGATAGGACAAGAGCAAATGGCCTCAAGCTATGCCAGGGGAGGTTTAGATTGGTTAACAGGAAAAAAATTCTTCACCAGAAGGGTTATCAAGCATTGGAACAGGCTCCCCAGAGAGATGGTTGAGTCACCAGTCCCTGGAGGTATTTAAAAAAGACACATAGATGTGGTGCTTAGGGACATGGTTTAGTGGTGGACTTGGCAGTGCTAGGTTAACGGTTGGACTCGATGATCTTAAAGGTCTTTTCCAACCTAAACAATTCCATGATTCTAAGTCAGGCAGCTGATACTGTAAGAAGTATCTTTTACAGTCCCTACAGCTAAAATTGAACTTAGGACAAGCTGTTTTCTAGAGAAATGGAAAACAATTAAACATTCATCTAGCAGTAACACTTACCTGTACACCAGGGCCAGCGGCAGCTCCAAATGGTGGTCTCATCATAGGCTGCCCATACATAACTGGCTGCTGGGGCATCATGGGTACACCTGTGCCTGCCGGGGGCTGTAAATTAACGCAGTGTGAGTCAGGTTCTGGGTGATGAAAGGACAGCAGCGTAACAAAATAGACTCACCATCCCAAATGCTGCGCCTGGCTGTGGGACAGGTGGAGTACCTCCTGTGGCAGGAACAGCACTTGCTGGAGGCACGGCTCCTGTCTAAAAATTTTTTTTTAAAAAAATTAAAAATGCAAGAGTCTCTGTAACATCAACTACCTGGAAACCACACGGAGTCTCCAGCATTCTCAAAGTTGTTCTGGAAAGTATGACTTACATAGCAGATAATACCTAACCTCAAAACCACAGTGCTTCAAAGACTGAGTGTTGAATGAGACTTATGCTGATGCTCAGCTTGCTTTTTCATAAGAAATCAAGGGTGATAGACTCCATATTCTTCATAAATGAAGTCCATTTACTGAATACAACTCAAAGTAGGCCCAAGAAAATATGTACTTTCCTCCTCCTCGTACATAGTGTAAGAAAGCATCCCAATTTCATAACTGATAGCCAACACACTATTGCACTTCTTGTAGCACTGTATTTTAGTATGAACTTAAGCAGATTGTAAAGCTAAGGGAAATAACTGCTATAATTGGTTTCCAATTAAAAAAATAGTATTGTTATGCAGTGAGATTCGTTTAAGTTAAAGAGTAAGTTCATACACTTAAGCCACAATCACAACCACTACATACTTTACTAAGGAGAGTTTATCTTGTTATGCTTTTCATTCATACACTTAACTTACGATTTTCATTCAAATAACAGAAAAAAAAAAAGGTGATCTTTCACTAGGATTCAGGAAAAAGAATACTGTTAGTTTAGTAGTCTGACTGGTAATAAAAAAATAATGTCTGACTGCTGCACAACAGCATCTTTGAACAAGGCCACCCCACTTATCTAGCAGTACCTACACATCAACCGTTTTGGTTCCCTAGTTTGTAACTTCCCACGCACAGAGTCTCCTAACGGCCTTGAAAGCCAAGTCTCTCCTTTTCACAGAAATATATAAAATCCAAATTAACAACTCTGAAGAGAGGCAGGAAACACTGAAGGAAGGTATTTAAAAATGGTAGTAGGATTTTAAGGAACTTCATTACTGCTGTCATATGGCCTAAGTATACTGGCACAATTTCCCAAGCTATCACAAAAGCTGTAGGGCCATGCCTGAGCCTCCACATCCTTACCACCTACTTTGAGTCACTTATATCCCACCACACTTGCAGAGCAGTTAGCATGCTTTCGGTGCAAAGGTCAGCACACTGCTGGAAATGTGGGAACTCCTGACTGCACAGTCCACTTCTGTGAACACTGCATTTAGTGCCCTTGGTTGATCCTTGCTTCCAGACTAAAATATACCATATACCAATATAAAATATCAGACAAGTCAAGATAACCTGTTCCAGATTCAGTAATCAGCAAACACCCTATAGTTTCTGGCTGATAATTATGAACCTCTTTTCCAGTCTGAAAGTTTTCTGGGGAGCACTTCAGTTAAAAGCTGTACTGCCCTAGCACCACAGCTGTCCCCAAACTAAAGCCAACATCTGGATGCTCAGGTATGGAAAGCAACGAATAGAAAGACACGGATTAATGATACCAGATGCAGTGATGTGACTGCAGCCACAGGAACACATTGTAGCTCAAAATCCAGTTAGGCAGATGCCAAGAAAATGGCCCCACAAACTGAATCTGCTTTTGCCTCAAGCACTAGGGTCTCAAGGGAATGGGCTTTTATGAAATTTTTCTGATTGTAATCCAGGAGATGAAAGGTCACAAGGAAGGGAAGAAGTGACCAAAACTTAAGTGGTTCAACAGTGACATGAAGGAAAGCTTTGTTTTGGTATCTACGTTTATTCTTCCTGTGGATCTGGTTTTCTTTGGTTTCAAAAAATATTTAAGTGCATGATTTTGAAGAAAAACGTATAGCACCCATATTTTATGAAATGCTATCAAAACCACCCAGCTTTCCAGAGAGGCTAGTTACTTATCAGATGATAAAACCCCTACAAATATAAGGCTGATATTACAGAAGTTAGAAATTTCAGGTAGTACAAGTCTTCAGATAGTTCACATCCAAGTAAAGCAAAGACAGTTTGAAGCCATTATTTTCAAGCTTACAGCACAGAATTGCTTGTTAATTGCTACTATCATATTCAATACATTGCTTGAGAATTGTCTGCTGGACAGACAGGCCAAGAAGAGCTATGTTAGGCAGCTTCTAGCTAGTTTTAAGTCAGCGGTAACAACTGTAGTGCAGGTGAGATGCTGTTAGTATCCTCATGTTTAGTAAGTAAGTACAATAAGAGATCAAAAAAAAAAATCACTTACACTGTACAGTATTGCCCAGCCTTTCTATTAAGAAAAAAAGTTGATGTTACAACTAATACATTCAAGTTCAGGGAATTCTTAACCATAAGGTTAAGGAACAAGCTGGAACACACTTAGAGCCACATCAACATCTGGCTGTGGCAGCAGGGAACTGAACTGGTCATGCTCCCTTTTGGTGGTCCTTTCCTTCCCTTCCCAACCCAACTTTTTTCAAATGGAGGCTGTTTTATGCCCTGTGCGACTTTGATGAAATAAGGTTACCTCTCTTGTAGCTTACTCATGATCAAGTTGCCAAACTTTGTATGCCAAATTTAGATTTTTAGCTCAATTCAATCCTCTTCTCTCAAAGTTAGTGCCTTCTGATACATTTTACAGGGCAGTCCTAACTCTTCCAGACTGTTTTACTCCACTAAACAAGCTGCCCACTTCTAATCTAACATCGAGTACCTGATCAGTCTGAATACTGTGTAGTCTTTTGATCTAATTCATTCAGGAAAGCTTGAGAAAAACTTATTTATTTTCTGACCTTCCAATACTTCATCTTTGGATCAATACCATTGTCTTTTGGGCAATCAACCCAGGCCTGGTGCTGGCAAGACCACATGAGCTAACCACACGCTTGGAAATATCTACAAGTATTAAGTGTACATGTAGAGTAACATCTTGACACATACACTAGGGTCTTTTCATTGACCTGAAGTCAATGATTGATTTACGCCAGCTGTAAATCCAGTCTTAAAAATGTGACTTGAAACAATTGTATCATTTATGCAGAAGCAAACTGTTTAGCTAAAGCACTGTCTCAAAATATTAAGGTTTCAATACCAGTGGTATCAATGGATCAACGACCTACCAATGGACCACTTGGGACACCACCAGTTGACCATGTTGCAGGTGCTACTTTTGGCTGCCAGTTGGCTCCTCCTGTTAACTTTTTCTCTCCAGCATTCCACTGAAGGTCTCCCCTGATAGAGAGAGAGAGAGAGCGCGCCATTATTTACATACAGTGAAAATGAAAACCAATTGCAGTACTCATTAACATTAAGCTTGCAGCTACATTAGTTTATGGCGGATGCAGTTTAAGTTATTAACAGAAAGATAAACTTTTAGTGCCACTCAGTTTCAAGGGTTATTAGTGGTAGACACCACTACACTCTATATGGACATCAGTTACATGGTTATGGCCTTTGTGGTGAGAATTAAGGAGAAGTTTAACTTAGTATTGACCAAAGGTAACATATTATTGCATATACCCTTGCAAAGTAGGAAGAGGGACTGCTACTGCCTATTCTAGTGGGACCAGGCAGTAGAGCTGCCTGCTAGAAGTCTTTGAAAGGTCATTTCATTGCTGGAAATCTTGCTCAGACAGCTGAAGGAGGAAAGCATTCAGTTCTGAAAAAAGTTGATAGATACAAAAGAAAAAAATCATTCATAGAATAAAAGGGCTGTTGCAAAACCAGGTTTTGTTAGAGGCCACTCTATCCAAAATAAGCTACACCATTTGAATGAAGTACATTGAAAGAAGCTAAGTTTTGGTGATAATCCTCATGATGTGTTTTTACATATCCCTCCTATCATGTCCACAGAGGCACAACATATTTTGAAGTATACACATCATAAACTGGTCTTGCATACAGAGGAAGACTTAGCACAGAAGTAAGCAATCAGTTAGATTAAGAAGATACATTCAGAAATAAATGCAACACAGTAAATATTTCTTGTTGCAAAAAAGAAGCTTTTCACTGCATGGAATGAACTTCTTTTCTATTTTACAAGTATTCCAATGCCTACACGATAAGCGCATCCAGCGCCTGTAAAAAGACAATAAAACTATTACATATTAGCCTAGATTACTGAGGACAGCTATATAGTTTATTATCTGAACTATTCGTTCATTTTAAGTTGTTTGGAAATCAGCTATCCAATATGAAGACAGTGATTTACAGAAAATTTTTTTAAAGACTCAAATTAAAGCCAGCCAGTTTAAAAGCTGTATCAGGAACAATTAACCTTAATTATTCAGTGAACCTGTATAGAATATTTTTTCCAGAATTTTTCTGAACTGATTTTTGGGGAGTAGGGGACACATGACCAATTCATTGAGTCTTAATAAACACTGAAATAGATATAAGACTATTCAACAGATTTGAAAACATTGTGGTTTTTTTTAAAACAAAGTTGAACTTACTTTTTTGAAGTGGTACCAGAAATTCCAAGATCTGAAAGTTATAAGGAAAGAGAAAGGAAAAAAAAGAGGTCATGTGTTTATTAAGTTAAAGCATGTCAAAGTAACAGCTCATATTTCATTGCACATGGGCTTATACAGAGTAATAAAGTTCTATATGTCTTCATTTTTACAGCGTCAGAGGACTGGCCACATCTACCCCTTTCTTGAGGACAAACTTTTGAGGAACGCTGTGGATGTCCTATATTCAAGGAAGTGATTTTTGCTCCATAAGCAATCCAAAGTAACCATATATTTAGGCCTACAAAGCACTGTTTAAGAGTGCCAAAACTATTTATCATGAATGACAACACTAGTTTCTATTCCTCACTATACATACTGAAATAAAAATCTATTTTTATACACATAAATATGAATGTTACCTGGAAGTTTTGCACTGTTTTATGTGCTCTATCATACACAGGAACTCCAAGCAGTTTCCTTAATTATTCTTTGGAAGAAATTTTAAGCTAAGTTTTAAAGAATACTCTTATCACATGACAAGTCCTGTAAGTCACAAATTGTTAAGTTTGATTTTCTCCCCCAAACTTGGATATACCAAATGACTTGCAGAAGAGGTTTCAAGTGACTAAGAGTCCTCCTGACATCTAAGCATGGGAGTTTCCCCCCAACACCCAACAGAAGAGTATGTATCATAACATCAGTTATATCTTTGCTGTGGTCTGTTTACACGTACTAACAGAATATTCCATTTATACAATCCTCCAAAGTTCAACTTCTCCTGAAGTATCATACCTTAAGCCTAGGTGGGCCTCTTCAGTTGGTGTTTTGTTGTTTTGGGGTTTTTTTGGGTTTTTTTGGTTTGTTTTTTAATGGGGGCTGTGGCTACTGATCTCTAGTAAGAAGGGCTCTAGCCCTTGTCCTACTACAGGAAAGAACATTTTTTAGTTTAGCATTTCAAGAACATGTTTTGCAGAGTTCACTGTCTGAGAGAAGGTCTGTTCTTGGCTGTTGTGCACACCTCACCCCGCTGCTACTCCTGCTTTCATTAAGCAAGGAGTCAGCTATTTGTGATATCCATGAAAAAAAGCTGTGTCCACCAGCTTTTCTGCTTAAATTCTATAGTGCTATCAGACACTTTGGACAATTTTCACCTTTCCATCTGTAATCACACAGAGTCTGATGTGCCTCTGAAGGTATCTGGGACGTTCACACGTTACACGTGATACCCACCAAACAGGTCCCACTGTTTGACTGAGATCCTGGGCACAAAGAGGGACAAGTTATGACCCCAGACCACCACCTATCTGAATCAGGCCTTATACCTGTCCAAGGCTTCCCCAATCTCCCCAGGGAAACAGGAGTGCATTGAAAGAAGAAAGCTAAAATAGACAGCTATTTGGCTCCACAGAAGAGTAACACAGTTGTATGCCACAGCACTTAAAATGGAAATTTGTCACTTACTGCCTACTAAGTTTGCAAGAGACGAATCAAGATCACTTCCGAGGCCTTTGCTTGCAGCTGAAGCAGTGACTGTTGCTGTGGCTGAAGGTGCTATAGACTGACCAGAAGGAACCATAGTTGGCATAAGAAGATCACCTAGGCCATCAAACACTGGAAGTGAAAGGAAAGTGGGTTAGAAACAGCCGCCGTGGTAAGAAATACACTACCTGCAACTTCACTGTTGCTCCAACAAATATAGCACAGACAACCACGTCACAAATCTTACCAAAACACAGTTTGACATTAAGAGTAATGCCAACAAGGGCATGCATTTCATTTTACTAGGCACTGAATGTATAGTAATCCTGAAAGAGCTATACCAGTGAGAACTGATATGACAGGACATGCCTAAAAGGACTTTAACTGGAGAGTTGAATCCACATAGATACAGCACCACTTCCACATGACACTATTTTTCTTACAGCTATCCTTAAAGAGATGTCAGATGCACACACATTTGTCAGGAGATATTCATTTAAAGGCTTTTAAAATGAACATCTTGTAGCAAACACTAGTCAGAATTACTGTGGCAAAGGCAGTCTTATATCTTGACATCTTACAGCAACAGGATTGAAAGTCTCAAGATGTTACTATTCACTTGCAAGCAGCAGGGAGTCAGGAAAACCTACTAACATCTTATGAGATCAGAAGGAACCAGAACCATCCACACTGACAGAGCTAGCCTCCTTAGTCAACTCATTTAACTCAGAAGTTCATTTTCAGATCCCTTGAAGTCAAACTGCCTGGTACATTTCATGCCAGCGTTCTATCTTCTGATCTATATTTGAGGTACATGCTAACGTTAAGTCAACAGGAAGGGGTAGCATGTGCACTGGCAAGCAACCAAACAACCAACCAGCAGTACTACTTCAACCTTTTTTTCTTGTACAGTTGCAGAACTCACCAATTTTAAGTTTGTAGCAAGGACCCAGCATGGAAAATATAGAATGGAAGAGATACAAACAAAATGATAGCAGTGATGAAAGTTTAAGCTTATAGTCAGGCAAAGAACACAACCTCAGTCTGTTTTGTGTACCTTCAGGTGCCATGCAAGCTCATGAACAGCTTCAGCAGCAGCAGCAAGATGACTTGCCTATATACTTCATTTACAGAACAATATGTTCCTCGAGTACCTCCTGATTCATGCAATCAAGCACATGCACGGATGATGTTCACACTATAGTTTGTTTTATACTGACATGGCAGAATAAGAAATGGGTACAGAAAGCTCTTGGGCACACACCAGCCTAAACGCTACCCTGAGTTCTTCCAGTGAGAAGGAACAGAGAAATCACTGATATTGCTTGTACTCAGAGCCTAAATATGGTGCCATTAACTCATCCAACACATAAATCACATTAGACCATTCACAGGAAGAAACTCTGTGGCTCACCTGATGCATCAAATGAACTGCCAGTCGTTGGAGCTGTTGTCCCAAAAGCTGCATCAAAGTTAGGCTGTAGTAAGCTGGTTTGAGCTGGAGTGACTGGGGATGGTGATGGAGAGGGAGCAATAAAAGAACCTCCAAAGCCTTGAAAAAGCCACATAAGAGAGGCGTAGACATTAGAGTCAGTCTTGTTGGGCTGTGTTTAACAAAAGCTCAATCTACAGAAAGCAGAATGATAGAGACAATTCTTACCAGACCATTGTAAATAACTCAGTACTACACAAGCATCTTTGTTATGCCAGGTATGACCCAGGGAATTTAAGCTTTTTGTAGGAGTCTTTAATGTCTGTCATTTAGATTTCTGCAGAGGCAGACCAAGGGAGTAGAGAACACAGTCCTTCCAGTACTGTGTGCTATAGTTCTAGGTAAGTAATCTCAAAGGCAGAACGCAACAAACAAGAATTAGTTCAGAAAAAAAGAGAAACAGAGGGCTAACTTGAAAAAAGCATGTGATCATCCAACAATGACTTTGTAATCTCAGTTCAGAAGGTGGTGTTTTACTAATCCAGTTTAGTGCCTCTCACCATCTTAAAACATTCTGGTCTCCCTTGTCAAGATGTCTTCAAGCTGCTGCCCCTCCCCACTCCCATGCCAAAAT
This sequence comes from Grus americana, assembly GCF_028858705.1. Lineage (NCBI taxonomy): Eukaryota > Metazoa > Chordata > Aves > Gruiformes > Gruidae > Grus > Grus americana. Next base: position 38,633,323 of record NC_072854.1, read on the forward strand.
AGGATCGACAGCATCCACAAGCGAACTGCTTGTAGGCTGGAGAATCTCCATGACTGAGGTTAATGTACATATTGTAAACCTTGTATTTATATAAATACTCTACTCAGAGATTCTTTACCTCTCTACCTTTCAAGCAATGCACTCCCATACTTGACTATTCTTAAAATCCCTCCCTTGCCCACTATATAATTTGATCTCCCTTGCAATTTAAGCTTATTTGTATTATCTACAGACTCTGGAAACTGATTAAATATGCAAAGACTCTGTCAAAATGAGAAGAGACATATGACACCTGCTCAATTCTCTTTAGTCTACAAGGCATTCCTCTTATTCAATCTCTTCTTGACAGTGACATCCAAGACCTCCGCACTACATCTTCAGTCTCAGCCTTGTTTTTTCCCAGCTGCCCTTACATAGAAAGGTTCAGATCTGAACTTAGTGCTTCAACTGTGACTACGCAAATACAGCGGAAGAAGAACTGTGCACAACCTGCAGGCTGTACTTTTTTCCCCTATATCAGAGTAGGAAGAGTATTATTTTGCCACAGCTGAGCACAAGACAGTGGCGAGCCAGCACTCTACCACTGCCTTTAGTTTCTTTTCAGGAAACATCCTGCCTTACAGTCTACTGTCCTTATTTGTCCAGTTAATCATTGCTGCTTGTGGATAGAAGCTTGAACGTTTATTCATTTCAAATTTCTCCTTTAAATAATTTTCTCCAATTTCTAGAGACCATTTTAAGTCCAATTCTCATCCAAAGTAAATACAGATCTTTTCATGTGGGTGAAATCTTAAAAATTAAGCATGCTACTCCAACAGTCACATTTTGAAATTAAGTATCAAATACAACTTATCAATCTAGAAGAGATCATCTATTTACATTAAACCCTTATCACTACTTTCTGTCTTTTTACTAAGATAGTTTGTACCACTCTTGTATAAGCAGTCACCTAATTCCTTTCTTCCTCTTCTTTCTTCAGCTTTCTTTAGTTACCCGTTCAGTGGGGAGGTCAGCTTTTTAAAAATGGGAAAATAAAATTCTGAAGATTTTCTAACCACTTTTTTATCCAAACTGCTTTTCATGGTCACAGGGTATATTGATTACAGCACATTATGCAGACATCTTACAGACAGTGACAACAGCACATTTCCCAGCTATGAAATCAAGCATCTGCCAGATACTTAACTACAAGACAGGCTGGAGCTCAACATAAAGAACTCACACTCAAATTGTGAGCATCAATGATATCAAATGTTACTGTGAGATCTCATACGCTCGCCCCAAAAACTTTGCTTTCTCAAAGAGCGAAGTAAGACTAAACACTAAGCACTTAACAAATGTTGAAAGAATAGGAAAAATTTATACACACACACACTCAATGCAAGCATCAGACTTATTTACATGTCAGGCAGATGCATATTTTAGAAGATAAGTGAGTTAGTAGTAGCTAATTGTATTCAAATCAAAACCCTCAGCAGGGAAATGAGAGTGGTGTGCCATCACCAGGTCCTGGGCACCAGACCAGCAACTTGCTGTACCACCAGCCAACAGGCTTTACCTGTGGAACGCCTGGCCTATATGAACAAATACATTGACCCCAGACACAGCTAGGAGAGGACAGCAAACCTGACTATGCACTACAGGTCCAGGAAAACACAACCTGATTACAAACACCTCAAATTACGTCCTTCAGCTGAAGCTTGCCAGATTGCAGGCAATAACAGAAAACACCCAGATTGTAACTTAAACTGGTCCCTTCAGTGCCCGACCGAGGGCACTGGCTGGAGACGGAGAAGCAGAGCAGCCTGCTTTCTACGGTCTGAATTAAAAAGCATTTCAAAAGCCTGTGTGAGCTTCCCTGTGTTTATTAAACCTACTTTAGGGTTTGGCACCAAGAAGCCTTTACCACTCAAATTCTACTCCACAGCAAGTCACACGCTCGCAGATGCTAACTCTGAATCTGGACAAACACACTGGCACCAGAGATTTGCCCTCAGCTGTCCAAGATCTGTTCTTGACGCGGGTTTGTCACGCAATAGTTTAGGTCAGAAGGAACCTATGCAGGTCAGCCAGCACAACACCCTGCTCAAAGCCAGTCTAATCAAATCAGGTTGCCCAGAGATTTGCCTTGATGCCTCCAAGAGGAGAGGCTTCACCACCTCTCTGGGCAGCCTGTTGTCATATCTGACCATCCTCATGGTAAAAATAAAAAAATTCCAGCATTTAACCAAAATTTCCCACCCACATTGCCTTTTTTCCTATCACTGCGCACCTCCAAGAAGAACCTGGCTAGTCTTCTCTGTATCCTCTGGTGAGGTAGTTTAGACAGCTATAAGCCCTCCCTTTTGCCTTCTCTTCTTAAGGATGAATGGACCCAGTTCTCAGACTCTCCTCAGATGTCACATGCAGCAGTCACCATCTCGGTGGCCCTCCACTGAACTCACTCAGGTATGCCTTGATCATCCGCATCAAGAGATTCTCTAATACATTCCAGAAGACGCCTGGATTACCTGCACCCAGCCATACTGCCCTTCCAGTACGTACTATGGTGGTTAAAGCTGCCCGTGAACGCCAAGCCTGTGACAGTGAGGTTTTCTCCAGCTACCTAAAAGAGGCTTTCTCTACTGCCTCTTCTTCATTAGGTGGTCCATAGCAGGCATCTACTGTAACATCACCATTGCTGGCCTGTCCTCTGATCCTTACCTACAATTTCTTTCCTGGTTCATCATCTGTCCCAAGGCAACGCTCTGTGCATTCAACGCTCTGTAAACAAGTACTCATCTCCAAAGAATCAGACCAGAAGCAAGTTGAGAAGATACAGGGATGACAAAAGGCAGCTGACTGCAGCAATTCCTAAAGCACTGGAGCCATCTAAAGACCCTGTGCTCAGATAGATCCTTTCCATTTCCTGAGTGAGAACAAGGAGCTTGGCAGCAGGGCATGACTTAATATCCGTTTATAAGATTCCATTTATAAAGTTATGTAAGCTTTTACAAAGCCCCATAAATTGTCTGTTTCTCCAGCTACAGAAGAGACTTCTCCCCAGCTTCGGGTGAAGTTTGCACGATGATTGGTCTTAATTCCATAGCTTTTACCCTTGCGCAATTTAACAGCAACATCAGGCACAGAAGCCATAAAAATACTTTAAGAGATTAAGCTCCCAGCTGTCTAGAGCTTGCACAAGACCCAGAGTGAGTCTGCAGAAACAGCAGCAGAGTTAGATGTCTGGACATCTCCAACCGCCTGATTTTGAGGTTGCTTTTACTTACACTTTCAAGTAAGATTTCTTATAAGAATATGCTATTAGAGTACGTACTCGGATACACATGCACACAGTTTAATTGGATAGAAAGATCTAGAAGGGAAAATGGCTAGACTATTGTATTCATCACCACAGTTGTAGTTTTGTCTGCTGAGAGGCTTAAAACAGTATGAAAAAAATTCTATCATGTATTTTATGTGAGCCAAGAAGAGACTAGAAATGTATTTGACAGCAGAACACTTGAGACAATGACGCGTAGTAAATATACTTGTAACATTATGCATATAAGCACTTAGTACAACCAAATACTCATAAACCATGAAGGACAAGCCTTCAGCCACCATACGAATTCTGCACAGTCTTAAATTTAAAACTGGATTACACTGCAGGCTATACATCTGCCATTATCTAGGGTGAACAAATGGTTAGCAATATGCTGTGATGTTTACAGACTCTCTGTATCTGCCAAAAAAAGATTCAAATCTACTTGGAGCCATTTTGAATGTATATTCAAAGCAAATATAAAATAAAATTTTTAAAGAAACATCTATTCACCCCAACTGCTTCAAGTCTGCTTGAGTATTTAGACTTATAACAACCCTTTTATAATTTAGGTTTTGATTTAGTGTGACTCATCAGATTGAGAGCACACTGCTGAGGTTCAAGCCATCTGGAGCATAATTTCTACTAGAATTTAAGCTTAGTTACAGACAAGGACATAAAATATTTTGTATTGTAATGTTTACTTAAGCAGAATTATCTTCTGCCTGACAGCATCTTTGCACCCAGTCCCCCAATAAGGCACAAAACTGCAAAGGACCAGTATTTTCTACTAGTTAAAGCCTGATCTCCAGCCTTAACCTATCCATAGACTACCTAATACAAAGACCTATTGAAGCAATATCAAAACAAAAGGTGGTTTTCTACCTTAAAATCCTGAAGCTGCCTGTACTACAGCTTTAGCATGCATTTATGCATTATGTCTCACTTTAAGTAGCTGGCTTGCCAGCACTGGAACCGATTGAGAACAGACATATACATTATTATCTAGACTGCTTCTACCTTCCTGCAGCACAACTAGAGGATGCCAACACCTAGAGCAGGTACTAGAAAAAGCGCCCTCTTCTGAGATGGCTTCGGCATGCAAGCACCCACTTGTATCAACTCACAGCACTTAGAGCAGATTACATACTGAGGCATCTTGCATTATATATTCCTCATACAATGGAGGATCTCTCACGATCACGATATAGGCAAAACATACACAGGGCTGGATTTCTGATACAGTGTAAGCTGGCGTGAGACACCTGCAGACATACAGACAGCAACTGACGTCAGGGCCCACCATAACTAGAGCAGTTAGCAGTTGCATTAAGGGCAGACTATCACTCCTGCTCAGAGGTCAAAGGTACAACATGAAGCTAACAATCATCTTCAAAGTTCATGATGGATAACCTACCAACCAATTCTACTGACAAATTCCCCTTTCAGAAACATAGAGGAAACTAAGCCAAGTCTTCCTCAAAGCAGAAGTGCATTAGTTTCCATTAAACCTGAGGACGACATGCTGGGATGCCATTCTCTACAAACTTCAATCTGGGATAGGGAGAGTCACAACTGTTCAGCACCATCGCTCTAGCTGCTAAAATACATGGTATAGCACAAATTTTGGATAATGATACAAACAGAATTCAGCTGAAGCTGCTTACCTGTAGGATGCAGGCTACAACACAGTTCTTCAACATTTGAAATAGGTGTGATCGTGATGCCACATTCAGCACTAGCAGAGACCTCATCCCAACCAGTATAGGGAGAAGGTCTCTATCACTTCTATGCCCTTGTTGCTCAGAAAAAGCTCTCCATCAACCTACTCTCCTTGGCTAAACACAAGACTGCTACCAAGTCATCCACTCAAGCTCTTAATATTTAAGTGTGTAACCTCCCTCAATTAAATTAACCAAGAAACAAAGATGAAATAAAAGTAAGGAATAAGTAGCATAGCCTGCAATACTACTAAAGTACTACTAGTCAGCCAAAGAAACTTTACGTAAACACCCCTATTCAGTAAACAGTACAGAAAAATAAGCCTTGTCTAGGAGGTAGGAAAATGAAGAGTATGTGAAGATAATCTAGAAATCCATTATAAATCATTGTAGTTCTAATTTAAGACTTATAAAGTATTAAGAAATCTTGTGAACAACAATGTTATTCCACTGCAAAAGTCCACTTACACCCAAGGAGCATATAAGATTTCAAAGACCATTTCTTAGTTTTGCCTTAAAATAACAAGTTTTTAGGAGTTCTTTATTACCAGCAAGTAGGTCTGCAGAAGCTGAGGAACTAGAAGCAGCCTGGGTTGCGGGCTGGGGTTCAGAAGCACTACTTCCAAAAGCATCTAAAGGGAATTCCAGAAAGCATTAAGAAAAAGGTATAGTTCAATATTAAATGCATTAATCCTTCACCTATCTTAAACAAAATATGACAAAAGGACAACCACTTAATTCATCAGAAGAAAATGAAAGTGCTTGGCCATCTTTATTGCAGAGCAGTATCATGGATGCAAAGCTCAGGTGGAAAAAAGGAGGTGCAACAAACCAGCACTTCAAAGAAATCTGGTTTTCTATAGGGAAGAATAGCGCTGAAGTTATCGATATTAAGTCAGTGAGGTTTGTGAGTCCTTTTAGTTGGGCCTCTTCTCAGAAAAGCCACACAAACCACAGCATTCTAGATGAGAGGGTTAAGCCCTTTGGAGATGAATGCATTGGATGACAGACTGGAATAATTCCAGCCAGAATTTACTGATGCACATTAAGTCTTTTTAAAGGAATATTTCACTGATGTTTGAAAATTCACTACTTCTAAGCAACATTGCTGTTCTACAACACTTCTAGAGTTGGTTGGGGCCATCCTAATTTCCACCTTATCAAATCCAACAAAGATCTTGGGATTCAGATATCCAGTTTGAGATAAGTCACCCTCAAAACTTCAGCTGCTTTGAGAAACGGAACTGAGAGAAACAAAGTGAACACGGAGAGTTGAAAAGAAGAAAAAGAGCACACAACAGACTTTCATTGGACCTCTGAGGAAGAGCCATACATGCATTGACAGAAGACAGAATGGCAAGTGTCATGACATCAGAATGGCCACATCAATAGCTTATTTGCAGTTCATTATTGCTGCAATATGAAGAACTGAACATACTAATATTAGCTGTGATGCTACATAGAAAAGCTGCGAGAAGGGGAAACCACAGCTTTAGCCAAGCGCAAAGGTAATTAAAATGAAGTGATTCAACTCTGAAGTGGTGAGGAAAGAAAAATACCCACCACCAAATAGGTCAATCACACCTGAAGAATCCACCTTTGCTGGAGAGGCAGTGGGTAGAGGAGAGGGGGCTGCAAATGCATCCACTGCAGTAAGCACAGGATAAATAATATTTAGTATCAGCAAGGCACCAATGATAGCTAAATATTTCAAAGCCACATGGGCTCCACCAGTTAGAACCACAGGGTTGGTAAATTCAGGTAACAGTCTTCAGAACTGCAAACAGAAAAAGTGTTGCATTTCTCATACAGCAACTGAAAACCACAGTACTTTAAAGAAAACATTGTTTATTAAGAATTTTCTTGTACTAAGCAGATGATTTATTCTCAACAACCACATTACTTACTCAGCTTTAGTGTCAGCCACTTCATGGTTTGCATCTTCAGCAGCTGCTAATCTTGTGACCAAAGCGTCAAACCCACAATTTAGTACTTCAGCTTAAAGACGTAAATTGGCAATAAGTCTTTTCTTTTTTACTCTTGAGAAAAACAAAACAACCCTAAATCTGTAGGATGGCCTGTGAAAACAAGCACTCACCAGATAAGAGATCAGCAGTGAGAGAACTCTCAGGCACAGGAGAAGCTCCATGTGGCGGTGATGAAAAAGCATCTTCCAGAAATGAAAGAAAAAACACGGAGAAGTAAGTATCATTCAAGTCAGTTTACACAATTACACAGCATCAAAGCAGCAGAGTATTGGAAGAATTCTCTCTTTACCTGTACCAAAGAGATCTATGCTAGGAGTAGCATCTGGTTTAGGTGCTGCAGGTACATCAGGAACAGACTCAAATAAATCTAAGGCCAAGAACATAACATGTCTTTAACTCATTTTTGAAAGGCAGGACTGAAAGCAGAACTTTCAAGTTTTGCACATTATGTTTGGAGTTAATAGGCTCTCTGGACTGAGAGCCTAGCACACAGCATGCATGCAACAATGATTTGTTTGTTCTGTACTTCTGACAGATCAATCCACCAGAATCAAAGAGTTAAAAACAAAATTACCACCAAAGATATCTAGAGCAGGAGGAGCAGAGGTGGTGGCGGTAGCAGAAGTGGTGGCAGTAGTGGTAGTGGCAGTAGCCGTAGTAGCAGTAGCAGCAGCAGCAACAGCAGCAGCTGGAGAAGGAGTTGTTGCAGGAACTGGAGTGGCTGCACTAGTTGTAGGGGTAACTACAGGAACAGCAGTCTCTGTTGGCTTCATAGCAAAGAGGTCCAGCTCAGGAGCAGCCTCTGCACTACCTTCGGATGGGGCAAAGGGGTCTTGTAAAAAGGAGAGGGGAAATATATGTGTATGCATACTTAGGATCGGTGAGGGAGGAAGTCAAGAACAAAGCAACTACAGGCAATGCACATACTGCAAATACACGCACGCACACAGAGGAGGTCGCTTTAACATCTAGCCTACTTATCCAGACATGTTACTTATGTTTTTCCAAAATAGACCATCTGAAAGGCTGAGCAGTCTAGTTGCTAAAGGGGTGCACTTTCAACAGCTGTTTGACAAGGCCAAAAATAGACAGAAATATGACAAAAGAATATCCAGTTTAGCAGGTTACTGCTTACAAAACTCAGCACTGCCAGAATCTTCTATTAGCACTACCAAAGCAGCACAAAGTTACTGGGACTCAGAAACAGGCAGTTTTGTTAAGCATGCTCTTCAGTCTAAGGTTTGTTTTGACCAATTGCAAACACTACGAAAATTTCAGAAAAACACACTGCCATGTAGTTTAAACAAAACAAAAAAAAAATCAGCAAAACAAGAGACTATCTAATGACATAAAACCCACCATTTCCTGAACATGCATCAAGAGCTGCTGCTACAGGGGTTGGGGTAGCTGGTGCTGCTGCCCCTTCAGCTGCTGCAGGGGCTTCCCCAGGAGAAGCTGCAAAGGCATCTTGGGTGCAGTTTAAGAACAGAAATTAAAAGAAAAAAAGGATAAAGAGAAGAAAAATATAGTAAAAGAACCAAGTTAAATTGCACAGGTAGATCCCCTTATACAATATGAATGTTGTTACTCTGATAGCAAGACAAGTCATGCAGCGCAAAACGCTTTGTCTCCCCCAACCCCACACGAGCGGGTTCTAGACAGGGTTTGAAGATGGAGCTTCTTGGGTTGCCCACAGTGAGCGTAAAAGGCGGCGTTATTCTCATTGTATAAGGGTTCAGAGCAGCATGCTCATGTACTCCCCAAAATTAACTAATGAAGAAAGAGCAGAGGTATGGCAGTAAGTTGGTGTTAATAAAGATATTAAAAACTTGCATGCTCAAAGCCTGTAATACATGTGATTAATCTGCAACTGTGAATATACTTGCATAGTGCTTTGCAAACTTAAGCACTGTTACGAATAACAATCAAATTACATTGGCAGAGATCTGCATCTACCATTTCTAGCTTTTGAGCCAAGTCAGTCATGCAACATCTGAGAAATTGAACTTACTTGTTTCTTAACAGTATTCCAATCGGATCTTTCTGAAGCCATAACCTGATGCATAGGTTATATTTATTCAGCTTGCTTCTGACAGATCAAGAACATTCGTCTTAACTACTGGCCAGCCATAGCTTGTCTGTCCTTCTTTGAGGATCACCTCTGAGGCCAACCAGTCAAGTCAGGGAAAACAACTGTTGTGGGCTTTTGGAACAACTTGCACATGAGTTTTCTTTGACTGTTTTTTGTTTGCCACTTGTTAAGTGGTATGTTTAAATTTCAAGCTCTGAACTTTTACAGCATTATTGCTAGACTTAAACCACCATCTGTAGCTCTTAATTCCATGAAGTAGTCCTAATGGACAACACCATTTGGACTGTCCTCATAGGCCAGCATTTTAGTCATAAAAAGACTGTGCAATTAAGATTAAATACTTCAAGATGCTCACAAAGGCCATTTTTCTACTGCTACAAAGTTAGCAAGTTTAAAAAAAAATCTGTTGGGGAATACTGCAATTGCACTGTCAAACTAGTACAGGAAAAAGCTTAACATGCTTTAACTTGAGTGTCAATTTTAAAATGAAAACAACCATTTTAAAAACACGTTTGTGCCAGTTAATCTAAAAAGCTCAAAAGAACATGCACTGAAACTTCAACAGAAGATATGAAAGCCAATTAAACTTGTACAATAGAATTAAAATGAGTTAGTAGCAAAAACCCGGCCTGCTAATAAGCCATTTCAAATGTAATTCTATTTTTCATGTAACAGGGTAAACCAACAAAACTGGATGGCAGTTGTCCAAGTAAAAAAAAAAAATCATGATTAGTCCAACATCACAGTATTGTATGTATACCAGACACTGGCATACACTGCCTAGAAGAAATTCAACACAGAACTGAAGAGTTTTAAATTGTACTACTACAGAATATGCTGTACGTATGGTCAATGTGTGTTGGGTCTTGCTCTATAGGGCCAGCTTTCAGATGGAGGGTCACCCCAGGCTTTTTCAAAAGAACACATTTCTATCCACACAAGCTCACAGGCCAATGCAACAGAAGTCAGTCAATACGACTTATAATTACTTCCCAGCATGAAAGGGGAGACTCCAGATTTCATATAAAGTGGGATTTCAGAATGCATAGAGATAGTCACAAGTTCTATGTCGGGACCACTTCAGCCTGAAAGTAACACCTATTCCTGTCCAGATGTAGAGTACTGAAGTTCCACATGCAACAGCTGCAGAGATCCAGGTGGGGACAAGTTCCTTCCAGCCAGAAGATGCAAAGAACAGCTAGCTTGGCACCAGCTTTATTATTTATTGCCACTTCTGAGTAAGGTTCTAACTAAGCATAATCATCTTCTTTATCATATTTGGGTTAAATGGCAGGAGGGATAAACACTTAAGTTCATAATGGAATCTAAAGGAAAAATGCCATATTAAGAACTTTAAATATCAGTTGCTCTAAGAGGTTCAAGAAACCTATATGAGCATAGAGACAGACCAACCTGAACAGGTGACCCTACAATACAGTTCAAACCAAAGGTGTTGTGTTGTTGGTTTTGTTTTTTAAGTTAATGCTCATCGAGTTCTTTGAAGTCTTTCAAAAGGCTCTGCTACACTTGCACGGATGCCCTCTGCTAAAATCTAGCATTGCATACAGAAATGGATACAATTAAGTACTGAATATTTTATTAGTAAAAAAATAAAAATGGGACCATTTTCTTTTTTGTTTCACCGTATTGGCACAGCAACCTTACATTTGCATATCCAGCGCTGTAAGAGATCTTCTCCCTTTAAAGCGGTCATTATATTTACTCAGTTTATGTCACTTCCTTACATTTATGCATCTTCTGCTTCTAATGTAAATCTAGCTTTTGACTTCTAGAATCATGTAGCACATGATCCTCACCTAGGCTTGTAGACAGCCTGGAAATGTAAAGAGATGTTGCTGAAACCTTTGCAAGTTCACACTGCATGGACCATCTATTAGGAGCGACAGGTATTTATTATGTCCTGCGTAACACTTAAATTGCTAAATAAAAATAGTTCTTATTGCAATCATGTGCAAAACCAAGGTCATTTTTAAGTTCTGAAATACTGAAGTAGTGCTTCAATGCATCTTGTCTGCAGCAAAAAAAGTGTTCCTGAAGAGTGATCTGTTTAATTTCATAAATTCAGGCTTTATCTGATGCCATGGCATCAATATATGACAAAAGTTATTCACACATGATGATACAGCTAACTTATAATCATTTAATGTATTATGCAACATGTGAAACAACCCTATGGAAAGTCACAAGTATAGGAAAGATCATAAAACCAAAGTGCATAGGTGAAAACAATTTTTTTCGGTTTCCACAGATTTTTCCTCTTCAGTCATCCTTTATCACTTTTTAGCATGGAGAACCTGACCTGAGCTAACACAAAATATTCCACTAGGCTCAGTGCTAGGAAAGAATCATAAGAATTTATGGGATTTTTTTGTTGTTTGTGTTGTGCTCTGTTTTTTTTAAAGTAAGCACTAGTTTGCTATACCAGCATGTTCCAGCACAAAGAACGTTCATTAGCCCTCAAGTGCCAAAAAGTCTTGATCACTTTGCCTTTAGTTTCTTTAAAGGGAAAATCACCGTTCTGCCTGCTTATGATTCATGCCATCCAAATGCCTAATAATTGACATTTGCACAGTGTCTGCCATGACTTGTTTCTTACACCGCTTACAGTGTAATTACACCGAGTGTAACTCAAGAGCACATCACTAGCATCCCAAAACACTGTGTCCAAATTCTATTATTGAGATACAGGGCATTTCAACATTTTTCACCTTTTTTCTACCTTTAGATTTCTCCCTCTCAGGAAAGATTCTAGCTGCACTTTGAAAACAGCCTCTTCTTGTTTCTCTTAGAAACAAGATAAGGAATACTTCGAGTTGGCCCAGGTAACTAAAAGCTTGCCTATTAATCAGATCGAAATCTTCAAAAAAGCTACGCTGGATCAATCCTGCATTTCTCATCTGCTTTCCAAGACCACGTTAAGAGATGAAGACATAATGCAGAGCTGCCTTTCCTCTTAAAGACAAAGCCCAGCCATAGGCAGCACGCAGGCTCCTATCAGCTAAAGCACCAAAGATACAGTGCAAGAGAGTAACAGTCAACAGTCATCCCTGCAGTCTCCTCTTCTGCTTCTTCCACCAATTTGGCTGCCTTTTTCCTGCAGCTTCCAGCTTGCTTTCCCTAGGCAGCCACTCCCTGCAGACTCTTTACATTCTTTCCCCTGAGATCCCTGCTCCTGTACCTTCCTCACCGCAAGGAGCTGTGTAAAGCGACTAAGAACTGGCAAGCTGCAAAAAGTTAAGGTGACCCTGAAGACTGTATCTCTAGCAGACCTCAAAGGTCAAATACCTACTTACTAAGATTGCTCTCTAGCTTTTGTGGTGCTAGGCATGCTCACAACAGCATCTGTCCAAAAACTACCACTTCTTGCACTGTTCAAAGTCTTAAAATAACAACGAATGTTAGTATGGGACATCACTTACAGCAGAGGCTTCAGGAAAAAAAACAAACAAAAAAACCCCCATAAGCAGATAGATGGAAGTTCAATATGGACTCCAGGATCTTAAAAGGGTTGGGCCTGTGGGTGCCTTGAAGGCACTGCCAAAGTACCTTCACTGCTGAGGGTGTTTAGAGATTTTTCTTCTTGAGAATTAGAGGTATTCAAATCCAGAAATTGATGCTATTGTACATAATATAACCTTGCTTCTTCCCAGAGTGTTCTAGGGAAGAGTCAGTATTCATCTAAGAACCCACTGGATATTTATAGTATTTGAGCAACAAAATACATTCTCTTTATAAGAGATCAAATCACGGAAGTCTGGATACTGCAAAACTAAAATTCTTTCCACATTAGAGGATGAAGGCAACTCTACTCCTTAACATGTGCCACTAAGTAATCTAATGAACAGCTAAATCTCCAGAAACATCCAGCTCTTTGCCACTTTATAAACGTGGAAGCAGACACAGGATTTGGTAGCAGCCATTTTTCCAGGCACAGAATAGTGGAAAAGGTAGAAAGAAGGGTACATCTTCCTGCTGTAATACTGGAAGAACAGGCAAGGGCAGATGTTTTTCTAATACTGTTGCAAGTTTACAGTGCTTTCTAGCCATTTAACTATCATTTCATTTTTTTAAAAGTCATATATCCATGCTAAATTAATAATGCAATTTGAAAGTGCTGTATCCAAGACTGGCTTGGCCCCAATGTCTACATACCAGGAGCTGCAGATGCGTAGCATCTGCAGGGGTGTTAACAAGCACAGGCCTTGGCTTCTGCAACAGGCTTCTGAGAGTAACCAACAAACTCTCTTGCTCCTACTGTTGTCCAGAACCACTGCCCATGACTCTTAAAATTGCTCCAGAACTGCCTGATCCTCTGGCACTTTGACTATTACTCAGTTAAGTAGCAGGCAGCAGTTGTACTCCTTCCTTACAGCTTCTTAGCAGTTTTACTGGGGATATCTTGGAGACATCTACTGAAATCAGTCCTAAACAAAACTTCTAACCGGGAACTTTCAGTCCGTAGGAAAAATTTTTGTAGTCAAATTGTTTATGTATGAGACCTATGCAGGACTCCTGTAACTAGAAGCAATAAACACACCCCCACAGAAAATACACTGGAATTCAGTTTTGATAGCAAGTAAGTTATTACTAATTCCCAACATCCTCTGTTATGCTGGAAGTACGCATCACAGGAAGAGACAACTAGAAAAATGCAGTGGTCAGGTGATCTCAAACAAGTTAGTAGTTTGTAAATCAGAACATTTCTCCATTAATCTGGGCTGGTAGAGTGTTGAAAAGAAACAATAATTTCTCACGTGCTGTTGAGAAGCCTTCTGCTCCTTGAGAGTGACAAGAAAGCTGACAACATACAGGGGGAAATTTATTCTTACTCAAGAGGCTAGCTGCTAACATCAGAGGCTGAAAGAACGTAACTAAACTATAAGAATATGTTTCTTATACATCAGTTGTATAGTTGGCATTTACTACAAGTTGATTGCCAGTTTAATTTACTGTTAATGCTATGTGAAATAAAACCCAGACTCAAGAATGCTGAAATATAGCCATTTCAGCTGGCTCAGCACTATATTTACAGGAAAGATCCAAAAGAAACACACAGCTCAAGCGTGACATGTAATGAAGGGGCAGGAAGCTGCCACATCCATCCTCTCCAGTGCAGTAACTACGAACGCACAACTGCTTTTCCCAGAAATTGTAGTATAGTGCATGGTTATTGAATAATGTGGAAAGAATACCTGCTCACCCCCACAGTGTGGACCTGAAAACTAATGTTCTTAGCCGTTCAACCATAAGGTAAACTCAGTCTTGAGTGTATACAGTTTTCCATTTACATATAAATGCAGAGGGGTCTATTAGCTAAAAGCACAGCAAACAAAGAGGTAGTTGGGTAGTTTACATTTCCTGTTCCATCTAGCATCCAACACACAGGCACCTCTGGTAGGTATAGTTAGTTAAATTAGAGGTTACAATAGCTGAACTCAATATTGCTTCATCTACCTTATGACCTGGTGTAGAGCACTAGAGCAACCAAACTAACCTCCAAAGAGATCCACTTCAGCAGTGGCAGCAGTAATAGTTGTAGTTGTAGTGGCAGCGGCTGAAGTAGTTGTAGTATCAGTAGTTGCAGCAGTAGTTGCACTAGGCTCTGGGGCAAATGGATCTGAAATCTGTGGCTCAGAGGTAACACCGGAAAGTGCAGCCAGATTATCTATATGCAACCATATAATGAAGATCAAACAAGAAAAGTAAGGGGAAGAGAGAGAGACCACAATCACTCAACTCCAGAAAGCTGGAGCTTTTAATAAGGAGTCTTAACATTCAAAAGTCTTAGAAATCAAAAATATTACTCACCCTCTCCCAAGAGGTCTAGTGATTGTCCATTAAAATGACAGCAGAATAAAGAAACAGACCAATTAGTAGAACTGCCAGATTGAAGATGTTCATTAACCATAAGCTCATTCTCTAAGTGACATGCCTGGGTTAAGCATAATTTCTGCACCTGATTTTCCAACATTCAAGAAGTTACTGTTACATGACAAAGCTCATTCTGTTTAATAGCTCTTTTCAAAACAGAACCAGTACATTAGTTTCCCATATTTGATAAATTCTTTAATTTCTAACCAACAAGATATTCAAATACTGGTAGTATTTATCACTTCTGGTTTATACAGCTGGTTTTCTTTTCTTAAACTGCAACAGAGAGAACCAAGTAGTGGCCTGTAAAGGTTGACAGGAAGGTCTCCTACCTTTCACTACCCCAGGGCAAAGCCAGTGCTCACACAGAAGTACAGTAAACAGGCATAGTTGAAGCTTATTTAAATCAATGCGCTATTAGCAGAACATAGATACCAAAGAGAAGCTCAAGATAATTCTGCTCAGTTGTAAGTATTTTCTAGACCAGAGTAGTCAGAAAGCTGTCAAAACCAACATTACAGTCCTTAAAAGTTGGCAGAACAGTAAGCTGAATTCTAAGTGAGCTGTTGTGATCAGCCCTAGAACCCTTCGCAAAACCAGCACTAAAGCCAGGGTACTCTACCAGAGAGCAGCTTGCAAATACAGTGTTAAGTTACTTCAGGATACAACACATGGCATCCCTACTGCCCCAAGTACATTCTGAGAAGCAGACAGGCTGTGGTTCTTGTACTTGACACAACTGTTTAGCAAAAAAAAAAAAAACAACCCCACACCCAAAAAAACCCTGAAACCAAAAAAACCAGGAAAGCAGCTCCTCTTTGAAAGCTTTTCCTGCATTTGTGATAGAGCATACTATGCAGAAACAACCACCTCTGTCAGCACTTGCTATGAGGAGTATGAATGATTGGCTCTGCTCCAACTTTGGTTCCTTAGTCAACTGCTTTTGGAAGCCAATGAAGCATCTTTAATGACAGACTTTCCTACAATTTGATGTCATCTGACATCAGTCAGATTGAGCTCAAAGGTAGAGGAAGCTTTGCCTACATAAAAAACAACTATGAGCTACAAAAACCTGTGAAAACTAACCATTTTTGTCTATTACATTTTTATACTGCACTTAGAATAGTCTGAGCTCGACAACTACCTATTTACTAACCAGTAGCTCAGTGTTGCTCCTAGATTCATCGTACACATAACAGGGTCATGGGTTCACCTGATCCACACTGAGCAGCAAGCGCAGAGTCCAGATGCTTTACTGTGGGTCAGTACGTAGGAAGCAAAACACTTTGAGCAAGCACAGCTCAATCTGCTCACGTTTGTCTTTATTTTACAACACTTGTTAAAAAGGCACCAAGAAACCACATGTAGGTATTTTTGTAATTGGCTCCTTGGGAGACCTCAACTTGAGACTGACTGCACAAGCTGAGGTAAGTCAAAATACCATTCTGAAAGAGCATAATAGTATATTAAAAATGCAGCACTCTGGTATCTCATTACTGCACACCAGGTGGACGTCTCACAGTTAGACTTGAAATAAAAAACTGTTGGCAAACTTTTACCTTCTATTAGCTTATTCTTCAATGCATTTTTGTTATCCAGTTATGTTACAGATCACAATACAGTGAAATTACAATTATCCAGCATGTCAATCTACACTTAGTCTTAATATGGGAAGGATTAAAATCAATGCTTTATTGCACAGTAATATTAAAGTAACAATACTAATAGCAAATCCATGTTCTGAGGCACACTGCAAGGTAGTTCAGAGCAGAAATTCAAGTCAATTTGCTTTTATATCTGACAGTCAGACCTTGTGAGGATGCAGAATTTGACCTACTGTATTTTTTGTAATATTACAGTCTAGTTTACCTGCCAAATGCCTATCTATTCACCTTGCAGTACGCTGCAGGCAACTTATGACCCTACCTTGATCATCTCCTGTTAGCACAGAACCGTAGATTTTTTTCACAAGTTTAGTTCATTTCCTAGACAATTTATGTTGTATTCAGAAGTATACCAGGTATACAGCAAAATATACAGGGTACTATAACAAATATACAGTATATGCCAGAATACATAGAATCTACACTGCCAGTAAGACCGAGAAAGCAGGATTATTTGTAAAAGTGACATGTATTGCTGAGGTTCATGTGACATTTGAAGTGCCAGGTTGATGCTGCATCTTGAAATATTTGATATTCACATTTTCCTAGCTATTCTGAACTGCAGCAATTCTTCCAGCTTCTTTCCCCTACTACTTCTCTCTCATGAGTTCCCACCTTAACTTGCTGTGGGCCAGAAGTGTTTTGCAGATGAGGAGGAAGCTCAAGTAGCAGGGAGGCACTGTTACACATCCTCCCCAACTCCTGGGTGAAAGGAAGGTCATCTAGTCCAGCCTCCTGCTCAGAGCAACATTACAGCCAACACTGGATCAGGGCAATCATGGCTTCGTCTAGTCAGGTCTTGAAAAATCTCCAGGAATGGAGAGTCCCACTAGCTCACATCGGGGATCTGCTCCAGTGCTGCTCTACCCTCCAAGTGCAATAATTTTTTCCTCATGTCTAATCAACCTCTGAAGCTGCAATCTGTTGTTATTACCCTTCACTATAATCCACTCATCTCCAAGAAAATTCTGGCTCTGCTCTGTAACTCCCCTTCAAGTAGTTGTAGATCACCATTAAGAGTCCCCCTTAGCCTCCTCTTCGCCAGATGACAGAGGCCCAGCTCCCTCAACTTCCCTCTGCCAAGACGTGCTCTAGACCTCTGGAGTCCTGGTAGCCCTCTGCCAAACCCCTCTCAGTTTCTCAGAAGTCTCCCTTAAACAGGGGAGCCCTGAACCAGATGCAGTATTCCAGATGTGGCCTCACCTGCACTGATTAGAAGGTTCTGTAGTACCTACGAGAGCATGCAATTTATCATTACTACCAGCTTCATCCTGCAGATTTAGTTTAAATAAAAATTAACACAGGCTCAAAGGTTCTCTCATTACAACTGTGAATGGAAATTTCAGTGTTTTCCTAACCAAGTCATTCCAGTTCTCCATTTATGCATATCTGACATGGTGTATGGCAATTATTTCAAAGGATTTTAAAAAAAAAAAAAAGGCAGCAAGATTCCAGTGTGGTAACAGGTCAGCATCATACCTGGATTCCTGCCAGCAGTAAAGCAGACAAACGCGAAGCTTACTAAGTTACCAAAATGCTATTCTGAAAGATAAGACTGAGGTATGCTTGATGAGGTTAGTGATAATCCTGGCCAAAGGGAAAGAAACAGTTAGCTGTTCTTTTCTGGAGTAAGAGGACTAGGTCCATTACTAGTCAATTTTAAAGTTTTCAGTAATTCAAAAGAATACACATACGACACGTCTTCTAAAATCACCTAAGTTCCAAACTACAGGTGCTTTGTCCAGAAAAGCAAAGCCAAAAAAAAAAATCAGCTTTCATTGCAATGTGAATCAGTATTTTACAATATTAATGGCTATTTAATCTGCATAAGTGAGCAACTGCTTAAAAAGTTAGCTGAAATGCCTGAGCTCTTTTGAACATCTCAAAAGTTTGTGTAGTTGGCAATGACAAAGCAAGACAAATAGGACACAATCAAAAATTGCAGAATAATTAGTCCCAGGCAACAGATGACTCTCTGGTCTTGCTTTCTGGGTAAGATTTCAGTTAATAAAACTGACACTTCTGCAAAAAGAAAAAAAATCAATTCAACAGATTAAATAGGAAATAGGAAAATAGCAAATAGCAAAACATGGTCTACATGACAGCCATAGCTATCCTCTCATAATGAAGTGGCTGAGATACAATGTCACCTTTAATGAACTAAAGCTAAGAACAGAAATAGGGAATGCAGAAGCCACTAGTACCCAGTATTAGCATTCATAGCAGAGTCAGCACGCCTCAGTGTAGCATTCCTGCCGTGAGAGGGCTGATGAGTTCATTAAGCTGCCACACAAGCAAAGATCTCTCAAGATTACACCACAGTGGGTTTACAACTATGTAAGTTAAATCACATTTACTGGCCTAATTCCTTGTCTTCACAGGACAGGAGCGAACATTGCCTACATTTATTGCGGTCCTCCTCAGTTCACAGCTGCTAGCGCTGCCTGGAAGAACAGGCTCAGTTCCCCACAGAGCTCACATTTCAGAGAGCTGGCTAGGTATTCCTATTTGAAAGCAGTTAGCCCTCTACTTCTATTTTTGTATTACTATTCTAAGCAGATAAGGAAAATTTTAATAAAATATGTTAAGGCTTGTCAGAGGTAATTACACTTGCAGCAGAACTAATTTGCCATCATTGACTTTAGCTGCATTTTTGATCCTTCCCCTGCTGATCTGTGGGCTCTGCTTTACGAGCAGAAGAGTCGATTTCTGCCCTCACCTTGCCAATTAGCACACGAACAGTTCTAGTTCTTCTGTTTTAGAGTGCCTACCCTACCTGTTCACCTTCAGCCATCCCCTTCCTGCTCACTTTTAGTCACATAATCCTGGCTCTCCCCAGCTTTGCAGTCAGGCCCCTATAAGCAGCTTATACTATTATGAATATCCTTGGAAAAAGGAGTAGCCTTGTGCTGCAAAGGGATGCCCAACTGTCAGGTTGGCAGAAGCCTGGGAGTGAGCTGGGAACATCCTGTGCTAGCAGAGAAAAAGCCAGGTTTCAGTTCAGCCAGGCAAGAACATGGAGACTGCACGAAGAGATGCTGACAGTGAGGTTTCTCTACCTCCCCATGAAGTTGCTCCAGCAGGGGCTGATGGAGCCGCCTGCCCCGTAGCAGCAAAATCTGGCTGAAGATCCAGAAGATCACTGGATGGTTTGGAAGAGCTGCCAAGGAAAGAAAGAGATGTTAAGTACAGGAGTAATTTGTCCATTTCATTCAAGTTCAAGAAAAAAAAAAACATGACCGAATTGTAGGAATTATCCATGACTGATGGAACCATTGAGACACAATTTTTTCAGGCCTTAGGATCAGAGCAGTGGCCATAAACACCTAAGTGCCAAGAATATGCCTGAGGATGGGACCTTAACTTATTTCCATTACTTGGTAACGACACTAACAGACCTATGAGACATCACTAGATTTTGATAATCCTAAAAGAAATCCAACCAAAAACCCAAAACAAAACCCCAGATGGTTCCTAAGAACAGAGCAAATAACTGCTGCAACTGAAAACAGCTCCATTCTACTGCAACACTTCATTGTGCCACGTCAGAAAGCAAGAAACCTACATTTCCAGGCAATAAATAGGGGCTTTAGGTAGAACAGAGTTTGTAAAACTTTGATGGCTTAAGCACTTGCTTAGGAAACAAAGTCTTGTTCATTTAGAACATTTAAACAACAAACAATAGAAGCTTTCTTCAATGAAGCACTTCATCTGACATTTAACTGAAGTTAGTCACATCTGCAGACTTTTGGTTCAAGCTTAGAGTTTTACATGTCCAGAGTTTTCATTTCTGCTCATTACAGACTTGAAAGTAAGGCTCAGAATTTCTCATTAGTCAAACTTAAATGTTTGGTTTTTATTTTAACTTCCTAAAGTTCATTATTTTTGTGCTTCATTAATTTGAACAACAAGGAAAAAAGAATCTTAATTCAGCAGTTTAGAAACAGAATACTTTCTATTTGCACATTACTTCAGTCTATTCAATTTGAAGTTTAAGTTGGGAATGGTACAACATCACTACTACAGCGAAAGCAAATCAGCGTAGCCACAATATTTTAATTTATTTTTTGTTAGAGCTCATTTGTGATCTATACTGGTAGAATAATGTAGCCCATTCGGTACTGATGTATATTACCTGTAAAGTAAGCAAAATCTTGCATGCAAGCCTCCTGTTACCAGTGTGATTTTGGCATCTACATCAAGCTCAGTAACTCAGATATGCTTTTTAATTTACCTGACCGGAGCAGCTGTAGATGAAGTTGCAAAAAGATCAACTGGAGGAGATGTATCAATAGTTTTCGCTGGAGTAGAACTAGGAGATGTAACTGTTGTGGCTGGAGAAGACTAGAGAAATATTTTAAATATACATTCAATATAGCAGCATTTCTCCACAAACAACTTGTGCAAAGATTCACATACTTTAAAAATCCAATTTTGTCATCAGGTCTTCTTATCGTAAGCTGCTCCTCCCTTTGAGAAAATTTCAGAAAGCCTGGGCTAAGTTTTCTGAGTTGAGAAACTCCAAGGTGACCCCACCTAGTGATGCCCGGCTCAAGAGGAAATGCCTGTTGCGGGAGATCTGGATGCACACAGATACCAGTAACAAGCCTGACAGGAGCTTCAGGCCCTTGGGTTCAAGACTTACTCAACGTCTAGGGAACTAACTCAGACTCGTCATCTGGGGGTGCCTTGCCTGCCTTTTAAAATCCCAATTAGGGTAACTAGCAGTTCCTATGTGCCAAAGGATTCTCAGCAAGTTCCAAGAAAATAGTTTGCTGCCCAGCAAACTTCCTACTCTCAGTTTTAAGACCATCCTGAAGATGGGAGGAACAAGTAATTTTGTGGGTTTAATTCTACATGTCAGACCCTTCACATTTTGTTCACGGAATTAAATATCTGTTCATCCACAACAGGACCTCAAGTAGTCTAACCATAGGAATGGTGGGAGAAGACAAATGGTTAGAAACTAGGTTAAGTGTGTACATAAACCTTCAGACTGAAGGGAGTTTAAAGATCCATCAACAGCGCTAATGGTTAAGTCCTCAGGAAGATATAAAAGACAGCTCAGCCTATGATTTTGCTTCATTAGCTCCTCCAGTTCTAGATAAAGATACCTTAAGTATGGCAAGGACAGACACCCAGGAGAGCATACTACAACTCTTCTGTGCACTTGAAGACTCAAGTTACCTTGAAGAGTGTCAATTTAATTCTAAAAGATACTATGAGCTTTGTTACAGCATCTCGCATGCTAGAGAGATCCTTCTCCTAACAAACAAAACCAAGTCCTATGTATAGTACTGTTTGCCATTCTGACCACTTCCAGGAAAGAAAATGAATAGCAAATTTGAAGCATTTTTTTTTTTTCTCTGAGTTCTGCTACTGCTGTCCCAACATCACAACTCTAGCAGGAGATGGATATAAGCTTTCTAGACTCTCCTCAAGGCTTTACTAAGGTTTGAGACTGGAGTGGTTCAAATTCTTCAAGTAAATCAGGGAAGAGGGGGTTAAAGTTGTAAGAACACTTTCTGAACCATCACGTAGTTCTCACCAACTGTTCCAGTATTGGACAAGAGAGTTTTTTATTTTTTTTAAAAAAGGGCTTTTGGAAAGAAATTTAAGAGCTTTCACTAGAATCAACCATTGACTTGTCTCCTTCAGATTCAGAGTTTTTCCTGCAGACACAACTGTGGCACCTGGCAATGCTTCAGGGATACCAGGAACTACAATTACTAACATCATAAAGCTTATTAGTTTATCTGACACCCAAACCAAGACGTTTTCACTGGCAACTCTTGCTTTAAATTAAGGTGAGCAGTCTCACTCATAAAAGGTCAATTCTGTAATTAGATATATCAGATGGAAGTTTTCTTCTTGGCTTTTCACATAAATATGGTTTTAAAAGAATCAGCACTTCCTCCTAAAATGCTACAAATGGAGTGAAGAATGTGGAGGACAAACAGTATGGAGTAGTTTCTCACTGACATGAGGATTAAAAAAAAAAATTGAGACAAAGCTATGGGTATCTTTTCTGTCTTCACAAAGCATGACCATCAAATCCTGCACTCATGTAAGCACTGCAACCCTTCAGATGAACAAAATGCTTTTAAGGGGCCATTATTTACAAGGCCATTAAAAGATGCAACTTTGTCACTTATGTAGGGCCTAGGTGGCGAAGTCTAAAATGCAGATTATGAGACAGATAGAAATTTAAATCCTTATGCCCTTAAGATGTTCTAAAGTGCACCACCTGAACGAGAATTCACTAGTACAGCAAGTTGATAGTATTTACCTTGCTCAGAGGAGAAGGAGCACCAGATCTAGGGAAAGAAAAAAAAAAAGGGAGGAAGAGGTCCCAGATAAGCACACTTTTGGAAACTATTGTTTCTGGTCATCAAAACTCATGCAAAAAGACCAAAAGCTAAGCATGACAGCTCTCTAAAGATCTCTACAATCGCATGCCCTCCCCATTTCTCAAACCTTCATGCATCACTTTAGACAAGGAATGCAAATTGTTACTTCAAAGCTTAAATCAATCTTTTAAGCTAATTGGTATCACAAGATTATTCTGCGTTTTAAATAGGCTCTACTAAAGAGAGCAAAGGCAGAGATGCATGCAAGTGTCTTGCATTAGGGCCTACAGGAGCCAGTAGGAAAGAGTTACTGGGGCAAGACATCACTATATTGTAAAATCATACAACAGCAGCAGAATAGGACAGATATGGAAGCAGTTAACTAACACAAGTTTTCTAAGGATGTGTCAGCAAATTTTCGAAGTCTGCTGTTCTTTTACAGAAAGTCAGAGTTACTTCAAAATAGTGATATTTAAAAGTATGGAAAGTCCAAGCGGAAAGTTCTCCCACATGCAAGAAAATCACACTAACACTAACCAACAGAGCCTTAATTCTCAGTTAAAATGTACATCATTATTATGCAGTATGAAAATACTGGTACATATTTTTAGAGCTGCTTTGATCTAAGAGATGAAAGGAGGAGTTGAAGTTAAAACTGCACCACTATTGAACTAGCATCCATCCTATAGGTTACTTGAATTGGATAAGTCCTAGGAGCTGTAGAACTGATTAGAAGATCTGGAGCTAAGACAGAAATGACTAAAAATAACTTAATGACTATATACAAAAGCAAGCAACAGTTTAGCTACAATTTAAAGAATATATCTATTTCTAATTGTTCAAGCCATCTTAAAAAAATATAACCATGTCTGCATGCAAGTGGTATGTAAACATATGTACTTACCCTTCACTAAATTGCAAGGAAAGCGAGAGTAAAAGAGAAAACACAAGTTTAGCTTAATCCTTCCTAGACTTAGCCATAACAACTATCTATTAAGAAGATGCAAAGCCATTAGAAAACAAATCAATTTTGATGATAAAAGCCTTAGTATCAGGGAAAAACAGTTCCTTCCAGGAGTTTTCCATAGTTAATCTTACTTCATTTTGGAAAGTGCCTACTAATTTGGTGTGTCATTTCCCTCCATCCTCCAGTAAGAAAAAGCAAGATGCCATTAAGACGACTTTGTAAGGGAAAGGAAAAACCTAATCTTACCGTAGCTTATTTTCCAGCTAAGTGGCAAAAAGAGGTTGGGGCCGCAAACCTAAATATCAGCTAGTCTCACATTGTTACTATTTTGCCTTGATACATGGTCCAACATATATACCTACTTGTTGCCAGGTTTTTTTCCTTCCAGGGAGTTTAGATGTTGCTCAAGGGTCTCCATGAGACTGCTAGGAGCCTTGAAAGCAAAGAGAAAGATACATTTCTAAACACATTGCATTGACCTAAGCATACTTTGAAATCCAGCACCAACTTCCCTGAAGTCCATCACGTGCATGCTTATGCTGTTACTTTATTTACACCACTGAAAATAGTGCATTTCCACGCTAGAAGTATTCAGGCAAAAAGAGCTTTTGAAAGATAATACTCTGTCCAAATTTGCAGAAAGCAAGCATGTACTTCTACTAAACAGCGCCTGAAACCTAAATCCAGGACGTGCTGCTGATCGTGCTTTGAGTCAGTGTTTAAGCACTGACAACAGCACAGGCATCCACAGGGTTAAGAGTAATAGGTTCAAGGTCATCGTTTCAGTTTTGCTTTTAGTCAGATCTCCAACACCTCTTTCACGACCAGAAGGTTAGATAATTTTTGCAGTCTAAACAAAACAAACTCAAAGTCCTTTCCAACACCCCGAAAGGAGTTAGCTTTGACTCAAGACTCCCAACATTACAAAACCTGACAGCTGTGTCTTCTCACAATGGTGGCCAGGCACAGGTTACTGACCCCAGCAGCTAACTCAAAATTGGGAACGTTTACTATTTTAGGCATCTACAAAAACTAAGCTTTATCAAGCCTCCTTGATCTTAGGTTTTATTTTAAGCAACCTTTTTATGGTCAGGCAATACCCCCACCCAGGCATGCACTTGCTGTTACAATGGTAGGTAGGAAAAGTAGTCCTGAACACAAACGACAGCGTGCTTAGCTACTCCAGTATAAAATTAGCATCCAAATAAAGAGTCCTACAAGATCAACAAGCAAGGAGGAAACCCTTGGGAGATACAGTAGCACATAATAGTCAAATATTTCATCAGGGTTACCAGTTCCTCAGGGGTACAGCCTTTAAATGGGGGATTCTCTTTGTCAGTCTTTTTCAGATCAACCACAATTCCTGCCAGCAATACCTACGGCGTTTTTGATAAATAATGTCTTTAATTTCAGGGTATGCATAGGCATCAAAAAGTCAGTTTCTGATGTTTGAAAACAGACTATCCACTGCTCGTATGTCCAGTATGCTGAAAACTAGCTGGCTGGCTGAATCAGATGTTTCAGGATGCTTAGTACCTGCTAGTACTAATATACAGCTAAGCGTACTTGAGTATAGTGTCTGCATATTAATTTTGGCATTAAAACTGAGCAATAAGGTAACTTAACACACGTAGAAATTTAAAATGCTCAAAAAAATCCTTGAATGATGGCTTGAATTTAAATACGTCCCACGCATATACGCAGTGCAGAAACATCTTAACCATTGCTGCTATTCTATAGGTATATTTACTCATTTGCAACTAATTTGAGTGCAAGAAAGAATTTGGTTGAATACAAGTGATTTATTTACAAGAATTCTCCAGCAGCAGGAAAAAGATGAGCAAAGGCTCTCATTTGCACTAAAAAAAAGATTCAGATTTCTATGTATTCAAAACAGCTATAGTATAAGATACAAGTTGTGTCTACTTAAACATGTAAGCAGAAAGCTATGTTTCAAAAAAAAATCCAGTATTATTTCCTGTTACCTCTACATGCTTTAAATAACTTTCCAATATATTATTCATAGGTTTCTTAAAAGCCAATAAAGTAATATGAAACTCATCTGTCAAACAGAATTCACAGAGGAAGCTTCAGAAAATTTCCACCCAGATGCAACAATTTGGATACCAAACAATATTTAATTTTCAAACTGCAACACTGAACATTGTTTAATTTCTTCTACATACTGCTTCAGCATTAGACTAATCTATCAGTCAGCATCATGGTGGAACCTTAGATACGGGCTCCCCACTAGCTATTTGGGGCAAAACTGCCACGCTCAGAATTGCTAATAAATGAAAATGAGCCAAGCTCTTCAGCTGCCAAGATGCCTACTCAGCCTCCAAAACCTTAAAGCCAAACTAGAAAGTCCAAGATGACAGCTATCAACTTGTATTTCAGTACTGTGACCACTTTTTTGGATTTACAGAGTATGTACACCCATCAAGTGTCAACACATCCAGCTTCCTGTAGAATACAACTATTGCCATGGCTTGCTTTAGGAATTGAGGTATACCACTGATATGATATACAATTATATCTTACTTATTAGCTGAAATTCAGTTTTATTATTCCCCTTTTATTTATTTCTCACTGAAATACACTGCCCAGGTCTCATACACAAGCTACAGCGTGTTGCAGATTAGCCTTGCAAGGGAGTCTAAGCAGCCTTTGGGAGAATACAGCTATGAGGGACTATTTGAGAAGATCACTGAAGTGGTCAGGCAGTTGGACTAGATGATTGTTGTAGGTTCCTTCCAACTGAACTACTCCATTCTATTTTAAAGTGTTGGTTCATGAGGTGAAAAGGACCCTCCAGTAGCAGTAGCGAAGGTGCCACTCAGCAAGCGTGGTGCTGACTGATGATACAGAACAGGGCTTGCATAGTCTCTTTCCAGCAGGCTGACAACACAAGCAGCAGCAGATAAAAGTGCTACAGGAATTTATAGAGCATCTTTCCTTAACTGAGGTTAAGGTGAGTTCTGGTTCAAGGACTTAGTTCATGACTCACTGGACCTTGTTAAAAAGAGCCCCTGAGGTACAGAGTTAGGTGAATAGTACTGCAGCTATTTCAGAATTGGGTTTGCTATTCCACACGCTGCTGGAAGTCTAAGCTTTCCTCTGCTGAAAGAGTGGCCAAACTTCATAGCTCCATAGCATCTGAAACCCATAAAGATTAAAACTCTCCACCTTCACATCATGTCTCACTTTCAGACTTTTTAACTGGCTTTAACCAAGAAAACCACTATTCTGATGCTGATTTAAGCCAGGCTTTCAAGAGGTTTTCAAAAACCACACAATCATAGGTTATGAACATTTAGGATTTACAACTGTTAAGCAGTTTGGGCTGCTCTTCTGTTCCAACTTTACTGGCATCAAAACTACCATGAGTGAGCTCTTCAGCATGGATCCAAGTAAATATCCTTCTCCCATTAAACACAAAGCCAGCCACTCAAGCCAATTTTGCAAGTGATATTGAAAGTGGACCAGCACAACAGAATTTAAGCAGTTACAGCATAAGCAAATTTTGATGTTAAAAGTTTTAATGCATACTGACAGAGAAGTTCAGCAGTCAAATCATAACTTCTGCATTTAAACTTCAAGTTGACTGTACCAAGAACTTGTACTACCAATACAGTAGTGCTAGTGCTGCTCTGAATTTCATCTCTGGGCCAAGACTGTGTCAGGGAGAGATTATGAAGCAAGTCACTACAAAACTTCTATGCAGTCTGTTGTCAAAAATGAACTTGCTCTGCAAGCTGTGAAAATCTGTCCTTTAGTAAGGAAAGAGTAAAACAATCTACACTTCAAGTATAGGTTGGAAGTCATTGTGAAAGAAAGTACTTTAGTTACATTGGTCTTCAAAAATAGCTTTGGGTTGTTCTTGATTGCAAGGCCTTTAAAATGTCAGGTGGTATGACTTCCTACTGACATTTACATTCCTGGTGTGCTTCCTAGTAACAGAACTTTTAGTTAGTACATGGATCCAAAAGGAGAAGCTTACCTGTGTAAGATCAGGGATATCACCTTTGTCAATTCCAACTTGCTGCAGATATAAGAGAGATAAATGTAAGTGCGTTATTCCACTGCAGAAGGCACTAATTTTGACTAGAACTGTAGTACTCTCTTCAACCTATAATAAACTTAATCTTTAGAAAAAGACTACAAAGTTAGCAAGTGCAGATGCCCATCTTTCCAGTAACTACCTTCAACAACCTGAAGCAGTCTTTTTTTTTTTTCTTTACAAATTAAATGTCCATTAAAAAAAAGGGGGAGTTTGATTCCACCCAGGTAAAGTTCATACTCCATACTGTACGTCAGGCAGGGCTTTTTGGTCATACGCTGTTGTCTCAGAGGACGGCATTAGTGAACTGCCAAACACATGCTATCCAGATATCCAACTATCCTAATGAAGTTCTCTGAAATTCAGCCAGTGAACAAATCCTAGAAGACATCACTTAAAAAAGCTTAAGTTACTTTGTTGGTCCATCCTTCTTTCCTAGCATTTCAAATACAGGAAGATGAGATCTAAGTCTGTAACCTTCTACTAGTTGTCCTGTTGCTTCACTATGGCTCTTCAAAGCGCCTGATGGTTTAGCCTCTGCAGAAGAACAAGCTCCACTGCACCTAGTAATCTTGAAGTACAGTCACTACAATCTCTGTCCTGCAAAGCTGACCT
The DNA here is from genome assembly GCF_028858705.1 of Grus americana. Lineage (NCBI taxonomy): Eukaryota > Metazoa > Chordata > Aves > Gruiformes > Gruidae > Grus > Grus americana. Next base: position 38,661,979 of record NC_072854.1, read on the forward strand.
ATAGGTGTCTGAAGTATCTCACTCCCTCAAGTCCAACATTCATATCAGTATTACATGCCATTCGTGAGTCTAGCGGGCTCCTTTATAAACAGTTAAGTAAATTAGCAAAGAAACTTTTCATTCAGCTCATTGTCACTGTCCATTATAATGAAGCATGAAATATGGAAAATGTGCATCTTGTGCCAAGGAGCCAATTACCACAAAGGAGAGCCCAGCAAAAGAGTTAATCAACCATGTAATATTTGTATTATCCACATAAGAGGACGATAACAAGGATTAAAACCAGGAAAATCTCACATTCCAGTCAACTTGGAGCTGGCTGCAAAGACTTAAAAACCAGACTTATTAAATCATTATGCTTTTATTCCTAATTGCAATGTCTTCCTCTAATGTTCACCCCTGTCCTAGAAGCATACATTTATTACAGCATTGTCAAGAAATATTGATATATTTGAAGTCATGCCACCTGTGACATTACAAGGAAAGCTGAGTCTGGCTGCACAGTAGAGATACGTGGAAGTCCTAAGCAGGGCTTAACTAGTTGAAGAAGAGCTGAACAAGCAGATCCAGGAACTTCTATACTGCCTCACATTTATACAGTGAGACAGATGCTTAGCAAGTGCAATTAATACTTTATATGAGTGCTAGAAAAAGTCACAAAATATGTAAGTGCCAGACTCCAGAAGACTGGAAGTCACTTACCTCTGCAACTTTAAGAAACTCTGATACTCTGGTCATTCGAGTAAGAAATCGTTTGTAGATTTCAAGAGCATCTTTACATTGTCCCTTTTTCATTTCAAAAAATTTCTCTAGAGAAATAATTTGGCAAATTTCAGTTAAGATATCTTACATTAGGTCTGCATTCATCAGCAACTCTAGTTTTCAGAAAAATCAAGTTTCAAGAATATTGCACTCCATTAACATTTTTCTACTTGGACACTAATCTAGTAATGTTCCTAGCCCTTAAGAGAATTTAGAAGTTAGGCTTGGCCACTAAAGAATTAAACTGGAACATCACACCCTAAGCAGCCACAGCTTTGCGTGTGACATAAACCAGGTTTTTAAAGATAAATAATAAGCAGATGACCAAACTTAAAATTCAAAGTAATTAAGGATAATTAAATATATATCAATACATGTCCTCTGCCAAGATCTCTTCACTCCAAAGAATACTTTTTTCCACTTGAGTACCTTTCTGAAGTTGGTTTGTGTCCATTACCAAGCACAATTGTCACATATTTCAACCTGAAGTTACGCTTTAAGTAGCGGTGGACATTGAAATCTCAATCCAATAGTTATACCCAACACATTTGTATCTGCTCCATAAGCTTCCCATGCCTATCATTTTAGTCAAAACACCTGGGACTTACTTTTATGAAGCATCACCAGAAAGCATTGCAACATGAATATAGAAAAAATTGTCCAAGCTTTACTTTTTTTTTTTTTTTTTACTTTTTGCCTTTTCAGTCTCTGCAACCTCTCTGTTTCTTCCTGTTCTAGACACAGCCAGAGTTTTAGTACAGTCATGCTGGCCAAGTACTCTGAGTTTCTATCTGTCTTTATAGACCAGCTGAAGTGCTCACAAGTTTTAACAGCTGAAGCCCATTTTCTACAGGGTCAGTTCCTTTCCTGCAGTTTACAGTAACTCCTGGTTTTAGACTTCATTACAAAGCCTTCCGCGGGGCCGGCTTAAGGTGTGTTACGCTGATGATCATGCCCAGCTGTCTGAGCTTCAGAACACGCTCACAGCCTCCCACAGACTTTGTAGGCTGATGGCAGGAAAGGTTTTGGTGGGGACTCAGCTTTGGCAGTCATGCTTTCAGACAAATCAGGAACATTATGCAGGAGAATATTACTTGATATAAGGCTACCATACAGAAAATATAATGGAAGAATCTGGGCATCTTCAAAACAATCAAATAGCAAAAGTTGCTTCGTTAACCTTGCGGGACACATTAGGCAAGCTCACACAGCACTGTACATTTCTTTAAGCACAGAAATGCTCAGTGCCTTTAAGTAGACTTCTGCACAATTTTAAGGGCGTATGAGAATCCAGCCTCAGATGAACACTAATGTAGGAGGCTATGGCTTAAAGTTTTCTCTCACTTCAGAATAGAATAGTCAAGAAAAATGTGTTAAGTTTTAGTGAAAATTAAGTAAAAAAAACCTGAAGCAGGGCTGAAACCCATTTTTCATTTGTTCGTGGTATTTGTTTGAGATACAGACACTGGGTTACTTACCTAGTAAATTAATAACTCCATCATTGTAGCAAGCAAAAAGTTTGATAAGATCTTTAAATAGAAGCATGAATGCAGCATTTATGACACCATTTGTCAGTTCATTTGGATGAACCTACAAATAAAATAACATTATTTAGAGCAGATTTACTGAATGCAATCAGAAGTTTTAGCTTGCACCAGGTATCTGATGCTGTTACAGAATCAGGCACTGAATAGAAGCTTTCACACAAAGAAACCAAACAAAGGTTTCGGTTAGCAGATCAAGGATTGCTTTCTTCACCACTCCAAAAACAATCCGCTACAGCAGAGGACTATCCCCATCAACAGTACACATCTTAGTCTTGAATCCTTCACCTATCACAGAGGTGGAAAGCAGAGATGCTACTAACAAATCTTTAATGAAACTGGACAAAAGATGTCAGTTCACAGCAGAGCTGAATAAAACCTCAGTAGTCTACTATGTAACACAGTTGGATTAATGATGTCAAGACCCTTCCAGTTCTGACATTAGCTTGGGCAGAAAATAAGTCCTTATTTATTAAAAGATCTATGTTTTATTAAAAAATATCTCCTCTTCCAAGACCATTATCACAATTCCTATGCCATTTAAGTAATGAAAACATATTAGTGAAACATGTATTTCTAAGGCTTTCCTCTGAAAGCTGTTGTGGGCCCTGCCTTCCATCTGGAATGTGTCCTTCTGCGCACCAAGAACAGAAGAACTTCAAGACAGATTCCTTCAGAGACCTCTTTGCAACATTACACTGTACCTCCTGCAACAACAACCAACTCCTGTTTTTACCCTTAAGGCAGATAAATAATCCCACCAACATTCATAACATTATTACACTATAAATAAATTGTAGACACTTATTTGTATGAATAGTCTAGATTAAAGTTTATACAATACATCTTACAGCTGAAAACCAGATGAAAGTTTTGAGGAAACCAAACAATGTACATGTGATTATTCTAATGGCTTTTTGTCTCCCTTCAAAAAGTAGTTGGTTGCCAAGAGACAGAAAAAAAAGATTCTTCAGTCTCCTTGCTTTGTCCATTTCTTCCCTTACCGATGCAGAAGATGAAACTCCCAGCTCTGAGTTTGCATTCCTCAAAGAGCCCACATTTCCTGTGCTGTTCCCCTATCCTCTCTACAAAAAAAACCCTAGAATCTGCACATTTTGTATTTGCAGGAAAGGGCCGTCCTTCACCTCACTCTACCTCACTGGGATACTTTAAAGGGGATTTTTTTTGGCCACATAACAGGATGATGAGTAAAGCATTACCCACAAGGTGAAATGTTTTAATTACAATGCAGCATTTATAAGTCACTGCCCAGTGTTAATGCTGGGTCAGCTTCAATACATACATCGAATTCAAGAAGTGCATCAATTTGTTCCTGCAATATTGGCATACTCTTCAGCAGCTTTTCAGGAGCCATTGTTCTCATTACACCGTCAGCTCTGCAAGAGGGAATACAGATTAGAAGCCATGATATTTCCCCCTCTCCCCAAGCTGATTTGTTGTCTAAATTTAAGCTTAGAGGTGTTATAACCCCTCTGAAGCATTTGGAGCACTGTCTGATTCTCCTGCTTCCCACAACATCAGAAGAGCTGGCATGGAAAATACTCCATCCAGCCACCCTTCCGGACAGCAGGCAAAGGAGGGTTTTGTGTTAGAGTGATGAATGCAAGAGATTGATCTCTTTATGGAAAGAGGGTACTGAAAGTTTAAGTAACTTGACAAGAAATACTGTTGCAGAAGTACTTACAGAAGTCATAGTCTTTGTGCATTGTTTGTTATGAATAACTAATGACAAGTCATTGTTAAGAGTACTTTTTAATGACATGTCTGTGGTCACTGAAGACAAAAAAACTCTATAGGCTATTTCCCCCCCCCCATCAAGTGCCACAATATATGTATACCAATTTAGTGACAATTTAAATCAGGGCAATCTTTGCTAAGGGCTTCTTTCCTCAGTATTCCTGGGTACTAATTAATGCCATTACTGCTTCATAGCACTTCCACTGACTTTGACCTGCCTTATCAGTCCTGAACCATTACTCATACGGGATCATGCAGCAGTTCCAAATGTGTAGCATTCCTTAATTGCCGCCCACAGTCTTAGAGCAGTCTTCACACATGACAATTTTTATCTCTGCATATCACAAACCTGCACAACCACCATTACGTATTGATCCATTTTGGCCACTCACAGGTATAAGCATCTCCTCTCAGGGAACACATACCACCGTTTTTACTTATATTATTCTATACTCTGAGGCAGCACCAGAAATAACAAGCATAGAAAGCCTTTCTAGGAACACACAGCACAGGAATAGAAGGATTCCCAGCAATTCAAACTTATATTCATTTAACACCAAGTGTTTGAAGGTGCTAGGTGACAAAGGGAATTTAAGATGCTATCACTTCAGTAGCTTGCTGGATCAAAGCCTGCCTGAAATATGAATCCAACTAGCTACTAGTCTTCATGTCAAAAAGTTCTTTATGATTCATATTCCAGATAGGTTCAAGAGATAACTACTGTGGTCCCCACTGTGGGAATGGCATCCAGCTATACAACAGCTTGTGAAGCAGGAGAGGAAAGCCTCGCAGCAATGCCTGCATTAACAGCTCAGAATCCTGAGCTGCAGAATACTCTGGAACTGCCAGAATGATCCTGTACATAACTCACAATTAGCAGGAACATCTTTAGTATGCAATCAATTAAGCTGCACCTTCAGTGGGTGTTAAGCCACTTGCGGTGTTGTCTGTGCTTCAAGAGACAATCTAGAGCCATTAAAGTCCCAGTTACAGGGGTCAGAGGCGCAAAAAAATGTTCCAATAAATACCAACACACTCTGGGCTGTTTTGTTTTTGTTTTTCTTGTTTTTTTTTTTTTAAACACAGTCCTTGTAGGAAATGAAACTAGTAGTTTACAACCTTATTCTGTTCAATTTATAACTGTTTGCTGTGTTGCCTGCTAAGAGCTTCAGGTTTTCACTTCAGCCTTCCTTTGTAATCAGTCATCTCCCTTATGGAAAGGTCTAGAGAGTAATGAAGCATCCTAAATATAGTTTCAGCGCATTTCCTTCTCCAAGTCCTAAACACAGTCTCACTGCAGCACAGTTTAATGAGTCAGATTTAGCACTAAAAGCACCCTACTCTGCAAGGCACCTTACTTTAGTCTTCAGTATTTGCCTTACTACCCACAGTCTTTCCTCTCCTCCTTGCGCAACTTTTAACCCATTACAAATACCTATGAAATCCAACCATTCTGGTGTTTCATTGTGGCTGAACAAAGAACGTAAGAACTAAAATGAAGCATAACACCACAAACAAGATTTTCATGGGTCAGGGAACCCTATCAGCTTACATATCTAAACTTTGCTTACCCTTTCTTCACTCTTGCAAAGTCAAATGCCATTTGTCTGTAGGAAAACGCTTTTTCATTCAAGTATCTACTATAACGCCTTATAAAGGTGGACATGTCATAACCTGAAAAAAACAACAAACACTTACACGTTTTACATTTAATTTTCATGCCTGTTTGGAGGTTCTTTAGTAAATGATAATATACAGTGAATAGGCCCTAAGGTCCTGTGATCTCTGTGGCACCAGACAACCCCACATACAAAACAGGCATCAAGACATCTTCCAGCTTCTAAAGAAAAAGCAGTAATGCTACACCAAAACAATTTACCACTGTCCTCTACTTCCAACAGATTCATCCAATGCACCAGTGGCATGGTTCCTGGGGAAACTTGCTAGTGGCTCCTACATAGTTATGTGGTAACATTATTTGATGGAGAAATTAGTTACTCCTCCATTAACACAGAAAAAAGTCAATTTAACAGAAAGTTTATACTTAACTGGTACATGACTTCCAGCATAAAGATGGATTTCAACTTAAACACTCCCTCCAACTCTTACATCAACCTTTGAAATTCCCCTGACTAGGTCTACCACAACAATGAAATTATGATAGCATTCAGAGCTCAGTGCCTCCTTTGAACTGTTACACCAGAGATCTTCAAGGCACATGATCCTGTACAAGCAGCCCCAAACTTCAGTGACCTTCTAGCCTGTAAGACTTCTGAACAGTTAGTATTACAGTCTATCCTTCACGTATTTCTTTCAAAGTTTCTTCCTCTAAGCTACAGAAAGAGTGTGCAGAAGGCAACTCATCCTTGTCTCGAGTACAAGCCCCTTTTGCTACCTTTGTTAAAATCCACACCCCTTGACTTAGTCATTGACTGTATTTTTCCTTAATATCTCTCAACATCAAGCATCTCTGCCAATTCAGGCTTAACACTACCAAGTCTGATGCCTCATTATCTATGACACACTGTTGTATTACCTATGAAATGGCAATTTAAGCTTAAAGAAAGTGACAAAGAACACAAAAGCATGCATTTAACAGAATTCATTGTTACAAAATACCAGTATCTTTGAACATGCATAGCATGCTTTGCTTAGATATACACAGTTTTAATATTTGTTTTGCTTTGTTGCTGCCCTGTGTTACCATTTATAAAAGATGCTCAAGTGTTTTTGGTGTCACGTCTCCACTGAGAGATGGAGTAACATGGCATTGCTTCGATCTTGCCCATTATTGTAGCATTTCTGCACTCTGCAGACAGTCTACAAATATTCTGACAGCTGCCAAATTACAAGTTTCCTCTCTTCTCTACTAAAGCTACCATGAAGCAAACTTTTTCTCTGTTAAGTGAGGCAACAGGAAAATTCACTAATAATTCCAGAATCAACATAGAAAAGCAGACATTGTAAGCTTTAGAGAGAACAACTCCTTGATTTTTGCCTAGACCTTCTAAATTCACCACTTAAATCAAGAACAGCTAGTTCTTTTGGTGCCTTCCCACCTGCCTCCCCAAAGTAAACATTTGTATAGACAGTTCCTAAGTACTGCAGTGTCCCCATGCAACCAAATTACCATTTAAGACTGAGTAAAAACAAAGAACAAAATAAAAAAACCCAAAAAGACAGTCCAGAGGAGGGCCATGAAGCTGATCCGAGGGCTGGAGCACCTCTCCTATGAGGACAGGCTGAGAGAGTTGGGGTTGTTCAGCCTGGAGAAAAGGCGGCTCCAGGGAGATCTAATTGCGGCTTTACGGTACCTGAAGGGGCCTACAGGAAAGATGGTGAGGGACTGTTTATCAGGGAGTGTAGTGACAGGACAAGGGGTCATGGTTTTAAGCTGAAGGAGGGTCGATTTAGATTAGATGTTAGGAAGAAATTCTTCCCTGTGAGGAGGGTGAGGCACTGGAACAGGTTGCCCAGAGAGGCTGTGGATGCCCCCTCCCTGGAAGTGTTTAAGGCCAGGTTGGATGAGGCTTTGGGCAACGTGGTCTAGTGGAGGGTGTCCCTGCCCGCAGCAGGGGGGTTGGAACTAGATGATCTTTGAGGTCCCTTCCAACCCAAACCATTCTACGATTCTATGAAAAAGGAAAGTCATCCGTTGCATCCTTAACTCCCATAACAGCTACGGAGATAGTTGACCCAGCCCTGATTTCAACCAGCACTTTCTAAGGGAGTTGTACAGTTTCACCACCTGAGTAAAAATTTTGCAGGAACTGAGAAACATTGTTCTGAAGTTGTCCAGCAGTTGACTTGAGGTCCTGTATTCATTAAGTACTTATAAAAAAAGCTTTGGTAGCACATTTTTATATTATTTGCATCTTATGAATGAAGGAGCAAATTAACAATAGTATCTTATTTGGAATCTTGTTAAGCTTATAGACATGAATAGGCTTACCATGAGATCCACTTTTGTCCAGAAAATTGCTGAGATTGAACAATGTGTTTCTAGATGCCAGGTACTGAATAAATCTCTGCAACACAAAGTTATTTTCTTATCACAGGTTGCATCTGAAGGCTTTGTACCTCCTAGCAGGAAGATTACCAGTCTAGCTCCAGCATACACACATGAAAACCCAGGTTTTTGTCTTAGCCTGCAATACCTTCCTCAGAACATTTTTCATCCATTCAGATTAATTATGTTTAGCCCAAATGTCTACTGAATATCCTGCTGTATACACAAAAACAGATTCTGTGCAAATACAAACCAGATTGTGGAAGGAACAGTAAAAATGGTTAATTCACAAAGAGATTTGAGGAAGCACGAGACTTATCTGCTTGCAAAGCAGCAGATCCAGGCTAGTCCCTGACTTTTCAATCCAGGAGCCCCCAGTTTCAGCCAAACCGAGGACCTGCTTCAATAACAAGCAGGCCTCACATCAAGTACAAGGACTAACAGACTGAAACAGTTACAGAAGGCAAACCAGAATATTGGCCAAAACTTGGAATGGAAGAAAATAGGACAGGAGTAAAAGTTTATGCTGTGACATTGGAGAAGTTCATTGCATGAAAACACTTTATATACAACCAGGGAGGAATTGTTTCAGTCATACTAAAGCTCTTTAAGTATGCTTTTTGTTTTTACACAGACATACCAGTCCATACGGGTCAATAAAAAGCAACAGCAAGGAAAACACAATCGAAAAGGCTATCAAGTTCAATTTACAGCTCTAGGAAGATTTTAACTCTCATGCAGAGAGAGCAGCTATGTGGATGGCAGGACACATCTGCTAGAACATCAACTTTGACTCTAGTCAAAAAGTCCCAGGTAGTCTTTAATCCTGCACAGCTCTGTTTTCAGATAGCACATAAATTGTCAACATCCTGGAACAGGCTGCTGCTTGCTCTCTGGCTATGGTTTTGTAAATGAAGAGACAGATAATCAGCATGCCTCCAACTATGTTGTTAAAGGTAAGTTCACTCCTCATCAAGAATCATTCTTACCCTCTGTTCTTAGGCCCTTACTGGTTCAGAAGGGATGCCTTTGCACTACTGAAGTTTTTGGCTTAGAGTCTGCCCAGTGTCAATGTGGTCTCAAAAGAAAGCTGATTACATTTACCTCATTGCCATGAACCATTAGATGATGTGTGGTAACTAAGGCTTTAAATACGACCACCCAGCTACTATTTGTTGCTCGTTCAAAAAGCGTATCAGCCATCTGAGGAATATTCACGTTTGTTTCATTAGTTGCTTGGATCAAGTCTGAAAGAGAGAAAAAAGGAAGGTGTTAGGTACCACAGATAAGACAAAGTTTGCACCTCTCAGCCCACCAGGCTGCAGGCCATGGTTGTGACAAACAGCAAGTTCAATGCTAATGTTCTACATTCAAAAAAAAACCCAAACCAAACAACCCAAACCAAAACAACAAAATAAAAGCCAACAAAATAAAAACCACCACAAAACTGAGATTATACTAGTACATGATGACAGCAACACTGGTCTGACACTTTCATCCAACAGTACTAGCTTTCCAACAATTCTGTCCTGAGCTATGTCCCAATCTTTCTCCATGTGCATCCCAGATGAAATCAGGGTGCACATCATCACACAACTTTACCGCTTGCAGGTTTTCAAGTTAATTGTGGCAGTTCACTACCTCTGGGTTAGATGAATAAGAATTATTGAATTCTTCACTTACAGATAATACATCAAGCACACTGAACCCAGCCACATCAGCTAAAAGAGGTATCACCAGAAAGAGATACTGTAGTCATCTCAGAGGTTAGAGTTTCACCAGCATGCTACAGCACACCTCCGGAAGTCCTTACGGACTTAAGACAGCAGAAGAATACATTCAGGCATGGATTAAGACCTCTTTAACAGTAGTAAAGGCGGCAAGGATAGACAGTTTGTACTAAAGAATAATAGTCTTCTGCAAGCAACTGCACCTTACGTAGAAGACATTAGACTTTCTTAGGGAACAAGAATAAAACACAGCTTTGTGTCCTGCACATTAGGAAGGTGTAGACTTCCATGGGAAAGTACATGAAATTAAGATAAGTACTTAAATCATAAGCAGGAGGTCAGCAAGCTTTCCACTAGCATCTATATCACACATCTACTGATAGGATCTTTGATTTACTACATCATCTATTACCTACAGACTCTTGCTAGGCAGCCAGCAATGACCTTCTACAAGCTATTATCTATTTTTGAGACACAGTTGGATACTGCAACTGCATGACCAAAACCCGTGTGATGCCAGACACAGCCATAGCAAGACTTCAGGAGAAGACTTCATGCAACAAAGAGCACAGAATGCAGGCCTAATTGTAGGACTGAGGCTTAAAGTCTGAAGACCTCTAAGTAGAAAAAGTTAAAAATTAAAATGTTTAACTACTAGACTAAGCATTGTCTATGTTACTAATGAAAATACTCATCTTTTACTTTCCCTGAGAGGAAAGTAATAATTGTTAATTGTTTTCTATGTATTTCTTTCCAGCCTCCAGACTAGAAATGTTCATCCAACTATTCAAGTCATTCAGTGATGACAGATATTCTACCCTAGAAGCAGGCAGGCTATTCTGTGACTGATCCTTGCACACCCACACTATGTGAGCCTGCTGTAAATGCTCTACAGGAGTTCAGTTCACCTGGGCAGCAGGATCACTACTTTACAGACTTGCTTTCCCTCCCCAACACAGCCCCATATAATGGAGGGCATTAATGCTGCTAAGAGCAGAAAGTCAAGGTTCAGACTGCTATGAAACTACTCATTCTGCCTCTGCAGGGCAGGAAAAGTCCAGAGGACAGACCAGTGAGTTGCATCAGCTACTGAGAATCACCTGGTGTGTTCAGACGCCCATGCTGCTGTACCACACGCTTTCAGAAGTTTAGTAATTGTTTTTGTGTTTTGTTGGGGGGGGGGGGGGGTTGGTGGTTTTTTATTTAATTCATGTTAAGTGATTTTTATGGGGCTTTTTATTTCTATTAAACAAACTCACTTAAGATACAAGAAATCTATAGCTCAGAGTCAGAAGCCTGTGAGAAGTGCAATGCTTGTGTTTAAAACTGTCTTTTGTATGGGCATAAAAGCTGCAAGTTGTCTTCAGTTTCAGGTCAGTGAAATGATTTTCTGTAATGAGACAGAAGACAAAAGTTATGTGATCTATTTGCCAAGTTTGATTTGAAAATGTTTGTTGTCATGGTGGTTTTTGTTTTGGTTGTAGGTGTTGGCATTGGTTTTTTTTCAGAACACTTTCCAAAATGTAAAGTTAAATTCTATAACCTCATTAATACTACCCTTGAAGGAGGCAGTCCTGCAGACAAAATATTACAGTAGTAAAGCCATGCTACTGAATGACAGCAGTTCAAGCTCACAGAGCTCCAACAAGTCTCCTCGATCTTGTTGTACAGACAGGCCAATAATCTCTTGCTCTGTACTGCTGATTAATGCATTATAGAAGACAGTGGTTTGTAAAAGCCTAGAAGCAAGTCACAAGTGGCTTACCCTGTTCAGAGGTTTTACAGCAGACAACAGCATTTGTCCTTAGTATAAGGAAAAACACATCAAATTTGCAAGCTTTCAGCCCTAAGTTTCAGTACGTAGCTCACTACGGAAGAGGGGTGCTATCAGTTGTGTATTCCGTCAGTGGATGTTAGATAATGAAACCTCAGAGGAGTCTATCCACAGCCAGAGACTACAAGGCGCTACTCCTCTACGCTACCGCAGCACTGCTTCTGAAGTCACTCAGTCTTCTCTGCCTCACCTCCAAACTGCTGGAGGTACGGCATCTCAGTCTGCAGCTCTGAATGTTTAAGGACACAAGTAATTATAGTGTGCTGAGTAGAAAGATATCATTAAATTTAAGGCTACTGCTTTCAGTGCACAGAAAAGAATTAAACCATGCATGAAGATTTTACTCATGATCTGGGGTGGGGGGGGAAGACATGGACGACAGGGGGGAAGGAGATGTGGGGTTAGCTCTTGTAGAGCTGTTTCCCATTAAGTCACACCACAAAGTTAAGGAATTCAAGCTTCCTGGGCTTCTTTCTCCAATACCATGGAGTGTCAGCTTAACCAGCAATCATCAGCATCTGGAGTAACTCACAAGCATAGCTAACTTTAACCAACTCTAAGCCACAGAGTTTGGTGGCTAAACTAAATTTGAAAATAGGACTTAGCAAAACTAGTTTGACTTCAGTGTGGTCAGGAAAAATAGGTATAAGGAAAAAGAAAACGCATACAAGAAAAAAAGAAAATCTGGAAACTACATTTTCAAAAGATACAGATTCAGACATTCACGGGTGAGACCGAAACTTAGTTTTTGAAAGAGACAATGAAGTTCAGGCTTCCAAGCAAGTCACAGGTGGACTTATTAATACAAAGCAGATAACATTAAGTACCACCAGATGAACAGCCCATTAGAAGCCATATGAAGCTATCTTACAAAGTTGATTCCATTTGGGGTATGCACAAGTAAGACAAACAAGGATTAAAGGTACCTTCCAGATGAAGTTTCTGCTACTGCAGATATCCATGTCAAATACACTGACAGCTAATCCCCAAACCCAGAAACTGAGCTCAAATACAAATTCCAAGCAAAGTAAGAAATCAGGAACTGTACAGCAGTAGCAGCAAGTATTTTCATTACTACTTTCACAGAACTGAAGTAGTTGGAGAATAAATACCTATATATCCCTCATTTGAATCCATTTGGTTACTGTGGGACTAAATTATAACTGCCAAATCACAGTACGTGATTTCTCCTGTTTCCTCTCTTCACGTTTTGGCGGCTTCTACTCTGAACACTTATTTAGTCTAGAGATCCTTGCTTAGGTTATAATTTGGACTTAACTAGAAAAAGTATATTGAAGTTTTGAGATGCAAAACCAATGGACATAGAAGAAATAAATGGCTGTCAATTCTTTGACACCATAACTTAAATCTAAACACCAGTCTTAAACTCTTTGACTAGCCAGCTTTGACTCAGGCTGAGACTTCTGCAGCTTAATTTGGGAAGAGAAGCAAAGCTAGATTATGATTAACTCCTTCATTAATAAAAAGGCAAACCTGCCAAATTGAGGAAGATCAGCAGAGGGTTCAGTGAGGGAGACTGAAGTAAGTTAAGACACCTTAGCTCTCCATGACCTTTTAAAGAGGCCACTAAAAGATGTAACTAGTTGCGGTGTTTAAGCTCATAAGACAAAAAAGAGAACAGCAAGAAAGTTTCAAACTCTCCAGAATTTCAGACTTCTTCCATCTCCTTAGAAATGGCTTCCTAGTTTTGAGATTTTTTTTTAATGAGAGAGACTATATAACACTTCAAAGAATCTTATTCCTTTACCTTTTCAGATTGTATGCTGGAACTGGGCAGGGGTTTTTCCTGTTTGGTTTTGTTGGTTTTTTTTTTTTTTTTTACTCAATTCTTTAATAAACAGATCTGGGATTCCCCAGTTCAAAGTTAATTATTCACAAGTTACATTTCAGTATGCAGAGAACAGCAGCAGAGCACAAGACCTCTCTGTTCGGAGGGATATTGGTGCCAACTGAAGAGCAGCTGTCATTCCAGGTTGAATTAACACACGAGCTGCCTCAGCATCTCAGATGTGTCACACATCCAGTTCCTAAACTTTGCCAAGCCTCTCTGACTGTAACCCCCTTACAAACTTCCTCACTATTACACTGAGTACTACGAGAGCCTTCACAAGTTTGTTTTTTCTTGCTTATAAGTATTTAAATAATGCCTTGAATTTACAGAAAAGGAAATGCAGGACTGTTCCAAATCCAACCTTTCAAGAACAGAAAGAAGTGGCTTGAAGTAAGAGTTTAGAAGCCTCAACCAAAAAAGTTAAACAGGCAAGTAATGGTACAAGTCCTCCCTTGCAAGATGCAGAATTGTATCAGGAAGCTACTCACCATTGTGCTAACTGATGCAAGAGCTGAACTTCCAGGTGTACAGAAGACTGACTACAAAACAGTACTGGAAAGCAGAACAACGTTATTGGTTTCTGCTTCTACAAAAATTGCTCATGAGAACATTAGATGATTTTAACGTTGTTGGCTTTGACTGTCAACCAATTCCACTAACAAGAGTTGGAATTTATCTGTGGGGTTAAAGTTTACCATCTACTCTTTTCACACCCTGCTTGCCCCATGTCCACAAACATGCATCACAATCTGGCTTGTGATAATCTCCCCAAGCAGAACAGCACTTCATCCTGTCTTCTCCTTCCTCCCCAAAAGTCTAACTCAAGAATTAGTACATGTCACCCTGATCCCAGCAAGCCTACCCTTTATCAAAGTCCAGCATCTTCCAGATATTGCCTACACACTTTCATGCTTATGCCAACTCAACAAACCTAAACACAATCTTCCACAGAGCGCATGCTTTCCAGGTACTTTAAAGACTTTCCCAGTAATGCAGCTGTAGTTGTTCTGACTCCAAATAACCAGGGCAACTGCTACCTCCTCTCTCCAACCTTACCTCACAGACCTCCTTCTTCCCAAACATATCTGACTGTTGTGAGGACAAATACTTGCTGCAGATCCTTAAGTCTGAGAGGTGATGGCAGTCCGTCGTTGAACGACACAACTGCATTTCACACCAAGACAACCTTTTATATACAATTTCTTCCTCTCTACCTACTCATAGGCATACTACCCATAGTATTAAGTGTTTTGCAGAAGAGAAAAAGCATTTCTTCCTCTCTAACAATCACCTGAAGGGTCTGCAGAGACACAGGGCAGATGACTGAGTACCACCAAATTTCTCTTGGATCTTCCTTAAACTCTCAATTTGAGAGTTTAATTAGCCTTAGAATCATCTTATTATCACACTACTTTGTAAAGATAATAGTGCACCACTTCCCATCTCACCAAATACCTGTTTTGAAAACAAAGCTGAAAAATCTACTGTCCATATACACTGCTGATTTTATTCCAATGCACTTTCATATGGTTTACACTATATAAAGGCAAGATATTTGGCTTCAAGCCATCTGTAAGAACCACCCCGGCTCATTGGCAGTATTAAACCAGTTATGTTACATTTGTGTCCCATTTGGTCCTTAATGATCTATACATATGGCTTTTCCTCCTGAGAGGTTCAGGTGCAGCTCTCTTAGGGGAAAATAAAAGCCAACTGTCAGGTGGTCTTCTACTGGATCTGAAAGGGTACAACCAAGGCAGCTGTCTCCCTAATTGCTAGTAACAGGGAAAAAGTGCGATTATACTGTGTTAAAAAAAATTTTTGCCAGAAGCAACTGCAAGTTCCATGAACTATGAATACTTTTTACTTAAAAGATCTCAGAACTTACAGCTCCACTGCTTCTAGGGGAGAAAAACGTTCATTACCTTTAGTGTTTACATTGGAGTTCTCTCCTTGAGAGTAGTACAACTGAAAGATGACATTCAGGCCAGCTGCAAAAGCTCAAGTTTAAGCAGCAGTCTTTGGGATTTTAAGTATAGTCTTTAAGACTGCTAATTAATTAGTGATGAATATATTTTAAGGACAAAGTCCAAGACCTTACTGACACCCATGATCCAACTATTCAGAAAAATAAAAGCTTCAGTTTTACTCATGAATTAAATATCAGGAACAATAGAGCTGTCACCCAGAAGACAGGCTACACGAACCCCTAGTACAAACATACTAAGGAAAGCAGCTTTTTAATCTCACACACATGAAGCCAGAACACTAAGCAAAGGGTAAAGGCCCCACGGTCAAAAAATCCTGTCCGGTTTCTTCCCAACCACAGCCACTGCAGCTTTTTCAAGCAGCTTCAGTGCAGGAAAAGCCTTAGCTATTAAGCATGGAAACTTTCCCCTGTCCAAAGTAGTAAGAAGGTCAGTCTTGAACCTCATTTGTACAGAGTTCACTCACTTTGAATACCAAAGAATGTGTCTCAAGCAAGAGTACAAGTTCAGCAAAGCAAGGGAAAGAGGAGAAATCACTGCTCTAATGATCCTTTCCTCTCACCCACACACCCCATTCCAGGCCCTGTCTCTACACAAATCCTGCTCCACAACTAGCTTAACAGGAATGTGTATTTTTCTGCTCAAAGACAAGAATTGAGCAGTTCTGCTTATGTTGATATGAAACACCAAGTAACTCTGGAGCTAGATGTGCTACTTCTCTATTTTATTGATTTACTGCAAATAGCAGCTGAGCCACAAATCATCATTGTACCACCTTTTTTGCACAGCTTTCAATAGTTTAAGATCTACAAAGCGCCATTTGCATTTGTTGGACACCAACCAATGGTTATAAGGTTAAAATATAAAAGCAATTGTCTTGGAGAAATGCTACTCCCCATCTTATTGTAATATGGCACCTTAGATGCCAAACTCCAGGGAAGGAAAGGACACGGAAAAAACCCTACTACAATTACAAGTAGCATTTGTGTCAAGTGTTTGACCAGTAACTTTTCCTAAAAAGGAACTTTTATCCTGCATGGCAAATCTCAGACCTCATTCTACAAGCCATTTCCTTCAGCAGTTCAAACCTGGAAGCCTTAACCAAAATACATATTAATTTAGAGAAGAAATATGAAACTGTGGCCACCAGCCAATCTTCTGCCAAGCCTTCAAAGCATTTATTCAATTTCCTCTAAAGGGTAGAATTGTTGTCTCCATCCATGTAAGCATTAAAGCAACAGTCCCATTGCATCCTAGGTCTTGCTGCAAACAGAACAAGTTTAAAGAGGGTATATTGTTGCAAGATTATTGCTCAGAAGGATAAAAGTCAATAAGATCTAGTTAATTGACAACTGGATACCGGGATTCCAGCTGTGGCCTGTGATTATCCTTCCATGAGGGTGGACAACCCCTAACATTACCTGTTGGTTACATCAATTCATAACTCTTACCACTTGGCTGTTTACCGGAATATCAGTAACAGGATCAACCGCAGCTTTTATCCAAAACAGCACAGCTACACTAGAAAAGTAAGGATTTTGCATTTGCCACAGCAGCATGGAGTCATTTACTGTAATCTCTGCACTGGAGCGTTTTCTAATCAGCCTTTACATGTTGGGTTGATCTCACACTCCAACCACATCTGGCAGAAAGTGGTAATCAACTGAGGCATGGCACATGAGCTATCTGAGTTGCTGTACTGCTGACGGTTTTATTCTAAGAATGAAACCTTGTTAGTGCTTTCCACCCCCAAGTGATCTATTTTCCCCAGAAAACCATTTCTTTTAAACACACTTGTAGAAGTGAAACTTTCACTAGACTACCAACTCTGCCCGGAACAGCAATTTGTAATCCACTACAAATATGACTGAGACTGAAAACACATTGGAAGCAGCCTGATGTTTCAGCTGCACTACTTAGCTGTTACACATTGGGAATACATAAAAAAAATAGGGTGGGGATGAGACAATGTGCAAGCAACTTCGGTGACATGTTAATTAGCTACAGCCTGTATGCTAGAAACAGGTCACTTGAGTAGGCAGGCTCAGCAGCTCACACATCTAACTTTCAATATCCAGACCATGGTCCATGTTTTTCCCCACTCACTCAGCGGGATTCTTAGGAAAGTCCAGCTATTTTGTCAGTGGATCCCACATGATAGTAGGGTCAGTCTGAAAAATAACCAGACAGGGCCAGAGAGCTCTGTCGAGCTGACAAGCCACCAGAAGCTTAGCATAGGTTGCAATTCTTAACTGGGCATGAAATGCCCGTAACTATGCAGACAGTCCTGCTGAAAACACGGACATATCTGTAGGAAAAAGAAACCAAGTATAACACAAACCTGTCCATACAGTCGGTGCAACAGTATGACATCCTAGAGGAATACTGAAACAGCTGCAACTAAAGAGCAAGTACTTTATAACATGGTGCAATCGTTTCAATCCATTTTGTCTTGTATCTACGTATAAGCAAAAGGAACACCGTAAGAGTTCCTAAAACCAGACAGCTGCCTCATATGTGAATGCTGTGCCTTAAAGTACTTGGGTTGTTTTGGGGTTTTTTCTTTTTGGTTGGATCGTTTTTATTTTAAAAAACTGACCGATGTCTTTCACAATTAGACAGAGCTTTACTCTCTCCTTGCTAAAAAAAGAAACCAAACATGCAATTGCTTTATGTTCATTCCCCGTGCTGCACCAGTTAAACAATAATCCTTTGCTTCTGCCACACAGACAGGTGAGTTTAAGTCTTAAATTTGGAAAAAACTAAGATCAACTAGCAGTAGACTTTACTTTTCAACATGAGCCTGCAGCCTTTCATATACTGCAGATTTCTTGATGTTGCAAAAAAAAAAAAAATCTGCTAAACTCAATAGAACATTCACCTGAGAGACAGAAGATGCAGTTAGGACTACTAACTTTAAAAAAAAACTGTCATCATTAGATTACTATCATCTAACTGTTCAAAGTCACTGATGCCTCTGGAAGATGCGTTTGCCACTGGCAGTGGAAGTATCCTATCAAGCTATTGATGAGCGAGGAAGTTGGAATCCATCGCACAGGCTCACATCCAGGCAGCAAAGCTTTGCGCAGAGTCAGATCTCTAGACTGGAACACCCAGAAGTGTCAATTAAACTCCTAAGCACACTATGGAGAGGCGTTTTGAAAGGTAGCTTCTCATAATACTGCTTAAGCAATTTCCATCTTCCTGATAAACAAGAGGAAGTTCTTTAAACTCACCTATTCCAAACACAGCAAACTTTGCTTGTTAATACTCTTGTCATTCACAAACAGAGCAATTTGAAGTTTATATAAAGCTTAGCAAAACTAGAAAGACTCTAAATGGCTTAGAATGAAAGATCAGAAAGTCACAGACGAGGCTCACATATGAAAATAGTGTTCTGTTTCAGATGCCAGTAACGAAACATCACTCATGATAAATTGTACATGTTTTCAAAACACTGGCACACTAGATACACTCACTTCCTCTGGCTTGCTGCCCCTTAGCAGAATGTACATCCTCCTATAAATAGGTTTAGATGAAGCCATAAAACTTAGATTAAGAGCTACAGGCACAATAATCATACTTTGGATACCAGAGTCAGGCAACAAGATCCAAACCCAAGTCTCCATTTGAAAAGGTTAGGTTTTAAAACTCCAGGGTTGCTGAAGAACTGATGCAACGGTATGTTAAAGCTTGCATCTATATTCGACCTCTACATAATGAGAAACAGCAGCCTTCAGAGCCAGGAAACAGGCCAGCTGGCTTCCCCCTTTCATACAAGTCCCACACTCTCTGAAATGAGAAGTGAAAGGAAGAGTCCTTTTAAAGACAGTTTGAACTCCCACTTAAATGCATCTACGTGGGCTCTTCAATTATGTGTAAAGATGGATGCTCTAGCTAGTGCAGTCCTGCACTGCTGCAAGATAACCGATTACTGCCTTATTTTGAGGACCTCCCTCCAAACTTGTAAACTTGCATACATTTTAAGAATGTGGGCGACAAGTCAGCATGTTTTATTCATGCTTCAGCAGTCGTGTCTTCCCCTCACTTCTATGGAGGGCCATTTTAGAACATTCTGTAAACTATCAGAGAGACTTAAGAGATATAACAAAACTATGCCAGAGGCACTAGGAGCCTGCCAGGCTCTGCAGGCTAACAGCTGACCATCTGCTATGGAAGAACCTGCTGCCATTGTGTCATCCACGCTAGTGCCAAGCCAAGCGGCAGTTTGAAGTGATCGACTGCACCGTCAGTAATCAAGCCACAGTCTTGTTCCCACCTCTTTAGGACAGCAAAGTTTAAGACGCTTTCTTGAAAACACATGTTCTTTGGTCCTTTAAATGGTAGAAGAATCTTAGCTCAAGTGGACACCAAACTCTCCAATCTACCCTGACCAGTGTTTCACATCTCTGTCATAACCTAGTCTCCTAAATACCTAGGAACAACTAACAAAGAACATTGCTTTCTCTTTCATTCCTTCTTTGAGAAAGTAAAGCACCTTGGCAAAACACACAGCTCAACTGTTTTGTTAGAGCTCTGTAGCCCAACTACAAGACACGAGTTCCTGCCAACTTGCTTTCTACCTGTGGTAATTTTGCATATTGGCTTACGACCAGGAAAAGAGCTGATTGCCACAAGCCAGACTCAAGCTGCAGACACATCTTGTCAGCAACCTGCAGTTCTCAGTACATATGAGAGGCAGGGTGTGTTTTCTTGGTCGCCTTCAAGCATGATCATGCCTACGTACTTGCAAAATCTCCTCTACGGGAAATATCGTAACACATTTCAGTTTTACCAATAGCTAGAAAAATCAGACTCTAGGAAAGGCAACCAGCTGACATATTGCCTCAACTCACATGGCCAGAGTACGGATCACATAAAAACACAACATTAGCATGACACCAGGACTTTTCAGCATCCAATCCCTTTCATTAAACTAAGTTAAGATACAGATATAATCTAAAACAAAGCATGAGATCACATTATCCTGGGCAGGGAGGAGGAACAGAAGGGTATTTAGACTTGGTTTGCCCAGAAGTCAGTGGTAATAGTGCACTGCCATTTCCTATACTGTGCCTACGACTAAGCTGCAAGCCTCAGCCACCCAGTGGATGCCACCATTTGCCAGCAGCCTAGAAAACACTGTTCTAGTATTCCACCTACATTCCTAGTGACATTTCAAGGCTGATGTCCAACACCATTTGTGGCACTAGTCCAGATTGCTGGTATATTCCCTCTCCTAGTGGACTACAGCTCTCAACTGCTTCAGCAAATGTGTTTCACAACCTAAAGAGAAGAATTTTTATGAGCACAAGCAGCTTACTGGCTACCAACTAAGACCGTCAAATGTACCTGAGGCCACCCTTGCAAAACTTGTTTTGTATTGATTTTCAGTGTTTTCAAGCAGCTCTGCAGAAGTAAACATAATCAAAATAGCAAGATTAGAAGTATTAAAAACAGCTCTAAGGGTCCAGCATGCCGTTTGTGAGATTCCAGAAAAAGCAGACTTAACCGTGCTCTGCAAAGTGACAAGCTAGACTCTGCCAAGTATTCTGATTGCCTTCTAGCAATTGCCAACATCTGGTTTATTCAGGTTTTATTTAAGCCACCAAGCTCTCATCCAAGCAAAATTTTGGCCAGTAGGAAAATCAAGCAGCCATGTCAAGTCTGATGGGGTGGGATACTCTAATATCAACTTACCAACGAAGCTTCACACTGCAATCTTGTCGCTACTGCTGACTCAGGGGAACAAAAGTACTCCCGCAAACCCTGTGCTACAGATCACTGCCTGCCAACCTACTAGGAAGGCTTCTTCTAGCCTATTGTTCAGTTTGAGTTCAGGGTTCAACCCCATGCTAGATGACCTGTTTTTTGGGCACACTAGACATCCTGTGCTGAGATTCAGACCCTGATTTCCTGGCTTGCTTTATTCCTTGCTTTTTAGTTTTCAGGGTATTTGAAACCCCTCTCTCCAAAGCCAGGCAGAATATTGTTCCTAATCTACATGCCATGTGTTGAAGTTTGGAGATTCAAGTTTCACCAGAGACTCATTGGTGAGACTACTGTATTTCCCTTAGGCACACTCCAGAACTTGTGCTTTTCTACCCTTACTTGCATCCTGATCTGTGCCTTGAAAAGAAGCTCCAAAAAGGAACAGGGCATGTTAACTTAATGATAGTGTTTGGTACCACTGACTCATCTTTAGACTACAGTAAGACTAAGGGAAGGGATATAATGTCAGCCCCCCCAACTCAATTTTTTCCCATCCCTGGAAACACTGGACCCAGCTCCTTCAGCAATACCATGTGTCCACAGCTGACTGAGGAAGGTCTCTCCCTTTCTTTTCTTCAGAGGCAGGGGGTATACTGAGTGCACATGGCAAGGTTTTGGTAGCAGAAGGAGATGCTGCAGCTGTGACCTCTGAGAATATGGGTCTCTTCCACAGGCTGCAGGGGATACCTGCTCCTGCACCATGGAGTACCTCCCTCCTGCTCCACCTCTGACCTTGGTGTTCCCTCTGTGATTTCTCACTTTTTCCTTTCTCCTCTTCTGCCCCTCCAGTGTTTTCTGCCCTTTAAGTACGTTTTCCTAGAGGTGCCACAAGCTTGGTGGATGGGCTCAGCTGTGTCCTGTGGTGGGTCCACTGTGGAGCCGGCTGTGTCTGGCATGGAGCAAGCCCTGGTCTCTTTTCACAGATGCCATTCCTGCAGCCAACACCTTGCCATGGACACTCAGTACTGCAGGAAGGTAAGTAGGGTAGGAAGAGAGAAGTAGTCTGGAGTATGTTGAACATAGGCAGAAAAACACTAGAGGCAGGTATGCCTCTGCTATATTACTATTTCTTCAGAAATGGGGACTAGGAGCGCAGCAAATTCTTCTCTTTGGCTACCAATTTCTCCATCCAGCAAGAAGCACGGAACACGAACAGCATCCAAAATGCTCTATGCCCCTCAGAGTTATCCTGTCATTTACTTTTAAGCACTTCAGAGGATCCTTCACAGGGCAGACACAGAGAAGTATGGATCAGCCACACCAACAGAGCACTTTCTTGGAGACTTGACAGAATTCCTCACTCGTGGGACAGGCCCAAGTAAGGCACATGCAGAAAATGGAGGGTTTGAGAACCAGGCTGAGAAATCAGAGGCACAGATCAAATCAAATCACAGGAAATTAAACTGCAGATTTTGTTGCTTGTTTAAAAGATGTGCAATTGCTGCCACCCAGGATCTGAGTAACACTATGAGACTATTATGAAACATAGTCAACTACTAAATAGAAGTAATTAAAACTATGGACCGGTCACTGTCATACTGACCATCTCATGAACAAGGGACTTCAAAGAAAGACATGGCTACTCCATTATAAAGGTCTACTAATGGAAATCAGTACAGCAGAAAGACCCAATTTGTCCCAGAATTTGTCATCCATGACCTTGAGGAAGCACATTTAACAGAAGGATCTTGATGACTACTGAAATCTGACTAAGAATACGTGCCTTCAGCTGAGGAAAAGCCAAGGGGAGAGAGGGTAGGACTAGTCAATCTAGCTTTATCAAGTTACATTGTTTGGGTGAAATAAAGTTTAACATTACACTGTCTACCCTCTCTTCTGTTTCCTCATCCTCCCTTTCTTTAGACATTGTACCATAAGAAGACTTAAACACGGAACAGTTCAGATGGGCAGGATCACTTGGTCTTGTGCAAGTTTCAACCTTTTTATCTTAACAAGAATTCAAACTTCTAGCCAGCTTCAAACATATTTTGAAAAATCATTAGTTATCTAAGTCTTAGCTTAATTAAAAGGGCAGCCTACTCTTGGTACTACACAGACTTTAAAAAGAGGATGGGGCTGGGGGAGCGGGGGGGAAATTGAAAGTTAATGCCATTGAAATACTCGAGATCAACTAATCTAAAAAGCTGCCTTATTAGCTCCCCTTACCTATGACAGACATTTCTGCTCCTATTCAGAGATCTACACACCTGCAAATGAAGTGAGTCTTCAACACTATTTTGAGAAAGGACATGGGAGAAGCCCACAGAAATAGAGTTATTCAACATAGAGACTGACAACAAGTCCTTACACACACACAGAAATGTGCTAATCCAATATCCATTAATGAATTAAAGAAAAGAATTGCTTGCTTGGATTTTTTTTTCCTTTTCAGGTGTGAAAGATTCATTGGGGTCACACGGAGTTCACAATTTAGAATACACCCCAGCTGTGACAACAAAAACTAAGACACTGTATTACAGCTGATTTTCAATGCTAACTCTTAAACAAAGGCAGTTTGCTTGTACATGGAAACTGTAACAAATTCCTGCAATACAAGATACAGCGAGACATACAAAAGTAGTTTCATTAGTAAAGTGTGAAGGATTAAGCCCAGTTTGTACAGGGACTCCGTTCTTGGCAGTTTTCTTGAAGGTACTTCCTTGGCCGTAAAGACAAAGCGTCACCTGGACTGCAGAGCAATGCAGTACTTGTACATCTGCGCTACTCCCGCTAGGAAAGGGCCTCAAGTGCCAACAGACTTGGAATGCTCCCCAAATCACTTCAGCAGCAAACAACTTCTGAAATATGCATCCAAGTTAACCCAAACAGTCACTGAAGCCTAGTGACTCAAGATAGCTCCACTGACCCCCCACCTATCCCAAAAACGAGACACACAGCCATATTCCTGAGGAATGAGATAGAGGTTTCTAAGACCAACCTGTGGGATCTAGCAACTTTATCTTTACTAAGCCTAGGAAAAAGTTTAACCTATTGCTTTTGGTCAACAGCCGCTTCTGTTTCAACACTAGAGACCACAGTGATTCCAACTTGTTAGGTCATCCCTGTGGTTTGCAGGAAAAAGTTAAAACCCTGCAGCAACAAAAGTGTCTGTATAAGCAAAATACGGACACCAGCCCTGCAGTTCAGTTACCAGCATTAATTAAACTATAAATGTCCTTTTTGTTTTTCCTGTTTGTCAGCCACATACAAATATGCAAAATTAGACTTGGGATGGAAAGATGTTACTACAGATACACAGGTCACCTCCACAGCCACAGGAAATCGAGTCCTGTTCCACATCTGCTTTGTTTCCACACTTCATGAAAGTCTCCCAGTTCTTGATCAGGCCTCCAGAAGGGCCTTCTACCTATGAGAATTATTTTCAAGAAGTAAAGAGGCACCACATGGTCTTTTTAGAATACGCACTCCACAGAACTTCCTCTTGCTGCAAACCAATTCACTCAACAAAATAAGTCAAGGAAAATCCCAGCCATTTTGATCATTTTCAGAAACAGGAACTTGTTACGACCAACGGCAGATGCAACAACCTCACTTGTTTCCAACTCACTTCCCTAAATCAAAGCTTGACGGTCTGTTTCTGAGCAAGATCCTTTATAAAAGGGGCTGAGTTCAGATCCACCTATTTTACCCTCATCTATCATGTGTTTTAACATTTGAAAGTCAAGTTACTTCCCTTCTCCAGAAGCTTCTCCCTGTTGATACCATCAGAGTCACTCCCATTTGAGGCTGGAAGTTGCCTTTTACTTCCTCCACACAATTAAACCCTCCGTGAAGCCTTAACACATCTTTCAGAACAATTCTGAGAATGAAACTTATATGCTGTGCACTAGGATTGTCCTTCCAATTGAACTACCACAGCTCGTATATCCTTAACATAGTCCATACATCTCATTCACCCACTCTGCAATGGCCTTTCTCACTGCAGCAAAATCAAGTCGCTAATCCCCACTTCTCCATGGAAATGCTTTCCTCACTTGCTGTATCTAATTGTAATTTATTTAGCACAACATGGTTAGCTGAGGGAGATAAAGTCACCACAATGATATGGCTTCAAGATGACAAGTTTGTTAAGTCCAAAAGGATCAGAGCTCTTAATGTGCCAACTGCAGCGGCTTGCCCCAAACCATCAGAGCATCCTAAATTTAAGTTCCTTTTCTCCCCACAGGGACTTGGAAAATACATTTATTGCCATCTGGCATGACGTCCTGCAGTTGCTGGAAATTCACTAGTATGAGAGCTGGAATTCAAGAAAATGGTAAATCTTACTAATGAGTATATGATAGCAACCTAATCATACTTCGGTACTTCTTTACATGACAAGTCTGTGCAGCACTCAGAGCTTGTGCCAAAGAACAGGCACTATGCAGCATCCATATTAAAGCCTGCACTCGTAAGCTATGCAAGTACAGAAAACCACACCAAGGTAAACACTTAACAGCTCAGCTTTTGTTCACAAAAGACATTCATTTTGTTCTCTCCTCCCTTCCTCACACACGTGCACTCACACCCAAATCATGCTTTTTACTCCTCAGAGCAAATTCCCTTTAAGTAGCACTCACTAAAAAAAAACCCCAACAAAACAACAAAAAAACCCCCAACACACTAAACCAACCAGGAAAAACCACAAAACTAAACAAACCACCACCCCACACCTTGTCACCTATCATCCTTCTATAACCCTCTGGAACTAACATCTTCTGCAGAAAACACGAGGACAGGCATCATTGTGTCCCATCCTCACAGGATTACTTAACTCATGTTAAATAGTCGATCTCTCCATTTAATTTACAAAGCCCAGCTGCTAGGCAAAGCAGCAGAAGATAGGTTGTGTGACATGACACCTGGCCACTACAACACAAAATAAAATTATGGAGTTCCCTAAGGACACAGAACCCTCACACCAATACTAGAATTACAGCTCTTCATAAAGTATCACTCCAACCATTGCTCTCTGGTACCTTAAGTTTTAATCATCTCAATCCTTCGCACCTTGACTCAAAACTTACCTTAAGGCATTGGCAAGTTTTACCTTTCATTTCCTTCTCCACATTTTCAAATGCTACTTATCCAACCTGAAATGCAGTTAGCCACGTGGCTCAGATCTACCTCCACCAAGCAGTACCTCCTGCATGCAGGGGGTATTGCTCTTTCAAAGGATGACCTTTTAATTTACTCTCTCATTACAATGTATAAGGCCCATTTTCACACTTGTTCATAAGATACACATCAGAATTCAAGCAACTGCCTAACAATTCATAGTTCTGAGGAGATGCCGCAGGTTTAAGAGCCTGATAATATTTTTTTCTTCTGAACCATGAACTTGATTTTCATTTACAGACCACAATTTTGATTATGCATATCTCCCACTGACAAGATTCTGTCTTTAATGATAACTGTTCTATGCAGTTTAGAAAATAGAAGGAAAAATGATCAGGGATGTGTCTTCCCAGGAAATGGTAATTTCTCTTCCTCCTGTGTGTCTTACATGCAGGTGGGTATGAAATTGCATGGAATGCTACCGACTTCAGTCTCTCCCATGCTCATTTTCTGAATTAGTAATATCAGCACCAATATCCAAACACAATCCCTTTCCAGACTTTAATGTAGCACTGGTAAATTATTTCTACCTCACTTTAATCCTGCCTATTCCAGTTAGTACTTTTATTTTTATATAAATGTAGACACACACACATATGTATATATATTAAAATACACACAGAGACACAGCATGCTTTTAAACACAAGCTGGCTTTTTCTCTAAGCTAAAGCTTCTAGTAACAGATACAGCAGGACTGTCCAGACACAGCCTACAGATTAAGAAGTGTCGACAGCTACCAAACAGCAACGTAAGAGACATCAATAACTAAGATGATTTTTTAAAATATACAAGAAAACAAGAGAGAATACATGATATCAAGACAGGCAATCTATTTAAACAACAGTTTACACTCAAGTCAGTCTTCAATCAATGCTGCTTACATCAGCATCTCTTCAACATATGTACAAGACTAGATATAGTGGAAGACCAACACATCGTTTGCCACTTTAAGTGTTAGCTATGAAGTCATTAGCACTGAAAACTGGAATTATTTTCCAGAAGTAATACTACTTCCTTCTAAGAAATACAGCATCATCAGAATTGTACTTACATACGCACCTGCACCAGCATTACTTAGTAACAGCCAGCAGCCAAGAGACTGCTTGGTATAAAACCTGCTGATCTTTATTTGAACATGTTTCTTACCATGTCCAAAAAAAAAAAAAAAAAAGGGAAAATCACAACTGCTGTTGATCTACTGAGTTCAATGCTGGTCACAGTTACTACTGGTAAACAAGGCCAATTAACATTACGCAATTAAATTATTTCACCATTCTACTGCTTGGTGTCTCCAAGCAAGGACTGACAGTTGAGTGGGTTGAAAAGAAATAAAATTGTCAAGACAAAACATCACTGGCTCATTGTTTTAAGAAACATTTTGACTTCAACCTTGTTTCATGCATTAACTAGCATGGTGGACTTGGCAGTGCAGGGTTAATGGTTGGACTTGATGATCTTAAAGATCTTTTCCAACCTAAACGATTCTATGATTCTAATGCCAGTCCAGAATATATCATAAATCTTGGAGACAAAACTACAGTCATCTTCAATGCAACATAATGCAAGCCATCAGTCAGCTCATGAAGTTGCTCTCTGATATTTCGAACCTCAGCAACAGCCCTTAAACTCTCCAAAGGCTTAAACTCTCCCAATCCACAGTGTAGCGTTATCCAAGCTCTTTGCCATTTAAGCACACCACCATCTAAACCTCTCCAGAAGTCTGCTGTGGAGACATCCACACTCCTACCTGTGCTTGGCCAGCTCCTGGTGTAACATTTATGTCTCTGCCTAGCTTAATCCTGGCCAAAGCAGGTGGTGACAAGCCATTTTACCCTGTGCCCAATTCCCTCCCCGCTTTCCAAGCCCCTGCTCCACAAGGCACGCTTCGCACTGCCTTCCTGGATAAAAGGCAAGAGGTCATGAGGAAAAAAAAAAAAACCAACAACAACAAAAGAAGAAAAACGTGGACAAAAGAGCAGTATTATGCAATAAGAGAAGAAATGCAATAATAACTCATTCTCTCCTGGAGATTTCTCATAACCCTTACGGTTTGCAAGCTGGATTACAGCGAGCACGGTAGCCAGACAGCTCAAAGACACACTAAGGAGCCCCGTGGGCAGCCTCCTCAGCCCCGGGTCTTCGCTGGGGATACAAAAAGGGATGCTCACAGTCCAGGTGCTTTTTCTTGGGCCCCATCACTTCATGCGTGGTGGCTTTGCAGACGGCTCTGGCTACGGCTGATCCCGTAACGCTGTACTGAGCAGCTGCGATGCGATCTGTCAGCGTCTGACCCGACATCTTCGCTGGCGTGCCTGCTGCTGCCTGCTCTGCAGAGGCGGAAAACACGGGAGGGGAAGGGGAGATTCCGGGTTTATCGCCGAGGGAGGCAGGGGGGGGGGGGGGGCACGACTGAGACACGCACGGACACACACAGCCACGCCACACGCACAATGGTCCTTCAGGCAGCCCGGCCCCTCCCGAGGCGCAGCCCCCCCCGCCCCGTTGTGTAAGCCTTTGCCTTGCTAGAAGCCGCCTGGGGGCAAAAAAAAAAAGGGGGGGGGAGGATATTTTAGATGCTGCAGGGAAAGGCTGAAGGGGAAATGATGGTAGCAGAAGGAGGCTACACACAAATAACGTACGAGCCCCGGGGGAGGGGGGAGAAGGACCCCACACACACCTGCCCCGGCAGCGCCCGCCCGCCCAGCCGGCCCGCAGGGGAGACGCCGCCGCCGCGCCCCGGCCCCGCCGCAGCGCCCGCCCCGCCGCCTCCCGGGTGGGAGATTATGGCACCGTTGCGCCATGTTATGCCCTCTCGGTGCCTCCCCCACCACCAGCCCCCGGCCCCGATGGGGACCCCCCTCCCGCCGGGAAATGGGGCGCCGCTGGATGCGGCCGGCGCCCAGCGCCATGCAGCAGCCCGGGGCGGCGCGGCGGGGTGAGAAGAGGATGAAGCGAGGGCCAGCGGCCGACCTGTCAGTGCGTCCTTCCCTCCCGTCCTCCTGCCGCCGCCGCTCCGGGGAGGGCACCGCCGCCTCCCGCCGCGACCGCTCCCCGGCCCGGCCCGGCCCGCCGCGCTGCCGGCTGGTGAGGCGCCCCGCGGCGCAGCAGCCCGCCCGTCCCCCCACCCCCCTCCCCCCGGCCCCGGTAGCCCCAGGTGCGGGGCGGGCTGCCCCCTCCCACCGCCGCCGCCGGGGATGCGCTGGGCGTCCACGCCCGGGAGCCGCCGCTGCTATTTCCAGCCAGCGGCTTAATCCTCCCGCAGCCTAATCCCCGCGCTACTGCCGCAGCAGCGCCGCCCCCTACCCCGGTGCAGAGGGCGGGACGGAGCGGAGCGGACCGGCGCGGCGCTGCCGTTGCCGCCGCAGGTCGGTGGCCGGGCGCAGTCAGGTGACCCCGCGCGGCGCGGTGCGGCCGGGCCGCCCGGTACCGCGGGGCAGAGCCCCCCGCCGCGCCGCGCCTCTTAAAGGGGACGCGGCGGCCTGCCCGCTAGGTGTGCGGCCAGGCGCGGCCCGGGCCGCCGCCCCCATCCTCCCCCTCGCCTCCCGCTTCCCGGAGGGGGCGGCCGGGGGCGGCCGGCCGGAGCTGCTCCCACCCGGGTGCTGTCTGGGGGAGCACGGTGGGGATCCGCCAGGCACGGAGGTTTGTTGGGGGGACCGAAGCCACGGATGCTTCCCCTGTCTGCAGTGTGGTCCTGTCGTTAACGCTTAAAATAATGCACTGAGGGATGGCCAGACTGCACATACACTAGATTTCTCCAGAATCCCTTTAGGATGTTGTTATTATTACCAAAGATATCTAAAATATGTCCCCGGAAAGGTTTTCTTTCTGTTATCTGAGATATCCTAAAGGTCTTGGTTACAACACAGCGCTATGCTAGGGAGGATTTATTGCCACAATTTTATTGTGTAAGTGAAGCGAAATGTGGCATACATATATTACCATAGATTGGCTGAACTTAGTTTTTGGAGTAAAGTGATTTAAGTGGGTGGGGTCTAAATGAAATGGTACTGGTAGCAATTACTTCGAGCTGCCGTTAGAACAAATTTCAGAAGACGATGTAAATGCGTGTTATTAATGAGCTGAAGAAAACAGTATGTACAGTCAGTATTGAAGATTTGTGCATATGAAGTGATAATTGGATTGTGTTGCATACAAAGACATACGGCACCGTTTTTATTTATTATGCCAGGAGCAGAATACTGACGAGGGACTGTGGTGTGTGACAGTATGAAACAGCAGCTTTTTTACTACTACTCTTTTGGGGTTTTTTTAACCTAACGACCAAGAGATTTTTAAGTCCTAGGTAGTCCGAAATCTTGGGAATCCTGTTACAACAATGCTCAAAAGTTCAAGTTACCATTTCTATGGAAAATCCCTTCCAAAATAGCTGTTCCAGTGGTGCCTGTTTCCATTGAAGAAAGGTGTTTGGACTTTCAGGCTTCCAACATTGGTTGAATCTCCTTCATTTTTGCAGAGTAGGTAGAGATATTTGGATTTCAAGATTCAAATGTTTTCTCAAATGCAGTGTTTGAATATGGAGAAGGATTTAATTTCAGAAAAGATGTGAAGTGTATGTTGCTAACTGCTAGCAATAAGCGTTTAGGGGTCTGCAAACTTTGAATGTTCCCGTAAGTGCGACTCTCATATTCCAATAGTGAGAATGTGTCCGTGCTTCTCAGCTCCATTCAGTAATGAGTAGCAAATGAAGAAATGCTGGAGTTGCACAGAAAGATAATATAACACTGTGTTCTTTAGCATTACTATAGTCTACTGTTCAAGTACAGACACATTTTAGTAATATTTAAAAATCATGTTTCTTTTACCACAGAAATGTTAACTTCCATTCCTAGAAATTCATCATTAATGGGGTGATTTGGAGGAGCTAGAAGCGTGTCATAGCAGAGAGACACAAACAGTTTTCCCTCTATACTTCATTATCAGTTATTGGGGTCATAGTGCCAATTGATTTCAGAGGAAAGAGACAGTTGGGATCTACAGATACTTCGTGTTCCATCACTGGCATTAAGAGTGTCTCTGAACTCGTCTTGGTAATACTGACAGGAGTTTAGAATGGCTTAACTTTCAAAAAGACAGGACGCTTCTTTTTAACTGATGTATTATAGAAGAAAACAGAATACACAAACTGGTTTGGAGTTTGCTGATTTCACCCAGCAGAAATTTAGAGTAGCTTTACTTGCGGCAAGCAAGATAGTTTTCAACTTTATGCTAGGCAAAGTACTTAATTAGTGATGCAACTTTTTATTAATGTCTAGTGTACATCTTCTGAACCAAGTTTAATGTGAAGATCTGGATACTTTCTGAACTAACCCATATTGTTATCAGCAGTTTCTGTCACTGACATTTTCATCTGTGTCACAAAAAACTATGATTGTTAATACTCAGCTCATTTTATATCTTCATATTGTCAAAGTATTTAGGCAAAAGATAAGTTAGACAATTTGCACTACTTCCTTAAAATTTATGTATTGCAAACTGAATTTAAATGCAAAGAATAAAGAGATCCTCCAGTATTTTGGTTATACACCAGCAGGTTGCTAAGTCAGGAGCTGGCGTATGCAAAAGGAACACATTGCAAGATTGCAATTACAGAAGCATTTCTAAGATGTTAATTTATCTCCCATAGCTTGCATATTCTGCAGCAAATAACCAGTGTCATGAATACAAACCACTATGAAAATTTGTCTTATTTACGTCTGTACTGTGTTTGGTCAATACTGCTCTATATCAGGCTCCTCTGTTTCTTCTTAAAGTTGGTGGATGGACTTCTGTTGACCACCACATACAGAGATTTTGTTGAGCAAAACCAGGATCACTTGACCCTGAGAGGTTCGAGAGGTATTTCAGACAAATCTCATTCTCCATAAGCATATTATCTGAATTTTTGGTGCGTGATGATCTTTTTGAAAACCTAAGATGCTTTAAGAGGGTGAGACAAGAAGAAGACATCAGTACTCAAAATTCAGAGTAAAGGGATGCAATCTACTGAAGGTGTATTGCTTTTGCATTGAAAACCATCCACCACCACCCAAAAAAAATCGCCAACAACCCCTCAAATCAGGTCAGGTTTGTAATAAAAGCCACACAGGAAATAGGAACCATCTTGACTATGGGAGAGACTATGGAGGGAGCTGCCCAGGCCTAAATAGACAACGGCTTGGGGTTACCATTTGGCAAGGTAGTTTTAGACTTGGTCCTGAGAAGTCGCCTGGTGTGCTGGTTCTGTGAAACCCAGGTTCACAGCTTGCCTGGTGGGATGCACCGGGAGGTCTAGACATGGGCTGTATAAGCAGCCGGAAAGGGTTCTTGCTGTTAAGAATAACCCAGAATTGTGGGATTTTTCTTGACTGTTTGTAACTGTGCTTTCAACTTCATAATGAAGACCCTGAAGGAGAGAAGATATATTAATGACAAGTTGAATGGCCATTTTGAGACAAATGCTCAAAGATAATTCTTAACTGATTTTGAAACAAGGAAGAAGAGTCGGTCTATGTTAATCTCACATTCAGACACCCACGTGGAGGGAAGGAGGCAAGTCTGATTCATCACACTTTACACCTGAATTCTGCACCAGAGATGCCTGTGTCTCAGGTGATGTAAAGCATGTAGGACTCTATTTCCTGCATTTTAAGTTAGGGTTTTCTCACCATATTTCTGCTTTTGTTTGTTTGTTTGTTTGTTTCCCATTTTTTTCCCCTGAGGTCTTCCAGTTCTTCAGCCAACTTCAATGCCCTTTCCTCCTGCCTTCACAGCCCAGGCAGAGGTTCAGCTCCCATCCTATTCCTGCCAGCGCCAGCATCAGGCCCAACGTTGTTGTTTTGCTTCTCCCTCATGCTCTTCGGGCCCGTGGTACAAACAGAGCTCCTGGAGAGGCTGGCTGTAACCATAGTGATAGCAGCAGTCCTGAACAGATCTGTTTAGCTCTGGGAAGAGGGAGAAAAGGACTTTTCAAAGGAGGAGCATCCTCCTGACTTTGTATCAGGTTGATGGAGCCAGGTAGGTAGCAGTATTCTTCCTCTATGGCACATGCAGCAGAAGTTGCAGAACACCAGTAGATACCCAAATCATGCGATACCCAGGAGTTTCTGTGCTTCTGCTGTTAAATATAACCTCATTACTTGGTCTCGTGTGGCTTCTGTCCACAACAGTTCATTCAGCCTCTGTATTCACCCTCCTTAATGGCAGCTGTTCCAGTAGTTCCTTTGGTTACCGTGATAAAAAGCACCAATGAGAAATTAAAGCAGGCTGTCAGTTTTCCAGTCAGAATGAAGGGCCAAGAAGGATGTAGCCTGGATGTACTCATATATCCTGAGTAGACTATTAATTAAATTTTGGGGGACCACTTGAATTAATCTAAGAGAATAACAATACACAGTGGTAAGGATGCAGGCTGGGAGGTGTGAGTACATAATCTGCATCCCATAGGAAATGCCTTTTTTGCGTGTTTGAAGAACTTCAAAAATTAAAAAGATAATTTAGATAAGGGAGAGAATTAATATGAGGGAGAAAGTTATATAGGCTCTTTTACTGGTTGCTAAGCCATGTCAAACCGAGGTCATGTTCTGTGGAATATGGAGCAATTGGCACATTGCAGAGTTGGTGATTACAGAAAGGTGGTAATTGGCACGTGTTGTGCTGTTCTGTACAGAGCAACTGGCTGTGTTCCTTCCCCTTATCCATCATGCTGGTCCCACAAGGACAACCTTAAAATCTGTGTAGTCTTGGAGACCTCTGTTGTCTGATGCATTAGTGGACCTGGTCATGCACATTACAAGGATAAACTTTGCTGCTGGAGTAGCTTTTGGATTGGGTCTGGCAGTAATGCCAAGGTTAATATAGACCAGAAGTGGGACAGATGGACACACGTATCAGAAATGGGACATAAGTCTTGTAATCATGAAAGTCAGCACCCATGAAACTCCTCACTATTTGGTATTGATTTTGGACATTAATTTTATAATCTTGGTAGAGCCTCCAATGCAAAAGTCTGGACTTATGAAGTATATTGCACTTCTACACAACAGACTCAAGCTAGGCTTAATTTATTTTTTTTTAACCTTTTCTTTTATACTGAGCACTAATCTTACTCTACGGATTTATTTAAACAAGTCTGTGTACCAAAAGATGCCTAACTTGCTGCTTCTATAGGTAATGTGTATTCTAATATATTCAATGTAGAAACAGCAGCTTTATATTGATACTAGACAGATGTGAGAATTAATTTGAGAAAGTCCGCAGGTCAGCTTAAATACAAATATTTAATATTCCATTGAAGCTGCTGATAGCAGGAAGGGGAACATCTGTCAAACAATTTAGATGAAGTCACGCTAGGCCTCACAGACATTACCATGAAACAGATTTGCAGAAGTATACAGAAACAGATAATTTACTACTAATTAACTTTTAAAATTTATTACTTATTGACTAATTGACAATCCTGTCTTTGAACACAAAGTAATTCTGAAGGCATTGATCACAGCTGCATCGTTTCCTCAAAGAGGGAAGGATGCTGCCTGAAATACAGCCCAAATTTCACTTCTCCATGTGCCGTTTTTAACAAGAAATTGTGATCCATGGAACAGACAACACTCTTAACCTACCTTGACTTTGTGGTCATTAAATTTTTATGTTCAAGCAAACCCAACTCTTTTTCGTAAAGGCGTGTCATTTTCTTATTCATACTGACAAAGCACCAGCATTTTGCCGTCAGTGGTGAATTGCTGTTGTATTGTATGGGGTATTGATTGATGAGAAGCTCAACATGAGCTGGCAGTGTGCGCTTGCAGCCCAGAAAGCCAACCATGTCCTGGGCTGCATCAAAAGAAGTGTGACCAGCAGGTCGAGGGAGGTGATCCTGCCCCTCTACTCTGCTCTTGTGAGACCCCACCGGGAGTACTGCATCCAGCTCTGGGGGCCTCAGTACAGGAGAGACATGGAGCTGTTGGAGCGAGTCCAGAGGAGGGCCACGAAGCTGATCAGAGGGCTGGAGCACCTCTCCTATGAGGACAGGCTGAAAGAGTTGGGATTGTTCAGCCTGGAGAAAAGAAGGCTCCGGGGAGATCTAATTGCGGCTTTACGGTACCTGAAGGGGCCTACAGGAGAGGTGGTGAGGGACTGTTTATGAGGGAGTGTAGTGACAGGACAAGGGGTCATGGGTTTAAGCTGAAGGAGGGTCCATTTAGATTAGATGTTAGAAAGAAATTCTTTACTGGTTAGAGTGGTGAGGCCCTGGAACAGGTTGCCCAGAGAGGCTGTGGATGCCCCCTCCCTGGAAGTGTTTAAGACCAGGTTGGATGAGGCTTTGGGCAACGTGGTCTAGTGGAGGGTGTCCCTGCCCATGGCAGGGGGGTTGGAACTAGATGATCTTTGAGGTCCCTTCCAACCCACACCATTCTAGGATTCTATGATTCTATGATTAATAATTATAATAATTGTACAATTGTAATAATTATATTTTAATACAATTGTGGTTATATTGTGGCTATGGCCATCGTGCCCAGGGGTTCTTCATTGACTGTCACTTGTCCAGCTTCTGTCTGCTCTCTCTTATGGCTGAGAAGAAATTAGCCATGATCTGCAAAGGAGAAAGCTTCTCTATACTTTTGCAAAAAGAAAAGCCTTTCAAGAGAAGGCAATTTCGTCTCTTTGCTGTGCCAAATCAGTAAAGCATAGCTGAAGCATCCTGAAGCCTAAGCCTGGTCTCTCACCTGCTTGTCTGGCTCTTGGCAGCAAATCTAGGTGGCAAATTGTCCGTTTCTGTAGAAAGGGGGTTGCCATTAAACAGTAACTTTAATGTGCTGAATACTTTTTGTTAAATTATGTGCATTTACAGCATGTTTTTATTTTACATGTTGTCCAGTATCTGCAGGAGCTGATGGACAGACAATGTTAGGCAAAAGCTCTTAAGACAGCGGGCCTTCAGTCAACGCCAGAAGGGACAACCCACCTCCTGTTCAAGAGCTCTGCCAGGTGATGTGAACTGTTTATTTGAGCTTTTCAACATCCTAGAAGCAGGTTTTAACCAAATGAGAACTTGATGTATTGCAAAAAGAAGCTGAACGACAAGGAAGAAGTTGCTGGGGTTCAACATAATGCATTTTCCTCGCGGTCAGTGGAAGAGTGGTGCCCTCCAGACTTTAGGACTGAACTTTCAACCACATACAGCATGTCCCGTCTGCTGCCGCTCTAGGCTCAGAAATACACAGCTGTACAGTCAAGTGACTGCAAAGTATTGTCAAAGTCTGCTAAGAAATTTCTGAAGTTATAATTTCAGTGACAGATTTGTTCAGCAGAGGCTCAATAGATGTCAGTTACACGTCAAATAAAAGTAAAATTTTCAACCCAGAGGGTAGAATAAGTTTTAAGCAAAAAAAGAGAAGCACGTGTTTAATAGGGGAGGGAGATTATGAATTGTAATACGTTATAACCAAATACGGCCTCTGTTCACTTGAAAAGAAGCTAGATTAGACAGACACATGAATGTATGCTAAAACTTATATATGCAGATATGTATATCACAGTGATTTTTTTTCTATGTTTTTAGCAATACTTAATTCCTAATCTTGTAATAGTTCTGGTATTTTCAGTGCACATTATAATTTTGCTAAGGCCTCTGAGCATGAAGCTCAGTCTGCTAATGTAAGACCAAATTCTTCAGCTATGCTTTTGAAGTGGTAGCGTGACTGGTATGGCTTGGTATGTTCTCACTTCCTACTCTTCCAAGCTTCAAGTTGCTCTTCAACCAAATCTGTCCACCCACAGGAGGACACTTTGGATTGTCCTGGCCTCCAGTGGCAACCTAAGGGCCATTTTGGTGGTGGGATGAAGTCAGTCAACTCCTTCTTCTTGACTTCATGCATTATACATTTAATTGATCTTGCACAATGTTGACTGTGTCACAACCATATAAAAGACTAAGCCCTTCTGATTTTGGATTGCTTGGTAAACTGGGATCATTACCAACACTTTAATACAGTCAAATACCTCTATCTAGAAGCAAATCCTATAAGATTACTTGCTGGAAAGCTTTTACTCTGAAAAAGCATTAGGGATCATAGCAGGCAAACAACATATTTGAACTTCCAGTGTGATGCTGTGTGGAAAGACCTGGTCAGACTTACGACTTTATAATCAGATACCACCAACAGGACCAGGGTGTGATTTTCATTTCTATGTATGGCATGGATGACACTGGCACTACGAGACTGCTTAAATTCTTATTTTCATGGCCTCTTTAAACAATTTTGAGAAAATGGACTAGAGTGTTAGGAGGCTCTTTCTGTCCTCTTGAGAGAGAGGTTCATGTATCTCCTCATGATAGACATATGGACCATGGCTGTAGGCTGCTTTCCGTAAAGGCAAAGATTTTTTCTACTTCTGCAAATTAGCTAAATCATTTGATAAAAGATGAAGCAGAAGAGGACAAATAATTTTCTTTGTCGGGAGCATCTGTAAGAGGTAGGATTTTATTTCTGGCATTTTCTTCTGCCCAGCTATAGATGTGGCTACTATTTCTGTAGGGAGAGAAATGCATCCTTTTGCACAGGATGGTTGTTCAAGCTGCCTCCGAGCCAAAAGAGAGATTTTCCACTGGCTCTCACAGGGACAGGACTGTGCTCAGGCTGTTTGCAATCTCCAGTCCTGACACAGAGAACTGTAATGAACGGTGACAAATATAAGTTCCCCTGCCCATTCCTTACCTCACTGTGCAGTGTGATAACAACTGCTTACTTGGAAAAAAACATATATTCCAGCACAGGAGGAAAATTAACCACTCCTGTGTTTGCACACACCCCATGTAGGTGAGTATTTGGCATAGGCATTGCCCAGTGCAACCCTGATGCTCGCTCCTGCTCTTCCTTCAGCAGTTCTATCCAGTGCCATGTTTGCTTGCCTGTGGGGCATTCCCCATTTCTTTTCTTGTATCTTCTGGTTGTGGGATGATTTTCTCACTTTGTCAAAGCTGCTTATACTTAAATAGAAATCCAGAAAAACAGTCCTCAATTTCTTGAAATTCAGGACTATAAAAATCAGAGGCATGGATTTGGCAATGGGTAGACAGATGAGTTCATTTTATTCTTAAGACAATGGTAGGAAAGTTTCCTTGTAGGCTATCACAAGAAAGCATAATTTCGACAGCAGATGCAGGACCTGCCATTAGTTAGTAAATTAAAATATTACTTAAAGAAAATGCATCAAAGTTAATTTCTCCTTGAGTTTTGCCCAGTTGGGTAAGAACAACGTTGACTGCTCAAAATATACAAAATTATACAAAATGTGAAGAGGTGTTTAAACATCATCTTTAACTAAGCCAAACTGTGTTTGTCCTGCTGCTGTAGAATACTCACTCTAAGAAGAAAACAATTACCTGTTAATTGCTTTGTGTTCAGAAAAAGAGCCAAACATTTCCTGATGCCAGGTTGAGTTCAGCCTACAAGAAGAACGAGTCCAACATTACTGAGGTTTTTCAATCTTTGTTTAGCTATCTGATGAGACAGCCTGTTTTCTAGAAGTGCTGAGTGCCAAAGCTCTCCTTGGAAGAGGAGGCACTATGAGTACCTCGCAGCTCTGGAAAGTGGTGGTGGTTTTTTTTAGGATCCAAAGATTGACAGGAGCAAGTTATTTATCCTGCCTCAGATTAGATATTACATATGTGGGAGCTAGTATTTTGTTAAATTTAGGGTGAAGTAGGGAATTCAAGGCTAGAACTAGAAAATGCGATGCTGTTAAGCATGCACACTTACATATGTAGCATGCATGGTTTAATCAAGAAATGCTGCTTCCAGTGGGCAGAATGGCAAAAGTGACCTCTAGGAGGAACTGTGATAAGGGAAGTGGCTTGATAATCAGATTCTCCCACAGCGAGGCCAGACAAAGAAAGCATAGTAGGGCCTGCAAGAGCAGGAGGCTAAAGATGATTATAAATTCATATGCTTGAAAGAGAGGGACAACCTCTAGAAGCAAACATGGATCGAGACCAAGATGCAGACAGGGATTGCCTACCCGACCATGTTTACTGGGCTACTTATTCATATGCCTGGGTATATAATTAAGTGCCTGTATGGAAGACTTCACTCTAAAATAATAACCGATCCAGATCTAGCATGAGTCTCATTTCTATGTGTTGCTAATACAAAAATCATGGCCATTACTGAATAGCATTGCTTGTTGACATTTTTGCTTCACAATGTACTTTGCTTTAGCCTTCATTTCTATGGCGTCCTCCATTCAAATAACTCCAAGTACTTCACAAATGCTAATTTAACCTCTCAACTTCACTGTGTGGAAGGTAAGTATTATTACCCCCAGGGACTGCCTTCTCTTTATGTCGGGGAAGTGCTTACCACATTGCTGGCACTGCTGGAGACTTTCTATAATAAGCTGTTTGCGGCGCTAGATAGCTAAGGAGCAAAACCAATGAAGGGCTATCTTTGTTCAGTGTGAAACAATTCTGCTAGTAAGTCTCTAAGCAGTAAGTTTAAAAATGGGCAGGAAAATGCAGTTCAGTGACAAAAATAATCAAAAAAGACACAGCAAGGATGTCATATAGAAAACACACATGCCATATTATACTCCATTGATATTTTGGTGTACAAACCATGTAAATAAGCACATGGATGCATATGTGTGGCTTTCAGCTGTGTAAGTGGCAGTTAATGAGTCTTACGGCTGTACTTAAGAGTGGAGAATATGGAATTTTATCCTTTTGCATCTTTTTTGCATTTACAGTGGCAGATCAGGGCAGAACACTCAGTATTTGTGTGTGTTTCATCTTGATGAGTTTGAGTGAGACTGTTGTAGAGGGAGGCTAACCCACTGCATAGTGCTAACATATTTATATTTATATGTCTTTTCAATAATTAATGATATGCATTTATGTCTCTTTAGTAAGCATTCATTGGAATAAACATCTGTAGACACTGCTTTTTACTTACACTGAATTTCACTGGAATTATACAGCTATTTGATACCTACTCATGACAAAGACAGAAGGTGCATACCATGACTGTAAGCCTGGAATGTATGCACTTTATGTGCATTAACAGTAGTATCAGCGTTAAAGAAATTAATTTTTTGATAGGGATGAATTGTTCTTTCTCTCTCAAGACTGATATTGGAGGGTTCACTGAATCCATTATGAAAGTTTGATATCCAGAATGCTTCATAGTCATTCTGATCTCCGATAATGACTTTGGAATAGATGTAATGAAGTGGAATAACTCATTTAGACTGCATCTTGTCAACATCATTATTAATTTAAAACACCCATTTTTGAAGATTAAAAGTAGTTGTTGACAATCTATATTGGCAAACAAAGACCTGAGTGGAACAGTGGGGCTGGATTTCCAGTCTGCTGCTGCCCTTTCATGTCACTCCTGCCCCAAAAAGGATCTGGAAACCTACCAGGATCATCCCACAAGTATTTCTATTGGCATATAAACAATATATGGATGGCATGCTGTCTCTTTCCAGCCCTTGGGTAGGAAAGAGGGCTGATCTCAACCATGAATGACAGTAATGGGGACAATGCAGCCCTTCATCATGGTTTTTCTAACCTATATCAAGCACCAAAGAGAATTCTAGTGGTCACTGCAATGCATCAAATAGGCCATAGCTCAGCCAAGCTAGGCCTAAATTATGTGATAAGCCTTTATTTAAAATGCCAGAGCAGTTTGTAGCGTTAATTCAAACTGTTAGAGATTACCATAGCTTTTAGACTTTTTGGATGATATGAGACAATGCAGGAATACCCCTGCATGCTCTGATTTTTCGTGTGTTGGTTCTTCACTGCACTCAAACATCCTTGAAATGTTATTGAACTGCCTCAAAAAATTCTGAAGAAGAAAAAGGAGTTTGCTTCTGTATCACTGGCTCACAAACTGGGAAAAACAGAACCAGTACTCTTCAAGCTTGCTTTTCTCTTGTGCGCTGGCAGGAAAAGATCATGAGGTAACGCCTCTTTACCCAAATGAATCAGACACAGGCAGCCTTGCCCGTGCATCCCTTGCACACTTAAAATTCTTGAAGGGTTAATTTCTGATTGCCTTGTTTTATAATTCAGCCATGCTCTGGCCCAGTATTCCTGTAGAAGGTTTTCATATAGATGTTTTATGAGAGCATGGAATATAAGAGGAAGGTATATACAAGTACAGAATATAAAATGTTAAAATTTGGCAGATTTTCTGTATGTGTTTGATGCAGATGCAAAAGATGAACCTGGGTCTTACAGGCTTCATTCACAACCAATGGTTTGAATTACACTAAGTGTAAAACCTTGCACAAAAGTTTTGTAAGAATGACATGATTCTTCTGAGACAGAGTGGGGGTGAGGAAGACAGAAGTCTTCATGAAAATCAAGCACATTCACTTTACAATCCAAAATCCCGCACAAATACAGGAATCTGAAGAACCTGGATACAGTAATGTTTTTTTTATTACAGTTTTGTTGTTCGCATTGGTGTACAGGTTTATCGAAACTTTCAGAAATTTCTCTATTCACAGGTCTAGAAGTCAGGTTTCATTATAACCTTTGCTGTAAACCCTGACATACAAAGCTATAAACAAATAAAAATTCTCTTTGAAACTCACTGAGCCGTCTTTAAGTCTTGCACTGAAGTTTGCTGATTTTGAACAATTAGATGAGGTGGATTCTTCATGATTGCTAAGCACTATGAGTCCATAAACTGAGTTCTGGCTCGGGTTCAATCCACAGCAACGAGAAACTTTTTTTGGTATTTTAGGGGAAAATTATATAACTGAGATATCTGTTCAAGTGCATATACATCTTCAGGTTGTAATTTTTTTTAAGGCAAGGATAACTAAGCATTTCTTCTCCATGTAACATACACAGCAGATAAAGAATTAGATAACATTTCTGAGTGGCTTTGGATATATTCCAGCTTGGGTCATTATATTTCTGTTGTCCCAAAAGGACAATACTAAACCACAAAAATTCACAGCAAAGAAAATAAAATAGGGTCTTCTGAAAACAATAATAAAAACTGCAGTGAACCTGCTTCAAGCACCCACTCAAGGGACAAGTAAAAAACCAGCTACTTAACATTTAATGATCTAAAAAAGATGAGTTGAGTCATACTCAGCTTGAAATCAGCTGAGGATACTTTGGGGATAGTTTCTGGAGAGGAGGTTACCTAAACAAGGAATACTTTCATGTTGCTTTTTACAGTACCTAACATATAAGTATTGTCTTAAAAAGAGTAAACAATTTGAAATTTTCTTAGAAAAATAATCACCGGGGGGGAAAAAAAAAAGGGTAAAAAATGAAAAGAAGCTAGACACTTGTAACAGGGGAATCACAAGATCATTACAGAAACATTGTTCTCCAGTTCTCACTCAGAAGGGTGATGTCCTTGCATTGGCTGTTTCTATCTTCTATAACTTTTTTGAAAGTTACGTGTGGTGTTAGTTCTCATTTACACTCCTGTCATCATTACAGCAGAGTACATTGCTCTGGCAAGATCACAGGTTCGAAGAGATGGAGATTGAACTCTAGGAATGTGATTCATTTGTTGAAATGTGGACATCTATCTGAGCTATTTATCTGCTTTTTAGCCAAGAAGTGGCAATTCTGAGGTACTATCCGTCTTATCATAAAATAGGTGTCTTCATTAAGACCAGATGAATCCCGCATATTTCTCTCTCTTGACAATAAAGGAAAGCCAGGTAACGAGCTCACGTACAAATATCCATGGTGTGGGCATCTAAAGTGACCTGAGATGAATCTTAGTTCCTGGCTTCACTAATATAATGAGAACTCCATGGCCTTTATTTCCCTGCTAAGACTGTTATTAGCCCTGAATGAATGATGCAAAGCAGAGATGATAGGA
This sequence comes from Grus americana, assembly GCF_028858705.1. NCBI lineage: Eukaryota > Metazoa > Chordata > Aves > Gruiformes > Gruidae > Grus > Grus americana. Next base: position 38,705,212 of record NC_072854.1, read on the forward strand.
TAGGACACTTGACAAGTATTAGCTCTGGGAAGCACGTAACATGCTGGAACCTCTCCAGTGTCTTCCTATGCTTCTGCCAGGGATTTCAGGAGTGTAACCAGGTCCTTATAGCCGACAATTTTGGAGGCTGCTGAAGTGCAGGATGAACACCTGGTCTTCAGCAATAATAAAGGCTCCGGGCTGTATCAAAGGTCACAAAACCTGAGACCTGCTGAGCTGCTGAAAATACTTCAGATCATCCTTTTTGCAGTCCTCTTCTTTTAAAAGGAAAAGAGATTTTAGAGGGGGTAAAATTAGAGCTCTCCACAAATCCTGAGTAAATGGGTTTTAATATTCTTCCTTGAAACTGAGTGGGAGAGGTGAGGAAAGAGAAGGGAAAGGAAATGCCCTCTGTTTTGCAGACGCAGATGGAGGAGGAACAGGACATCTGCTCCTCCAGCGGGCTGCAGTAGTGGCTGCTTCCCTGGAAGAGACCATCAGGAGGGTTTCTGACCTATTTGTGCCATGTCCTTTTATCTCCTGCTACTTACATGACCCAGTAATACTAGAGCAGAGAAAGTTACTGAGATTTATTCGGCTGTTTCAGGGACTTCCCTCTCGCACTGCTCAAGCACCCCACAGCCTAATCCTGTCCCCACCCTGTCCATGCAGCTGTGTAGGATGGGTAGAAGGGTTTTCCCTTCATATTACCATCCCATTCCCTCAGCAAGTCGACTTCAATATGACAGATTTTACTAGAAATACAACACTAAGATCTTCATCCAGTGTGAATCAGAGTTATTTTGTCTTAGGAAAAGAAACTGCAAAATTTCAAAAAGACGCTCTGTACTGTTGTACCCAGTTTAGTGACGCAGACCCAGTGACAGCTCTAGTGCCTTTTAGCTAGCGGGGGTGTCAGAAGAAAATTTATTGAGAGACTCTGTGAGTGTGCATGCACGCAAGTGTGCAAACAAGCACACATAACACGATGGAGATTTTAGAGATCATGATGACACAAAAAAAGAAGGCACCACAACACATGGGAAGTATATGAAGATGTGCCCGCACAGTGGCCCTCGGTGCTTTTTCTAAGCTCGTACAAAATTGGAAAAAAAATCTTTCCTTGAAGGAGAATAGAATTTCGATGTAAGCACCAGGGAAGCAACTGGTAGGAAAGATGCAGGTCACTGTGAGTATCTACTGAAAAGTCCCTCATTGTGGAAGGTGAGCGCTGACTATGGGACTATGAAGGGAATAAGTTATTCTTTGATGCGTATAAAAGTTTTAGAATTTGAATCTAAGAAAGCATCCCGAATATGTTTAGATTTCCCTTCCCCAATTTTTGAACTGACATAGAAGTGGCAGACATAGATCATGACAACATAACGCTGCTCCAACGCTCTTGCAACAAATAGCTAATGCATAATCTTTCAGAACTGAAAAGACTCTTCATTTCATTTACTGTTTCTCTCTGTGATTCAGTACCCTCTGTGACTTCAAGATGCATTTGACTGCTGACAAATATATATATATTTCTTGTACTTAGTTATTTAGTTTAAAAAAGCAATGCTTTCACTGCCAGGACATGAACTTTAATAAATATTATTCTACCTTCTGACAAATCTTTTTTTGAATTTTTCTCTTTTTTGTATAATAACAGATGACCAACAAGGTACGTATTTCATTCCAGATTACTGTGTCATGTTTCTATAATAAAACAAACTGGTATTTGATCACCATATTTGATGCTAGCCTGCATTCTTGCTACAAGTTCTGAAGACACAGCTAGACATAATACTAATTCTACTACCAAAAAACAATCATGGAACAATTCACCACTCTAAACCTTGAATTCACCCCAACCTGCGCACACGTGGGAGATGCTAATCTTTTTTTTTTCTTTTTTTTTCTTTTTTTTCTTTTTTTTTTTTCTTTTTTTTTTTCTTAAAGATCTGTAAGACCATGGAACAGAGTTAAATGCAACATTGATTTTATATGCTTGCTTTCTGGCTCACTTGTGATGGCAGTGCTCAGAGCATGCCAAGCAATGCTTGTTTGACATGATTTACATGGTTATTCTTCCTGATTTTCCCCTCTAAAATCCATCTCATTCTGTCATTGGTAGGACCAAATATCAAAAATATAAATCAGTGCAGTTGTTAAGGGCACATATATTTAAAGAGTTATTAAAATAAACTATAATTTAATTCAGTGGGCTAACAGTCAGTAAAGGCTAAGTCCTATTTGCCTTACTTATGCGAGTTATTACATTGCAATGAGATTAGTCACCTAACATAAGTAAGAGTTGGTTCTGTAACAAATCTGCAAACACACACAAAAAAATTGAGTTAATCCTGAAATACCATTTTTAGCTTGCTCTCATTGTGTCTCTTTAACATTATAGAGGTCTCCTAGTAGTGACAGTTTTAACCTTGGCTCTCTTGCTTTTTGAGAGATGAGGTCAGCCCATCTGAATGGTTTTTTCATAGTTTAATATCCTCATCATTTTTACTTGAAAGCTGGGCTAAAAAAAATGAATAATAAATTTGATGAGAGCTGGTTAAAGAAAGCATTGCATTGAATCTGGATTGCTCCCAGCTGTCTTAATTGAACAAAGGGAAAGTTTCCAAATACACCTTCTATATTGGCTGACTGCCTTAAAAGTTCTCTGAAGCTAGAAGAAAAAGTCCTTCCTCTCCAAATTAAAACACATACAGTAAAAAAACCCAAACTATTAAAATCTGTTGTATGAAGTTAGACCAGAAATAATATAAAACAGATTATTTCATTACAAGTTGGTGTCAGAATTAAGCTGTATTACGTATCTGGTTTGGTGTTGGAATATAGAACAGGGTTCTAGTTTTTGTCATTGTGTAATTTTGCATATGGATAAAAAAAATGATTTTTAAAAGCAAAAAGTCCTGTTCTTATTTAGGTAGACGTAAGTCAGTAAAAGTACCTGCACCATTTCCTAGTGATGTGGAAGTCAGTTTGCAAGGTCTGGCCCCAAACTGAAACAGGGCTGCCAACACCTGAAAGCAATTGAAGAGAGACGGCTGGTGGCATCAAAAGAATTGGCTGGAGCTTGGATTATTTTACCAACTAGAGAGAAGATAAAACCAAAACGTGGTGTTTCATCGAGCCGCATCGTCCCTTCAAAATATTACCCCGTGGTCTGTTGTGGCCACAGGTCTGCATAGCCTGGTTTTCCAGCAGCAGCTGAAGGGCGATGCGGTAAGTAGGTTGATGACTATCAGTGAAAAAAATTCCAGCCTTATTATATTGGTGCTTTCTGACAGTGGGATAGGGTTTCTGCATCCCTAAAGTGCCAGGGAACTCCCACTGGTGATGGAGAGGGCCCATGGGAGATGCACAGTGAAGCTTGTGGTGGCAAAGACTTACATGGACTTTTGTTGGGGTGGAAGAGCAGCAACGCAGTAGTTGTTAGCAGTTGTTAGCATCCCTCCACCATGCGTATTTTGAAACACAATATCCATGCATCGGTGAGCAAAAATCCCTTTAAAATCAGCATGTTCTGGTTTTGCCTGGTATGGCACTCCTGGGGTGCGGTCTGCCAAAACCCACCGGTGGGATGTCAAGGCCCTTATGGAGATTGCTCTGCAACACTGTGAAGGCGGTGCTTGTGTAATTGAAGGCCGCAGTTTGTATGTCGTGTGTAACAGCCTGTGCTCCCACCATGAGACCAAAGATTTTGCCATGTGGAAAAGTATACCAGCTTCTCAGGAGCAGCAGAAACATGTGATTTTCATAGTGAATAAGCCTGAGCAGAGGAAGGCAGTGCAAATAAGACATATTTAAAACTAAGGGGCATTATTGATTCTTATCTGTGCATGACATTTCAGTCTGCTCACAACAGCAATCCGGCTTGCCTTCTTTATACATAATTCCCTGTACTTGTCACATGAATTTCAAGTTCAGGGGAGCTGCTATTTGCCATTGGGTGTATGGCAGTTACACCCAAATTATACTAAAAAAAATAATATACAAAGACTTCAGTATGTAGAAGCATGTAATAAAAGAATGTTAATGTTTTTAAAGAGCTATTCAGCCTCTTAAAAGTTAGGGAGTGCCAAAATTAGGAGAGTAACTTGAATTTAGCTCATTTGTGAGTACAGTTAATAATACCGTACCTAATGACACAGTCACATCCTTTCCCCACAGCACTCCTGCTTATTTTGTCTGGAGGATGGACAGACCTCATTGAGGGGCAAGCCAATCAAATATTCCACTTCCAGTAAGCTCAAGCCTTACTTACACATTATCAACACAATTATTCAAACCCTCTATTGAATACTTAATCTCCTCATGAGATTTATGACAATGATCTCTTTGCAATATTATCACTGTTTACCAACATTAATTAATGTACCCCTGCAGCTCTGTTTTGACATTAATCTTCCCTCAATTTTATGCCCAGGGACCTGAGACAGAGAGACCTGAAGAACAGATGTCAAATCCAGAATTATCAAGTGTTGTCTAAATTTGGGTGCCCAATTTTAGAAGCTCAGAGCCTGATTTTTTCCATGTGTTCAAGCTGCAGCTAGCAATTTTAAGTGCAGCTGTGAATGTTCAGCCCTTTTCTAATTTAGACCCAGATGTCTCCCGTTGGGCCACAAGAAAATGAAGAATGACAGAGGCAGGGATAGCATCAATCTCCCCAGGGCAGCATTCTATTGCCTGCAGTCCCCGGCCTCATTCGCTGCACAGTTTGTAACTCCTGGAGCTAGTGAAGCAGGAGTCACACTGACAACGGCTAGACCAGCTACATGACCCTGAAAACCTCTTTAATTATATGATTGCATATGATTTTTTTTCCAGTTATTTCCACTTATTCAGAGTAGAGAAAGAACAATCTTCAGGAAAAATGCCATAATGAAAACAGACCAAGTTGCACATGAACCTTCATTCCATCCCAACTACTGAGAGCCTGACTTTGCAAACTCTGCTTTCTTTGACTGCGTGCTGCCTAAGCCTTCTCTAGTACATCAATGCACTAACATCCTGGGGGCATCTCCATGCAAACTATTGAAATTATTTCTTAATAAAAGGCCTTTTTCTTTTTTTCTTTTTATTTTTTTTTCTTTTTTTTTTTATCATTATTCTCTGGAGAGGAACAGTCTTGTGGTGAAAGCCTAAGGCAAGGAAATAGGAAATTTAGTTCGAGAATCAGTTCTTCCATAGACTTTCTTAGCGACCTTGAGCACTCCTTATCCTTGCTGTCATTCCCTTTCATCATCTTGAGGTTGGGACTAGCACAAGGTCTGCTTCAGGGCAGTTTTGTGGAGCTCAACTCATTATTCTTGGTAGAGGATCAGATTCTCAGGTGGAATGCGCTATGAAAGTGTGAAGTATTATGCAACAGCATGCTGCAACAGAAGTGTCAAACACAAAGCGGTGTTATGAAATACTAATAATGGTATAATTGCATTAGGAGATAAGCCTTTGTAAATTATTTACCTGCTATACAAGATGATACCTTTATTAATATCACTATTTCTCCTTATCCTGACCATGATGATTATGTACCAAGGCTCTGATGGCTAGGATAAAATGTCCAGCATCGCTGTCTGGCTTTAGAGCTGTATTTACCCAGAACACCAAGTAAATACATATAGCTTGCCTTTAACTGGGATGACTTGGAGTCCAAACGGAATGTCATTGTAGCTTTATGTATTTAATACCCTGCTTCTGGCAAATTCTCTACCTTTTCCATTTGCTGCTATAGCCTTAACCTTGTCAGCTTCATAGGAGTCTTGGCTACAGAAGCCTGGGCCTACATATTCCATTTTTCTGTGGGACTCTGACTTTAGTTGATAAATGTAGCTGTGTGATTGCCACCTGAGAGACTTTTATAAGGACATTCACCTGGCTTTTTGAGTATGGTTAAGCAGCGCAAAATACCAATAGAGAATATTTAAACAGGACTGAGAACAAGCTAAATGACACATTTCAGAATTATCCTTGGGGATTACTATCAAATGTGCATATTTCTAATGGGGCTCTACACAGGATGCATGGCTGCAGCATATGCAATGCTCTCTGTGATCTAGAACAGATCTATAACGCTCCTGGTGTGCAGAGGACAACAACTGGCAATATGGTGATGATGAGGACTGGGCTATCATACACACTGATCTGAATTATTTGGTTAACCACACCAAAACAAATTTTAATGTCACTCAAAGCAGTCTTATACATCTGGGAACAATGTACTCCAACTGTCTATATAAGGGAGATGTGTCCAGGAGGGGATGTAAGGACCACAGCAGACAAGCTGCTCACCGTGAGAACTCAGCACCACACACAATGTGCTCGGATGGGGTTGCAACCAGCAGAAGTGTGGGAAGATAATGCTGTGAGTGGAGCTGGTGAGATGGATATTGAAACACCACATAGATTCCTTTGTACGCATCTTTAGAAGGTAGGGGAGAATGAAAAAAAAAAAGTACAGGCAAAAGACACAGGAACGAGATAATTTCTGGCAAAGTGCCAGAAATTGCAGTTATTACTTTGGGTAGTTAAAGATGTTAGAATTTTAGAAAGAGATTACATTACAGTGAATCAACCTCTTTCTGGAGAAAGTATGATAGGTAGGATAAGTCTCTTCAATTTGGGAAGGAAAGTGATAAAAAATCAGTGCCTGAAATTTTAAACTGGGCAAGCTTAATAGGATAAAAGATAGGATTTTTTTTTTAGTGAGATGGTAACTAATCACGAGAACGTGTCACCGCCAAGGGTAGTGGTGGATTTTCTGTCCCTTTGGATTCACAGCTTGGATGCCATCTGGAGGATAGGCAGTAGTCCAACACAACATCAATATCAATGATATACAGGACGATCTAATGATCCCTTTTGGCCTGATACTCAAGGAACTGAAGTTCATGGGAGTTCTGCCACTGACTTTAACGAAGACTGGATTTCATCTTCTGTTCCCAAGGCTTTAATAATGGAAAAGGCATTAATTACCCCTGCTCAAATGAATGGAGGCAGAGCGATGTGCAATACCGTGGAGGAAAGCTGCCAACAGAAAGCAGCAATGATGCAAGTTGAAACCAACTTTTTTTTTTTTTTTGAGTATTTTCTGCATTTCAGCTGCATAGTCTCTTGAAGCACATCTGTGTGGTCAGTTCTAATTATAGAACACTTCTGAGACATAACCCCTTGTACAGCGGGAACCAGGGCTGCATCACAGGCTTTGGAAAGCAGCAGATGAGAGGGGAGATCCTAGTGATCCAGATTTCGCCAAAAGAATGGATGCAATTTTGGTAACTGAAGGCGAGCAAAGTTGTCAAAGATGGGGCAAATTGAAGGTTATCTGCATTCTCAGTGAAGAGAAGCAGGATTAACATCAGTGAATAATTCTGGGCTTTGGAGATGACTGCATCTCTGTCAATGAGCTGAGAAAAGATAGATTCTTCTGCTTCAGCGGGGTTGACTATTGCTTCAACGTCAGAAACTGGCTTATTTGTATAGCTGCATTTAGATGCCTTGCCAGAAGTGAGGCTGCTGGCTATGTACTAGTTTCTTTTAATAAAGACATGTTCAAATGTTACAAATCTGCAAATGTTTCTTTCCTGTCTCTGCAGCATACCCTGCACATAAAAGACTGATGAGTTATTTAACCCCTTCCATATTAAGAAGAGCTAGAACATTTGCCCTAATAAAAAAAATCTGGATTTAAAGGTCAAGTACAGCAAATACTCTAATAAAGCTGCAGTTACTGAAAGTATACTTTTGATTTTCCTGGTTTTATTTAGATTTACATTTTGAGGCACCAGATCATGAAATGCAAGAGGTCCCTCTAAAGTATGAACATGATCCAGTAAAATATGGACATATATCCAAGATGAATGCAGACCTACAGGCAAACCCACAAATGTACCATGGATCGAAAAGTCCATGAAGTATTGCCCAAAAGGATTTTAATGTCAAATATTTCAAATATTTTTGATAGTAAGTATGTACAGTGAAGCCATCAGAATAGTCGAACAATAATGATTAATTTTATGCTTTAGGTCTTTGAAAATGCCAGTTCTTCCTGTAAGCATGGAGAGAAAAAAAAGCATAAAAGAGTGGGCTCCAGGTTATCAACCCTCCCTGGTATATATATGCCTTTCTCATTCAGAAAACCCTTCAATTCCAAATTGAGTTTGTAACAACCTCATCCTGGAACAAAGGTGATGTGAATACCCCTCTACCCTAGCCATTCAGACACAGAGCTTGGTGCCCTTGATCTTTCTTGGAAGCCAGAAGCCTTTAGGAGCTGGTCCACAGAGTCCAAGTTTGGCCTCTGCTCAGGGGTGACCGATGCTGCGGCCTGTGTGGCGCAGCTGAGCAGAGACGGAGCTTAGGAAGACAAGACAGCCAGCTTAAATCACTGCACTGAGGCCATGTGAAAAAACCCTCCTTCCTACTCTTACAGGTCTGGTGTGTGAAAAAGGTCAAAAGAAGGGTAGGTTGCATTAAAAACAGTATTTTGAAAGAGCCAACGGATGTTACACCATCGTATGATCTACTGTGAGTCTCTGCTGGGGCTACACATCCTGGATTGGGACACCCTCATGCAAAAGAGACAAATTATAAGCTCCTTATAAATGGCTAGGCTCAAAAGTTCATCGTCTAATCACAGGAAGGTAAATGTCAGGCCATAAATCCAAAAAAGAAATTATAGGATATATACTGCAAGGATTATAGTATATATGTTTATACTATACTGACCAGTCTAATAAAAAATGGTACGAATACGCTGAGATCCAAACAGGAAGTGAGAAAAAGCAGCACTCATATATTGCATTTATTTTCAAATGTTTGATTTGCATAAAATTGCTGTGTTTCTTCATAATGATTAGACCCAGGGCATATGAATTCTGTATTGCTCTTTCTGCCGTAACCTATGATCTAAAGAAGTCAGTCTCAATGTCTCTTCATCTCCTTATCCAAAACCAAAAAAAGGTTTTCTGTACTGTTGAAATAAATGCACTTGTAAGTGCCAAGCGTTAGAATCCTGTCGTCTGAAGAAGACCAAACCCATCATTTCAAGCGTACGTTGCTGAGGCTGGCCGCGGCGTTTACCACCCTTAAAGTAATCGCACTTGTAAAGCTTAAAACTTAATTTCTCTGACTACTGATTGATCAGCTTGATTTTCCAAAACCAGATGCCTCTTCAAGGCTTCTATACACCACATTCAATCTGCAGACAATGCCAGTTATGCCACACCAACATGGTCACTTCAGGGAAAACATCTGTACTTCTGAAGTTCATTGTTCCTTGGTATCCCCGCTTCTTTTTTTCCTTTTCTGTCAGGCAAGAGGAGAATGACAGCATGTCAGAGACGTCTGCCCGGTCCTGCCTTACTTCTTCCTCCACCCTAAATTGGAAAATAATAGGGTAATTGAGTAAAAGATCTCTTAAGAAATTGCTACAATTATTAGACTATTAGAGGATAGTTTTACTGTCACTGACCAAATTCAGACACTCTCGACGGTGCCATATCCAATCCTATTTCCTGTACTTTTGATATTACAAAAGCAATCAAAATTCTTTACAAGTGCTGCTGTAATGTAACACCTACTCACCTTGAGAAGAAAAGGTCCCAGTACTACAATGTTTTTTTCATTTGACAGCTTCATCATATTAAACTCTCTTTTTCAGTGATCCTGCACCCACTTGTGGCATATTCACAGTTGGCTTTTTTTTCTTTTCAATATTCTTGTATATTTTGTATGTTGGGGATACACATCTGGTGTGGTTTATGGGGTTTTTTTGGTTTTTTTTTTTTATACTTCCCAGCTGTATTTATTGCTTTCTATTATATATATCTCTTAAACAGTTTCGAAAACTAGCATTGGTTCATTACATTTGGTTCCTACAGATGCTGGAACACTTGGAAGCCATACCTCTTTCTAAGTATTGTCATTTTCTAAAATCCAACAAAGTAATTTACACCCTATTGAAAGATAAACACAAATAGTGAGGAGCTTTCAAATTCTGAGCCTTCAAACCCTTGACTAGTAAAATTCTGGCTCGTATGTAGTCTACAGCAATGCTATTATCAATGTGAAACAGCAGATCTTAGTCAAAATCTGGGAACGCATCTCCCAGCCCCTTTCTCTGGCTCACGGAGACAACATGTGTATGCACAACACCTTCTTCACTCGAGTATTACATCAGAAACCTCACTGGTGTTGTCAGGAGATGCACTGCATGAGTAAACATCAGATGATTGAGACTACAGATAAAGATCCATAGACAATATTTGAGTCATTTGGCTATTTAAATAATCTGTTAAAAGATCCTTCTTTTAAATTCAGTGGAAGTTCCCACAACCTGAACTGACTAACGGTTGCAGCTGTTAATTATGTCAGTAGAAATTATTGGTGCAATATTATGAGTAACTGGAGGAAATTCTGCGGTCTGTTTTACATAGAGACTACACCAGCTGGTCGTGTGTTGCCAGTAGCTCTGAAAAGATAGCAATACAGTCAGTGGGATTCAGCTCCAGGTCAACACATCTGAATTTCAGTGTCTTCCATTGCCCACACACAGGCATCTAAAGCCTTTTGAACATCCCTTGGGTGTCCTGCTGGGCCACCAGCTCCTGCTGCAGAAGGGTTTGGGTCTCCTGCAGGTCCTGCTGTTGCATGTGGCAGCTCTCTGTGGATAAGTGAGATACACAACGGCATCTGGAATCGCACAAGGTGTGTGTGCGTGGGCGCTGCATCCCACTCATGCCCTCTCTCAGTTGTGGTGGGGGTCTGGATGCTTGGCTCACATGTAGACCTAGATATGCAGACATCTACGTGCAGGTGTTTGCATCCTTCCCTGTGTCATCTAGGAGAGAGACTCATTTGAAGAGACTGTTTAGGCATACCCAGGGTTGGTCCTAGCCTTGGTGTGCCCTAAATTTCTCCAGAGATACTTCGGGAGGCTTCACAGCTGTCCACAAATGCAGAATCAGACAGTGGGACTGAATGGAGAGGGAGGAGAGAGGAGACACAGACCTCTGCCTCGGGACCGGGAGGTTTTCCAGGCAGCCCTGGGTTTGTGCACATGTCCTTGCTGCTGCTGCTAGCTGCTCCCACCCCCCAGAGGAGCTGCTGCTGGGGAGGGAGTCGATAGGCAGCACTGCCAACATTGATCGCCAAGAGGTGAACACACAGACATGCTGGAGCATGGCTGGGGACAAACGATGCTGCCAAGGCCTCTGCCTAGCCGCTCAGTAGTTTTTTTACATCTGAGAGCTAGCTTTGCAAAGCCACGGGCACGGCCAGACAGCATCCCCAAAAACAACACAGCAACCTCTGGCCATGGCACGGACTGCTGCCAATCTTTGAGGATGCATGGGAGGAAGGGGACACAGCAACTGATGTCTGTAATGAATGCATCATTTGTGTAGAAAAACAGATGTTGTATCATCTTCTCTGGCAACATGTTTCCTTTTCTCCAGTAGTTTCCTAACTCCATACCCCAAATTAATATACTCTGCTTTGGCTATGAAGGCAAATCTGAAAAGTATTTAGCACTTTCAAAAGCTATTAATAGCCTATAGGAGCTCACTGGTAGCATCCAAACACTAGCAGAGAAGTGATGCACTAATATCCATAGACATATTTATAGATGCATTGTGTATCAGTGTAGTTGCTGATCTCATTAAAACACATCTGCATGCTTGCCTTCCTAAAATGATCCCAGGATGTGTGAACAATTTTCAGTATCTGGCCGTAGATGGCACCAAACATCCATGAGCGGAGCAATCCCTTCTTGCTGCTGGAGCAGCCCTGCTGAGGCTGCTGGCTTGTGGCTGCACCCCAGAGCAGCCCCAGCAAATGGGCTGTCTGCCATGAGACGCTAGAAATTTCAACTTCTTCCAACACACGATTCTGCATATCCTAAAAAAATATCAAATAGCCGTTCTGAGCTTCACAACTATTTTTTTGTGTGTGTGTTTAATTCCCCCCCAGTCATTTTTCTTTTTTTTTTTTTAAATACAGCAGCAAAAAAAAGCCCCACCATGGTCATGGGTGGCACTTTGAAAGAGCACAGGAAGGGACCATTGCTGCTCTGAAGACCCAGCAGTCCGAACAGGCTGTTGCACAGGATTGTGAGGGACTTTCAGAGTCATTAAGCCTAATTTTGCTTTTGCAAGCAGTTAGGTAAAGTAATCCTATTCATAAACTGATGAAGCTCTATCTTAAAATCTAATTACTGGGTTTTATTCCCACAACAACTATTGGGATTGTGTTTTGTTTCTGTACCTCTCTGCAGCTTAGGAAGGTTTTAATTTCCAGCCTAGATTCATTTGCAGACATATCATCCTTTTTCATTCCTGTACCAGCTTTGTTTTTTAGCTTGAACGGCTCTTCTCCCTACCTGGTATTTCCTGCTCAACAGAACTTCCCACCGGGCCCATTAGACCGTGTGACTCCCAGCCACATGCTCACAGGCTTGGGAGGAAGAGCATGTGCTCTTTCAGCCTTCATCTCCCTACCCTGAAGATATGCCGAGAGCTTTTTGCTCCTGGGCTCTCAACAAAACACCCAGCTGCCGTTGGCGGTGGAGCATCCCAGCCCGGGCAAAGGGCTTAGAGACATCAGCTTGCTGAGGGCCATCCGGAGGGTGTGAGCCAGGTGAGATTAGGGTGTGACCAGGCAAGGAAAGAGGTGAGGGGATGGGATCTCTGGAGAAGAGGCGGTGGGTTGGGCAGTGGTGCAGAGAGCTTGGGGCACACGGTGTCTCTCGACTACTTTTGGAGGCTTCCGCCATTGCCTGTTATGAGCATAACAGGGAGTCTAGAAAACAGGCATCATAGACTGCACATGAGGTCAAGGCCTCTCTCAGTTCAGTACATGCTATTACCTGTTGTGCTGGAGTCTTGCCATTAGGCTCATCAGTCTCCTCCAGCTTGCTGGCTGGATACTCCTCTGACGCGCTGGCGTCCCACAGCTGTGTGCACCTCGGTGCACACCCATACCCCAAACTTGTCCGTTAAACTGGATGTCAGTGGTGAACCTCCAGCACTTCTCAGAGTATCGTCCTTCAAATCATTAGCTTGCCTCCAGGTACAATGAGCTGTTATTGTCCCATCCCTCCTTCTCCTTCCCTCCTCCTCAGCTGTGGCCACCTTGAAACATCATGCCTTCCTTGTACAGTTGAGCTAACAATTTTTCCTTTTGGAGTGCTTATTAAATACTTTGTAGAAGTCCACTCAGGTCTCTCTCTCCTCTCTGAAATAGGTCATTTATTTTGAAAAGAGGAAACTGAGAGTAAGATTGAACAAAAACCTGGTGTGCTGATAACACTGGAGGTTCATTTGCAGTACTTACCCAGAGGTGGGTAATTTGCCCCCAAGCATAGCTACTATACTTTTTTCCAGCTCTATTACTCTTTCTGCAAACTTAAATGCACACATTGAAGTTTTGTGTATCCTCAGTAAAGAACAGGGGCTGGGAAGTTTGCATGTTGCTGGGGCTGAATGTCTGATTTCATAATCCTGAACCCAGACGTGCGGTATTACATCTGAGAGGACTCCTTTCCTTTCATTACATTTCCATTTCATTGTAGTCAATGAGTATTGACCGAGACTGAGCGATTGCTCCTGGGACTATGAAGAGGAAAATACCACATGGATATGTATACAGGATGGGCAACTTTATTTTGCAAATACAAATTAAGATCTTTCAGACTTTGTTCAGCACAGGTCTCTCATTAAACATAGATTATAAGCTCCAGAAATCAAGGATTGTCTTGTGTACTCTGTAGCACACTTTAGCTTTGAAATCAATAATAATTCAATGGGGACTTTTGCCTCAGTAAAGATTGAACACAAAGTGCAGAACTAGAATATAAAAAAGGCTCAGTTGGCTCAACCCAAAAATTCATATACGGTCTTCATCCTAGGAGAAGGCAAAAAAAAAGGACAGGGGGAACATAAAGGGATATTGCTTTACATCTGTAGCTTCCAGGAGTCTGGCTCTTGTTCTGGTTCATGTTCTGCTTATTTTCAACTCAACTCAACACTGTAGTAAAATGCACTTTGAGAAGTTGCATCTTGTTAAATAAGTGAGGGTTAATAGCTCTTGTTGCTTAGATATTTCATGTCTTTGATATCTGTTTCTTTCCTTTTGACCATGTGGTGGTGGCAAAGCTAATGTAGTCTCAAGGCCTCTGACTAACACCAACATTTATTTGAGCAGATGCATAAATTATGTGTAAGATAGATAAACTGACACCCAGGCTTAGATATCACAGCTTCTTCTCTCAGCACAAAGTAAAATATCGTGAGCATCCCTCTTCTAATGTATTTGCTACTGGTCATGCATGATTACTGTGATACATCCAAATAACATCTGTATCCCATGTTCACAAGTTTTCTGTAATCTATACTAGTATATTCTCTTCTTTAAAGTACATTTCTCCGCTACTGTCCAACAGAATGAAATGTTGATTGATGTCAGCTGACAACAGGAAGGAAAGGTGGGATAACTAGACTGACCACTACTCTTATCTGAGTCTGCTGGAATTAAACAACCATTTTCTATCATTCTTTCTGTTTGTTTAATAATGTAACAGTAGTTATATTTTATAGCTCTCCCTGAACTTCATCTGTCCTTCCATTCCTTTTAGCCATATAGTCTTTTTCTTTTTCTTTTTTTGCTTGATTTTCTGCATTACCAATGACCACCTCTGAATTGATATTAGTATTAAAAATTGAGAACATTTTCAGCTTCCATTTGGAATTTATTTTCTATCATCTCCTTCACAGAAATGAAGTCCAAAGCAGAGTACCAGATAAATTCACCTGCCTTCCTGCAGGTCCCAGGACACCTAGTATCAAACTGTTGTTTTTTAGATAGGCTGAATGTTTCTTATTTTCCAAAACCTAGCAGCACTGAGGGTGGGCTTGTATGATCTAAGGCAGTAAAACCATTTCCACATGCACAAGCAGGTAGGAAGTTCCCAAGGTCCTCAGCATGCCTGAGCTCCTGGAAAATGAAAAGACTCTCCCGTCAGTTCCCAGAGGGATTTGGAGCATGTACTGGTGGTGGCATGGAGGGTGTTATTTTTTCCTGACCCTGAAGCCTTGAAGCATGAGATTTGATTATAATCATTGTCCCATTGCAGAGCTGCAAAATTTATGAGCATTAAGAGCACAGCAGCGAGTTTTCTTTTCTCTATAGAAGACCACCAGTGGGTATATGGGGTGACCCCCCCAGATTTCAAATGTGCACACACACACGGCTTTCTCTATCCACAGGCAGGAGGGAGACAGCTAATTCACCTGAAAGCACCTGAGCAGCATCTATTGCTTTCCTGGGTAAAGTGATCAATCCTTCTCTCCTCTCTCTGCTCAAAGGAAGCTTCATTTCATCTAAGCTCAGCTGATAATTCCTGGACCACATTTTGCTCCTATTTCCAAGGATGAAACCACCCCAGTGGTCAAACAGCTTTTCCATATGAGACACGGTTATAGAGTCACCTCCTAGCTTCCTTTTGTGAAAGGTTTTTCCTAATCTCTGGATTATTCCTGGGTCTCTTCTCAAGGCTGGTGCAGTGCAGGAGCTCTCCCAGGTGGGCTGCTCGGGGGCAGGTTTTGCCTCCTTGCTCACAGGCCACCTCCCTCCTGAGGTGCCCTCTCCTTCCTTCCAGCTGCAGAAGCAGTGGTGCACCACAATTTGTCTTCTCCCCCATGTTTCCCATTTCATTCTCCTCAGAGCTGCTCATTTCCAGCACATTCTCTCACACTGAAAATGTGTAGAAATAAGCTTTTCCCCTTAATAACAGGATCTTTCTTTTGTAGATGTTAGAGCAAACCCTGCTGCACCAGAACCATGTACACAGCAGATCCAGAGCACTAAGAAGCCAATTCTTAGTATGTGTTACTGATGCAGTCTTCTGAGATCCAAAAATCTTGTCAGCAAAGACTTTGTGACTCACCCTGTGAATCATCAGCATAAATGCTGAATATCCTTGGACGAGAAACGGAATGCTGGGAGACCCAACAAAACCAACCCAGTTCCCTGGAGGTCTCCATTCTCATCTAGCTTGAGACCTGTCTGTGAATGTCTGAATTTACCATTTGCCTTCTTAATTTCACCAGATAGAAGGTTTTAGATCTAACTATATAAATATAAATACATATATTAAATATATACATAAAAGTATATATAAATGCTCTGTGGAAACTCAAGTGCATGGTATTGACAAATTGTAGCTATTGCCCAAACTGTAGCCAAGTTAAAGACAATGAAAATTCATTTGATAAGATCTACCTTCCATAAAACCATGACATTCATTATCTGTGTTTTTAGCCTCTACTTCTTTGCTGCTACAGTCTTACAGAAACTATTCCAGTGTTTTATCTGTTAGGCTACCTTCTGTATATTTCCCCCTCTTTTTCATATTGCAAATGAATACATTGAAATATTACTCTTAGTGGTTACAAGATGTCTTCATATATTTCCCTTAAAGTTGTTGGTGTGAAATCTCTAGATCTGTACATTTGAAAATGTTTAAATTTCGTAGGCACCACGTTGCATTCTCCTGTGTTAATTTTATAAAAATGAAAAAGAAAACTTCTGTGCCAGCTGAAAAATTGTTGCTGTGGTTTGTTTTTTTTTCTTTTTCCCTACATGAGAACCAAACAGAGCAGAGAGCTGGTTCTTTCATACCCCTGAAGTCTACAGAGAAATCTGAGCCTCATGTGAGAACTTCACCCAAAGGCTTTAAGGCAGCGGCTTTGGGGAGCCCTCCCTGCCACCATGGCAGTGGGTGTTTGGGGTTACCTTCTGTACCACACATCCCCTGGTGCCTGCCACGTTCACCATCACCCACAGCACACTCATGGCTATTTCATCTTCACCTTCCTCTTGAGAAGCAGCCGTAAATCAAATTCCCTTTCAGCTACACGATTTGCAGGTTTTGGATTTGCATCTCGATCGGATACAATATGATTCACCAGATGATTTTTCTAAGCATCCGGAGAGCTGCAAAGAAAGCAACATTTCTGGTTTTAGTACTCTAACCCTGTTTAATGATATGCTGTGCCTTTACTCCTCCCTCTGCTCTACAGCTTTTCTCTCCCCAGCACTTAATTCTGATCTTCAGGGTGTATTTAAGCCCTAGGAAATTTAGTGGCTTGCAAAGCAGTTACTGTGTATCTTGGCAGTAATTGCATTACCAGTCCTGTTTTCTCTCCACAGTTATTACTTATGATACTTATATCAGGCCTTCCTCTAGAGAGCCTAATTGATATTGATGTTATTGATGACTGTGGTTTGGGAATTCTGCCTCTCTATTGCGGTAGGGCATTTTGCTCTCAGATTGCACCAAATCCTAATTATTATTTTTAGTGTATTGAATTTTAAATTACATAAATGGGAGCAGATTATTTAAATCACTTTGCCTTCACTATTGAAATAGGCTTCCTACAGCCAGCTTACATCCATCACTGGAGTCTCACTTGGTGAGACATAACCCATGGGCTGAGACTCATGGCCTAGCTTACATCTATCACTGGAGTGGATTTTGGGGAGACATCACACCGTGGCCACAGTAACCCTGAGCAGGCCACTGCTGGGGTGGTTTGGGATCGCTCAGTGTACTCCACCAATTTCCCTGTGAGCTACAACCATCTTTGGATGTTTCCTTCTTGTCATATTGCACAATGAGAGCCAGTATTCTTTCCTCTGGACTATCGTTGCTAATGAAAAATCATAATAAAAAGTTTGCTGTTTCAGAAAGCTTCCCTTAACCTGAAGAACAACATTCATGGCATGATGTGAAAGTGCCGGGAATTGGAGGGAGAAGCAAAGGCAGCAGGAGGGAAGGGCTGGGGAAATGCCAGGTCCGCCAGCCTGGGTGTACACGGCTCACAGAGTCACAGCTGCTGCAGCACCACTGTGAGTATTTCCTCTAGTAAAGAGCCAGGTCACGTTTACAAACCTGCCATCCTTGCGTCCTGCTAGACAAGACACAGACAGAGTAGCCCAGGCACACAAGGCCCCCCGTGTTGTTCCCAATAACACAGAAGCGGAGGAGAAAAGGCTCTGACTGACTCCAAGGTATGGTCCCCTCTCGTCATTGCTTCGTTTCCATAGGAGCTGCCGGGATGGAGAAATGGAGGTGTTGGTGCAGTTACCCTCGCTTTCTGCTAAGCTCAGCGGATGGAGCTGGATGGTTGGTATTTCTGAAAATCAGATTGGAATCCCAGCCAAGGCTCCAGTTCTGACGATATTATTATTCATCATTTGGTCAGTAAAACAATAGTTTTCTTCAAGCCTAATTCTATTCCTGCTTGGTTTAAGTGTTGGGTTCTCATGTACTATGGGTGTGAACCTAAGCATCGGCTGCTTTAACTGAAATATTAAAAAAAATCCTAAAGGCTTTCTGCTGTCAGTTTGTTTTGTAAAACACTTCTGATGCTTTAACCAAATTGTCCACGATAGCTAAGCAGGTAGACAAGATCATGTCCAGCTAAGAGAAAAGGATATGCTCAAATAAACTTAACTATTGCATTATACTATTTTGTACTTAAATTATCTGACGGCATCTTTTTAAGTTAGCATATCTTTGAAGGCATACATATGTAAGCATAACTCATTCTTACTGTGTAAGAGCATGCACATTTAATCTCTCGCTCCTGCTAAGTGAGCTCATATTCTCAAGGAAGTTATATAATACTAATGGGAAATATTAAACACAATGCTATTTTTTATAATTAATAGCTATGACCCCAGTACAGATGAGAAATGCTAAAATATGTTGATTAAATGCTGGCCTATGTTGGGCGAGCATGTGGAGCAGCTGAAGAGCAATATAATCATAAACGTCTAATTAAAGGTGGATTCTTCATCCTAAAGGAACCAAGTCAGCCCTTCAAGGAACTGCAAAACCTGGGAAGCATCGCTGACATTGGATCAGTGCACAGGCTGAGAGCCATTACTGGCCTTCCATGCCAGTGGTTCTTTCAGCTGAGCTGTGGTTTTGTTAAAGTATCAAAGATGCATAGCATCAAAACAACTAAATAGCACAATCGAGCCTTTTTAGATCACTCTGCTTTTTATACGTGACAATTACAGGTTCCCTAGACAAGCAGTGATTCAATAGATACAACATTAACACAAGTCACACAGGCATTCATAGTGCAATAAAACTGTTAGTGTACATCTGGGAAAGCATCGCTTTTATTATAAAACACATCTGTAAATGCATTTGCTTTGTGTGTGAGCTCCTCCACTCCTCTTTCCATGAGACACAGAGGGCACGATGAAAATATCAAATGAAACCAAATGAAACACAGTTTAAGACTAGAAGGTGTATTTCCCTGGCTTCTTGTTAGAAATGCAATTAGCTTTCCAGACTGTCACTTACTTCCTTCTGTGGGTAGCATGGAGGATGCAAAAGCTTACGGTGCTCAAGTAGAGCCACGAAAGATGACAAGTGATAGGGAGGTTTTGTCCCCAGATCCTTTTAACGGGGTACAGGACTTCTGCAGTCTGCATAGCACCTCGGCCTGAAATGATGGCAATCCCCAAGAATGCTTTGAGTGATGGGTTAGCGACGTCCGAAATCAAAGGCAATTGCTTTCAGTGAGCTGGTCTGAACACGGGAAGAATAATATATTTTTGCTGATGCTTCCCCAGGGGATACCCATGTGGGAATTATAGCTATAACGTGGTAGCCAGTTTATTCAAAAGGCAGTGCTTTACTTCAAAGATGTGAAACCATAGCTCAGGAGTTACTCCTCACTGGCAGTTGGTTCTGAACTAATGACTTGGTTATAGGAAGTGTAAAAAAAGATGTTCATCTCTAACATGTCTAAGCTAGTAGAGCAGGAGAAGAGACTAGGCATTAAAGTACAGAACATGCTCAAATGAAACATTGTCATTAACAAGCTTTTTTAATCAAGTGTCCGGTGTTGATACTTTGTACCATGAAATATAACACATATAGTCGTACTTGCACAGCCAGCAAACCCCAACTTTGATGCTTTAGCGATTGTGAGAAATGTGAGATGATGAAAACTTCAGGATAAAATGCCTGTCAGGGACCCCCCCAAACTGAATTTCTCGGGACATTGCTCTATTTTGTGCTGTTAAATCTAGCTGAAAGAAAACAGGATCTCTGTTTCTTAAGACTTTGTTTCCTTCCACTATTTCTTTCCTATACTAAGCCGCAGATTGTAATCCTGTTTGTCATCATGATCTGTCGTGGGAATTATGATATGATGCTGTTCCCACTGATGGCAAAACTCATTTTGACTCAGGACCACAGGCAACCACATTTTATAATCTCTTTCCTCAGTTTGTATGATACAGAGTCAGTCCTAAGGTATCAAATGGGAAAAAGCATAAAACATTCAGTTCTCAAATAAGGAAAAGAATTAGAAAGCAGAATGTTCTAGGTATAACAAAAATAATCTCAGATTGATCTGTTCCAGTGTCAAATGCCTTAGGTAAGGCCTTTCAGGCTTGAGGCACACAGAATCAGAGATTACTAACAAAAATTTCATCCTGGGCTCTGTGTGTTCCACATAAGATTGTGCAAGCTGTCCTGCAGAAGCATGAGATCTGCGTTGGATCAGGAACCGCCAGTCAGAAAGGCGCCAGCACTGCTCAGCATAGCGTGGTTCATGGCAATGTGACGGGATGCTCTGGGAACTGAATGAATCCCCAGGACCAGTCTTATGTAATTTGCTTTCTTTTCAGGGTGTGACTCCGGTTTTTATATCATTTCATCATGAAGAAGTCTTGACCTTATTCAATCCCAACTGCTGTTTCCCTCCACTGCCCTCTTGTTAAATCAATATTAGCACAGGCAGTGAAATTTGGCTTCTGAATGTTGGCATCTAATCTTGATCTTCTAAAAAATTGGAAAGAAAGAAACAAAAACATCAATAACTCTACAGAATTTTTCTTCTAGAGACGGAACATCTTTATTGGAAAGGAAAGGTTATATAAGAAAAAATATGCAGGGTACTGGGTGCAACACAATGATCTGCAGATTTCCCACTATGCTTTTAATGCACCTGGAGCAAGGAATGTACTTTCAGTCTATTTTTATTTTACATTATGGAAATATGCAGCCTAAGAAGAATATTACATTAAATCTCCATGGGTTAGGAGACAATGTAAAGCTCATCCTCTAAAAGACTGCTCACGTTGAGTCTCTCCATGGGTGCTGCCCAACAAAGAGACAAGCAATCTCTATACTTACAAGGAATCGTACCTGCAAACTCTATACTTTCCTCGCCTAATTTTGTGCATTGTGTCAGATGAAGGTACAGCCAGATCTGCTCAGAGAATTGTTGAGGTTATCAGAATACACTCTCAAAGTTTACAGTGAGGAAGACAAAAATGAAATGTTTCATACTAGCAGCAGAAATAATGAGGGAAGAGATTCAGACAGCACACGTTTGGCTTCTTTTCTCCACTGATCTCTGGAGATAAAGCAGGTCATTCTCATATTGAAGAAATGCCGACAGGCGGAGTTTAAAATTGGAACTCAGAAATCCTGCACTAAATGTAGGGAAGGTGAGTGAGCAGGAGAATAAGGTAAAATCAGCTCTGAGAACCACTGTATCAGTGACATGGTTGGCAAAGGAGGATCTCAAGGAGGAAAAAAGAAGACATAGGAAATGCTTCCGTACAAGGAAGTCCTGAAAGCAAAGAAAAAAAATAGACATATGTATTTGAGCTACAAATTACATTTTAACTATCCATCCTGTGAATGAGGATCTTGAGAACAGTGCAACTTTCCTACTCCCAGGATAATCATGCCAATAGATATAACTGACATTTATACATTCAACAGCAAGCTCCTCATGTAGACTGCAGGCGGAGGTGTCGGTAGTAAGGCACTCGCACCCGACGGCTGTGTCCTCCTCCTGCCAGCCCAGTGCTTCTGCTCCCTGTCTGGCAGGTCTTCCTCCTGATCCGCACCCCCCAGGTGTGTTTCCATGTGTCCCCCTCCTTACACGCATTTTCCCAGCCAGTGTAGCTGATGTGCTGAGAGGGCTCAGGCTCCTAACGTCCTCTTGTGACCTGTTCACCTCTGCAGATTTGGGAGATGCTTTCCTCTATTGTAGGACTTGTGAATCTTGAAAGAGTGTCCTTGGGAGAGTTAGAAACCTTCTCCCTCCCCCATCAGGATGGCCTCTTGTCTTCTGATTAGGCCATTTTCTGGGGAAGTTGAGGACATAAGCTTCAGTTCTTTCAGCCTGAAATAACTTGAGGACAGACTGTTTAGTAGGGCCTGTAGCGATAGAACAAGGGATAATGGTTTTAAACTAAAAGCAGGTAGATTCAAACTAGGTGTAAGGAAGAAATTTTTTATGATGAGGGTGGCGAAACACTGGAACAGGTTGCCCAGAGAGGTGGTAGATGCCCCATCCCTGGAAACATTCAAGGTCAGGTTGGACGGGGCTCTGAGCAACCTGATCTAGTTGAAGATGTCCCTGCTCATTACTGGGGAGATGGACTAGATGACCTTTAAAGGTCCTTCCAACCCAAACCATTCCATGATTCTATTATTCTATCACAGTTAAACAGATACGTCCTGGGGCAGAGCTCAGCTGAGATCTCCCAGCTGGTTTATAAGAATCACCAACCCCTCTTCAGCTGATAAATAAGGCAGATAAAATGGACATAGCAGACTGTGGTCCACCCTGCCTTATCCTAGAATTTAGCCCTCCAAATGCGGTGATTTGTTTTTCTGCTCAGTTCAAGATATACAACTCTGTGGGTACTAATAGGAAGTTCCTGTGCACATTACGTCTACAGCATTTCTAATTGTAATATAATTTTGACTTTCAGGAAGGCTGGTCAGATGTGAAAATGTAAAGGGAACTGATCCTGATGATAACGATAAGGACAACTAACTAACAAAGGGGTGTGTGGTGTTTAGCTCATGGTCTCTGAGACAACAGCCTGATAATAAAAGGGAACAAAAGAAACGTGATGAATGAGAGTGGGACTCCTAAGAGGAAACAAAACACAGTTGCAAACAAAGATAGCAAAATAATAGGGATCCTTTAAAGCAGCCGGTGCTTTCCCACAGAACCTACAAGACACGAAATTCACATAGGCCAAAAAGGCTGATTGCTAAACATGTATGCATTTGTAAACAATATGTAGTTTGGAGTCAGGAAAAGGATAAGGACTAGATGATGTGTTGACTCAACGGAACATTAATTGGGTCAATTGAGCCTTCAGAGCTCATAAAACTTCAAAGACTTGTTTAAATAATATTCCTATCCTGTATTTCAAATGAAAAATAATCCTGGATGCAACACAAAATTTACCACTTAGCAGCAGAACACAAAATGACAAGCACAAAAACTTAACAAGTGAACCTATTTTTTTTGTGTCCAGTTTAGATGAAATAGAAATTAAAAAGAGTATCAAAGGAAGTAACCAGGCTGAGACCTGATGTCTTCCAGTGCAAATGGATGCAGGTGCTTTGGTTTCCTTTTACAGAAATACTGACAATTTAGAAACCCCTTCAGCTTTCTCTCTCTACAATGTAACCAAAGGCATGAGAAACAAGATCAACAAAAATCCCATTTGACCATATTTTCACTGCTGAGTTTAAACATAGCTTAACTCAAAAGCAAAACAAGATCCAACTTCATTGCTCAGTCTCATCAGCCCTAAGTTAAAATTGCTGGATTTCTGATGCATCACTGGGCCAGCGTGCAATGCTCACATCCCCACAGTGCTCCTGAGCTGCCTTGCCCAAAGTCCCCCACAGACCCTCCAGCTGGTCCACAGGACCTCAGCCATGCTGCCGCTGGTAAGCCATCGCTCTACCACATCGTTGCTCCCAAATCTTCTTCTCGGGAATGAGTTAAAGAGTTAATGACTGGAATGCTGTTCCTCTGAGTATGCCCCGAGCAGAGCCCTCCTTCCCCAAGAAACCTAGGAGCTCCAAATGTGTGATCATGTGGCACTTCCACAGTATCAGGATGGACAATTCCTGTACGGTTCCTCTGCGTCCCCACCTGCCCACCTCAAACACCAGTCAGCGGTTAAAAAACCAACACAAATAAAGTGAATTCTGAGGAGTGTAGCGTTACACAGCCCCTCAGATGGGGAGAAAGGTCTGCTGGGGGAGAGTGAGCAAGCGACTGGCCTGGTACAGAGATGCAATCCCTGTGCTGATACGGCCACCTGAAATTTCCAGGAAATGCTGGTATGCCAGTGTTGGCCCTTATTGATCAATATACGAGCCCATGTATAACCATGCACATGCCTACGCACATGTGCCTTTTACATATCCATATAAAATGTAGATTGGCCAGATAGAAACTTGGACAAAAGTAATTCTAGCCCCTCCAGAGCCAGGGGCGGGCTGTAAAAAATCCAACCTACTCCATGTCACTGGGGAATATTTGCAGGTTTAAGTTCTAGTTCTTTAGGGGGATGGGGTTTTTTGTTGGTGGGTTGTTTTTTTACCTATGGGAGGACCATTTAGAGGCTTCTCAGCACAGATCCCCCCTCGTCCTTACCCAAAGAAATAATTTACTGTATTCACACAAGAGATTCCACTCATAAGATACAGAACAACAGAGCAAAATTACCTTCCTAAGTGAGAAATGTGATCAACACTTGCTAGAAAATCTTTCAGGACCATTTGCAAAAATAGCTGAAGTTGTGTTGTTGATATTAGCACTCGGAACCATTCCCAAGCTCAGACCAGATCTTCACGTTTGCTCAGGCATAAGGAGGAGTGTTAATGTTTACTGAGTCAGAACACTGCTGCTTAAGGAACTTAATTAAATTTATCATTCCTGGCTCATGGTGTCTTAAGACAAATCACAGAATGCACCGACCCACCAGAAAAAGGCCAATAAGCACACCACCATTTTCCTTGATTTCTGAGTAACCAATTGTGACAAGGGGAAGCACTGGTCTGAAAATACCCCTGTTACTGTTAACAGTTTTTCTTACCAAATTCTCACTGTAACAGAAGAATGTGAAAGTGGAACTAATTGAATTGCACATTGAAAGGGATATATTTCATATGAGTTAAAGATGTTTATCTTCATTGAAATAACCAGGCAGGGGGCTGCTGTGTTTCATTCAGTTAAGAAAGACTTGGTATTCTTGTTTATTTTCCATTTACAAATGAGAGCCCCTGGGATATGATAACTTAGCTGGGGCTGTTCATCTTGAAATTATCACTTGGAATCCAGCTTGGTTTGCAATACTCAAAGGTTATTATCTGATGGGTAGAAGTGGAGAAAAGAATAACTAGGGTTTTCCTCCAACTTTTAAATGACTTTGGTTAGAATATAAGAACAGCTATCGCCGGCTAGGAAGGGCGCCTGTCCAGTTCAGTCTCCCACGCTGGATGCTGAGAAGGCTGGGATGTATCTGCCTTATCTATGTCTCATATTTTTTAGAACTCCTCTATGCTTTTGGTCCCTATGGCACCCTGTGGCAATGAGTTTCTCAATTTAATTACATATTATATGAAAAAGCAACTTCTGTTAATTTTAAGCCTGCTACATGGCAATTTTATGTGATGCTTCTAGATCTTAGGTTATGAGAAATAGAGGTTTACTGTCTCTGTATCATTAATGATTCACAGATATACAGTCAAATTCTTTATGTCACTTTTTTTCTAAGCTGAAGAGTCCTGTAATGTTTCCTCCCCTTGTCTAGATGTTGTTTCGTCTCTGATCCTAATGGCTGCCTTTCTGTACCTTTTCCAGTTATACTGTATCAATGGAGCAAAAGCCCATGCCATACTCAAGGTACAGCTTCACCAATGGCTCACAGGGTGGTATAATCATGGGTTTTGTGTCATTTTGATATCTGCACTGAGATATTGGTACCTTAAACAATGTCAGTACATTGGTGAAGCGTGACTTCAACCTTTACGAGCCACACTTACTCCCTCACATATAAAACATCTACCTTTACTTTATTCTTTTACGACTCTTGCCCTTTACTTTTGATGAGCTTCATCATTTGTAAGCAGCTCCCTTCTTGGACTTGGGATGTTGGTGCCTTTTCCATTTTTGCAGGGATACTGGATTTGAATACCTCAGACTCACCACTACAGAATTATTCCTCTGCAGCCATATGGAGAAATAGCTCCTGCAGACTGCTCAGGATTAAATCTAGAGCGGCTTTTCCTCTCGTGGATCATCTGACTAGTTGGACCAAGAAGTAAAACTGTCTAAAACTGTCATAAAAAAAAAAAAAAAATAATAATAATAATAATAATACCACCATGCTCTGAACTTTTCCTAATCCCCCTGTTACCAATCGGGAACTTAGCTTTCTTTTAACAAAGACTACTGCTCCTCTAATGGTGTAATCTTCTCTCTTACTCAGATATATTTAGTTGTACATTATTGTATTATAGTAACCCACTGAATATTTTCTAGCAGATGCCTACTATTACAAACATTTTAAATTAAATGTTCCATTTCACTAATCTCCAACCTTAGACTCCCAGTAGTCACACAGAGCACTTCTACGTGCAATATCGATCTAATTCCTTTTTGTATGCCCGATTTTCTTTAGATTGTTTGCACCAATCTTTGTTGTTTCCTATCTGGATTTTGTCATTTTCTCTCAGGCACGCAGAGTGTTTTCGGTTTTACCCTTTCGGTAATGAGTCACTCCAACTGGCGTGCCTCCTGCACCTGTCATCTTATCCTTAATCCTCCATTTAAAAATGTTCCTACAGTCTTTTTTTCATCCTGAGTGCTAGCAGACTCCTTCCACTGCACATTCTGCGTTTGCCTTTATTCTGTTTACTGGAATGCTGCTTTATGGAAACAAATGCTCTTAAACACAATACTGGAGATGTTCAGGGAATAGAAATCTTAACTGATAAATATGAATGTGTGTAATGTCCTCATGGGAAACTTAATCATAACAGTTCAATTCAACAAGAGAGCAGAGAGACACGGTGGGTCTCTCCATCTCACTGACAGACTTCCTCGAGGCAGCTCAGTTTGGTTAGGAGGAACTGCAAAACCAGTTCGTGCATAATTTATTAAAAACAGAGATGCCTGTTTTCAAATAAACAAGCAGAATTCAAGTATTTCTCAGCCTATTCACAGCTATATTACAAAAATAAACACGTACGCTCGCACACACAGAGATGAACATTTTGAAATAAATTATTTGTTGAAAATTATATCCTCGGTTCCAGTGTTCACCGAGGCATGCTATTAAGCTGAGCTAATTTCTTGTGTCTGCCTCAGAAAGCCATTACTCCAGCTGTCGCTAAGGTTTGCACTCGCAGCACAGAGGAGGACACAAAACCCCTGTCCTCCTCCTACAGGGAGTGCTCCCAGAAAGCTTACGCCGCCACCGCTTTCTGTCCTTGAGATCCATCCAGATTTGTTCTGCTACTTTGCCTGTGACAGGGAATCCCGTGTCCGTGTAAAGCCCAGGAAAATAACACAGCCGTATGCCATGCATGCCTCTACTCTTTCTCCACCGTCCGCCTTACATACAAACCTGAAGGGTGTGCTGGGGAGGCTGGTGCCATCCATAAATCCAAGTCTTTGCAGAGTATTCCTGATGCTTCCTCTCTCATTCCGCTATGCCAAGGGCATCTTGGATAGAAGGGAGGATTAAGCCTGGTCAAGGCAGTACTTCCCAGGGATATTATCTACCCCCCCGCCCCACCCCCCCAAAAAAAGGGAATTCTCCAGAAGATTAAAGCTATTAGCATTTATGATATGATGCCTGAAAGCAAGGAACTGAAAACTCCATGTGGAACTTCCTGTATGTGTTGTGCATGCAGAAACCCTTGGGTATTTTACACAGAAATGTTGATTATAATTATAGTACTAGAACATCTTTATCTGCCAAAGTGTCTGCCTTGCACCTGCTCTCCTGCCACGGAAAGAGAGCAATGAGAGAGAGAACAGAGGCTGCAGCAGGAAAGGGAAGAAAAATAGTAACCTCTTTAGAAAAGCTCCATCAGTTTTTCTTCAAACAACTTTTTTCTCGGCCTCAGCGCGGGGAAAAACAAGCACGGTTCCTCCACTGTTTCCTTGCTGATGGATATAAGCAGTCTTGTGAAGGGCATCTCAGCTCTGCAGTCCTTTGAAGAACTGAAATGAAAGGATGTGTCCTCAGGAGCGGGTATTTTCTCTGTCGGGTTGAGCAGGGACAGGTCTAGCGGTGTCAGGCCACGCTGTCTTTCCCTCCCTCTGACAGGAACGTGTTTATTGGCACTGCGGCATCAGCTGAGAATCCACACGACTCCCTTGCAGTTCAACGTAAAATTTGCTGCAGGTTTCTGAGGGAGCCAGGGCAGGCTTTAAAACTGCATTTCCTTTTGAGGCCACTGAATCCCTTCTAGATTGCCAGCGTGCTGCCAGTCAACATGAGGGTTTTTTCTGCTAAAAGCAAAAAATGCACCAGGAACTGAAAACCCCAACTATTCTGCAGTTATTACATAGCCCTGTTTTTCATCCGTTAATAATATAGGTCCCAATTCAAAGAAAAAGACTTTGTTTCAACAAGGTGCGTAGGAACGTATATGTATAAAAGTTACTTTAACACAGCATTCACTTAGTATTTGTACAAATTACACCTAACACTCCCTTTTCATGTCCTCTGAATCCCCTCTAAGGAAATCAGGAAATAAATAAAACCACTGTCAAATGTACATGTTTCAATGTACTTAAAATATTTATTTCAGACAAAATCTACTTGGTGCGCATGTCAAACAATATTTCATTTCAGAGTATTTGCCGAATGCTAATGTGACGGACAGTATGAGTGATCTCTTGCAGTGCTGAGATAATGAATACCCAAGGTAATCATTTCCATGATGAGCTCTGCATTTCAGCTGGAAAACACTCTGAACCTTCTTTGCATTTTAAATTATTTCTTCTTAATAGCAGCACCCATTTTTAAAAATATGTATTTGTCGAAACTTAGGTACTTAGGAAGAGATACCTGACAAGGTTTAGATTTGTTCTGTGTCAGTTTCCAGCTAGGTCATATACATTTAGGTAAAAGTTAATTTAATATGTATTTTGTATATAAATATAAACATACCATATATATTCACAATATCTATATCTATAATACATGGTAAGAATATATATTATTCTATATATTTTATATATATTTGCACAGCATAAATATGAATACGAATGTGAATATAAATATAAATATAGATATAAATTCTGTGAAGGTAAGAAAAACCAAATGGCAAGAATTTACAATGTCTAGTATAGCCATAAAGTGTTTCAATAACAAAAAAAAAAAAAAAAAAACAAAAAAAGGATACAATACAAACTGTTACTTTGGAGAAAGAACTAGTTTAAGAAGACAGGAGGTAAATGTAATGGAAAAATTTCAGACTTTTTTTTATACTTATGCTGCAGTAATGCCTGGAGGCCAGAGAGATACTTGGCTGACTAACAAAATGCTAATTATTTGGAGACTTCTGTTCCACAGAGTAAAACCACATCAGTAAGTTGGAAAGTGGGATCCATGGAATTCTTAAAGTGTACTAATGAAAAAAAAATCTGTCAGGAGAAAATTTAAAAGGTGAGACAAGAAAATTTTCAATCATGTGATACCACACTGATTTGCTATTCTGTATTTCATCCTGTGAATGCTAGGATGTACAAGAATGCAATGTGTGATAATGAGACTGTGGCTGCAGGTCAAAGAGGAAAGAAATCAATAACATGTTGAGCAGAGAAAGCTGATAAAAATATTGAGGAATCAGCTTTAAAAACATTGTGATAGTGACCTTCAAGTTGTTTAAAAATGACAAATTTATGCCTATCAGAGAAAATTTGCTATTATCTACTTTGGAATTTTTCCCTGTAGTAATCTGAGTGTGTGTGTGTGTGTATATATATATACACACACACATATCAAAGCCAAACATTGCATCTCATAGTTTATCACCCAGTATAAAATATATTTAATATTATGATATATTTTATAGTGAATACTCTAATATCTTCACTATTAAGTTGGGGCATATAAAAACATGCACAGAAGCTTTTGAGGGAAATTAAAAAGGGGAGAATCTTAGGCAAAATCTCCAGATGGAATAAACCAGACATATCTGTCTCACATTCCCAGACAATCATGTATCAAAACAACATTATTAAGACTGTGACAGCGAGCGCCAGAAAGTTAGAAAAATGCCGGTATCATGGTTGGCTACACAACATAAACTCAGTTTGTGGGTGTATATGCATTATGGCCGTCAATGGCATCACCTTCTTCTGTTTTTCACAAGTCCCTTCCCTCTCTCAGCGCCCAGAATAGGCGATGACAATGTATCGAATTGCTATTCAATACATCATTGTTCTCTGTACAGCCTGCACGCTCCGATGGTTTTCTTGCACAGCAAAAAAAACTTACAGACGGGATTTCAAAATGCTGCTCTGATGAGTTTTCTACAGTGCCAGTAACCGTGGTGGCTGCAGCAATTAATGAACAGGCTTCTCAGAGCCTTTAGGGACTGGAGCTGCCTTACTACTGCTGCCATTTTATACATAGGTAGCTAAGGACACGCGCTAGTGTTAAAAAGGCTCTTTAAACCTGACTGGCCAGTTTGAGATAATGATGATCTCATTTTTCCATAGCCTTGAATTATACGGTACCGCATTTCAGGCATAATTCTTATTAATTTCCATGGCATTCATGAGCCCCAGATCCACAGTGTCCGAGGTATTTAGGACACAAATGCAAGAGGGAATTTGCACTTACAAACCCTGGGAGGGCTGGACTTACATATTTCTACAAATCATACAGCAGACTCTCATATCAGACACACAAATACAGAAACATGTCATTGGGATTCACATTACCTAGCTTAAGACATCTAAAAGCTATTTTCAAGCTGAACTGGATGTTTCTAAGCTAAACTAGTCATCTTTTGGAGTGAGTAGAGAGACATAGACTGTGCCAGAGAGCTTGTCATCTTGCCTGCCCTGTACATTTTAGACATCCTAGACATCTCATCTTCAGATGAAATTAGTCATCTGAAGGTTTCTACCTAACGGCAGCCTGAATTCACCATCGTAGACTTAGATGATTAGCCATTAAACCCTTAAATTAGATGAGATATAACTCACATGTGAATCTCTCAGATTTTTCTAATTTTTTTTTTTTCCCCAAAAAAGTTTCAGGATTTTTGAGTGACAGACTTTGCAGTGTTAAAAGTGTTCCCCATCACAGTCTGGAGGTGAATTCCTGTGTTTGTACAAATGCAAATGGAACAACTCTGTGGGGAAAAATCATCAGGCAATGCAATAGTAGCATCTGGATAGGAAAACTTCAGGTCTATGATGCTGCCTCTTGTTACTCGAGCGAACAGAGCAACTGTTAGTGGCACCAACTTGGAGCCTCCCTAGAAGGAGATGGGATCTTGCCAGCAGGTTTCTCAGGCTTTGCTGGGGTAGAGTCTCTCAAGGTCCATCCCAGGTTTTGGAAAGGGGTACGCTGGGCCCACTACTCCTATATCTATATTTTTCCAAACTTGATTCCTCTCTCCCTTCCCATCAAATGTACTAGTATTTTAGTCATGACTCTTCTCAACTTTGGCTCTTCATCTCACTTCTTAATAACCAGGCCCAGATTCTACCCTCCAGACCTCTCTCCAGACCACCTCTGGGACCAAGGCATCTAGTTCCAATGTCCTTCACTAGGAAGAACCTGTTTCATGCCTTTTGACTGTTTCCCCAGTCTTTTTCCCATTGGTAGGCACTTGGAGCTCTTCCTGTCTTCAGTCCTTAACCTCAGTCTTCTTACCCTATTAGTGCTATTTCTCTCTCCTGGTGTCTCCTCCCATCCAACTTTCACCCTTCACACAGAACTTGTTCCTGTCTGACATCACCATGTTACTCTTTTCCAGTCCAAACTGTCCTTCCTGTGCTCAGTGCTTTCTTTTGTCAGCTCCTGTTCCAGCCATTCTTGCTTTGCTTCTGGAACCTCGCTCTCAGTGACTTGTCCTGCCCCTTCTCTCCTGTTCTCCACTGCCCATTGGGGACTTGAACCCAGTCTCCTTGTTCAAACATGGTCTGTTCTCCCCACATCCTCAAGCTACCCTTCCCCATATCTACTGAAGCCAGCTCCTCCAGGATGCCTCCCCAGGACTTAAGCTCTTTGGTCAGCCAGCTGTGATGTCCCTCATGAGCTCAAGCCCTGGTCTGGTTGTCCCCTGGACTCAGAACACATGGGTCTCCTTCTCTCCTCACCTGTCTCCTCACCAAGCCTGGTTCCAGTGTCAGGGCTCTGGGTGCACCAACAGGCTCTGCCATGCAGATATAGGAGCATTATCTTGGTGGGCAGTCTCTGCTGGAGAGGGAAGTGTGACCCACTCAGCATGGAGGAAGTTGCTGTGACCCTGGAGGTTTTGCTCCAGGATCTGATTGTCTCTGTCCATGGGATGGCGGGTGGCTTGAGGAGAAGAGGTGAGTTGGCCTTAGAGGAGGCCCAGGAGCTCCTTCCAAAATCCAGTATGTGTCTGCCACCAAAGCACTTGTCCACTTCTTCCCCTCCTCCTCCTCCTCTTCCTGCCACCCTCCTCTTGCTGCAGCCCAGGTGTTTGGGCAATGCAAAGGAAGTGGAGGAGAGCAGAAGAAAAGCAAGTGTCTCCTAGTATGGATAACTCACTTCAAGATCTATGCCAGCCTCCAGCAACACAAAGCTCAGGTTGCAAGGAGAGCCCTGATCAGTTCTGGATGAAATGAGCCCCAGGCAGATTTAATTCTTCAAGGAATTTAGTAAGTAAATTCTTCAAAGTTGTTTTAGTGAGCGACTCAAACTATGATTTTTATAGACCTGGAAACTGGCTGAATTTGAGTGGATTTTCAGAGAAAAACCAAAAGACAAATATCTGCAGTGATGGCAAACTTCATGGTCCAAAACCACGCACTGCTCCTGTACTTGTTAAACTCCTCCCCAAAAAGGGCACTGGAAGTTTTTTACGTTGCAAGATGATGTTTCTACCATTTCTCCCTCATTCTTGGAAAAGGCTCAATGATTTGAGCTGTCTTATTTTGATCACAGTTTTCCCCCAAACTAAGCCTGAATAAACCAACCATGGAAAAATTTAGTCCAAATAAAATTTGGTTATAAACCACGGAAAATGTTATTTTTAAGGGAACTGACAGGCAGTCTTAATACTAATATTTGCTTTTGGTACCTCTGCCATTCATCTCCATCTTCAGTAAGACAGGCCCGTACAATGACCTTCCTATTCCCTGTGTTCAGTGATACCATTTAGGATCACCGGGATGTGAGCATGCACTGAAAAAGTACTGAAATTCTGCCACGGTGGAATTTGCAGC
The DNA here is from genome assembly GCF_028858705.1 of Grus americana. Lineage (NCBI taxonomy): Eukaryota > Metazoa > Chordata > Aves > Gruiformes > Gruidae > Grus > Grus americana. The sequence continues at coordinate 38,738,517 of NC_072854.1, forward strand.
CTCATAACATCAATCACCAGAAGCCAAGGAGGAACCACAGGGCTAAGGGGTCTCTGTCAGCGCTTATCTCCGGGCGCCTGTGTAAGAGCTCTGACATCCCCGCAGCGCAGTACAAGATACCGTGTGTGCTCCTCAGGGCTGGCACTGCTATCTTTAGGACTCACGTTGGCTTTCTCAGGTGCTTGTTTGTCAGAGGTACGGCTCACGCATCGCTGTTTCTTGCAATTCATTCCCTCCTGCCAGAGGTTAAATACTGCGTTATATACATCACCCGCTTAGTGGCATGCATCCTTTTTGAGAGCTGATGCTGTGCTGATGCCTTAGAGATACAGGGGAAATTGAAAAACCACCACTTTGCTTCCACGACTATCTTTGCAGCCAGGAAAGCAATAAATCTGAAGAAACAGTTAATTGAATGGAACATTGTGAGAGGAGAGGTGACACTGCTAGGGACTGTATTACCAGTCAGAGAAGTCAGATCAGGACATTCCAATGATTATCTAATTTCTACATCTCTTCTGTCAATAGCTGTTGGGCTGGAGCGACTTCATTTCATTTGGCTGCCTCTCACTTCTTTTTAGAGGCGAGAGGGCAAATCCTGCCAGTGCCACGCTGCAGCACCGCGCGCCCCAACTGCAGCGAACGCTGTGACATTATGCTGCATTACGCTGAGCGAGCCAGACACTTCTGCTGAGCCCCGGCATTAATGATGTATCAGTGTTTCACTGACTCCCATTCTATTAAAAGAAGTTACAAGATTGGTGTTCAGCACCGATGTCTCTGTTTCTTATCTGCATGGAATTTAAAGTGCCTATAACTCAACAGCAAATGATATTCTTATTTTTAAAAAGATCCACATAACCGGTGGCTGATCCCATTACACATTCTCAGTCCCTTAACGTGTCACTTTCCCATGTGGATACATTATCCTGGACCATTTGCCAGCCTGGGCCTGGGAGCGGAGTGCGATGGGGGAGGGAAACGAGGAAGCCCAACCTGCTGTGGGGAGTCACACCTTGCCACATGGACACGCGGGGGCCTCAAGGAGGCGTGCCACACACACACACACACACACACACACGTATTGCGTATTCCACAGCAGATATCAACATCCACCTGAACGTGCTCATGTGACCACGAATTTATAACAGCAGCAGGGCTGGGATAAATCTTGGAAAGTTGGAGGTTTTCAGCCTCACTGACAAAGCGGACTGTAGAGCTGTGTCCCGTCAAGCGAGGCCATTCGCTGTTGGATCCTCTAAGTCACCGGGAACGAGGTTCCGACTAGCACAAAGAGGGTGAAAAGCCATGTGCTTTCCTGGAAATGCACCTCTCCTTTTCCTAAAGTTTTCCTTCCAGTGTTCCTGCAACCTTTCACATCCAGTGGAATAGAGGAAGGGGAAGAATAACTTTCTCCATAAAATGGCAGAATGACGTTTAATGCTATTCCAGCCTAGTCAAAATCCAGAGATGGGGAGAAGTGGGATGGATGTCTCCACGAAAGAGGATTCCATCTCTAGGCCTCCAAACATACCTCTCTGCAGGAAACACCGGGCACCCGGACTTAAATGGAATTACACTGTTTGAGTATGTGCTGCATTTTTGTATATAAATAGGATGGAAAAAATACACAACAGCAATAGGACAAGCACAGTCTTTATTAGTCAAGCAATAGTTTTACAGCCATTGGTAATGTGAATAGGCTGATCTGCTGATTAAGTTCTGTTCCTTTTTTTTTTTTTCCATAAGAAAACTGAACCTGTATTTATTTTATTTCTCAGGACCTAGTTTGGATCAAATATTATTTACCGACAAAAAAAATCATTTTGTGGAAATGTTGAACCAAGCCCACATTCAGGTACATCAGTGATATTGAAAATACTGTATCAAAAACAAATAACAGTGAGGATAGAGGTTGGTAAAACCACCTGTGCTGTTCTTTGTTCTTTACAAACTGATGTTTTACTTTCAAATTATAGCAGAAAAAATGCCTTATATATCATATCACAAATAAAAAAAAAAGCTTGATGCCTCGTAAGACACTACTGCAAAGTTTCCAGTAAAGTAATTATAATTGCACACAGATGAACATCTACCAAAGTTGTGCACATAAATCTCCTAAGTAAACTTTACATTTACTGGCAAAAAATGACCCATTTATAAGCTAATAGAAGAAACATGTAAATAAATGACATATGCATGTACGGTCAATATCTGTATGCAAATACCAGGCATACGCTTACTTTCCAAAACCCATTCCTGAAGTGTTGCCAAAATTGGAAGCATCAGGATGAAGCTAGGCTATAAAATACTCAAGATCAAATTTTGTCTGTTAATCGGTTTCCTCAGTCCGGTATCAGTAAGCAGAGGAGCAGTTCCACGTGTTTGACCTTGCCTTTCTCACTAAAACAAAGTCCTAACAAGATCAAGCCTATTTGCTCCCTTTATCAACTCATGCAATGATTTTCATGCAATTTACTAATAAATGAGAGCCACCACTGCCTTCGGAGAGGCTAATACGAAGCCAGCTGAGTGTCCTCTGTCCAGATATTCCCATGTCCAAGTGTGATTAGCACTGTCTTGTCAAATTTAGCTCTAAGCCATTTGTGAACACCTTCTTTGTTTATAGTAGCACACTCAAATCTGCACAGACCTCTGTGTTTGCTCTTCTGTGTATCCTATTAACAGTACATTACATTTCAAGATGTCATACTGCAGAAAGCCACAAAAGCACTTTTAACCAATTTAAACCAAACCAAGTGAATTACTTTAATTCTGGATAAATACTGCTTGGTATACATTCTGAGAAAACAAACTTGAGTTTTTAGTTTTACTGCTGTAAACCCAGAGTGATTGTACAAGAATTATTTGTATAGCATTTGAAATGGTTCAATTGCAATTATATAAAAATCCCTATAAAAATAAAACTGTGGCTAAACAGAATTGAACCCTGTAAATTGCCAGCTATAACGTGCCTGGAAAGTGATATAAGGAAATTAAAAAAATCGATGATCTTGAGAGAATTTTTCAAGAAGCTGAGAATGGATGGAATTGCTACATATTTTTATTATTGCATAAGAGAGTAAAGAAAACCATATATTTCAGTTTTCATTCCACTATAATACTTACAGCACAGTGTAATACTGACAGCAGTGTACAGTACAGATCCTGACTCCCAGCCCTGCTTTACTAAAGGTAGTCTAGTTATGTACATACAACCAAGAACAACCTTCAGCCCAGGAGTTATACTTTTTTTAAAAAAAGTTGAAATATGAAAAGGCAGGAACTAAGGCACAGAAAAGAGAATATCATTTTAATTAGATGAGTCAAGAATGCAGGCATGGACTGTCTTTATCAGACTTCATGTTGAATTCAGAACTATGCTTTCCACTACTATATCCAAAAAAATCCTCATTTTTAAGCATGTTCCATCACTCCCGTTTGACCAACTGTTTGCTCAGCAGCTGTATCTAGCTCCTGCCTATAGAGGTTTTAGTACGATTAAACGATGGCTCAGACAGTAACTTGCCAACACACTTATTCTTGCTCTGTGCATAAACTGAAGACAAGACAGCCATGACAATCTAGCCTTGATTTAATGATTTCTAGCCTATATTTCAAGGGCAGTGGGAAGATAGCAAAATGTTAGGGGGCGGGTGGTTTTTTCTTTTGTTTTTTATGGTGTCAAGGATAATAACTTATTATTGCAAAGACAGAAAATTTGTATTTCTCTCAATAAACAGGACTGCATTACTAAACTATAAAGCCAAGAAGAGTCATATAGTGTGAAAATATGCAGGGCAACAACAGCTGTTAGTCATTATTTTCTCCTTATCCTTTCAACACCTCTGTTTCAGTTTGCTCTCTAATGGGTAAATCACACTTTCTCCCTAGGACATTTCTCATTTGAGGCAGGTACTAAAAAGAATCCTGAGACAATTAAGAGTCATTGGCCAAAGACACCCCTTCTTTTGTGGCTTTTACTGTAGACTCTGAAACTAATTTTTATGCTTTATCAAACAGATAAAGCTGATGTTGTGTTCTCTTAGTCCTCTGTCACTACTAATGTGATGGAGGATGTTTCTGCTTTTCTTCTTTAGACAATGCACCTAGTCTCTATTCTTTTTTTTTTCTTACACAGGCTGTGTTATATTTCTCAAAAGAGAAATACCAACTACAAAAATTATTGCTCTCACTTCATTTAGGCAAAAGAAGAATCTACCATCAGACAGCTTTTAAACATCTGTTTTATGCTTTCCTTCATCTGACAAGGTTTCACAGTAGCCATTTGGAAACACAGAAAAAATAGATACAATTTTGCTTATGACCAAGCTCAACTTATTGCACAAGCTACTTTGCTCTGTTCTCCATTTCTAAACAGCAAGATGAATATTTGGGGAGTTTGAGCCTTTTGTTCACTCTGATTTTAATTAATCTGACTGTAGGCCACAGTGAAAATGAGGCAGGAAAAAATGCAAACAGCTACAAACATCACAGTGCAGTTAAATTACTCCAGAAATCTTACTCTCTTAAACAGTTAACTCTAATGTTCTACTAACTTGGGCTTTTCACTGTGAAATATTTTCCTTTAATAACTCTAAAAGTCATAATAATTGTTAATTTTTCCAAGTGGTCAAATGGCAGAAACCTCCAAAATGACAGAATACATCCACTGATGAAGTCGGAATGTATCATGGCATGCACAAGCTTAAATAAATGCACTCTTCCATCTCTTTGTCTTTCAAAGTAAGAGGTTGCTTTTCTTCAGAAAGACAATTCAGTCTACATGTGCTTTTGACTTAAAGATCTGGAAAAAAAAAAGCTATTAATCTAATGCTACTAATCTGTTTACATTTCCCACACAACTCCTAATACGTAACATCTTTTACAAGGTGTACTGCTGGAACTATAAATAGTGAAACGGATTGTGCTGAAGATATGGTGGGGAAGGCACAAGGAACCTACCTGCAGCTATTCTTGGGCAGTGCTAAGGTAGACACACTCCTTATGGCTACGTTCAAAAAGGCAAAATATTATTCCAAAGAGTACAGTGCCTCAGTCTTTGCGGTGCCTCAGTAAAGGGAGGCTTTAATGGGCCAATAAATTACCTGGGTTTGAAGCCTTCCTTTAGCATCTAGGGCAGCTCCATCCCACCAACCCTCCTAGCTTCCCCAGGGCTGATGCTATTACTGTTTACTAGCTCTTATATACGATCACTCTGCTGTTGATGTCCCCCTCACGTGCATCAGTGATTGCAATCGCAGAAAGAAAAGGGGAAAAAAATATAAAATGGAAATAAAAATAAGCTCCCTTGATACCGGGGAGCATGGAAACGGTACAAGTTTGGCATAAAACCTCGTGCGTGTAGCAACAGCATCAGATGCTGGCAGCTGAATGAAGGATCAGTAGATGGAAAAGAATAAAAGAAGGCACGTTTCCTCGGTAAAAATACTCCACACACACACACACAAAAAAAAAAGCCACTATGCTAAGTAAGAAAGCAATGTTATGTTAGGGGGAATATGTCACGGAGTGTATTGGGGGGTGACGCGTTATGAAATAAGGACCCCTCTATGGAGCGTCATCCTCTCCCACCACCCCAGGGTGAAATTCCTTTGTCTGTGGCTGCGCACCCCGCGTGGGTGCCGCGGGAATCGCCCCCCACCCCAGCCCCGCTCCCGCCGGCTCGGACGCGGGCAGCGGCGGGCGCTACCGGCACCAGCGCGGACCGCAGCGCCCGGCGGCGCGGAGGCGCTAGCCCTCCCTTCCCGCACGCCTTGCCTTGCCGCTTGAGGGGATAAACAAACACGGTTTTAACAACAAACGGCCGCGCTTGCGGCAGCTCGACCCCCGCCGTCGGGCCGGGAGAGCGGCCCGGGCACGTCCCCGGTGCTGCCTCACTCTGCGCTCGCCGCCACCCCGCTCCGTTCCCACAGCGGCTCCCCCCCCCGCGCCTGCCGGCAGCAGCCATGTGTCTGCTCAAGTGCGATTAACACCGACTTGCCAAATCCCCCCCCCGCCCCCGGCCATTTGGGACATGCACGCGTCCGCGCCCCGTGTTTACACAGCGGCGCCTTCGCGCGGAGCCTTTTTGTTGATGGCGCTGGCAAATGAGCCGGGGGAGGTGGGCTCCGCGGCGCGCAGGGGCCGCCGCCGGCTATAAAAGCCTCCGGGCCCGGGGCGGACAGGGCTAGGCGAGCGGCCGTGGACCGGCGGAGGATGGAGGGCGGAGGGATGGGGTGCGGATGTCCCCGCCCGCCCTCGGCGGAGCTACCGCCCCCCCCGCAGGGGTACTCGCCCTTCTCCTCCCGGTGCGGGGCGCGGCCCGGCCCCGCCGTAACGGTCCTGCCCTTGCCCCGCAGGTCTGCGCCCTTCTGGAGGCCCTGGGTGCCCGCGCCGGGCGAGGCGGGCCGGCGGAGCGGCAGCGGCCCCGCCGCGGTGAGTGGGGTGGGGGGTCGGATGGGGCGCGACGGAGCAGAGCGCCTGCCGCCGGCATCGCCGTAGTAACGTGTAGGCAGTCCCGGAGGGGGGGCGGCGGGGCGGGGGCTGCTCGGGGTGGGCCCCCCCGAGGGCTGGGTGCCGTGCCGGCGGGGTCATCTCTGCATCTCTCCTCCCCAGCCTCACAGCCCCTGCGGGCTCGCGGAAGCCTCCCGAAAGCTGGCTCAGTACACGCACCCCGTCAGGTAAGTGGCTGCCCCGGGCCGCCGCCGGTTCCCGCTGGGGAGCGCCGGGCACCCGGTCCCCTCGCCGCCGGGGCCTCTGGTGCTGTGCAGCCAGGAGGGAAGAGTCCCTTGCTCGGCACGGTAACGCCGGGCTGGCCAAGAACTCGCTCCCCCGCCCCCTGTGTTCCCACCCATGTATTTATGTAGATATTAAAGTGCCTTCGGAGTGATTTAGCCATCTAAGTGCTTTTGAACTGAGACATCAAATGGGCAAATGATTGCCAGCTCTTGTGGATTTACCAGATCTTTAAGACGAGATGTTGACGTGCTTCTGTGGGACTCGGATATGTTGCACAGTTATGTGGGGCTTTTTGTGGTGGCAGAGTTGGCTGGAGCACCTTGCTACTCGTTTCTGTGTCCAGGATTAAAAAAAAAGAGGGGGGGTTTAGTTCCTAGGCTGTCTTGCTGTGCAAACCTCCAGTGTCCTCCTGGTGCAAGGAAGCAGGTGCAGGCATGGGAAAGAGTGGTATGAACTGATTAAGTCAGCATTGCCAAGAAAAATACGTGTGTAACTACTACTTTAATGATGAATGTAATGATAGTATCTGCACTGTCAGTTCTGAAAAGGAAATAAATACAGTTGAATCTGCAGGAGAGCCTGTGTTCAGAAGTACTAGTAGGTATTGCAAGGTGCTTAAAGTAATTGCACAGGTAGTTCTTCCAGATAAGATGCAGCTTTCTCTCAGATCTAGGCTCTGATCTTTCAAATACTGATGCATGGCCTATCTAAGCAATTGCATGGACTCTGACCTTACTGTGGCTGCTCCCGTGCATAGGTATGAGTGAGTGCTGCAGGCAACACTGGGAATGGGGAGATGTTACAAAGCCAGTGTCAGTTACTCTGTGCTGCAAAGGAAGCAGGGTTCTGTTAAACAGTAGCCTAGAAAGCACTTTTGTAATTGCTAGAAAACTATCTAGTTCTGTTTCTTAATGTATTTCTATTACAAACAATCTGTAGTCAGCACTTCATTATGTTGCAATGTGCTAGTTCTTGGGACTGCTATTGCTTGTTTTTTCCAGCTACTTCCAAACTGTAAGCAAAAGAGGATGCTAGGTGAAAAGGAACTGTGGGGTATATTAACTGCAATATATTATCTCACTAGCTGATAGCCCTTGCTACACCATGATATTATCTGCAATTTTTATGTTATTTTCTAGATACAAACCAGCCTACTTTAAAATATAGACCCATGGGGTTTCTTCTGTAAGGAGTCTGGATGATTCCTCTTGAAAAGACAGGAGTTTGGGGTGAAATCCCAAGGTCTGATCCCCTTAGACCTTTAACATTCCTTCCACTTTGAGATTTGTCTCAAGACCATTGTAAACAATGACTTAGGTTGGGGACCTTCAGCAACAAAACTACTAATTTAATCCAAATATATTTGGGATCCTGTTTGACACCCATTATATTCCCTAGGAATAGTTCTAGTGAGGGCAGTATTAGTTGTTGGATCAGATTCCCAGGTAATACTGGTATTGTGGTACTGGAGTGGTAAGTTTCAGATGCAGTGGATCTTGCCCTTTCGAGTAAGTTTGCCACAAAACTAGTGCTTTAAGTGCATCTTTAGCTCTTCAGATGAAAATACAGACTCCAGAAAATATTTTTTTCTATTTAAATATAGAAAGCAAAGCAGTTTCACAATTGAGCACGTGAGGAAAAACTCTGTAGGCTGCTTAACAGAACTTCACTACTGTTTCTTGTCTGTCAGCCTCCAATTAAAATATGTAATAACAATAAGCAAACCTATTGTATACTTGTTTCAGACTATTTTGGCCCAAATCAAGGTGCTATGATTACTTATATCAGGAAGCTGAAGCACTTCTGAAAAACTTTCCAGTTCAAGCTACGATTTCCTTTTATGAAGACTCTGACAGTGAAGATGATGAAGATGAACTGGAACAAGATTCAAGAACAGAATCAGATTGCTGATTGCAGGAAAGGCCAACACAACTTCTAAGACTTAATTTAAACGTAATATAAAAATGTATTATAATATTTTTAAATATAATTTATTTGTACGTAAGTTATTCTTAATAAAATTCAAATGTTTTGTAATTTTATCTGAGCCTTTTTGTTCTATTCCTGGCCTATTTTAGGCAGGGGAAGGTATTGATTAGTATTTTTTTTATCTGAGGTCCTGTATTCTGTAGACCATAACTTGCATATCAATTTTAGGAGCAGAGAACAGATGCCTTGCTTTAAAGGGCTCTATGGTTATGTGACTTCCTCCAAGTTTGAGGACACAAGGAAAGCTTTTTCATTGTGACTTCATAGGCTCCATGTGGAAGCACATCAAGGAATCATTGGATTAAGTATTTTAATGCTGTGCCTGCTGTTACAATGGAGTTTCAAACATGGAAAAGAGAAATTATATACCTGTTTTCCTGATTGAGAAGGGTCCAGATTCTAGTCTAGTTTTTGCTTTTAAAGGAGTTGCTGTCTCATGTACATGAGCTGTATTGATATACCTAAATACAGTATGAAATTTTCAGTTGTGTTTGTAAAGTGGACATCAAGAAATGAGGAAAAGGTTTAATGTGAGTTGTTTTGATTGTGACTTTGATAAGCAAAGTTTGGTACCAATCATCATGCAGGCCAAAGCCCCTAAAGGATCAACAACAAAAACATCCAAAACTTTAATGCAAATGCTAGTGCCTGTCAGGTACAGCCCATGTCCATGCCAGACGCTGTCCTTGCCTGGGTGCTCCGTGTGCGTTGCTGCAGGCTGGGCAGGCTCTGCGTGTCCATGGCACCCCTAGAGCCCTCACCTCTCCTGCCGGGGGCCTGGTGCAGCTGGGCAGGAAGGAGCGGGTCCTCGCACACAGCCCCGCTCACCATTTTACCTCCAGAGCGTGGGCAGCAACAATAACGCCCGCTATAATAACCTTCGCGCTCGAGCACCATACCTGGCGCTGGGAGACCTGGATTTAAAATCGGCTTCAGTGCAAAGGCAGACAAAAAGGTGGACGCGGTACACGGCGCTCTCTCCTCAGCACCATCCCGCGCTGCCCTGGGGTAGGGGGGAGCCCGCCATGGCCCTGCGGTGGGACCCCGCGGGCCCGAGATGGCAGCAGGGACATCCGCTCCCAGGCGGTTTCCACCGCAGACTCCCACTAGGCGACGCGGCCGGGCCGGAACCGGTAAGCCGCTACCGCGCCTGTGCTCCGCCCGGGCCCGGGCCCCGCCCGCTGCCGCGCCTGCGCCCTGTGCCAGAGCGCTCCGCCCGCCGGGGCGCAGGCTGCGGCCCGGGCCGGCAGGATGCTGAACGTGCCCCCGCAGGCTTTCCCCGCGTCCAGCTCCCAGCAGCGGGTGGCTGCAGGCGGCCGCGCCAAGGTAGGGGCAGCTCGGCCGCCGCAGGGGTGGGGGTCAGCCGTTAGCCGGCGTTGGGGCCTTCCCGGCACCGCGGTTCAGAGCCCTGTGGTGCTGCTTATGCCCCGGCTGCGGGGCTGCCGGTAACTGTCGCTTGGTGCGGGGGAGGAGGGTGCGGGCTGAGGCCTTGGCCCGGTGGGGTCAGCGTTTTCCCCCGCTTAGTTTCGGCCGGCTGCGTGGCCTGGCCCCTCTCGGCGGAGCTGCTGTGGTTTGCCGGTCGGTTCCCTGTTGCGACTGAGGCAGGACTGCGTCTGTCCGCTTCCCTCGAGAGGCCTCGTACTCCGGCAGCCGCCGAGGAGAGGCGGTGGCTGTGGCAGGGCCCCGGGTGGGGGGCTGGCTCTGCTGCGTCGCTGAAAAATACTTGGTACTTCTCGTTTTAGAAGGCGGTGGTGATAAACACTTCCTGCTCTGCCTTCCCAGGCTGTCTCGGGGTTCCTCCTGTGCAGAGACAGAGACTTTCAGCTTGAAATTACTGCACACGGTTTATACTTTATATGTTGGGTCTTCATCTTTGGAGTGGTTTGGGGGCACTTTGTGTCTGCAGACCTCACTTGGGAAGCAAACTTGTACTGAGACTAAAGTAGCATCAAGTGATGTGGGGCTATGTTCTCTTTAGTTTTTGCACTTGTGGTTTTGCTGCAGTTTTGTAAGACCACAATTCTTTAACCCTGTTTCCTGCTGTTAGAGTTTGGATCAAAGGGCTTCCCAGTCTGTGGTGCTGTGGAAAAGGAAGGTGGTAGACACCGTTCGGGGCTGGCCATGGCTAATCCATCCCTGCTATGCTAGAAGATTTCAGTTCCAGCTTTCCCTGGGTGAGATTTCCAGTTGCTGTAGGGCTTGCAGAAAGTCTTTATGAATGCTGTGAAGGTGAACTTCCCTACTTTGTCCTACCTGGCCGTGATTTTCAAATCTTTGTTGCTCGTAGGTTTCCAGGCCATATCTCAAGTGATGCTGATAAAAACCTTTTACTGCCACAGTAGGACTTGGTATCTGCCATTTGCTTTGGGAAGAGTTGTTTGTTGATGTTTGAGAATTACCTTGTGTGGGTTACTAGATAGGATGCTTCCTTAAGCACCCTTACTGCTGAGTAGGGCTCTCAAATATCAGTGAAGAATATGGGTTGTGTTATTTCTTGTTTGGTCAGAGACCTCCTAGGGAGCTTAGAAAAGTGTATTGAATAGCTCTTTCTTCTTTTAGAGTTTAATAATGTTTGTACATTTGTTATTTTTCAGGTACCTTTAAAACCGGGAAGGAGTCTTATGGATTGGATTCGGCTAACTAAAAGTGGGAAGGACTTGACTGGTTTAAAAGGGAGGCTAATTGAAGTGACCGAAGATGAGCTTGCTAAACACAACAAAAAGGAGGACTGCTGGATATGTATAAGAGGTTGGTTGCTATGATGTTGCTTCTGCATTTTTTGCCTAGCTTCTCTCTTCTGTATTAAAGAAGAAGCAACAAAACCCAAACAACAACAAAAGGCACACCCCAAAACAAATTATGTGCCTTCTATGTTTAGGCAAATTGTAATCTTGACATAATTGGACACAAGTTTGTTTAAGTTAGTTTTTGTGTCACAAAGATTTTTTTCTTTGCTTTCAAGCCTTTCTTAAGAAGCCTTCCTAATAGGCATATTTTACATCTATCTTATATCTGCATATGAAAATAATAAAACACAAGATTGTAGATGATGCCTCAAACTACAAATGCTTAGTAAGAGTAACACATTGAAAATTCTGACATGTACTTACACTCCTCAGTCTTGGAGAGTTTATTATCTTTAGCAGTTAACTATTTTTAGTGATTGCTTTAAAGCATCTAGAGTCATCTAAATATTAAAAATGTTACTTAAACCTATAGAATGATCTTTGGGAAATAAGCGTGCAACCCCTTGTATTACTTCATAAAACCTAATAAGGCAAATGACAGTTGCCACACAGAGCAATTGTAATCTCTATCTAGCATAACAAATATCTATGGTAACTAAGCCATTCTATTTATGTTATTATTTTTATGAAATTTTAGCTCAGAAGTTGAAAGTATCGTATGTTCTAAGTTAACAATGTGTGAAAGGTCATTTGGAGCAGTAGCCTTAGCTAGAAGAGTATTTTCAGTGCTGAAAATGAAGTTCCTAGTTGTCTTACAGAAAGGAGTAAGATGTTTGCTCTCCAGTTTTAGAGGCTAAAATACATTAATATCGCCTTAAACTTGTTATAAGATAACAACACTTCTACGAAGGCAGATTAAGAAGATCAGAGTAGCTAATGTGACATTTCTTTAGGAAGAGTGGTTCATTTAGTGGTAACCTTGATCTGGTAAGGAACAGCACTGATATTTGACATAATGTCATCTCTGAACTCCAGCAGAATAAAGTTAAGAATTTATGAGGGCGGCTGTGTTTTTTTTTTTCTTGGGTGTTAAAGGGGATGAGAGTGAAAATAAGGGTAAAATGTCATTCAGTACTGACATTTGAACAAAATAATAGGATTGTTAATGCTTTGTGTGCTGCTCTTGCATATGCTGGCAAAACTAGTGGGAGGAGAGCTAAAGAAACTTATTTACTGTGGAGGTCTTTTTTTTTTTTTTCTCCCTTAAAAAGGGACATCTACTACTGCAGACAAAATCACTGCTTAAAATTGCTTCTGTTTTGGTTTTAATCTCTTATTCCTCCTAGACTGCATCTCTGAGGTTGGTTTTTACAAGAACTCCATCATTCTGCTTCTGTATCTGTGTTTACATTTTTCCATCTCTGCCTTTTCTTTGTTCTAGAACTACTAATGAAAAAGACCAGCCTAACTGAGAATCCTGGTAGATTACCTGTAGACCTGATATGTGGACAGGTAGTAAAATAACATCATTGTGGAAAAGCTAAATGAGGTCTCTGCATTGGTAGTTAGACAGTCTCTGTAAGATAGAGCAGAAATTGGTAAGACGAACGTGAAGTAGATCAGGACATAACTTTGTTCAAAACCCCTATATGATCATCATCAAAGAAAGCTGTCATATAGGCCACAAATTTATAGAAAAAGTGGGATGTCAGGGGGGTTGGAAAAAAGTGTGAAGGGTATATAAATGAGATTTCTTTCGCTCCTGCAAGTTTGATGGTAAATTGGACGTTTGGCTAATGTTTGGAAGGTCCTAACTGTAGATAGTTACTTACATTTTATTGTGTGCAGTAATCAGTGCTGCACACAAGATGGCATAGTGAATACATTTATCAGTAGGTCAGCTCAGTGAAATATGCAAAGATCCTTCTTTTGTTGTCTGGGATGGTTGTTCTTAGGAACTAGGATAGTCCCAAGTATGTCTCCTTCCTGCCCAGTTCTTAATTCTGCCTCTCCTTCTGAAGTAATTAATGTACACTTCTTAATGTGTTAAAAGATTGTTGTGAAAGCACTGGCACAGTTCTGCTTCTGGTAGCTTCCTGTTTTGATAATGTTATATATCTTTAAATATTCTGCTAGGTAGGGCCTGCAACAGTCCTCTAAGCAGCAATATGTCTGTAGTTAAATCTGTTTATAACTGCATTCTCCAGGCTGTAATTACGCTGGTTGCCTAGCAACAATAATTAGACTTTATTATTTCAGACCTATGAGGAAGCGTTGTTTTATCTCCCCGGAAATACTAAGAATAGTACTCGTGTAGAAAGAATGCTGAGCCAAATTTGATACCCGAGCTGTTAGCCTTTAATGATCATAGGCTATGTTCAGGTTTTTTAGATTGCTGAATCTGAAGAATGGAAGTTTTGTTGCTGATGGTAGTGGTTTTTCCTTATGGGAAACAGTACGTTTCAGTTGGCGTTTTATTCCATAGGTGATGGGTGCTAGGGAAACAACTGTGACAGCACTTTAGGAGTAACTTAATTGGAAGGGAGAGTGAAAACAATTCCCTGTGCTAGCTGGCTTGATTTTATGTCTCTCTTTAAACCAGCCTCTGGTTCTTTTACCCCCTAGCTAGGATACATCATGTTCAGCTTTAAGGGTTTATTTTGTTAAAGTCTTAACCCTGCAGGTTTCTCCAGATGTTTGCTAGGAAAAGTGGCGTGTCATTGTAGGATTGGCGCCTCTATGTAATAATGTATGTCTTGTGCTCTATATGATTGTGTAACTCATGTTTCTGGTTTTGGAAAGTCATACTGTTTGTTCCAATCGTGTCTACTGTTTGCCATTACACTGTTTAATATGCAGTAACCTTTCGGCTGGTTTTGGAGATAGGAGTGCTGGTAGCAGTTGTAGAAATGCTGCTCACGTTTCTTTATTCTGTTTTCTGCAGGATTTGTATATAATGTCACACCATACATGGAATATCATCCCGGGGGTGAGGATGAACTAATGAAAGCAGCAGGAACTGATGGTACAGATCTCTTTGATCAGGTGAGAACAACTGGCAGCAAATGACACTTGCTCACTGAAAAGTATTTTGAAAAATGCATGTTTTCTGATTATTTTTAGGGCATTCCAGTGGAAAAGATGATTTGATATTTTTCAGGTATAGGGAAAGGCAATGGGTTACTGCTCAGAATGGCTCTTATGTGTGCTGAAAGAGGCATATAGTGTAGTTTAAACTTGGTACCAAAAGACAATAATGAAAATGTCACTTTATGTTGTTGGAATGATGCTTCAATTTGACCATTTTATTAAATTATTTTTTTTAGCAGAAATAACAATAAAGCTAGCAACTACTAGAGATACCACCTTCTTAATAAATTACGACAGCATTTAATTGCTGTTTGAGAGGCGTTTTCTTCTCAGAACGTTCACTTTTTGAAAAATGCTTGTGGTATTCTTTTGATTATTAACTTGGCTGCTGCATTATCAGTGAACAAAGTACTAAGGAAAAATGCTGGGGCTGCTACTAACTGATTGTGAACAAATCACAAGATGACAGTTGTTCTCTTCCTCGTTTACCATTTCTTTAAATGTTTTGAAAAGACTCAGAAAATAAAAGCTCTGCAGAATGGGTGTACTTTCTGTAAGGTATCACTTGCAAACCTGGTACTGTAAAGGATGAGTCGCTGAGTTGGTATTTTTTAGAAACAGGCATTCTTTGAGTCTCCTTGGCTCACAAGGTTTGTCTGAGAAACTGGGAAAGAGCGGAAAGGAAATCTCCTCTGTTTTTCAAAGGAAATCTTGATCTCTTTACAGTTCATGCATTGCAGTATTATGCCTTTATTTTTGCAAAATGTTTTTAACAATGAGTGTAAATAAATATTTGTTAATAGCTTTGTTAAGTTTATCTTTGGTTAATCCTTTCACAAATGAAGTGTTGGATTCAGGCATAAACCTCTGGTTTCAAGAAATTTGGAATTTATCTCCTAAAAGTTCATCCAGTATCGAGTTGTGGCCTTGGAATTCTGTGACTGTATCACTGTCAAGTATTGTATGATGTACTTGGAAACAGAAGTCTTGACATCAGGAATATTTGGGGAAGCCCCTCAAGTTGTTACTAAATTCAGATACATACTTGCTACCTTTTTTTTTTTTTTTAGTTTATTTTCTCATGGGAGTGAAAAGCAGTGTTTAGATCCTTAAAATATGCTGTTCACATTTTTGTTTCTGGCTGATGTCTTTGCTGTTCTGGAGGCATTTCTGTTGTTATCCCCTGTGCCTTAGCATTATGTCTCTGTGGGATACTGATCTCTTTAAGAGTCTGGTAGTTTGCTAGTCTTTCTCAAATTTCTGGAAAAAATAACTGTCATTCAAAATCCTTCATTTCTTTATTATCTGTATATGAGGAAACTACAACTTGTGGATGGTATTCTTTCTCTCATCTCCTTAGCTTGTCCAGTTTAAAGTTTTTATTTTTAAATCTCTACATACCATTCAAATTTGTCATGCAGCACTTTGTTTCCTTGTCTCTTCTTGTGATGTTATTCTGGATGCCCTTTCAGAAATGGCTTTTCTGCCATTTCCTCTGCAAGTTCTCCAGTTCTGGTCTGTAAAGCTACTGCTTTTTCTTCACTTCCATTTGACTTTCTGAAATAAGTAATTTCCAAATAATTCAGTGATAGTAAGACAGAAACAAACAGAAATATACCAACTTGGTAGGAGGTGTTTGTGTGTCTAAACTACTATTCTTCATCTTTGTGTCCTTCCCCTCGCTTGTATCTATCAAGACTAATTACCCTTGTTGTAAAGACAAGGTCTTTATTCTGTTAATTGCGTACCATACGTCATAAAAATGCTCTTCTGAAATATTTTCTGTAGCCCAAGATTATGATGTTCAGATACTGCAAAGCATAAAATGAAGTTGTTAAACTATTGTCACTTTTTCATGCTACTATTTTTTTCATTTAATTACATGCTATCTGTAATAGAAGTAAAAAACAGTACTGAAAGATAGAATGATGAGTGTCTGTTTAAAAAAAAAATCAGCTAAATGATTTACATTAGCCACTGTACAAAAATGAACTTTTCTATTTCAGTGCATGGAACAGCATAGTAAGAATGACAAATTTTGTGAAAACCATTTTTGTTAATACAGGTTCATCGTTGGGTCAATTATGAATCGATGCTGAAGGAATGTCTTGTTGGGAGAATGGCTGTCAAGACTATTGCTGCTCCAAAAGGTGAGGTTTTTCAGAATGAAATAATTTAGTTTATGTTTTATTCTGAAGCTGTCTGGAAATCATGAGAAATCTTAAATCATCATATTTAAGAGAGTTTCTAATCTTGCATAGAGATGAAGGCTGTTGCATATATTCAGTCTTTTTACAGCAGATACCTGAAGATGAAACTATTTTATGCATGAAGACTTTTAGAAGTAATGTTCTGCTACATTTCTTCATTTGTTTTTAGTCATCAGAAAACAGACACGTGTCTGTGTATATATAGAAATATTTTTTTTTTTCCCCAAGATCCCTCTTTGTCCCCTGGGATCAGAAGAAGAAACTGTCATAGGCAGCTCTCTAATCTTGAAATAAAAGTCAATATTTTCAGTCCAATCACTTCAGCACCAGAGATAGGTCTGGCAAGTTGTGTACGTATTGAGATATTTGAATCCACTTTAAGGACAGATATCCTTTCCAGAACACTTTATTGGGTCCTTTAGTTTGAAAATTTTGCTGATACAACAGACTCCTCTGAGCCAGGACAGCAAGAGATGTAGTATATTGTCTTACAATGCTGGTGATGGTTTCCAGAGACTTTAATCTTCCATATTTGTTTTGGTTAGTAGGCCACAGCAAGAATTTCCTGTACCTAGGAAGCAGACATTATTACTGAAGATTGACCCTTAGAAAAACTGCAGTGAAAACATGAAAGAATTCATGTTTGTAACTATTTTTCTCAGATTCTGAGGCATCCTTTTCAGCCATCTATTGTAGCTCTTCAACTTCTGACAAGGTGCGCTGCATACCTGGTTAGCACTTAGATCACATTGCCCAACAGTTAGATTGAGTTTGGTCTGTATGTGAAGAGGAATATTGCACGTTGCAGTGTGGAGCCTTTAAGGTAAATGCTGCAAAATGTGAAGAAACCTTGACAGCATAACTGCTTTGTGGAGTTGAGGTGTTAAAGATAACTTTGTCAGCTGAGTTAGAAATTTAAAAGTAAACCTGACTCTTGCTGATTTCATTAATCTAACTTTTCTGCAACTGAAAGGAATTCTTGTGACAGCCAGTCAGTAAAAAACAAACATGTCTTTGCCCTTGCCAGCTATGACAGTCCATTTTCTACTGTTTGCTTTTTCTTCTACTTTCCTCTGTAATAGGACTGCTCTATCCATTTTGCTGTAGCAAAATTTGCAGGATAAAGGTTGCCAGCTGTGTAAGAATGGTTCTGTTGCATGTGTCTGTTTTGGCCATTTTGGGGTTAAAAAAATGTGATTTCATTAATTAAGAATGAAACTCAGTAGAGACTGGATTTGCTGAAATTCCTTGTAAAATTCTCAGAGTTTACTGTGATTCCTAGTAGGCTATGTATTCTTCTGTTTTGAATAGTTAGTTATGAAAAACATGATTGACTAACTTTGCTATCGGCCAGCAATAATTCTTGTCTTGCATCCTTCCAGAAGACTGTGTTCAGTCAAGTTTGCATTTGAAAATGGAAGAATAAAATACAGAGTTAAGGTGCATGTTTTTGAATATAGGATTAAATGGGCCCGTAGGTGTAGAGGAAAGACAGGAATTCAAATTATGGAATGCATTGATTGCATTTTGTGGCAGAGGTTAAGTGTTTGGCAATAGGGCAAGCATCGGTGCTTGCTGTTTGGTGCAGTCTCAATACAGATGTAGGCTTGTTGAGGCACTGCTGGAAGGTTTGTGGTTGTTTAGCTTAGTTTCTGGTGTTCTGGTGGTTTTTTGGAAGGTTGTACAATTATTAGCTCACTGAACTGTTTAAGGAAGCTGAAGCTTGTCCTTGTGTACTCAAGGTTTTTTTTAAGGAGAGTCTTTTGAAGTTGCTAATGATAGTGTTTTGCCAACTTGTATTTTGGGAATGCTGCTTGATGGTATGGTGGGAAATTCTGAAGTGTCCCTTCTGTGATGTTACAGAGCAGTGGAGCTGTGCGCTGAAATGTGTAGTGTTTGTATGTGCTGAGAAGGCCAGTGCAGTACCCAGGCATGTAAGAGATTATTTCAGTGTCTCCCTTCTCCTTCCATCTCCCTCAGCAAACCTGTACAGCATTAAACTGCTTGACTTCCCATCAGGGTACTCAGCTGTAAACATTAGCACAGACATTACTTTGTCTGGTACCCTTTTCTGCTGCTAATTTTTCTCATAGATGTATCTTAGTATCTATGTTCCTCTGTTACTTAAGTGGTAACATAACTTGGGAGTTGGAATGTATGTTGTGTTATTGTTAAGTCAGTGAGATTAGGCTGAGAACTGTGGTGTCGTATGAGGAAGAAAGGTAGAGCTGTGTCATGGAAATGCCTCAAACCGTCCTTAAATTTGCAATGCCAGTTTCAGTGCCGTGCGCTAAAATGTACTGAAATGAGAGTAGACTTTGGAACACAAAAATTATCTTTAATCAGAAATTACTTTTTGTGAATGACTTGCCTATCCTGGCAGAAAGCTTGAAGTAGTGTGTAGCAGAATACACAGACAGATACAGCCTCAGCCAAAAATTTTGGGTGAACTGTCCTGTTCATCTTGTGGAGTGTTTTGTTTTCACCTTTTAGAGGCACAACACAAAAGCTTCTGATGAAGGCAATTCTTGGTCAGCTCTGAAGTTGTTTTGCAATACTGTATGCTTGGTGCTTTGTTCTAGGAGCCATTCCTTCATTTCTCTCTCAGTGGCATTTTTTCTCTAACTCTGGCTGCTGTGATGCACAGCACTTAGAGGAATTCAGAAGAATAGGGGAGAAACATACACATTTTGGTTTTCATAAAAGGCAGCAGGATAAACACGTTGGTTTCTCCTATTTCCCCAAACCTGGCTCCCATAAAGGAGGATATAAAATGGGCCTTCATAATAGGATGTTCCAAGATATGCACGTAGAGAAGGCAGAAGGGGACCGGGATGCACCCAGAGGACTAGTTTTCCCACAGATTTGCTATGAGCAGCAGCAGGATATGTGACTGAAAGAGCACAATGCCTTTCCCCCAGAATTGAGCACTATATATGTGAATTGACACTATGTAATTCACCTGCTTGGTCTTTATCTTAATTTTTCCTGCTAATGTTTGTTTCTTTGTTGGGAGTAGTTGCAGCATACTGTACATTTAATGAAAAACTCAGATAACTTGTCAAATAAAACCATTTGACAGAAGGAGCTTCTAGGAAGATTTTCTTTTTACTGGATTTCTGCCAAGGATTGGGTTTTAGATAGTTGTAGGTCAGATGCAGTGTCTACTACATGTTGTCTTGAGACAAGTGTCATCTAAAGTCTGACAGATTTAGCAAGCTTCTTAGCCTATGAAGTTTATAATTGCACAAGATAATCTGTGATGTTTGTTATGAAGTGCCAGATTAGGGTTCTTGCATTTCCTACCCTTCAGTGCTGTGCACCTTTCATCATTTTTAACATATTTTTTTAAATTTACATAATCTTTTTGAATGGTAATCAGTGGTGCATTTAATTGTGACTTCTTGATGTCTGAAGCATCCTGGTCAATCTATTAATGTTTTGGAAGGTTTATTTGGAGATCCTTATTTTGGCTTATTTCTTTCGCATGATGTGTGCAAGTACTCTGCTGTAACTTTTTACTGTCATGCTCATTTTTTCTTAATGCTTGTAGAGATTTCTTCTACTCTGTCTGAAGAGAAGAAACAGCTTAATGGTAAGTATTCACCTGGAGCAAGGTGAGGAGTGAATCTTAAACTTATTTGAGTATTATTGAATAAGCAGTGTTTATCCAGACTTCTGTCTGTCTTTATATTTGAATGTGATCCTGAGGCTGTAGTGATCTGTGGAAATTCCAGAAGGCAAAATTCTAATCAGGTATTGTGAATTCAATGATTAAAAGTATTACAAGACAGCAGTAGGGTAGTATAGAAAAGGGAGGTATGAGATAGAGAAGCTTTCTGCTCGAGTCAGACAAGATAGGTCACAAATAACTGTGCTATGAAATCTGCTACAAAATTGCCAGGCTTTTTGATCCTTCTTTGTGTTAGAAAAGCTAGGTGGCCATGGGGCTGGAGTAGGAGAGAGAAGACAAAATCTTGGGGAACACTTAGAATTAATAAATCTCTACTAAAAGCTGGAAGGGTCATTACTGGGAAGCAAGTTGAAATGGAGGTGAATTAGCTGATGACAGCATGACGGAACTGCTTGAGATGTAACCGTGAGAGTGACTGGGCTGACAATTGGTGTAGCTCTAAGAGAAGCAAGTGTAGTCCTGGGAATGTATCGGGAGGTTGACGGTAGTCCTTGTAGAGATGGGGAAGCATTCAAGCCTTCCTTGAGTACTGGAGGTAGCTTTGGTTGCTAGTGATTAAGAACTATGCATTTGATTTTGATGCTTTTAGGGAAATGTTACAGACTGATTAGTCATATTAGTATAAGAGGCTTCTTAAAACAATATGGCTTATGAAGTCCCATCAAATAATGTGTGATGGGAGTGTGTTGATGGAGCAAGATGAACACCTGTGAAGGGAAATAATACAATTTGAACTCAAGGCTGACCTATTGGCATGAAAGGGAACAGGTGCAACTCAGTCATGGAAAAGTCTAGGCTGAAACTTTGGAAAAGGAGTCTAGAGCAGTGAAATTTTGGAATGGCAGGAGGAGCAGAAACCTAGATGTGTCTTAAGATTAAGCCACAGAAGTGCTCAGGACAGTGTCCCAGCAAGTCAAGACACAGTGAGGGATAACTTGTTCATGCTTTCTCTGGTGAATTTGAGTTCTCATTTGTTTTCTTCTTTCTCATATTGTCTTCCTTGCCCTCCCTTTGTGTTCTGTAAATGTTGTATTTGACTTCTAAAAGGCAGTTTACCTTTTAGTATGCAGAAGTGTTGAGCTACACAGAAAGTTAAACATGCGTCATATAAAAGTAAGCAAGACTGATTTTATTTGTTCCTGTTTTGCTGTATAGCCTTGTAAGATATTAAGGTAAAATTTGACAGGGTCTGCTGCCTATCCTTTTTTTTTTCTTCAGCAACAAAGAAGTTGCTGGAACCTGTTAATCTTGCTTTGAATGACAGAGGGAATTAGAAAACAAACTCTATTTTATCAGAATGATATCACTAGCAGCTAATAGTCATTAAATACATCATAAATATTTCATATTCAAGTAGAAAACTAATTTTACCATCTATTTCAATGTTGTTCTCCTCTTGGTTATTTTGGTTCATGAATTCCTTACTTTTTGTGCTTGTCTAGCTGTTCGGACCTTTCCTGTGCATCTTTCATATTCACAGTAGATCCAGGTAAAGAGAAATAAGTGATCTTCCCATCTTGCTTCCCCTCATGCTTCTAGCAATAACTTTTCTTGTCCAGATTATGTGACTTGGAGACATAGGAAGTGATTCTGATGGTAGATTCTAACGAAATTGCCAAAATACTGATGCTTGTTGTATTCACTTTACCTGTTTAGCAAGACTTTTTCCAAAATGGGAGAGGTCAGTTCCTGAGGTTACCTTCCATGAGGTTTTTCATATTCAGTTATTGCATCTCAGTGCTTAGCTATTGTAAATTTAAGTCAAAGTCAGACTAGAAATAAGCATCATTGTCTGAAAGGGGGAAAGAGAAGCCTATGTCATGGGCTCTGATTTTTTTGGAAGTTGTTGGCACTAGTGAAGACATTTTTGTCTTATCAATCTAAAATGTAGAAATAATAATTGTATTTGAAGTGTGTCGCTTCAATCAACTTAATGTATCCTTGATTTTTGTGAATTTTGTCAATTGTATGTAATGTTAGGGGCAATTAAAGCTGAAGTTTTCAGAATATATTGCTAGTGATAACAGTCAGCGTGGGTGAAGCCTGATGTGCTCTTCAACATTTGTTCATACTCGAGTTTCAAACAAAAGACGTCAAAATTTCAAAACACTGCCATTACCCAAGCATGCCTAAAAACTTCGTATTTGTTTGAGAACAGAGATATCAAAGACTTATTTTAAAAATTATCTTTTCAGTCTTGCATCTTTGACCTAAACTGAATTTCTCTTTCTTCCAAACTATTATGACGATGATTTCTGTTATATTAATAGTAAAATAAATGACTTGGGCAGTTCCATCATCTGAAAACAAGCTGATGTTTGAGTATATGGACATCAGACCTTGGAAAAACTTACAATGTGGAAAAGGGTGATGGGAGGAGAGTTTGAGCTAAAGTTTCAAGTACAAAAGGCTAAATTTTTGGGTTCAACCAGCTGGAATTCTTTAGCATAAGTAACGTAAGTGTTCCTGTTTTTCTTAGTAATATTTGGAGTTTATGGGTCAGGCTTGTACTGGGCCTTCTAAGAACAAAGCAAGCAATAGGGACAAAAAGCTTTCAGAGAATCCTAAAATAGTTGAGGTTGGAAGGAACATCTGGAGCTTGTTTGGTCCAGTCCCCTGCTCAAAGCAGGGTGAACTTTGATACTAGAACAGATTGCTCAGGAGCAATCCCACCCTCATGGGAAGGGAAGAGGTGTGGCTTTTTGGTTTTTCTTTTGTTGGGTTTTTGTGGTTTGGTGTGGGTTTTTTGGTTGGTTTTTTTTTTCTCCCATATACCTAACCAGAATTTTTGCTGTTACTTGTCTGTTGCCTCTTGTCTTTGTGCTGTGCCCCTCTGAGAAGAGTCTGGCTATCTTCTCTATGCTTCCTTCGCTCTCACCCCCTTCTCTTTAGGTAGTTGAAGACTGCAGGTGGATTTCTCCTTTAGCCTTTTCTTCTGCCTGCTGCACAAACACAGTTCCCTCAGCCTCCTTTCATATATCCAGTGCTCCAGCTGCTGAACATCTCGGTGGCCTTTCCCTGGACTTGATCTGGTATATCAATGTCTGTCCTGCACCGAGGAGCCAAAACTGGACACAGTACTCCAGATGTGGTCTCACAAATGCTGAACAGAGAGGAAGGATCACTTTCCCTGAACTGATTGCTGTGCTCTTGCCTGGGAAAAGTTGGCCTTCACCACCACAAGGAAACAGTATCTACCCAAGTTTGGCTTTTCTGCTAAGTCCCTGGAAGGTTTTCTGCAAAGCTCCTTTCTATCCAGTCAGGCCTCCCACTTGTTTTGTTGCATCAGATTTTTTTTTTCCAGGTGCAAAATTTTGCATTTGCTTTTGAGCTTCATGGAGCTTTTGTCAGCCCATTTTTTCTGTCTGAGTCCCTTTGAATGGTAGCCGTAACCTTTCATGTTTCAGCTGCTTCCCATGATGTGTTCTTGCCCACGTACTTCCTGAGAGCAGGACAGTGTGTGCCCTTCAGGTTGCTGTTGACAATATCAAACAGCATCATCATTCCCTGTTTCTGAGGGAATGCCAGCTGTAACTAGTCACCAGTTGAACTTCGTACTGTTGGTCACACCTTTTGTGACCGTCACTTCTACTAATTTTCCATCCAGAATGTAATCCACCTATCAAACCCAGCTCTTTCCAGTGTGGCTACGAGGATAATGTAAGAAACTTATCACTAGTTTGGCTATCCCATCGGATTCTGCAAAGCAGTTCCCTGAACAAGCTGAAATTTGCTTTCGTGAGATGCAGAATTGTAATTCTGCTGTTCATCCTGGTCACCTTAAACTCCTTCATTTCGTGCCTGCCATCAGCCTTTGGCTTCATCACCAGCTCTTCTTTATTTATGACCACCTTGACCAGTAGAACGCTTTCCTTAATTGGTGCATTGATCAGCTGAATCATTGTCTTTTTATTGCCATGTGACTTCTTGTTTTCTCATAGCATCTTACATTATTCATAATAATTAGTAAATAACTTGGTTTGCCAGAACATTCTATTTTATTGTGGCTGTTCATATGTTTCTGTTGACCTGCAAAAGCAAACAGGAGTGTGTATGTTCATGAATTCCTCTTACCCATGGAGACCAATGTAAAGATGTGGTATATGTCCTCAAGAAAGGCTTAGCCTTTGAGAAGGCTTTTATCATTAAGTGATTGGTTTTCTTTTGCAATGATCTGACTGCTCTGCCATTTAGCTTCCTTGGCAGCTGCAGATGGTGTGTACTTAGGGGTAATTAAGGATTGGAGAATAAGTAATTCCAGTGAGTTTTAATTGCTTTGGGTTAATTCCCCCATCTGGATGATCAAATAGTTTTGACAGATTGGATTAGACCAGAGTGGCTCTTTTTGTTTTTATCTACTTCCCACATGGTGGAGCCATTCAATTACTGTGTTTAAACTTGTAGTCAAACTACAAAACTTACTGCTGTTTAGAAGATAATGATCTATGTAGCTGAGAATTAGTATGTTAATTATTTTATGCATAGCCATTTCAGGTTTGCAAGGTTTGCTTTTGAATGGTCTTGAAACCAGCACTTACCAACTGTTATCTTAGACCTAACCGTGCAATCCCAAGCACGACTACAGGCTGGGCGAGGAATGGATTGAAAGCAGCCCTGAGGAGAAGGACTTGGGGGTATTGATTGATGAGAAGCTCAACATGAGCCGGCAGTGTGCCCTTGCAGCCCAGAAAGCCAACCATGTCCTGGGCTGCATCAAAAGAGGTGTGACCAGCAGGTCGAGGGAGGTGATCCTGCCCCTCTACTCCGCTCTTGTGAGACCCCACCTGGAGTACTGCATCCAGCTCTGGGGGCCCCAGTACAGGAGAGACATGGAGCTGTTGGAGCGAGTCCAGAGGAGGGCCACAAAGCTGATCAGAGGGCTGGAGCACCTCTCCTATGAGGACAGGCTGAGAGAGTTGGGATTGTTCAGCCTGGAGAAAAGAAGGCTCCGGGGAGATCTAATTGCGGCTTACCAGTACCTGAAGGGGCCTACAGGAGAGGTGGTGAGGGACTGTTTATGAGGGAGTGTAGTGACAGGACAAGGGGTAATGGGTTTAAGCTGAAGGAGGGTCGATTTAGATTAGATAGTAGGAAGAAATTCTTTCCTGTGAGGGTGATGAGGCACTGGAACAGGTTGCCCAGAGAGGTTGTGGAGGCCCCCTCCCTGGAAGTGTTCAAGGCCAGGTTGGATGGGGCAACGTGGTCTAGTGGAGGGTGTCCCTGCCCATGGCAGGGGGGTTGGAACGAGATGATCTTTGAGGTCCCTTCCAACCCAAACCATTCTATGATTCTATGATTGTCCAGGAGAACTTCTGCTGTTCATGTGGTGTTACAAATCATATTATAGTTCAGTCTGTGCAGCTTCCTCCATCATGATGCTGTATCACTTTCTTGTATTAAAACTGATGAAGGATTGCAGTTGCTTTTATCTGTCATCTCTGCTCAAGTTTTTGCCAAATATGTTCAGTTTCTATAAGGCCAGAGATTAGTACAGTTGACATTTTCGAAGAGTGACCAAGTGTTGCCTCCTAGCAAAGGCTTTTTCAGACTCTTTCATGTTGTTTAATAATTAAAGCTAGTAGCAGAATTCTGTGAAAATTGCTAGGAAAGTGCAAAGTAGAGATATTAAGGCTGATATCTTTGCTTAACTGACTGATGTGAAATTTTACTTGTGAATTAGGTTAGACCAGACATCCCAAATGGAATTTGTTCATCTGAATTGTATAAATAGTTCTGTTAGAGGAAATTAATTTGGATAACCTTTTTTCCATGCTTCACTATCACAAAATGTGAAAGCACAAGCTAACAACAGATGAAACTGAGACCAAGCTATGTGTACCAGAAGGGCTACATGCGCATGTTCTGTGGCATATAGATCTCTTAATTTCTGAAGTGGAACTTCATGTTCTAGGAGCCTGCTCTCCAAGAGAAAGTGCTGAATAAAAACAAAATTTAAAAAGTACATGAATACTTCTGTCAGCCTGTGGAAATAAAGCCACTAAATATTGTGGACATGTATTTAGAACGCTCAATTTAAAAAAACCTAAACCATCTCTGATTTTGATTTCTATTAAGTGAGCATCTCAGCAAATATTTTAATGACTCTCTGCTCTTTGTAGGTATGCTTCCTGAGAAGAAAGTACTGGCTGCTTCTGCTAAAGATTTAACTCTAAGGTAAACCTTTGTCTTTCACTGTCTGTTGAACATTCTACTTAACAATTCTGTGCAGTTCTTAGTAAATGCTGGCAACTTTTTCCATGGTTAGTTCTTGATGTTTCAGCTAAATGAGTATATATCATTAGCATCATCTTAGGAAAGTTGAGATTCAGGTTTAAACGACTTGCCGAAGCTCCTATTGACCATATAGGCAGATGATGATGCAAAGTTCTTGGCTTGCTCTGTTGTTTTCTAACACTTGCACTGCTTTGCATCGTATGCAAATGTATGGCTTATATTTGCAGGTTGCTCAGCCTTGCTTCTTGAGAAAACGCCTGGAAAGTGACCCCAACTGGGCTGATTTCTTTTTTGACTTTAGTTAATTTGTCCATAAATGTATGAGTTGGCATGCCCTGCAAAAGTACTGAATTTCAAGCTGGAATATATTAAGATGTGATAGCTGTAGTCAAGTTTTTCTACAATACTCAAAGCAGGCCCTAAAACCCCACTGTGATATGCCTGCTGTTGTCACTGAGGTATTGTTTTACTCCATGATGCGTTGAGCCACCAAGGTTCACTTTCTCACTTGGTATCAGAATCTCCTGTGAATGTGTAATCTTTGAGCTAGTTACATGCAGTCATGTAAAATATTGTGTCTTGTGAACAACTGGAATGTGACTTACCTTCTGGAGCGCTCCCCAAACCTTGCTGCCTTTCTTCCTGTGTGTGTCTGGCATGTTCTAGTGTGTGACTGGAAGATGTATAACCTAGAACGTGTTGGGCATCAGGAGTGTCTGCTAGAGGGTGCATCCTCTTTCTCTGCCTTCTTTTCTGGTCCAAGAGTCCAAATAGCAGACAGAAGCGGTTAGGACATTGGGGAAGTGAGAAGATGCGAGGGGTTAACCTTATTGTGAGGACAGAGTTGGCTTTCGCTTGCTAGGATTGCAACCTTCAAGATGCTGGAGTCAGGTGAGAGTTACAGATGTTATATGATGGAGAGCCAGGCATGAGATTGTCAGATGTATGGTCCCCAGGAAAAAGCCTAGAGAAAGGAATAGCTTTTCTGGGGTTGGATGGGTAAGTTACTACTTGGCAAGTGTCAAGGTGATACAAGCCATTAACATTTGAAGACTTTCTGTTTCTTACCCTGGATTTATTACAAGGTTTGGGCAGCTTGGGAACATAGGAGTGTAAAATCTTGATGTGGGGAGATGAAGAGAACTGTGGTTTTATGGTATGTGTGGGGAATCTATAGCTCCTGGATGCCACCCTGGCTGTTTAATAATTTTATCTGGAGTCAAGGATTTGAATCACCTTCTTAGGAAGGTTCATACACTGCAAAGAGGATGTACATGCTTTGTAAGCAAAACCAATGCTATATAATTTTAGTTACAATGTGCTGACTATCAAGATGCATAATTAGACTGTTCTTATTTTAATATTCCTTTCAAAATTATTGGCTCTGGACTTATCTCTTCAAAAAATAGTAAATAATGTATTTGGCTTGTAAATTAATGAAAGAAGCTCTGCTTGAAAACTGCTAGTTAAATATATTTTTGTATGCCCAAAGTAAGTATATATTTTTTCTTTACTGTATTTTTTGTTTTACAGTTATGACTGGTTCCAAACAGATAGTTTGATCACCATTGTCATATATACTAAGCAGAAGGTAAGTGTATTTTATGAAAGAGAGAATTACAAGATCCAGTTGTGATCCAGCTTGAATTCTGGGAAAACTTTATTAATTAATTTTTTTTCCCTTGTCTATGAAAGGATATGAATGCAGAGTTGGTGATAGTTGACTGTCAAGACAAACGATTAAGGGGAGAGATCATTGTGGATGACCACTCATATCTTGTAGAAGTTGGTAGGTGCTGTAATTTTGCAGTTTAAAATACTGAATTTTCATTTTACTTTATTAAAACCCTCTCATCAGACCATATGCATTTTACATATAGTGATTAATATTTTATTCCTCTCTCATTAGAGATGAGTACTTTAAAGTACCTTGATGTCAAGGAATTGTTTATCAACTCACATCTTCATTTGTTTAGTATGTACTTAATTTTTTACATGTGGAATAAGATGTAGTAAGAAAGTGGTGTAAAAGTCCTATAAAATTTTTCTTCAAGTGTGTTTTTGATGGTTATCAAAATGCCCTTATTCAAAAAGGGCAAGTGGAATGATTCAGACAGATGCAGATTGTTAGCTTTACATGAGTGAAGTAATGGGGAAAATGATGCCTTTGTTAATGTTCTGTATTAGACCTGCAGAAGTCACTGGGAGTGATATGATGCATGAGTGAAATTTCGGGGCTGGATAAAGATGCATAGGGTTCTAGGCAACTAATAAGTTCACTCAGTATTTCTAGCTTCAAACTGTATGTATATATGATGACTAGAATGTAATTTTAGTTTTGCTTAAAATAAGAGTTTTTTTCTTTTTATTTCAGACTTAGATCATGCAGTTGAAGAAGACTTGGCTGGTAAGTTCCATCTCTTGCAGCACTTCTGTATCTTTTCTAATATCAGAATGTGGAACTTCAATTTATTTTTCTGACTCATCAGATACTTCAGTTTTGCTTACTACCGGGTTCTGACACAATCAAACGATAACATTGAATAATTTCTTTTTAAAATTGTGTCATTTGGGCCTCCGAAAGTATTGAGTTGGTGCTCTGATCCCTCTGAGTACGACTAAATGTTAAAATAATTAGAAGTTAGTTCCGTTGTGTATTTGTAAACTGTTCTTTGCTTAGACAGTGATTTTCTTGGATTTAATTATTCATTCAAATGGCCTTGAAAAGAAAGGAGGAAGTAAATAGTGGTAGCTACCACTTTCCAATAAATGAAGACTCTGAATTCATGAGCATTCTTTTTGACCAGATGGGCTTTGAAGCTTTTCACACTGTGTTTAGTAAATAAGATACATTAATTATGCATATTAAGTTAGTGTTTGTTGTTTTAAATGCACTGTAAAACATTATAAAGAGATAGCTGGCAGTACATTTAATTTGATAATTTAATGAATTAATTCTGTGTGTCTTGAGAAATGACTAATCCTTCTAAAATTTTATTACAATGGAAGAGTAAAATTTTTTTTTTTTTTTTTTTTTTACAAAATGTAACTAAAAGTAGTGGTATGAAACCTTTTCTCTTCTAGTGAATATTGCTGAAAAAGTTGGGAAAGTAGAGATTATTTTAAAGAAAAAGGATAACATTCATTGGAAAATGCTAGGACAGCCCTTGGAGAGTCATAATACATTTATCAAACGCACGGACAGAGGTGAGCATTTTCATCACCATTTTACCAGTTGTTTTAAGACTTTTTGGAGCCTTTTAGGCATATTTTGTTTCTCCTAGGACTTTCTTTTCCTGTAGTCATACTTCATTTCTTTCAGGAATGTTCTCTGGTCTTGTTGAAAGCTGCTCAGGAATTCTCCTTGAAAGGGTTCGGCTTAGAGGTGTTTTCTTGCTTTGCTTTGTTGGTTTGTTTTGTCCTGCAATAGAATTGGAGGTCTTCCAGGCTTGCAGAAAGTCTGGAAGAACTTAGTAGGGGAAAGTGAAGACTGCTTGAGTGTTGTTGCATCTCACGGCTACCTGTGTGCTGAATATCCTTTCTGGCTGTATGAAAACCTCCAGTAGACCCTGGGGAGAGTGCATGAACTTGTGTCAATCGTTATAGGAGTAACCGTAGTGAAGGAACAAAACCCTCCACTTCCAACTGTTACTACAGACGTAGTAACATCTTTCAACACAGTAATGTTGTTCCAGGGTGCTGGAACAACATCTTTGTAACTTGAGCTATGATTAAACAAAGCACTTCAAGCCATGTATAGGTATCAAAGTTAGCTCTGAATAAGCTGGTATGTCTGCAAGAAGCAAAAGATGTTACCTATGAGTTCCTTTTGTAGTAACAAAATAGTATGAGCTCGATGCAGCACCAAAATGCATTAGGCTGATCAGTGTGATGGCTCTTTTTTTTTTTTTTACAGCTAAATTAAAAATTTCTGCGCATTTACATATATATGTATAAAAATATATATAAGCATGCTCCTGATGCTTATTGCAGCTGTCCAGCTTCTCAAAAGCCCTCTTGGCCCTCTGTCTAAATGCTGAAAAGTTTACTGATGTTAGTCTACCTTATTATGTGTGAAAGCAAAGCCATACACTTTTAAGAGCTAATTAAATGTTGATCACCGTGTTGTACACCTGTTATTGGCTCTTGGTTATGCTACTTAGGCCTTTGAAGTTGAGAGATTACCATGCTACAAAAAGGAAGACTGCATAAAAGCACATCACCTTAGCTACCTTTAGCTTATGTAGAAAGTAATCTTCAGAATTTCAGAAACTGTTAAGTCATCCACTTTAATATTAGATTTTTCAATATAATCCTCTGTATTTGACGGGATACAGCCTGGACTAATATGTTGTCCACTGTCCATTGCTCATTTTCTCCCTCATCGCTTTTCATGATTATGGAAAACAAAATGAGAAAATAACCTGAAAGAACAAGAGGTGTAGAATATAGTGGCTTTATAGATCCTTTGCAAACGAGGAAAGTGAGGATGATTGGATTCAGTTGTCAAAAATCCACATTGAGCATTAGTAACCAGTGCTTCCTAGATGATCACTCTGCAGCTTTTTAAGAAGTCAGTCTCCAACATAGTGTTTGTCATGTTATGCAGAGAAGTGTTATAGGTATTGGATAACTTTATTATGTATCACTACCTGAGCTCAGTTTAAATCGAATCTCCAGAAAACTGAAGTTAAAGGGCTTGCTAAGCCTGAGTTTCTTCAGTTCCCTGATTACAAGGGTGACCAATCTAGCAAATATATTGCAATCTATGGCTTTTTAATCCCTACTCCAGAAAATTTTATTATGCAATTTTTTTAATTTTAAACCCCCTAATTTAAAATTGAACATGCCAGAAAGTTTATAGAGGAAGAATGTTTAGGCCTAGATGTCTTTCCCTTATTCCAGCGCTGTGCTTTCAGCTCGGCCATAAAATCTGTGTTGGAGGCTTCTGTTCACTCAGTTTAATCTTAAGTAGCCATTCTCCGTTTCTTAGAATTGTGTTCCCTTACTCTAAATTGCAGAGTTTTCAACTTTGCTTCCACTCCTGTGGGAACAAAGTAATGTTATGGGTGACGAAACTCTACCTTGGGCAGTGTGAGCACAGAAGTAATAATTAAGAACTCTGGATAATATCCTTATCTTTATTGGGTGTGCAGTTGGTTTTGTATGCAAAATTACTTTTTCTGAAGCAAAATAATTTTACTCCAGAAATAAAATAATCAAGACTGCCAGCCTGATAAGTAATTCTGACCTAATAAATGAATTGATGCATTTTATATATGAAGTTAAATAGATCTTTGAAGAAAAGATTAGATTGTTCTTTGATAAACTGCAGAAACACTTAGTATAAAGTGTGTTACAGATATAGAGGTTCTCCTTCACACTACTTATACTTTAGTTTATTTTGCATTCTGGGATATTAATATTAGCAAGGTTGTACACACATGGTTTGCCTATTTACCTGTGCCTAAACTAGGAGTGCTTTTAACACAGGCAGAACATAATGTCAAGTACTAGTAAAGAACAAGTAAATCCTGTCGTAAGATACCATAAATGTGTATGCTGCTGACCAGAGTCTGATTTGCTATACTTAGCCACTTACACTATGCCAGTGTGTAGCTATGATGAAAGATCAGTGAGGACTATAAACAGGGCGGAGGAAGGACATACTAGCTTTGTAAATAGCTATACTTACATGATATACCGGTTGCTATTAAAAACCCCCAGCAGTGTGTGTGCTGTAAATGAAGTAATTTACCCCTATTTCATTGAGAAGTAGAGTTCCTCAGATTTTATCATGGCTGAAAACTGGCATAATGTATACTGGGATTTGAGCGTGAGCAGCAGAAGCAGTACCAGTGTTGAAGCAGTTCTTTGTGAGAGCTGCTTTGCTTTGAAGATCTAAACCGGCTAGTTAAAGCTATTTTATAGCTTTATATCTGATATTTCTGTGTAGCACTATATATAGAGTAGCACATATGCGTTGCCTTAAATATTCTGATTTTTTTTCACTTGGATTTACTTATCTTCCACTGTTTACTCTCAGCATTACCTTTTATTTCCCATTAATATGAGAGTCTTGTTTGAAGACAGTGTAACTGATAATTTCCACTTCTTGAAAGTACCTGAAAATCTGGAAACAGATTGGAAAGTAGTTATGTTGTCTTGCTGTACCTGGGTTTTTTATTTACTTCAGTTTTTGTGTATTTGTAGTTCTTTTGGTAAGTTACTGAAACTTTCTAATGAAAGTAACCATTTTACTTAGAATGTTTCCACACTTCCAGTTTGATGTCAAGGTCATTTTGAGGCCGTGAACAGTAAGGGCTTATGGGACCACTGATGTTTAATTCCTCGGGTTTTTCTTGTCTTTGAGTTTTTCTGTAGTATTTCCTTGTGTGTTGATAATTTCAAACATTTCCATTGTATTCAGAACACAGGAAAAAAGGGCTGAAAAACAGGCAGGATTGACACTTGAAAATTTTACTTGATTTTATGTTGTTATTACTTCTTCATATGAGAGCATTTGTGAATGAGTTTGTAAAGGGGGGGGTGACCACCATGGCCCCACCCAAGCCCCTGTACTTTTGAGTTATTTAATCTTTATTTTTACAACAGACAATTCTAAATTCTACAATAAAGTGATGAAGCTCTTCTTCAGAGATAATAACATAATGCAGAGATGATACTGGAAGCCTGTGATAGCTCTGTGCTATGAAGAAACAATTAGCATAAGCCCCTACTTTTTCTGCTGAAGCTGGGAAAGTCATACTCCCAGATAAATTGCCTATGGACTCTCAAATTCCTGCTGAGTTTAGACTAACATTTTGGCCACTGTATCTGTTAATTAATTGGGAGGAAAGAACAAAATTGTGGATTTTCTTCAGCGTCGAAGGGGATTTTTTAAAAATTTTAATATAATTTCAGGGAGCTACACTGTATCTTAGGATGTATCAGCAGATTCAGAAGAATATTCAATACTGCTTCTGCTCCTTGAGAAGGATTAAGTGCTTAGTTTCCTGGAGGAATAATTATTTATACTCAATAGTATTGCATGGAAAGCACAATTCAATATAATTAGATTGTCAGTGTAGGGAAGTTGGTGACATTACTCTTAGGTAGTTGTTACGAAACTAGTCATTAGGAAGCATAAACAAAAACTAATCGTCGTAGTGTCAACATCCTGGTAAATTTAAATGCAGTATTAAAAAAAGTAAAGTAGAACTTTCCCATTAAAAAACAAACCAAAACACATAGCACAGTGACAGAGTGCATTTTTTCTCATAGGTATTAAGACATCATTTTCTTGTAGGTGCCTTTTCTGGGAAATAAGATATGGAAGCCCACTCATGAGGGGATAGGTTGTAATCACTGCATATCATGCTTCTGTATCAAGGTACAATTGCAGCCAAGTCTTGGTGGTGACAGGCAAGCACTGTAATACTCTTACCAAGATCTGCAGTTTATCAAAGATTGTCTAAAAAGACACTAAGTGGAAAAATATTTTAAAAAGAAGCTTTTGCTGTGGAATTATTTTTTAAAATAAATTGAACTTGAATTTCAGCTATCTTTGTTTATCTTCGTTTGTAAAACCAGATCTTTTTACTTCAATTTTTCTGTATTAGTGTGCTAGTTGTTTTTGTGGAAAAAATGAATTCTATCAAATTAAAAAAAAAAACCTTCATCGCTGACCACTTAAATAAAATTTCATTGTTGAGTACAAATCTGCTCATGATGTCCCTTCAAAGCACTTATTTCTCCGAATGAGATAACACTTCTTATGTACGTAAATATTATTATGTATATAAGGCTTTTAGTTTTGACTTCTGGATAGCTGTTCAACTGTAGTTGTAGCCAACAGAAAGTGAAATTCTGAATTATTTGCATTAATGACAATTTTTTACATATTTTCTGTTTTCTTAGCAGCTTTAGCCAATAGAATAAGCAACTGATGTTGGGGCTGTATGTGATAATACCAAATAGCTTTGTCTTGAAATTTGTTTCTACACAGTAAAAATGTAAACTTCTGCTCTCCTAAAGAGTGTGCAACTGTTGGCAAATGCTTAGAGGGTTCAGTAAAGAATCAAGATGATGTTGCCTCTGAGGACCGAAATGGGATGTAATTTTGTAGTTTAGTGCAGTGGGTTTAGTCCACATTAAGTGGAAGATCATAGACTTTTTCTTTGTTGGAAGTAATAGAAGGGAGCAAGATGCTGATGCAGCACTTAAGGTGTATAAGCCAGACTTACGCTGTGACAGTGTGCTATTTGCTGCATAAACAGGAAAAGCTTAGCAGTCGTTGATTCAGTGGAAACTATTTTGGGAAGGGAGGGAGACAGACCATCTAGGAAGAACATGGCTGACCTCTTTGGATAATAGGAGCTAGCTTGTGAAATCTAGTAATTAACTGAAGCATTTGAGTGCGCTGATGAATTGATGGTGAGCATAAAGGGTTCGTGGCTATCTTAACTCCAAGACTGGACTGCTGCCAGGAGTGATAGGCAGCCACCTTCCTTCAGCTCTGTGGTCTAATCTCCATTATGTTGGCACTAACGGTGCTTGAGGCTCCATAATCAAGTAACCTGAACAAAATAAGGATTAACTTTCAGCTGGCTGATGGACGCTGTTGGGTGGTACGTGCTTGTTGGGAGTGGGGTAGAACTCCCCTGCAAGAGATGGAGGGGCAGTGGAGGGATGCGCCTCTTCTACTTTGAAACTCTGTGTCCCAAGCAAACAGGCTAATCTTGCTGCTATAACATTACTAGGATTATGGCTAACAAGAAGAAATAAGAATTGTCACTGAAGTCTTACCATTGAAGAAAAGCAAGAAACATCATTCAAGGAAAAATTCTTAAATTAAAATCCCTTTCATAATGATGAAGAACACAGTAGGCAAAAGGACGATACTCTCCAGAAGGTATCATTATCTGTGCAGCACTTTTGTTAGTAAAACTCATTTTGTATGCGTATGAGTTAAAGTGCTGTAGTAGAAGAGAACGTTCGGTTCAGAGAGTGACGTCTCTAGTCTGGGATTGTATCGGGTTTACGTCGCAAGGTTTTGGTGGTGGGAGGGCTGCAGGGGTGGCTTCTCTGAGAAGAGATCAGGAGCGTCCTCCCTAATTGCTTTCTCTACTTTGAAAAGTAGGGATTGCTACTGGGCACTTGTATCATGCTCCAAAACTGAGAGAGGAGCCTTTTGCGTATGTATAGTAGCAAGTTGTATGTCTTTGGCATCTGACAGTTAACTTGGCTTTGTGCGTTGCTGAAAGCAACTGTTGTCCTTCAGCTTGCTACTAGAGGCTGGTGTTGTCTTGTTGAAAGGCTTTTCTGCATTGCCAATCGTTTTTGCTTGTGGCTCCAAATTTTACTTGGACCACTGATAATGAAGTAATTTTATTTAATACAGCAAAGAGAACAACCTGAACTAGGAGTTTGCTTAGACCTAGAAAGGTCTCTGTTTTCAAAAATCAGATTGAGTAAATCGGGACAAAAGTTCTTTATGGCAAATTAAAAAGCAAAAGGGAAAAGTAAAGGTTAGCTCATTACAGGTGGAATTTGTCAGGTTGGAAAGGTCAAAAAATTGTCAGGAAGCAGTGAATCAGTTGATGAATCATTTTTTTAACTTCTCCCCCCGCTCCCAAATACCTGGAAGAGTATTAGCTGATCAGTATTGTGGGATATATCACCAACCTCCTATATCCTTTCAAGTAATTAAGTCTGCAGAATTGACAGCAATCTTAGCATATTTATTTGTATATTCTACTGTGCAATCTTAGTACATATTATTTTTCAAAAGAGTGGTAGAAAAACAAATTACAACCAACTTTTATAAAAATTTCTTTTATATAGCTGGAGAACTGCTGATTTTCTTGTTTTACTTCAAGATTGGTATGAAATGGAATTAATGCCTTTCATTTTTCAGGGCTGTAGGCATTCTTTGGTACATCTGAAATGGTTGCTCATTCAAAATAAGCAGTTTATAGGATGGTAGATGAAACACATGAGAAAATATTAATGAAGAAAGATTTATTCCATGTCAGAGGCTTTACATCATGTCGCTGCAGGGATTTATAGTGGATAACTCACCAGCAGGCATTTGAATAATTTAAGAAAACAAGTGCATGCAGAAAAATGCCATGGCCACCTTCTGTGGCAATAGTGGTGTGTAATGAATTTGATGCTAACTTAGGCCATGCACAAATTGCATGTGCAGCTGATTTTTAGTAACCTGAATGTATGTTCCTATGCATAACTTATGTATTTAGATACTTGACCCTTCTAGCAGAGTTTATTTGGAAATAAAGCCAATTAGAAAGCAGCATGGCTGAGCTGGAAGATCTTGTTCAAACCCTTAACTTTTAAGCGTTTTGTGGATAAATACTGTTTGTTTGAAAGCGTTTCTCTGTTTAAAATTTTTTTGTGGTTGAATTGACAGGCTGTGATCCTGTACTTACTGAAGAAGGGAATGTTAATAGTCATTGCTGTTCCTTCAGGCATCAATTAACTGAGCTGTGGCAGAGCACTCTGTAACTAGTCTCCAGCTGACTTGAACTCTTTCGCTGGGTTTTTAATCCAGAATATCTGGGAACAGCAAAATGTTTGGCCTATTAATGCTGCAATAAGGAAACTGGACAATCATAGAATCATAGAATGGTTTGGGTTGGAAGGGACCTCAAAGATCATCTAGTTCCAACCCCCCTGCCATGGGCAGGGACACCCTCCA
Source organism: Grus americana (assembly GCF_028858705.1). NCBI lineage: Eukaryota > Metazoa > Chordata > Aves > Gruiformes > Gruidae > Grus > Grus americana. Next base: position 38,775,882 of record NC_072854.1, read on the forward strand.
CTAGACCAGGTTGCCCAAAGCCCCATCCAACCTGGCCTTGAACACTTCCAGGGAGGGGGCATCCACAGCTTCTCTGGGCAAGTTATTCCAGTGCCTCACCACCCTCTGTTGGGCGGTAAAAGCAAGGAAGCAATGGCAGTGGTCACTTAAGCTGCAGCAATGCCTAGAATTTCCTTTACATTTTGCGTGCATTTGATAATAACTTTGCTGGAAACTTGCATAAGCCCTCAGTCAGCTAAGACTCGCTTAAGAAGAATTGTTGACTCGAGAGAGAATTTTGGCTGACTTCATGATTTTGGCCATGTACAGGTGATGTACACTTCCTACAGATTTTCTGGTAGTCCTTTCCTGTTCAAAAGAGAATCAGCGTGTGACTAAAGTCAGGAAGTAAGGAAGCATCTGCTGGTGCAGTGGCAAAATACAAAAGGTGCTTCTACTTCTAACTATTAAGACCTAAAGAACTATTAGAATCACAGACTAACTTAGTTGAAAGGGACCTCTGGAAGGCATCTGATCTAACCTCCTGCTCAAAGCTGTCCAGTCAAGGTTTGAGTATTTCCAAGGACAGAAACTCTCTCTGGGCAGCCTGCCCAGTGTTTGACCAGACCATCCTCATGGTGATGCCTAGTTGGAATTTCCTACATTGCACCATGTGTCCTTTGCATCTCATCCTGTTTCATGAGTAGCTCAGCTATTGATGCTAGTGACTTGAGTGTTTTTCAATAACATGAGAAAAAGAGGGGGGAAGAAATGTTGCTTCATTAAAAAAAAAGTGGTGTTAGAAGGGTGTCATGCTCAAGTATTCTCATGTATGAACCTGTCAACTTTTGAGAAGCTTTGCATGAAAATATTCACTGGGACTGGTTACAGATTTTACATTGAAAATGGTAAATGACTGTTGTGGTTTAGCCCCAGCCGGCAGCTGAGCACCACGCAGCTGCTCACTCGCCTCCCCTCCCTCAGTGGGATGGGGAGGAGAATGGGAAAGACAAAGGCAAAGCCTCGTGGGTTGGGATAAGGACAATTTACTGGGACAGCAAAGGGAAAGGGAAATAACAAGAACAGTACTTAGAATATACAAAACTGGTGGTACGCAATGCAGTTTCTCACCCAACAACCATACAATTCAGACCCACACACTCAGACCTATCCCAAAGCTGGACCGTCCCCGAGCCACATGTCCTAGAGCCCCACTGCCCCTCCCTGACTAGCCCCCCTTTTATGCTGAGCATGACATCACATGGTATGGAATACCCCCTTTGGCTATTTTGGGTCACCTATCCTGGCTGGGTGTCCCATCCCAGCTTCTGGTGAAAATTAACTCTATCCTAGCTGAACCCAGGACAATGACATGGTGAGATTATTGTAGGGAAGAGGGTTTTTCTCTCTGCCTTTTTTTTTTTTTTGGCTTGTTTTGGAAGCTTGAAGTTTAGATAGTGCTGTTCATGGGATTTTGTTGCTTGCCTGCCTTTTATTTTTTTTTTTTTATTCTTTCCAATATCTTATAGCCTATGAAACTTCCCTTGAGTTACAGACCTGTTTAGGCAGTGATAGTAGTGGTACTAGTAGTGATGATAGCGGTACTGTCATCACACTGTTATTTCAGGTTAGAGGTACAATACTGCAGTGCTGAAACAAAGGTTTAGCTGAAAAATGCTCTTCTATAGGTAGAAGAGGAAAAATGACTTCTGTTCATCTTCAATTTACACCTCTGGTTTTGTATCTGTATTTCTGTAATATGCTGTCGCTTCCCTTATGCAGCAATTGTTATTCACATTGGGGTTTTAGGAGAGTAGGGAAACTTGTTCCTAATTAGTCAAATACTAACCTATTGTGGTAATGGCCGCAGGCCTATATCAGTTAGTAGAATATTGTAGTTGAGGGTTGAGGAACACCTTCCTGTCTTTGGCATTTGTTGCTGAATTAACCTTTGTAAGCATGTTTCTTTCCAGAGTGAAAGGTAATGAGTGGTGATTTTTGCATCCTTGCCCTTTGCAGTAATTGTTCCTTCTGCTGCTTTACCCCCACTTACGTTCTGCAGTCTCTGGTCGTAATCAGCAGGGCATAGCTCTCTATTTTGTTGTGTTTTCAAACCTTCCCTTAGACCGTGAAGTGATGTAATGATGCAGATTACATAGATCAGGATGGCTGCTTAGTTAAAACTGATGCAAGACTGGCCAGTCTTACACAGAGTGCTTTGTCACAGAGATCTTTTCCAGTATAAGTGATCAGTTATTGCCTCTGCTATAGCAAATGTAAATGACTTATTTTGCTCCCAGCCTATTGCAGGTATAGGGAAAACACATTACATCAAGCTTCCATAAGGTATTGGTGAAACTGTTAGAGTTTATTTCCCCTTTGTCCTTGAACAAAGCTAAATATTCCAGGGTGTTCCTTCCTTTTTTTTAATCCCCATCAGTAACAGGAATGTACAAGGGTTGGGGTTTTTTATAGTTACTCTGATTAGTAGTGTTCTTTCCCTGATTTCTTTCTCGATTTCTTGAAAAATTTTGGTGGAAATGCAGACCTTGCATTGTGAATTTTTTAAATTTGTTTTTTAATGCTTTCTTTTTTTCAGTTACCTTTTGCCCAGTATTTAGTTGATGCACAAGTTGAAAAGCACTGTATTTGAAACCCGTGTTCTCACCTCTGAAACAGCTGTACTAACAAAAATTTGTGCTGTACATATGACCTTGTAGTTGGTTTAAGTAAGCATGTGAACATAAACTAGAGTTCATAATTTTTAGTTAGCCAAAAGGCACCAATTCATGTCTAAAACATTTATTGATAATGCTGCTGTGTAGGCATAGATGTTAGTTTCATTTTATGTCGTGTGTAAGCATATAAGTATTAGTATTGTGTACCTGAAAAATTGTGAAAAAATTGTATCAGAAATACATTTGGTGCTAAAAGCAGTGAAACCACAAGAGTGCGGGGTGGTCAGCCCAATAAATATGTGGGATGCTGCTGGCCTTAGACAGTCTGTTAGCGAGGACTCTGGTGCTGTGTATTGCTTACATTTCATTTGCATTACCCAAACTGTTTTTAGTCTGTATATGCTGTAGTTGTATGGTAAATTTAGTGCAGATGCAATGTAGTACAGGGGGGTTCTGCTGTCTGATAATATTTGGTGTTTTTCTACTTCTTCCCAATCAATGCCAATAACTCACAGATTTGGTCTGTTATAAGCCTAATGTAAGGCTAGAAATGTGTCCTTAGTCCAAAATTAGAAAAATAATTATAAGTAATAGTACAAGAAGCATCTGTTAATAGTCTTTTTATAACTGTATATAGTGAAATACATACTATTTCTCTATCTCTTATTAAAAGATGTATAAGAATAAAAAGATTGAGACTTAAGTAACAACTAAAACCATATTTTTAGGACTGTTCTACAGAAAATGCAAATTGGTTTCTAAGACAGAAGTTACCCACGACACCAAGCTCTTCTGCTTAATGTTGCCTAAGAGCACACATCTCCATGTTCCCACCGGGCAACACGTTTACCTCAAACAAATCATTGCAGGTAAGAAAAATTGAGAATGTAACCATGTATATATTAACATAAATCCCTTTCCATAGTCTTGGCAGAATGTCAAGTGCATGGCCACTAATTCCTGGTTGTAGTGAGAAAACCTGTGCTTCCAGCATCTCAATCACTGCTTAATAATGAACTGACTGGATTAATATTGCTGGAAAGCTACAAGGTGGCTGGCATTTACTGTTGACCTTATCGGCTCCTCTCCCTTTAAAACATTCTCTTTACTGAAGTCATGCTGTTTCGTTGAAGGGGGGAAAGCTCGTTGTATATCTGTTATGTATGATTAGTCAGTTCCTTTTAGTTTTTTAGTTTGCAGCTTTTTTGGCATGCAGAGGGTAATGTTACAAGTTTGCATTTTTTTTTCTTCTGAGCAATTTATAGCAGTCATAGTAACACTACTCAACACTCCAGTTGCACGTTATTAATGATTACATGAGGTTGTGAGAGGGATACATCTTGAAAAGCGTTGTTTAAGCACTATTCTTCAAGATTTTGTAAAAGGCCGACTTAAAATGGCAGGTCAAAGAAACACCCTTTTTTTTTTGTTTAAGGGTACTGTAAAAAATTTGCATGTTAATCATTATGCTGGTCACTGTACTTGCATTGCACTATGCATGGTAGAGAAATTTCTTAGAAGCATTTTTAAATATCCTTTAATTGTGAACTGATTTGTCCTCTTCTCTACCTAATTCTTTGCTGGTATCAAACTCTTGCAATCTTTCTTTCTATCATTATACAATAGCTTTTTGAAATGATAGTGGAAGAAAATATAATCATGCAGTACTAAAAATCTGCTGTTTCAATTTAGAAAAAAATCAAGCTGTGATACTTGAAATTAAATGCAAATCTTTAGATTTTTCATGTTCATTGAGGATGACTAAATCTTTTCTTCCAGTGTTCTGAATTGCTAAGTAGTGTAGAAATAACATACTGTACAGTGGTATGAATATTTTATTTGGAAATGGAAGGCTACTCTGATAGGAACTGGTGCAGTGGAAAGTAACACACTTGCTTAAAAGCATGCTATGGTGTTATTTTTATGGGATATGCAGATTATTTGTTTACTGTTTGCTTGTTTTGGTATCTGCAGTAAATTTGCTGGATATAGAGTACTTTTCATATTATTTCAGCTACCCTTTTGTCTTCTGTCTAGGGACAGAGGTAGTAAAACCATACACACCTGTATTGTCTTTTTTGCCACTGGATTTCAAAGAACCATCTCGCAGTGCTGGTGCACATATATATTTAATGATTAAAATTTATTCCTGTGGACTGTTCACACAGGCACTTGACCACCTACAAATTGGTAAGTATATGTTGGGGTTTTTTGTGTTTGGTTTTGCAGCAATTGCAGATTCACTGTCTAGGTATTGTGATGGTCTTATTGTTGGCTGACTTATGCATTGGGACATGCTTATAACTTTTTTTAACCTTATTCTCCATGCCCCAAATGTACTGGCTTATCCTCACTGTAATTAGGCGTTGTCCATTACCTAAAGCTCTCCCGACTGATCTTCCAAATGTGTTCATATTTAACCATTTGGATGTGTCAACTGTATCACTCATGGTAGTTGATTATTTTGTATTTGATTGTATATATTCTTAGAACAACTTTTTGCACTATTGAATAAAGAAAGCTAGGTCAGTTTTATAGACTTAAGATGCACTTCCTTTTCTGTTCCAGATATGAGGCAGATTTTTAACACTGACTTCACAAATGTTTGTGTACTCAGTGTAAAATCCATTAGAACAAGACATTTTAATTGAACATCTGTTCTTTTAACAAGAATGATACTTTCTGAAAGGAACTCTAATACTACAAAGATGAAGGCAATATGAAAGGGCCTTTTAAAAATCAGAATGCTAATTAGCTTGTTTTTATCTCATTAATGTTTGCCATTCTTTTTTTTGTTTTGTTTTTATAAAGGAGACTATATTTCTGTCAGCAATCCTGAAGGTAACTTCAAGAAGTCACAGGTTCAAACTTTAGAAGATCTCTTTTTATTGGCAGCAGGGACAGGCTTCACACCAATGGTTAAACTGCTAAATTTTGCTCTGACTGAAGTTAGTCACCTCCGGTATGTACACTTATTATGATTTAATGCCAAGCTAGAATAGGAAGGATGAAACATAATGGGCAAGCTTCAGTGTTAATAAAACAATGTTCAAAAATTAATAAATGGTATGAAAGCATTTTTCTTCAGCTTATGCCAAAAGCTGACATGCCTTAGAGAACAGTCTGTCAGAGTCTTTGGGAACTTACACATGTTTGGTTATTGTCTACCATCAGCAAAATGGACTGATTTGCATTTTTAATTTTTGTTGTGATACAAAATGAGCTCACCAAGTAGGAAATCTGAGGGTTTATTTTTGAGTGCCTTTTTCTAGTATTGGAATACTTCAATGTTGCTACTGTATTTTTGGACTGAGGAGGTTTACAACTGTTTATTTATGGCTTGTCTTTAGTTGAATAGATAGCATACTTTTATATTGTTTTCTCCTCCTAAGGAACAGTAAAACATTGTTAGCCAATGAGTCCCGATTTTCACAAATGTGTGATTTAAGTGTAGCATTAATCATATTCAAATACATAAAAAGGTGTGTATTGCATATGCGTTCTGTACTCGACTTGTAAAATCTACAGAAAGAAGCATTTCTTGTTCAAGTGAACCGGTCATTTTGATCCCTTATGTATGTCCTTCAGACCCCCAGAATTAGCACTTCTGCTTGATGTGATTGTCCATTTACAATTGTAAGAGAGTATACAATAGCTGAACTTGAAAAAGAAATGCAAAGAGTTACTGCAGGGGCGTACTTTGATAGACATGAGGGGTGCTTCCATTGCTTTTAGCAAAAGTTTGCCTCTAGAATCATGTCTTGCAGAATTTCTTAGCAGATTACATTTTTGTCAATGTGAACTATTGTAATTTGGGAGAGTATAAAAATGAAAAATATGCCTGGACTGTGTTTTCTTAAAATGTCCTCTGCAACAGCTTTAAACAGATTGGCTACTGTTTTCCTGTACCTTTGAATTCAGATTCTTGTTATGGAGATTAATTTCTAATACTGAGTATTATTCAATATAAGCACAGGATGTTTCAGTTCATTATGTCTTCATGAAGCACGTTTTGAGATTAATTGGACACTAGTCTTCATAGTAAAGCTGAAAAGGATTACAGATACTGCAGAAGTCTGTTTCTAGAAAAGAACCTAAACCCAAACATTATTCTTGTATTGTTTATTGTCCAGCAATTACATATAACCTTATTTTGTGAGCAGAAAAGACTGCGTACTGTTTGGCTCTTCCAAAGCATCATGTGTTGTCAGTAGCAAATAACACATGGCTGGCTGGTTTTGTGAATCCAAAAGATAGATTTATCACCTGACAAAATGCTTCAGAAGCACTACTAAGTGAATTTGGAATCTTTTTTTTTTTTTTTGTAGGAGAAGACTAGTATGTCAAGTAGTTGCAATAATATGAAAGCAAAACTAAAGAGACCAGATGCAAATCTTGACTTTTTGTCCACAACCAGAATGAACAGAGTAGATAACATGTATGAAAGATTACTACTGCACAGATATTGCTGGTATCTACTCTGTCCTTGAAAGATGACCAGAGTGGCTTATTTTAACTCTCTTCAACACAATTTTATATGGGAACTCAATGCTCACAGTTAGCTTAGGATGCAACAGCATATATTTTCTTACTAGTCCAAGTAAAGAAATTTTTTCTTCTCACCATGGAGGCTTGTTATGCGCTAGAATGATTTGATCTGGTACAGGTTCTGTCTATATGCAGATACAGCATTAAGCTGGATGTTTCTGACTGCTCTGGGCATCTTAGTTTCATGGCTTTATATTTGCTGTTTAACCCTCACTTTCTTTTTTGGGAAAAATATTGCAAGAGCATCTTTAATGTATGTATTTATATACATGAGATTATATATAAAAGCCAATATAAATATCATTTGCATAAAAATATCTTACTGTATAAACTTGAATTATGTACAGAACAACTCAAATTTCAGAGAGAAAGTTAAGGAAAGATCTAAATAATGACTGACTTGCCGCTTGAGGGTGCAGAAGCAGCTTCTGTTTGTAGTGCTGGGCAAATGCTGCCGAACCTCTGAGGCTGCACTGTGAACGCTGGAGAATCCACAGCTTCCCTAGGCAGTTTTTGCTGTCATGTAATGGGCTTGGATCATTGGATTTCCATTCTTACTGTCTAGCCAAAGCCTCCCTATTATCTTTTGTGTCTGTTATTTCTTGCCTACGGTAAATGTGGAAAACTATTTGTTCTTTTCCTGTCTGCAGTATCTTCTTGTGCATGAAGTCATAATGATCTTCCTTCAGTCTTGTTTTTGTCTTAGAGGCCAAATTGTATTTGGCCAAAGTATTGATTTAAAAAGAGTATCAGTCCTCTATGCTGTTTTCTCCTTTTTAAGATGAGATTTTTTCGCTCCTTTTTACTGGTGGTGTATAACTGCAACCAGGTGAATAGGTTTCTTAAAGATGGCTGAGGTGCAAAGGCACTAAACACTAGGTTTAGAGGAGTAATGCTCTTCTTGAGTAAGTATAGGATGCTTGTAGTCTATTCTTGATTCTCCTTGATAGTTGTGTCTTGTTTTGTCTCCAGCTTTTCATTCATAAATTACCACTGTGTTCTCCTATTCACTTTTTAATACAGTGTTCCACTTTCATCATCATTCTTTTCTGGTTTTGAAGGTGGTTGTGTAACTTTTTCCACCTCCTCCTCTTCCTCTGTGTTAAAATCCTCTAAGGGTCTCTTTAACTCCTCTCTAGATACAGCTTTCCATAAGACCTTTCATGTCATTTTTTTGAGTTTATTAAAATCTTCATCTTTTGACATAGTTTCCAGTATGTTAGTCTCCCTATTTATATCTACTCCGCTCTTGTGAGACTCCACCTGAAGTGCTGTGTCCAGCTCTGGGGCCTCCAATGTAAGAAGGACAAGGAGCTGTTGGAGTGAGTCCAGAGGAGGGCCATGAAGTTGATCAGAGGGCTGGAGCACCTCTCCTATGAGGGCAGGCTGAGAGAGTTGGGGTTGTGCAGCCTGGAGAAAAGGCGGCTCTGGGCAGGCCTTCTAGCAGCCTTCCAGTACCTGAAGGGGCCTACAGGAAAGCTGGGGAGGGACTGTTTACAAGGGCATGTAGTGATAGGACAAGGGGTAATGGGTTTAAGCTGAAGGAGGGTAGGCTCAGATTAGATACTAGGAAGAAATTCTTCCCTGTGAGGGTGATGAGGCACTGGAACAGGTTTCCCAGAGAAGTTGTAGATGCCCCATCCCTGGAAGTGTTCAAGGCTGGGCTGGATGGGGCTTTGGGCAACCTGGTCTAAGTGGAGGGTGTCCCTGCCTGCAGCAGGGGGGTTGGAACTAGATGGTCTTTGAGGTCCCTTCCAACCCAAACCATTCTATGATTGTATTTCCTTCCAAAGAGCTGATGAAGTTTCTCATTTGTTATCTAAACTTCTGTCATTCTTCAAACAGCTCTTCTGTACTGGTGGGGACCATATCTCAGTCTCTGCCTTTTAGCTGTTTTCTCCTTCGTTTGTAGCAAAACTGTTGCCAGTTCATTCCAAGTTTTTGGGTTGTCTGTTCTCTTTATAGTGCTGACTACTGTGCAGTACTACAGCAGATAAACATATCTGCACTGGGGATTATCAGTAAGGGTGTCCCAAAGCATTATTCCTCAAATAACCCAATTCCTACTTTTGTGCCCAATGACAAAACACATGGCTTTCCTATGCATTTTTATTTACTTTTATCCTCACCTGAGTAACACTTGATGTTGTGGTGCACCATGCCAGCTTTGACGGCACTACAGTCTTGTAGCAAGCTTTATTTTCCATGTTTTTGGGGAAGTGGACCCTGGGAACCATGTAAGGAACCTATATTTTTGGCACATGCTAGCCTCTGAGTAAGTTGATTTTAGTATTTATAGAGATGAAGCATAGCTGATTTGGGTCTGTTTTATTCTATACCAGACAAGTTTTCCAAAGCATTGTAACTTATTATGAGTTTCTTTCTCTGAGTAACACTCTCGATGATGTGTATTATACACAACTGTCATACCTCAGTTTTATATTTTTGGCAGCAGAAAATGAATGTACTTCTCATAAGTAGAAGATGATCTCTTATCTTTGGTGTAGCTTTAAGAGATTTCCTGGTGTCTTGAAGCGTGACCAAACTGCAAAAGGGGAAGAGGTTAGAAGTCAGAAAAATGTGGAATCTTCAGACTGGGAGAAAACGGGCTTTTAAACTGCAGTTTAAGAACAGCTGGAGATCATGAACTCTGCATAGAAGCCCTAGCATATGTGATGCGCATGCATGAAAGATGGCTCTCTGCAAGGTACAGAGCATGAGGTCCTGGGAATTAATCATTTCAGCACAGCATCAGATAAGCATACTACTGTGTCGAGTGCTAGTGTCTTAGAAGCAAGGCTGGCCCGCGTGTAAAAGGCGAGCGGGTAGTGTAGTGCCTTGTTGACGGACCTGTGTGGTGTGAAGGACCAGCAGGCTTAGCTCAGCCTCAGTGGTGGCCCTGACACGCACCTGTGTGGTTCTGCATGCATTTCTGTGCCAGGTATCTCAGCTCTCTGGCTTCCTGCAGCTATGGCACTGCACTTACTGCCTCTGGCACCACAGCAACCTGTTCTCTCTGCTCAGAGCTGTGCCTGAATGGAAGAAACAACAGTAACTTAAAGCCCTGTGGGGTGTAGTTGAGGAACTGCTTGCATTTCACAGGAGATCATCTGTCTTACATCGGTTGTCCCCAGGGTATTAGTCTGTCATTAGCAATAAGAGAAGTTTAAATGGCTTTATCAAATGGTAAATTCTGTTTTGTAAAATGAGTCTTTCTGTGTTTTACCTCCATTGTAGCATAAAAATCTGAAGAGATAATAGCGCTGACCTTAATGACAGAGCATTTATTTTTATGTGAACTATCTGGCAAAGGTAACGTTTGCAAACAGTAGCTTTCCAGGAAAATACTTTTTATAAATCAACAAATTAAGTAGGAATAAGATAACCTGGTACGGAGCTGTAGTTTGATCTTCAAGTTATGAGTTAATTTTCTCTTCTGTGTGTTTAGATTCCATCTTTAAGAAATTAATATTGACATAACCTTCTTGAGATTTCAGTTTCACCTCTACAAGCTGGTGTATGTAACATTAAAAAGATGTACAAAGTTCATATTCCAGCTCTTAATTGAGGTAGTAGCACTGAAACAATATTGAGAAACCACTCTATAAAATTTGAGGAGCTATACTGTATTCTCAGTCAGGTGTTAGTAACTTCAAGAGACTTTATTTTTCTTAGGACAGCAGTTCCTGAACTAGCGGTTGCAACCACAGACAGGGTTATGACCTTTAAAAGAGAGGTGACGGGTTCAACACACTTTGAGGTACAGCAATAAAGATGCTCTCTTGGGTTAGTGACAAAAAGATTTGAGGATTGCAGAGTTGCAAAACAAACAAAATGTAAGTAAAAGGTTTTTGAATAATGCAGTAAGTTCTGATTCTTTAACATATGTTTCAAATACAGAAACAATCTGCAGTTAATTTTTTAATTTTTTTTTAAAGGACTGTGAAGCTGATCTTCTTCAACAAAACAGAAGATGACATACTTTGGAGAAACCAACTGGAGCATTTAGCTCTTAAAGATGAAAGGTATTTAAAAGTCTTATGGAGAACAATTTATACAATCCCAGTGTATGGAAGAACAAGTCTTGGGGCTTAGACTAACTGTACAGCTTTAGCACGGAGACAGATCCTGATTCTGGAAACTCTTAGCTAAGAATTTAATGAGACCTGGGGAGTGGAAGGAGATGTGTTTATATTGGTCACAGATGCATAGCACCGGGCTATGTCATTATGTTCTCTAGGTCCCATAGGAAGCCAGGGATTGGATTTGACTGATAGCTGTGTGTTGGAGATGATATGTTAGGTGAGGTGATTGTTAAGACTGTCTCAGAAGCTATTGGAAGGCAAAAAAAATCACCTTAGCAATAGAAAATACAGATGTGCAAGGAGAAGCACAGAAGTGATAGACCAGGACAGTGTACCCTGGGAGCAATGTTCTCAATTTAGAGAGAAGCCTTGAAAAGTCTCTTTGGTGTCACTTAGTTGAGAAATTTATCTAGAAATTCAAAGTTTAGATTAGGCCTGTTACTTTTGATTTTACTTCCTGCCTAATTGTTGCATTTTTTTCCTCAGTTACAATGTAATTATGGATTAAAATGCACTAGTGCACATGTAATATCAACTTAGTTTAGCAGGCCATAGTTCTGTCAGGAGACATAGGAATGTCAGGTTGCCTTTTAATTTCAGTACCTTTGCTTTTGTCACTAGATAAATTGTCATTTCCTATATTTGACATGATAGAATTACATTTTGGTTATGCTTACTTAGTTGAAATTGTATGAACAAATTAACTTCACTTGTTCTTCACGACATTGAAGTGAAAAAATCAATATTATTTCGTAACCTGTTGATGTCTGGCATGTTCCAAGCTTCATAGTCTAGACATTGTGTAAACTTACAGTGAAAACCCTTTCTCTCTTTCGCAAGGAGCCTCAGACACACCAGAGTTTGGTTTTTTTACTCAGTACCTACACTTAGTGGGGTTTTTAAAACGGTTACAGTATTTTCTTATTCATGAAATTGTACTGACATTTTCACAAGTTTAGCTAAGCGTTCTTATGTCATTACTTGTGTATTGAGCTCTACCAACATTTGTGTAAGTGAATAACGGAACAATAAAATCTGTGCTTCAGTGTCTAATGGTTACCAGCTGTTTTTCTTTGTAAGGTGAAATACACAGCTAAAACTTTTAAGATTGAAAGATTGGGTTAAATCATTAAATACACAATACTGGACGTGATTTGATTGATAGGAACAACTAAATGCCTGTGAGATCTGATACTGTGCAGTGAGAGCTGAGCAGAACAAGAAAGTAATCATAGGAAACATCAGTGTCTCGGTCAGTAGCATTTTGTGTAGCAGATTTCTAATTGGAGACAATATTTCTGAAATAATCTTCTGCTTACCAGGTTTGAGGTTCAATTTGTTCTTTCACAACCAACAAAGGACTGGGTGGGTAAACAGGGGAAGATTTCTTCATCTCTTCTCTCTGAGTTTGTGAAAAGAAGCAGAAAAGAATCCAAAGTGCTTATCTGCATCTGTGGTCCAACGCCTTTTACAGAACAAGGAGTACAGTGAGTATTTTAAATGATGAACTACAGAACAAGTAATTTCTTTAAAATCTGATCAACTAACCAGCAATAGTGTTTCTGACTTGGTAGTCTTGCAAAGAAGGCCTTATGTTTTCTGCTTTGCAAGAAAACATTTTAAATAAATTTTAAAAAAACCAGCAAACACCTGGCTTCATACTTTAGGAGTATATATAGTGTGTAGATAAGTAAATATCAACAATATGTAAATTTCATGAGCTCTGGTAAGTTGTCCAAAACTTTCTAAGAGCATCTCTTTAATAATGACCTTTTTCCCCCAAAGTTTTGAATGCTGCTTTTAATTTGATGTGCGTAGAAAAGTTGCTATTATAGGAAATAAGCTTTCTGTGTTGGTGTTAGCTTGACAAATTAAGTTATTAAAAATAAAATTCAAAGCAGTTCTATCACAAACACTTCTCTTTTTTATTTTTTAATTAATGCATTTATTTACATCTGTACCTGATACTTTCCGTATTTTATATGCCATGTATTTAAAGATAAAAGACCCTCTAACTTTTTCTTGCCCAGCTTCAAAATATTGAACCAATATGGACATCACTTGCATTTCTGCAGCTCTACTGAATTCAGGTGCATGGATCTAATGGAGAGTGGAATTGGCCGATAATTATGCTACCTCTTGAGAAATCTGAGATAATTCAAATGATACCTGTATTTATTTTTCGAAATTTTTTCAGTAACCTAAAAGATTGTGTAGTGCATATGAGCTCCTGGGCATGAATTGTTTTCTAAATGTATTTGCAAAGGTAAACTTCATTGTGTATGTCTGAATAAAAACAAGATAGTGGTGCTGAAGTTGTGTTTCAGCTGTGTCTGTAGTAAGTTTTGGATGCCAAATATTAATATTACCAACTTGATTTCTCCCTTTCAGATATCTGAAGGATCTTGGATACTCCCAAGAAGAGATACATGCTTTTACTGCATAAACACATAGGAGGATATCAATGTTTGTTTGTATAATTCAATCTTATTTATTTACCTTCATGAATTTAAGTGAGAGAGAAGCAATTTTGTAAGACTTGAAATTTCACTCTTGGTACCAAACCGTTTCTCGGAAGAAATATATCTTTGAAAAAATTTTATACTGTGTTTTACCTTGTTTTTGTAAATATTTTTGCTAATACTTAAGTCGTCCAGGGTGTTAATTTATTGTAGAGACAAGCAAAAATGTATAGTATACATTATGTAACATATTTCGTGTTGTTAGTTCATGAGAATTATTAAATTTATGACAAGCACTGATTTAGCTTTTGACTTGAAAAGCTTATTATTTCTTACTGTAAAAAGTCTTAAGAGCAATACTGTCTGAAATTAAATATTGCACTGTAACTCAGGTAACCGGTCATTGAAAAATGTTCTTTTTCATCTGATATCTCTGCCTGGTGATCCAGATACATTTTTGGCTTTGTAAACAAAGAATAGAAGTACCTTTGGTAAAATATGAAAATTTATGTCAAACAATAAAAAATAATAATTTTACAGTACTTTATGCATTTTTGTGAATGTTTTTTGTATTTTCAGTTTGTACTGTTATACAGAAATGTTTGCACAAGCTTAGGGCACCTGTTGAGAACTCAGAACAGAGGCAGAGTGTCTTGGTCTCCTACAAAACTTTCTGTGTGACCTTGCTGGTATCAGGCATCCCTTGTCATGAGCCATTCTGAGGCTAAAAATGACACCTTCTGGCCTGCAGATCCCAGGGTAAGGACCACAGAAGTACCTAAAAATATTTGACAGCTTGCAGTAGTATTAAATGAGTTTATTTGAATCAGTGGGTTTGGTTTTTTTTTTACTCCATTACTAAAAGTATGTTATCATGAGGCAGTAATCTGCTAACAGTAGTTTGGAGAAAAAAGCAGCAAAGCAGCTACCCCCCTTCTAGATGTTGTCCGTAATATCTGCAGGCATCGTTTCCTGTGACATCTAGTACTGTTTGCATCCTCCTCTTGTGTTGAATGGGTAAGAAGCCAGACTTGGTGTTAATACTGCAGCAGTCATGAAAAATGTTTTAATAATACCCTTTAAAAAGGTTAAATTGCTATCTGACAGTGACTGGCTATGCTAAACTAAGCTGTCATCTCTTATGTGCCCTCTCGTTTATTGGACTCAAAGTTAGAAAAGCATCTGGTTGTCTGTCATTGCCCATAGGTCACAAGTTATTTCAGAAGAGACAGTGGTAGTGTCATCATTTTGTCATCTAGAAGGATCTAAATGTTTTCAGATCTAATCTTGCAATGCATTATTTGTGGAGATTTGTACTGCAAAGCTCTGAACAGGTTTCTATTCTGCCGAACAGAAACATCAGTGCTATGCTGGAAAAACAAAACACTCGTTGAATTTTATCATTTTTTTCTGTCACAAACAAAGATTACTGTGGTGACTTAAATTACATTTTGGTGTTAATGACTAAACCTTACTTCTTCCATAGGATACTGAGGAATATCTCATGTTCCTGTCACCCAAGATCTGATGGGATGGTCTCCTGTGTGAAAGAATTTCATTAATTGCCTCCCTCACAGGCTTTTTGGTTTTACAGGTTACTTTGCCCTTTGTGCTTTGATTGTCCTTATCTGTCTTTATTCTGAAAGATAAAATAAAGTGTTTTGGAAAGTAGCTGTTGTCACACAGTACATAAATGACTTTATCCTTTGCCTTAGGACATAGACCGTATTTGTCAATGGATGATGACTCTTGAAGCTTTCATGCAGTCCAGGTGGTGATCTAAGATGTGGAACTACTTCAGAGTAGGTCTAGAAGCTTGTGCAGTTAGTGTGCATCCCCTTTGGGTTTGGAAAAGGTTTCCAGTCTAGTGTACTAGTGCTCATTGCTGTTTTCAGTTGCAGCTTGAAGTTGTGCTCTTGGAGACTTTAGGATTGTCACCCTGAAGCAAGGAGGACCCTGATGCAATTGGTTGTGTTCAGTGTCATAAGGCATGTGCATCTTAAATAACTTAAATGTGAAGCAAGGAAAGCAACCAAATTGGTAGCTGCCCTTCCAAGTCCAACAAGGCGTTGAGTGCAGAAATAGTCAGCTGTGGTGGTTCTTCCAGGTCAGACCTTCATGGGATTGGAGTAAACTTCCTCGATCTTGGGCTGAGTCTGTCCACAGGCAAGAGAGGAGTCTGTTTCCAGGGCTTGTGACCTTGTATTTTTCCTGGAAATAATAATACTCAATCAAAACTGAGTAATATTGAGATGTTGGTGTTACTGATGAGGAGAAAAAGGAGACTGTGCCATGCAAAAGAGACATCCTTGGGAGTTTCAATGTGCAAATGCGTTACTTCTGAAAACTTTTGAAGGGTTGCTGTGGGTAGTTAGTTTCTGATCCATTCATTGTCAGGCACTATCAAGCACAATTCAAAAGCGTTTCCGTTCATAATAAAACGGGAATATCTAAATCTGGTCTAGTAAAGGGGAACGTCTGGAGATTCCTACACGGTATCATCTGTGAATCAACATCAGGTTATCATTTGGACCAATGTGTGATGGGGATCCCATTGCACTGGAGGGAGAAAAAGGCTGATGATCCTAAAGGTGCAACATTCAATGATCTTAAGGGCCTTTTCAAACCTAAACGATTCTATGTTGGGCATTAAGTAGCGGGTGAGTGTTGCTGCTTTCTTTTGAGATGGCTGAATAGACTTGTCAAATTGTCTGGTTTAAGTAACACAGAACTAGGATTCTTATGCAGAGCTTCATACTTTGATATTTTGACTGTCACAAATTATAATCAATTAGTGTGGGTAACTTAATATAGTCTCTTTTTTTTGTTGTTTTTGAAGTGGAGTTTTTTAATGGATCTGCACTGCAACCGTGTTGTAGTTCTAGTTCCCAAAAAGTGCCTTGGGTTACCTGGCAACTTCTGGTGGTTACGTTCTATGGTCGGTTGGTACAGAGAAATAGCTCAATGCTTAAATATCTTCTGGAAGTTAAGAAAATACATATATACATATGCACATCTCCAATATTTCTAACTGTTTCCCTAGCTAGATTGTCAGCCTATGATTGACTTTAAGAATTTGCACATCTCTGGGAATACAACATGTTAATTTCCCCAAATGTGGGAGTTTTGTTTCTCCCGTACTGGTACAACTTTCAATCCTTTAGCAGTAGTTCACTCGCATTCCTGAAATTGAATGGATCTTCCCATAAGCTTTCAGTTGGTTAAAATGACTTTTTACAGTCAGTTTGTGCTCAGCAAAATGATACACGACCCAGCTTCTCTTGAAGCTGGCCTGCAGATTTAGAGTTACTGGATGGGAAGGGGAGAGAGGGAATAGGCTCTCATGTGCTGTGCAGGGATTGACCAAAAGAGCTGTTTTCCTAGGAAATAAGACTAAAAATGGAAGATGACATCAGAAGAATATTCTCCTATTCCTGCTTTTTATCAATTTCCTGGTTAACGTCAGGTAAACACTCTCTTGAATTAACACTCTGGGCCATCTCTGGATGGTATTTCACCAAGCAACAAACCCTTTTGAGTTTTGGAACATTTATGAGAAGGCACTGGCTTAATTACTCTGTTGTCAGGCTCAAACAGGGAGGTTGCGTGACAAATAATTTATGGGGGGAAAAGGGACATCTGCAGTCTCCCCAGTTCTTTGTTTGGAACATATTCTTGGATAAACTCTTCATGTAATTCTTGTTACATTTACAGCTGTAGATAGATATTTTGTGTAATTAGAACAGTAGCTTGAAGTAAATACTTTAGTACAATAATAGTCTGCCAAGAGACTAATCATAAAATATTTGTGTTTGTCCACACAAGAAACATGAAAAATACAATAGTTAATGTCGTGGTTTAGGCCCAGCCGGTAGCTGGGTGCCACGCGGCCGCTCACTCACCCCTCCCCCAGCGGGATGGAAGAGGAGAAGTCTAACAAAAGGCTTGGGTCGAGATAAGGACAGGGGGAGATCACTCGCTAATTACCGTCAGGAGCAAAACAGACTGAATGTAGAGAGGAGATTCATCTAATTTATTACTAGGCAAAACAGAGTAGAGCAATGAGAAAATACAATCAAGTCTTAAAACACCTCCCCCCACCCCTCCCATCTTCTCGGGCTCAACTTCACTCCCGGCTTCAACCTCCTCCCCCCTCAGCGGCACAAGGGGGCAGGGAATGGGGGTTGCGGTCAGTTCAGCACACGTTGTCTCTGCCGCTTCTTTGTCCTCAGGGGGAGGACTCCTCTCAACATTCCCCTGCTCCAACATGGAGTCTCTCCCACGGGCTACAGTCCTTCACAAACCGCTCCAGCGTAGTCTCTCCCACAGGGTGCAGACCTTCAGGAGCAGACTGCTCCAGCGTGGGGTCTCTCCCACAGGGTGCAGACCTTCAGGAGCAGACTGCTCCAGCGTTGGGTCCCTCCCACAGGGTCACACGTCCTGCCAGCAAACCTGCCCTGGCGTGGGCTCCCCTCTTCACGGGTCTACCGGTCCGGCCCGGACTTGCTCCAGCGTGGGCTTCCCACGGGCCACAGCCTCCTTCAGGTGCCTCCACCTGCTCCAGCGTGGGGTCCTCCACGGGCTGCAGGTGGAATCTCTACACCCCCTCATCCTTCCTCCATGGGCTGCAGGGGACAGCCTGCCTCACCATGGTTTTCACCACGGGCTGCAGGGGGATCTTTGCTCTGGTGTCTGGAGCACCTCCTCCCCCTCCTTCCTCACTGACCTGGGTGTCTGCAGAGTTTCTTACATCTTCTCGCTCCTCTCTCTGGTTGCAAAAGTTTCCTTTAACTCCTTTGTTTTCCTTCTTAAATATGTTATCACAGAGGCGCTGATTGGCTTGGCCTTGGCCAGGGGCGGATCCATCTTGGAGCCGGCTGGCATTGGCTCCATCAGACACAGGGGAAGCTTCTAGCAGCTTCTCACAGAAGCCACCCCTGTAGCCCCCCCCGCTACCAAAACCTTGCCACGCAAACCCAACACAGTTAATATACAATATACAGTGTTTATATTGCATTTTGTTGTTGAAGACATACAAATTGAAATCCCAATTATAAATTACAATTCATTAGTAAGACTGCTTTATAGCTAGCTGCTGCATGCTGCTGATAATGAAAAGGGATGATAAATTGTAACAATTATTTGCCCATTCTATTTTTAAAAACTCAACTTCTTGGGTTTTGTTGCCTTTAATAAATGTGAGGAAGACCATTGCTTATACGAACAGTTTGCAAATATATCAGTTCTAGTTCTGGAATGCTTACATGTTCCAAGACTGATTAAAACAAGGTCAGAGGAGCCAATATGAGATGGTGTTAGTTGATCATTTCTCTGCGGCTGCTCAAGGAGATGTTTGTGGTGTTCATGGAGAGAATTGTTTGTAGAATAGCATCCTCAATAAAACCACACAGTAAATGTAAGGAATCTGAAGAATGCAATCATTCAGTAGGTCTTAACAAAAAAAAAAAAAAAAACCACAAAAAAATTCTAATGTTTTGTTTACACAGTGTTTATTATTTCAGTGCATCAGTTGTTCTGACTCTTCTGAAGGATATTCATTACTCAGTAAGGTGGAACAGTTTGCTCTGTTGTCTCCTCCCATCCATTTTTTTCTGAGCAAAATTGATTTTAGGGACAAGTGACAGAAACCTCCATGTAGGTGTATCTTTTATCATGCTAGCCCTTAGCTGCTTTTCTGCTTTTCTAGAAAAATTCCTGCATTACAAAACTGTGCAACACCCACCATATTTTAAAAGATGGTCACAGATTTTATGCTTCAGTGACCTCAATGTCAGTGGCTCACTCTACATGCAGTTGAAATAAACAACAGTTTCTTTTCCTCCCTCACAAGAAGGTATGCTATCAATATCTTGGAAATACATCTTCTGCCTTTTACCTCAGACTGCTGCATCCTGATTTTGCAGTTTTAAAAACCAACCAAACTGAAACATAAACCCACCACACAGGTTTGTGGAAGTCACACCATAAAATCTGCACATTAAGTCACAATTTGAATGGGAATTTTCAGAAACAAACTTATTTTTTTAATGAACTATCTCATAAAATGCTGTTGTAGAAGACTGATGCATTTCTCCCCCTCTCATTCTTCGCTTGCAGATAGGTCTGTAACGTGGCTCTTTGAGCTGTGTGGTTTGGAAAAAGGAGACTAGTCCCCAAATGTTCTGATTCCACCTACAGTCTTCATTGCTCTGACCTTGTCAAGGATGATATCCCTATGGTGATTCCTTCAGGAGGACCTCGTTAAGCATAGTATTCTACACTTCCAATTGGGGAAATACCTATTTCAGCATTGTTTTGCAACAATTAAATCCAGATCACATCCAAGTGTGTAGTTGAGAGCAGTCATAAGTTTTGACATCTGTGGTGGAGTGAAGCGGAGAGACGTTCATTTCCAAGTTCAGAAGTGGACTTTCTTGTGAGATGAGCAGAGTTGCTTGTTTCCCCCAAGATAGGCTCTCAAAACTTGAGGCACTTTGAGGATTTAAGATGTAATTTAGGATGAATTGTCATACTTCTAAAAGCCTCCGATTTCCTTTGAAGTTCTGAATGAATCTGTTATTACTCATAACTTGCTTTGCACAAGTAGCTTAGCAACAAATGGCCATTTGACATTATTTCAACTTTCTGGTAGAGATACGACATTATTTGTTAAAAGTAGCTGAAGTGTAACTTAAATTTTAACTTTTATTGTTCTAATACTTGAAAGACTTGTTGCAGATAATAAATTTTATAATAAATTCCTAAAGTGATGGACATCAGGCTGAACATCTAAAATCAAGGCGAATTTATGTTAACAAGTAAAATGGGTTTTTGAAGGCAGTGATGCTCATGGTCTGCCTGCTTGTATTAGGTAGCATCACAGCCTTATGTAGCTGTTAAAATGGAGCTGCTGACAGTCTGGTTTTCTCTTGCAATTAACCTTTTCTGCTGGTGATGTGATCAAACTGGCACATTCCTGCAACTGTTGTGCGTTCCTGTGTGAGCTGGTGTCTACAAGGCATATTGCAAAGCAGGTTCCATAACTTATAAAACATGCCAGAGAAATAAAGTACTTCAGATCTCCAGATGGATGCTTCCAGTACTGTTCTTGAACAGGATTCTGCAGAAACCTTGGCTGGAAGAGCCTGCTGGAGAGGTGGTACAGTCTCTGCCCCTGGGGGCTTTCCAGAACTGACTGGATACAGCCCTGAGCAGCCTGGTCTGGACTAGAGACTTCCTGAGGTTGCTTCACACCCAAATTATCCTTTGATTCTATGAATGTGTGTGCAAACTTACTTTTTTGTGGTAACAACTCCTGTTAATCCATAGTTCAGTTTCATGCAGATTCTGTTCTTGAAGAGCATAACCTGCCCATCACCTTCTGAAGACCACATACCTTCTCTGTTCATCATGATTTTTCACCTGTGTATTCACTTAACCTGTTGTTTTGCAGTAAGGATGACAGCAGCTGTAGCTGATTTCTTTCCTTGAAGCATATAGCAGTTGGAGTGTTGTAGCTGTATGTGTGGTTTTGTAAATAAATAACAAGCAACTTTGCCTACAGTACTGGATTACTGGATAAAATTTGTAAATTTGGATATTTGAGTATCCAGCAGTTTTTTCCACACCATGCTTTTACTTATGGTATGGTAGCTAGTCTACTTAGGAAAAATAATATTCATAAAAAGGAGGAATTCTTATGACTTAGAGCTGTAAGGATATTCAGTGGCTCTGTCTGGCTTGTTCACTTTTTTAATACCTGCAAATCAGATTAAGACTATGTATCATATGGAATGGTTTTAGAGGTAAAAATAGTTAATAGAAAGTAGAGAAGTATTCTTTAGGGAATTTTTAAAAATAAATTAACAATTAAAGTAATTTTCTCTTTGCTGAAAATAACAGACTGTAGGTACTGTTTGTGTATACTGACGGCAGGTTTTTACCAAAGGAAATCCTAACAGACCAGGTGCTTAGGGGCATGGTTTAGCGGTGGGCTTGGCAGTGCCAGGTAACAGTTGGACCTGATGGTCTTAAAGGTCTTTTCCAACCAAAACGATTCTATGACTCCAGAAACTGGTTCTGCTCACTTCTTGTAACAGTCCTGCACGAACGCTCCAGAACATGCACAATGCGTTGCTATTGATTGTCTTCAGTACAGACAAGGCATCTCTTAAGCGTCTTAACTGTGCAGAAAAGACTCTCCTTGGTCTTACATTACTGTTTCTGTAGGAAAAATTTCTCTTAACTATTTACAAACATCTGTGTAGAAGTTGATCAATTCTGTAGCAGGGACCACCCCTGATGTTAAGCAACACATTTAAGCACACAAACTGGATGAGATACAGTGGGAGCTGCCTGGGGGGGAATTTCAAGAACTGTCCCAAATTCCCATCCACTGAGCTCCTGTAATGATGAGTCAATTAATTGTGACGGTTCAATTACAGAGGTTCAAGTGCACTGGGTGTGCACATAGGTACCAATACCCTGCTACGCCACAACTGTAACTAAACAGCAAACTTGGTTTTCATGCCTATAATTCAGAACTGACATGCTGTAGCTCTTGCCCACCCCCTGGTCAGGTAGAACTTGTCCTCTTGGCAGCAGCCAATTTTTAGGCAAAATGGCCCTGTCACCAGGCTCATCTGAGGCTTTCCCAGCCCTAGGAGCCATCATCAAAGTCTGACCAGTTTGTCACGAGCCCAGGAAGGGTTTAATTCCAAAGCCAGCAGGAAAACTAGCAGCAGGGGCAGGCAAATGCAATGTTCTGCTTTTTAGTTGTGCTCTAATCAATGGCACATTTTGTATGTGGGGGATATGTGTTCTGCAGTTAGAAACACATCAGCGTGCATTTTACACACCAAGCAATTATCTCGGCACTAACAAGCACTAACTTGTAGCAACTCTTTTTCTTCTTTGTAGGATGATACTAAAAGTACCATAACAGTTTTTGTCAAGTTGAGATATTTTCCTATTCTTTCATTCATACATACACAGTATTACATATTTAAAAGTTTGGAGGAGGAGGAGATAATGACAGGAAAAAAAAATCATTAATAAAAAATTAACCATCTTACAGTTCAGAGTTTTGGCTGTCTATTTTAAGAATCTCCCCAGAGCAGGATTTCACTTGTAACAGAGATGCCTAAAATTGAGGTGCCTGCAGCTGAGCTAAGCTTCTGAGCTCCCTGTGTAATCGCTAGAGCTCAAATCAGCACAGCCTGCCCAGGTCCCAGAGTTGGTTCAGCTGAGCTGGGTGTGGGATTCAGGGTGCCCAGTGGCAACCCAGAGCTACATGCAGAGTCTTTCTTTCCCTTCAGTTCATGCCTGTCAGGCAATGTCTTCTACATATCTAAAGCCCAGGTGGCTGCCTCAGAAGTCTTTATTTTCCTCTGAATATACATAAATCCTTTCTGCATGGGGAATGCAAACCCTTTTCAGATACTGATCAGTAACCCAGCAGTGAAGAATTTGTGAATAACTGTGGTTACTAATCTGAGTTACGTTTCGGAGATAACCAGCCTTTAATTCCACAGGTTTTAGACTAACATGCACAGTTGTGGCTTGGGTGTTTTATTTGGTTGGGTTTTGTTTTTAATAGGATTATTGAGCATCAGTGAGGGAGGGATATGGCAGCCCCCTTCTATGTGAGATGGGGTGAGCTACGAGCTTCCCCACTGTATTTTGTTTTCTCTGACAAGAATTTTTCAAAAAATATCTGTAATTTCTTGCTGAACCTCTAAATAAGTGGACGCATAGCCATTGCCCATGTGTGGAGGTGATTTTCCAGCATATGTCACTAAATCTCCTGGCTCATCATTTAGGTCTTTGATCACTAGTGATGTAAAGTAATAATATCAGATTAGAACTGAAGCAGAGGTGTTTCCAAGTGCAGTTGTAGTCTGGCTGTATCTCTTTGGAGTCTTTCTGTGACAATATTTGCAAAGTACTGTGAAATCAGGTTTAGGTTTTATTGTTTTAATTTTTTTTTGTAACTGTCCTCAAGGTAGATTTTTCCTGTGTATTTTTTTTTTAAAAAAAACCTCAATATACTAATAAAATATTAACAGTTTTATAATACACCTGATCTTACTTTAAATGCTCTTATTAAGATACATGTTTTGATGCAATCATTAGCAAAAATAATCTTGCTTCATTTTATTCCTTTCTACAGGTATATAAATCTACTCAGGGCAGGGGCTATGTGATTTTCCTACGGTGGCAGCATAAATGTGGAGAAATTTGGATTTAAAAAAAAAAAACCCAAACAAAACTCTCTTTACCCCAGTCCCATATTTCAACTTCTTGAGCAGATATTGTAAATATTAAATATGTAAATAACTGGGGGGGGGAAAAACTTCATGTTTTTATAGAGCTGTCTTAGTGTGCGAGATCAGTGACTTCACATTCAAGTCAGAGTCCAAATTTACTTAGTCCTGGGCCAGAGTAAATATTCCCTGGCTGTCTCTCCCTACAGTTCTATGCGTATGCAATAGAGATTCACCTCTTAATTAACTACCTGCCTTTCATTCTTTGATTTTCCTTTTATTGGCCAAATTTCATGGTCTGGATGCTTTGTTCCTATGGAAACAGATGTCTTCAAACAAGCTGGGCATGCTGAGTTGCTGTGGCAACACAGGTAAGAAATTCTAGTGGGTGCAGAAAGGTGTCAAGCCTGTGCCAGTTCCAGCGTCTGGCATCTGCTGCGAGCCGGTGCTGGGTGCCCCAGAAGGGAGTGGAGTTCCCAAGGGTGCAGATGATGGTATTAAACCTTAAAATATCAGAATATTCCTCCCAGCTTGTATCCTTCTGCATTCAGCCATGAAGAGTGCGCTCGCCTGGTGCGTTTTGTAGCTTCCCAATGGATTTATTGATTCTGTTATTGATGATTGGGCTTGTAGAGGTCAAACAGGAATGTCTGGGGTTTGATGCCAATTTGTAAATGTTTCTAATTGACATGTATGTGCTGGCAATCCTGTCTATGTATATCTGCAGGTAGAAAACAAGGTCCTGTTGGAAGTGTCTTCTATTTGAAATAAAGAACTCATTTAAAACGCACTGAGAGAAGGTGAGGAAGATGAAGTCATTGTGAATTTAAAAGCAAGTAAACCAAGAAGTTTGAGTCACTTGCAGAAGAGACACAGCTATCTCTCTATCCACCTGGCAGAAGATGGGTGGGGAAGAGACTCTGTGGCAGAATAATAACTTCATGCTGCTCAAATTGACTACAGATTTAGTCAGGCAAGAGAAGCTTTTGCTAATGTATATTTATAGTCAGGTATGTTAGTTAAAGCACAGTACGATATGAACTTCCTCCTCACTAAGTCAGAAGAAATGCCTGGCTCATTCCCAATAAAGATGCAAAAAAGTTGCTAAAGTGATTGACCAGCTCAGGATGGGGAGAAGGAGGTTGTCTTGCTCCCCCTTCTGGCCTTGTTGATCTCCGCTTTGAACTGCGTCCCTCTCGATCAAACGGAGGTCGGTGCAGAAGAACACAAAGCACAACCTTGAGCATCAGCTCCAAAAAAGGTGAAGGGGAGACAAAGCATTTTAGAGAGGAGTCATCTGCTTCAGTTAAAGTTGTGAAAACTACACCCTGAAGAGTGATCATCGCAAGGAAAAGCGTGCGGGAGAAGCCAAGATGGGGCTGCTCCCATGCATGCTCCAAGATGGTGATAAGGGAGATGCGAGTGACAGGTCTAAACGTCAGCTGTTTGAGAGATGAAAGGAAAGGAATTATGGCCAGGAAGGTTACAAGCTAGGGAGTTCTGTGCACTATAAAATGAAAAAAAAAAGCTTTTACAGTGTTGAATGTTCCATGCAGTTGTTAATGCTCTAAATGATGAAAGGTCTCCACAGATGCTCTTAGACCACTGGCAGGAGAGAGAAAGGAGGGTACATAAAATGTAACTGCGTTAAATTTTGGGGGCAAGACTTCTAAAAATTAAGAACCTGAAGGCAGGTAGCCAAGTGCAGGACCAGAAGAGCTAACTCTGAGGCATGAAGAGCAGCTGAGCGCCTCAGTGCCCACCAGCTTGAGCAATTGCCCTGTGTGTCTTAATGAAGAGCTATCTCCTACCTCTGCAGCAGGCTGAACCACTGTTCAAAAGGGCATCCAACGCCGCTGGTAGCTCAGACTGTTTGGAGCAGCAGGGTTTGCTCCTAAATGCCCCAGTCACTGAGAGTTTTGAGTAAAGGGGTCTTCATTTACCCTCTGCCCTTAGCCATTCAACAAGATGAATGAATAAAAGCAGAGTAGATTCTATACGGCAGCATGTTTAAGTCCAAAAAAGTGTTTAAATAACCATCTTAAATCCGTCTACTGTCCCTTCAAGATTCTACACCATTCCTCCTAGGAAAAATAAGTCCATTAACAGGACTTGTCAAGTACACTTGCTAAATTAACAATGTCTTTTTTTGGTGCAGAAAATCCTGTGAAATTATATTCCTGTAAAGAATACTGAATACTAGAATCTTAAATAATAGATTTCCTGGTTAGTAGGACTTATATGCAGAGATTCCTCTGCATATTTTACAACTAGTGAAATAAGTTTAATAATTTAATATCTTCCCTGTTGTTCTTTTCACAAACTAGAAAACTTGCCAGCAAAGCTTCAGAGTTTACATGCTAAACTACTGCTACGTCCTCTTCTTGAGAAGCAGCCAGGGACATGTTTTACAAATTATACTGTTTACCTAATATGAAGTGACAAAATCTGTGGATTTTCAGTAGTAGATATTCTTGAATCCTTGCATATACAGGATGGAATTCCCTTAACTGGCTAAAGCCAACTGGGGTAGGCATGAGTTGCTGACAGCGTTTTACATGCTGCGCAGGAGAGGCAGCAAACTGGACCGGCTGGGCAGTCCACCATGGCTTCGGGGTTTTATCAATCCCCTTTCAGGGGGAAATCGTTTACTTTGTTTCTCCTCTTTTTGCAGGGCAGTAGCACTAGGTTTGAAAGCATTTAGGATCTTCTCTGAGCTTTAGCTTGGATCGAAACAGTTTGTTTATATTTGAGACATAGCCTCTCAAAAACTCCACTCAGGAGGACCTTTGATCGGGCCTTTGCAATGGTCCTGCAGAACCACAAATGGTCAGTGAACAGGGACAAGGAAGGGAATTCTGTATCAAATAACATACCAGTTTCTGCTTATACAGGCTGTTTGGGTGAATTGTTTTTCAGACTTGCTGTTTATACATCACTTTGTCCGGTGAGACTAATCTCTAGCTTAGCTTACCTCATCAGTACTGTTGTCTCAAAATGTCTCTCTGCACCTACTCCCTCCAATTTAAAGCCTCCAGCCACCTCATATACATGAATGTAGCTTATGTGCTCCACGGCACTAATGACTTGTGTGCATGTCTCTGTCCCCTGTGACTAACACGGCGCTCGCTGTTCCCCTTGACAGCGCTCTCCTCTGCCCCATGCTTTCCTTTTCCTCTTAAGCTGAGTAACTGATGAACAGAATCAGCTAAACTCAGATCAACTCTCTCAAATTTCAGCAAGAACTCTCCTCTTTCTGTTTCAGGCATAAAGCTGGTGTGCCCTCATTATTTTTTCCTATTTCCAGTTTGTCTAAGAGAAGAAATAGCATCTCCCAGCAAACCACATCTTGCTAAGATTAAAAAAACAACCCACAACCCTTTAGCACATGTTGAGGATGTACGAACATGGTGTCTTCCTTATTTAAGGGAGAGATTTGCCAATCTCTCTCTTGATACAGTGTTGTAACGAAGATGTAACTTATCTTGGTGAACACTTAAATCCATATAGTGTTTTCCCTTGCATTCTCTCAGTAAAATAAGAGTAAGTTTGTAATAAAATGTGTTAGTGTATCTATGGCCACTAAAGAGCTTTTCCCAGCCCAGAAAATTAATTGCTTTGGAAAACAATTTCTTAAACATTCATAACTAATGAAGATCTGGTAACAAAACTTGTAAGTAGAGGCCGAACTTTGATGTAGTCTCTTCGTGATTATTACTATGACTACTTCAAAGTGACTGCAAAGAAAAATGGAGTGCGGCTCCTTTCCCTTTTCATTCTTTGTCAGAAGCGAAGACAGCCCATGGTTCCTGTGCGTAATTGCTTATTTTTCAATTAGAAATTCTAATTTTGTCCATTCTTCAAGGTAGCAGAAAAATTAATAATTTTAATACTGGAAGCTAAGGATGATTAAAAGTAACTGAACTCCTTGAAATGCTCAAGTTTTCATCGGTTGTTAACCTCTTAATGACTCCTAGTTCTACAAAGACACCTGTTTGAGTTTCACCAGCTCCTCAGTTACCCCTGAGAGAACTTACAGTGAACTCTACTTTGATATCCCAATATCTTAATCTATTAAAAAGCCAAGTTATGTATCAGAGCAAGACAGTGCAGTACCCTGATCTGACAGGCAAGCTGTATGCACCAGAGCCTGGCTTTGATTCCCAATATTAGTTTCTGTAGTCCGACTCTGAAACCAGGGTTATGCCATGAACCTGGAAAATCCATGTAGCCTTGCCTCTGCATACGGCAGAGATCCCTTGGACAACATGGGACATGAGTTTCTTGCCATTCGCAGATTATTTTTTTTCCTTTTGCAGGCTTGGCTAGACAGAGGTCCAGTAATTAGTGAATATCTCTGCTCTCCAGAACATATGTAGATACAGTAGTATAAGCGAGAGTTCCTTTGGATTTGAGGAAATTAAGAAATAATTATGAAAAATGATTTGCTACCCTAATCCTGTAACAACTGGATAGTTACCATAGTAATGGAAGTGTTCAGCATAAGAGAGCAAATAGCTGGAACGTGCCACGGGTGGTTTGGAACAACACTTAGCTCAGATTCCCCTCACTGGTAATAAAGCCAACAGAAGGATGTCCTGTTTAATAAAACAGGACACTGACAAGACCAGTGTATGTCTCAGGTGGGCAAAGTCCTGCAGAAAGAGGCACAGAATACAATTTTTTTCTGTATTCTATGCACAGTTGTATCGCTAATGGCATGCAGTGGTTTTGGCAGTCCAGCCGGCTTCCTAAGTGAAAGCGTGTTTGCTTTTATTTACTCTTCCAAACTGACTGGTGTCGTGGCAGTGTTTGCAAATAAATTTTAAGTACTCAAGAGAGTACGAGTGTGAGACAAGTTCAGAATTTATATCCTTTTAAGCTATGTACAGTGAAATGCAGAGACAGTGAATTTTTACTCAATAAATAATGATTATATACATTTTTTAATGCAGTGGAATCTCCTCTTTCTAAAAGCTATTAAGAGTTAATCTAATTCTAAGCATGGCAACAATGCTTGTGAATTGTATATTGGGATGCTCACACAACTTGAACACTAGAAAAAGGAGCTGACAGACCAAGACCCAGAGAAGTGGGGTTATCTGGGAGTATTTCTTAATGTGTGCTGCTTGACGGGTGAACATGTGCCTCGTGCAAGACAAATCCATCACTCAGGCGCAGGGCTTTCTCCTTTCCTGTTATACAGTGGAGGTGGCTGATCCTGCAGCTGCAGAAAGTCTCCTCATAGGCTGAGGCTCTATGCACATTCAGCTCAATGCACATTGAGTCCAGGAAGCAAGGGTTATCCCTGCTCTGATGGGGTCTTCTGACCTTGCTGGTCTTTTGTGAAGCCACAACATCAGCAGGACGTTCCTCTTTCATCCTCAATCCTGACCTTCTGCTTATATCTCAGATTTAAAGCTAGGTTGAGAACTCGGTTTAATGAAGATGCTTCAGTCTTTTCCTACTTTCCTCATCAAATCGGCTACTTCTTCCTCACAAAATGGAAAACTGCTGGCCACCCCTTGCCCAGCAGGTACTGGGGAGCTTTGCCAGGAAGCCAAGAATGTAAGAGCCCTCTGACAGTATACAGGGTACAATTGGCTTAGCCTACTTCTGTGTCCACTAGTTACGCAGGGTGGGACCTGCATCCTGTCAATGAACTCACACAAACATCTTGGGAACCAAGACCCAGACAAAGATTTTAGTAAAAAGAAGATGGGTAGTCTCTTGAGAAGAGGGTCCTCAAAGACTGCAATTTTGTAGAGAAGGCCTTTCCCCTGGGCTTGTTAAAGACTGCTTCCATTAGCCCAAAGAACATAGTTAATGCTGTTGCTCTGCAAAGCTGCCTGGCCTGTTTCTGCTGGAAATAAACATTACTCAAGGCTTTTGTAGAGCAGCTGTTGTACTCATTGCTCTATACAATGGAAAATAAAACTGGCCCATGCTGCTTCTTTGGCACTGTTTTCAGAAAGGGATGGTCCTGACCAAGTATGGATGCAGCCTATGTGTTGTATACCTCAGCAGATGCTTTGGCTTCAGACTCTTGGAAAAGCAAACAGCTACAATTGGCTTCGCTTACTTCAATGTCCATGAGTCATCCATCCCTTTGGAACTGACCATAAGGTTTAGCAAGTGAACTCTTCTTTCCAACCCAGGTTTGTGTGTTGCAAAGTGGTGAAAACAGTTTTAGCAATGGTGGCACCAGCAACTAGAATGTGAACTCCTAGGCACTGGAAAAAACTACTTCTAGTACTTGTGAAACTGCTTAGTTTGAAAAACGTTCCTTCTCTGGGGTAAGAAACCAGTAGCCACTAGTGAGCAGGGCAGCATCCTTAAATGTGGGAGATCCTCAGTCCCTTCTGCTTGTGGAGGAACAGGATTGGCACATCCTGCTTCTCAAAGCAGTCCTGGCCACTGAGCTGTAGGGCAGCAGTGACCTTAAAATCGTCCAAGTGTGGCTTCTGTCCTGGGCCCGTGCTGGCTTAGACGTGGAGACCTCTGTTCAGGTGAGGCACCATGGCCGTGACTCCTTAGGGGACGTGGTGTTCCCTCATTTTGTGCCTTTTTGAGAGGGGTTGGCTTCATGTGCATTTATGGGATCATCAGCTGGCTCGTTTCCTGCTGAGCACACTGATTTTGATGAATCCCTTTTGGAGAAACACAATTTACTGTATAGATGTCTGTGCTGGGACTGAATGTACTACCCAGCCTAGGTGGTAGTTAAAACTAGAATGAAACAACAATGAGAGCTGCAGTGGCCTCATCTGAAGTTACTAGGGCTCTTCGGTGTCTGTCACTTATGAAAAAGTGGGCTTGAAAATAGTGCCCACTGTCTTATTACTAGCTTGGGATGATTTGCTGTGTTGGTGGAGGTGAAGAGCAGCAAACACTTCATTCCTTCTCTCTTCCTCCTCCACTTCAACCTTCACTGAAGACAAATGGCAGCATAATAGAGAAATACATGGGTTGAGGAAAACATGAACTTGGCACAACCCTCAATCTCAGAGTGCCTCAGAGTATTGCTTGACAAAATGCCAAGCTAAATAACCAGAGAAAAGAGCTGAGCTAACTGTAAATGTTTTAAACGGCGGGTGTTATTTTGCTGACATGTTCACAAGGGTGTTTAGAGATGGGAATGTGATGCTCTACAAAGTGTTTGAAAAATAAAATTAAACTGGTATGAAATTCTGTAATGTGCCTGCAGAAATCCAGGGGTGATGCCAAGGCACAAAACGCTACCTTCTTTTTTACCTTGGGTTTCAATGAGTCCAAGGTCAGGCCCTGAATGCATATTCTCCCGCAGTAAATGTATGTCTTCTCCATTGCCTCCTCCCATTGGACAAAAATATATTTGGCATGACAGAATTTAATCAAATTGCTAATTTGTTTCAGATCTCCCCTGCTTCTTTTGTAAGAATGGTGGGGGTTTTTTCAAGTCTAGATTGCCGCTGAAAACAAACCTCAAAACTGTTTTTTTAATAAAAACTACCTCATCTGTGAAAATAATCTCTTCTGTATTGCTGAGCTATAATTACTGCAGACACTGTCATAATGGCATAATTTAAGTCCTTTATCTCACAGAAGAAAAGTAACTAACCATTACAAGAATTCTCATTATTTAGGAAGTGCAGACTTCTTAAAATTGATTCAGTTCTTTAGTGGTGAGTGACTTCTCTCATCCCAAGGAGCGCTGCAAAGTGTACACATCCTCGTTTGGGGGAACCCCTGGGAGACGTGGGTGTGGGGCCTCTGTTTCAGCTTTTGTTGCAGGTAAGTGCAGGGATCTGAATGTATTTGCAGAAAACAGGCTCTGTGCACATCATCTTCTAAAGCGGAGTCTCTGCTAGTGCTCTGAGATCATCGTAAACCATGTTTTTCTGCTGGAGTGGTCTAGGGCAATAGCTGCTGGTGAGGTGTGTTTGGGCTCAGAGATGGAAGATTTGTTTCTGTAAAATGTTCCGTCTTCCCTTCAAATCTGTTCTTGGATATTTTGTTTGATTGCTGCTGTCAAGAAACTCTGATCTGTTCAAAGGGCCTAGAAGTCTGAGGTGAGCATCTTGTGTGTCCCACCTGCCCACCACTGGTTGTTGGCCTCCATGTCTCTGCAAGGGGCTAGATCCAAAACACCTTTATTCTGCCTTGCAGCTACACCTGCTGAAAAGTCATCTCATATTTATTCCAATTACTCTATGTGTCTCTTTAACACTCCTCACCCTCAGTAAGGTACTTAACATAACAGAGCAAATGTGTCAAGACCATGTTTATGCCGCTCTTTGCTTCTACAACCTACTGTTGAAGAGTTGAAGAGAAATTTCCATGTTCCCTTCCCAGCTGTAATTTTAACAACCTTCTCCAGAGTGAAAAGAGTAAGTACAGAACAGACCAGTCTGGACAAGGAGATGGGATGCAGGCAAGAAAAGGCTGAAGTAGTGACAATGTGCCAGGACACACACAACCTTTTTATCAGCTGGTTTTAACATCTTCAAGACTTTTCTTATTTATTGCCAGTTGTATCCTGTAGTTATTTCTGATAGCTAACACTGGTAAATCTGCCATTGCTATATGTTAGGCAGTACCCAGACACTGTCCATTAACTTGGTTGATAAATGATCATATTCAGCAAGCAGATGAGTGGACGACTGCTGTTTGCTGTTAAATTGGATAGAAAAGCTTTGTGTATGAATCCACCAGCTGAAAAGCCCAAACTGTAAGATTTAAATATCTGTTGGTTAAACTTGGCATTGATGGATAGACAAAAAAGATGCTTTTGCTGTAATAAAGCAATGATTTAACAAAACTGCATCTTCTTATTCTTTACATCACAATTTAAGAAAAAATTTCCCTCCCTTTGGGATGGAAAAATTCTAAGCTGTACAACATGCCTTGTTCCTTTTTAAGTGTTATGATATGCCTAATAGCAGGGGGGAAAAAAACCTCCAAGCTCGTGCAGAAGTAAATCTAATATTACTCTCACCTTCTGGGAGGGTAAGATTTGAACTTAAACACTTCATCAGTTGCATAGCAATGTAATCTGCTTGCTATCACACAGTGTGTGAGCCTGAGTTTTTCATTCAGCTTCTGATTACAAGTGCCTCAAAACTGGGACAATCCTCATTGTTAAGCATGTTGTAGGAAATGCAATTTCACCTGCTCCGTGCATCTCTTATTTTTTCAGTAACTGCCACTGTTGATCTGACTTCAAACAATATCATCAATGAACAGAAAGGTCTTCTATCTTTATATATAGCTGGGGGTGAGAGAAAGGTGAGAGGCATGATTCATCTTCCTTAACTATCCAGAAGCTCAGTCCAGGGTGTTCAGCTCACCGCTGCTTATAGTCAAGGGGAGAAGGATGGGAAAGGGCACCTACAGAGCATGTTTCACCTAATCACAGACAGACACATTTCCACTAGGCAATGAATCCCATCTTTCCTTCCCCTTTTCCTGTAGGGCAGGCACACCTAGATCAACTGCTCAACCAGTTGCCTAAATGCAGCATTTAGATTAACCCCTTCCAGAATACAGAAATATTAATGCTTCCTGAGATCATACCAGTGTTTCAAAACCTTAGATAACTCTATGCTTCAAAAAATAAGTTTTATATTTACAGTAACTTCATTTTTTTTTTGTTATTTTCTGTTCTTGTTAGGACACGATGGGGAAACAGAGGTCAGAGGTACAGAGTATGGAGCGTGGTGAACTGAATACACCTGGCATGGGAGCTCTTCTGGAAGACTAGTGTTAAACACCATCTTTCCAACACAGACCTCTCAAAGTAACATTCATCTCACATAGTGTACTGGGTCTGGCTTGGATTTGTGACCAAAACAGTGTTGATAACACACTAACATTTTAGCTATTGCTGAACAGTGTTTGCACAGCATCAAGACCTTCTTG
The DNA here is from genome assembly GCF_028858705.1 of Grus americana. Classification (NCBI taxonomy): domain Eukaryota; kingdom Metazoa; phylum Chordata; class Aves; order Gruiformes; family Gruidae; genus Grus; species Grus americana. The sequence goes on from NC_072854.1 coordinate 38,809,799, forward strand.
GTTTCTCACTCTGCATATCCTCCCCAGCAGTGAATAGATTGGGGGTGGGGAGGGGACATAACCTGGCAGAAGACCTGAACTAACCAAAGAGATATTTCATGCCATATAACATCATGCTCAGCAACAAAATGGACAGGAAGGGGTTTAGGGAGATGAGCCATCTTTTTTTTCTCATGGCTGGGCATTGGTCCACCCATGGGAGGTGGCAAGTGATTGCCTTTGCATCATTTGTTTTCTTTTCTTTCTCTCTTCTTCCACTTCTCCTTCCCTTATTAAACAATTTTTATCTTGACTCACAAGTTGTCTTGCTTTTACTTTTCCTTTCCTCTTCCCCTGCCCCACCGGGGGTGGGAGGGGGAAGCGAACAAGCGTTTGTGTGGTGCTTAGCTGCCTACCAGGGTTAACCTACAATACAACATTACTGCATTGAAAACACAGCCTCCACTTCAAATCAAGCTGTAAGTTTCTGAAGCCCTGGTTGTACATGCCTTTACAAGAATTGAAATAAGTAGAAAGAAGCAGCTAACAATGTTGATCCCAAGTTGCAAGCCCTCCATCACTATGTCTTTGCTGCCCATACTGAGCATTTTTCAGCTAGCACCAGCTGAGCTGTAAGTACACAGAGCACGAGTTTATATCCCCAAAGCTGTGTCTGCCTGGCACTGAAGCTGACTCGTTAGCCACGTCTCTTACTAAGGCTCATTATTCCTAACACAGAGCCACAACAGCATGGCTGCAATGTTTTCATGTCCCAAAGGTAACTCATTCCACACCTAACATAGTGTATGTTCTCCACTGCATCAGATGGTATAGTAATCCTTCGTATGTATATAGCAAATCTTTGAAGCCATTGAAGCCAATCAATCAACCCTTATAAGATGGATCCTACCAGTGCAAACACTAAGCAGCAGTCTTTGTGAAAGTCATAGAGCTTCTGAAAATAAACAGGCATGAGCATCCAGGCACATATGCATGGGTGTGGGTCCTATCCACAGCTGTAAACATTGACTTACAAAGCCCTGGTCTTCTAGTGCTAGCTGCTTTGGGATGACCAGTCTAGTCATGTTAATATGTAGGCCAGAGTCATGCAGGAGTGAGAAAGAATGGTCTCAAGTACCAGCTGATTTCAGCTCCTGGCATAGCCATGGACTGCTTGGGCAAGACCCCTTGAATCTGTGCTTCAGCTCCACACCATTTGCTCCAGTGGTGTGGCAGTGGGAGGGTGCCACAGAAAAGCTTAGTATCAGCTCAAATAACCATACGCTTTGTGGCTACAAATAATTTTCTCCTGTGCTTTGAAGCTGAGTTGCCCAAATTGCATGCTGAATGAAGGAGGATAGAGAGCTCTTTATCTCTTTTCCCTAGTTCAATGATAAATTTCCCCCCTATGGTTTCATTTTTAAATTAAGGCAATTTTAATCCATCACTCCCTCTGCATCTTTATTTCATTTCCAGCCTCTTGGCATTTTCCTTTCACTCTTCTTCAAAATTTGTCATGATTTTTACTGTCTGATTAAATTTATTTAGGGCTCCACCTATCACTTGTTATTGTCTGACTCACTTGCTCTCTTCACTTGCCTATTATTTAATACTTAGTACACATTGTACTTCCCAGCTTTAGCAATCGTTTCTCCATGTTTCTTGGCTGTTGTCCAGTATTTTGCTTATGAATAGTTTTCATGACATATATGCTTCTCAGTGTCATCCATCAGTGCTGGAAACCTTCGAGACAGCTTCTCAGCCAAGAAACAGACTTTGTGCCACCATTCCCGCAATTTTCAGTACTAGCTAGTACTGTCATGGCTAGTTCAGACACCACGTTTGTTTCTTTTCTGATACCAAATGTAAGGTTTGAAAAGACCGTTCCCAAAGACATTTATGTATCTCAAAAGACACAAAGTAAGGAAAATAAGAATCAGGTCTCACTGCAAGAGCATTTTGGTGGATTCTGTAACTGGCTGAACCCCTGCTGAATACAGACAAAGTCTGGAGACATCTTGAGAACTGTGAAAAGTCTCTGCTCCTGCAATACAACACATGGAGCTTCACCTATATCTTCTTAGTGGTAGATACATTACCTTGTGGACTGCATGTGAACTACTCATGTAAGCTATATCTGTGTTAGTTCCTAAGAGGTACTAGCTCATCTTCACTGGTAATACTATTATAGCCAAATAACTTCTAGTTAACATAGTGAGCAGACAGAATATGGTCTTTTTGCATGCAAAAAGTATGCAGACACGTGTTTAACTGGCCTAATCTCCCCATGCATACTGGTTTTGGCTGGGACTGAGTTAATTTTCTTCATAGCAGCACGTATGATTCTATGTTTTGGATTTGTGCTAGAAACAGTGTTGATAATACAGAGATGCTTTCGTCATTGCTGAGCAGCACTTACAGAGCCAAGGCCTTTTCCGCTTCTCACACCACCCCACCAGTGAGTAGGCTGGAGGTGCACAAGGAGCCGGGAGAGGGGACAGCCAGGACAGCTGACCCCAACTGACCAGAGGGATGTTCCATCTCATATGATGTCACACTCAGCAATATAAGCTGGGGAAAGAAGGAGGAAAGGGGAAACATTCAGAGTTGTGATGTTTGTCTTCCCAAGTAACCATTACATGTGATGGAGCCCTGCTTTCCTGGAGATGACTGAACATCTGCCAGCCCATGGGAAGTGGTGAATGAATTCCTTGTTTTGCCTCACTTGTGTTTGCAGCTTTTGCTTTCCCTGTTAAATTGTCTTTATTTCAACCCACGGGTTTTCTCACTTTTACCTTTTCCATTCTCTCCCCGATCCCCCTGGGAGGGAGTGAGCGAGCAGCTGTGTGGGACTCAGCTGCCTATCAGGTCTAACCCAAAACATGTTGGCAGTGAAATTTCAAGTGAGCATTTCACAGACTAGCCAAAGTTTTCATGGTCCAAAGAAACTCTAAAGTCAGCTTGAGGCTCTTTCAGATTTGGAGTGTAAATGTCGGTCATCAGGCTCGGCTTGCAGCAAGGGCACCGTTTTGTGTTGTTGTTTAGACAAGAGAAAGTAAGTGTGGCCTCTCTGCCCCCAAAATTTGAGAGGTGTTCTTAACCATGAGGTTGTGCTGGTATCTACAGCCTTATGTTTTCCCAACACATCATGCTTTTGTGCCCTTGTTGCTTCTGTAACAATGGTAAGAAAATGAAGTTTAAATATTATATTCCCTTATTTGACTTCTTTTTTTCCTGGAAGGTCACAGAACTACTTGATACCAGCTGAAACCAATCAGTGTAGCACAGTGAGAGGATACATCCATCAACAATTCACCAGAGTTTACTTTCTCACTGCTAATGATGGAGGATTTTTTCATACTCACAAGGTAAGATGTGGGAACAGACTTTCTAGTGCATTTTTATACTTCCCCCTTGGGATTGATATCTGCGGTGTCTTTCCCTTGACATGCTTCAGGACAAGGCCTGCTCCATTATATGGACTTGTATTATACTTGATACAATGAAACTTCAAAATCTGGAGCTACTGCCAAGACCTATGGCTGGGGAAAAAAAAAAAAAAGGAAACAAAGAACTGAAGTTCTTTTTAACTTTATTTGGAGTACCTTAGCACTCTTTTCTTGTATGTTGAGCTTTTTTTCTGGATGTTATACTCCACAAGCTCAGAGGACATTGGTCACTTTTCATTTTCATAATGGCTTTATTAAAAGATGATAACTTGCTTACCAGGACCTTGAGTTATAAGAAAGATATAGGGATATTATCAGTTTTGTTTTCATTCCCTCCCATGTAATCCAATTCTTGTTGAATATATGCAAAAGTGGCAAGAAGTTAGCAATAAGCTCTTGCTGGAGAGAAGCACCTCAGCATTAATTATGTCTCTCATGAGGAGACTTCAGGCGTATTGCTTCCACCCACACTAATCATAAAACCAGTACTGTGAATTGTTTCACAATTATATCCCTGTCAAGCTGATGCCAATTTATGACTGTTATGTTCTTTTTAAATACTAAAATCTTATTTTTTGATGAATGCAGATAAAGCCTTTTACTTTTGTTACAAGATGTATACTATGATTCCATAAAGCTGCCTATTATTTATATTATTGAGCTGTTTGAACTTCACTCCCTTCACAAAGACCAGCCTAGCATGAGAACTAGAGTATCAGGCCTATTCTCACCCGAGGGCCTTTTCATATTTGACAGTTTAAATGTACCTGGTATTCAACTTTAGCGCAGCTTTCTAAACCATATGCTTGACTGTAGTGTGTTTTTGTGGCGGTGGTTTTTGTTTTACTCTTTCTTGGGAATGGTCATCATGTGTTTGTCCGGAGTACATAGGTGGCTGAATGGTGCTCAAACCTGGTGGCACGCACCTCTGTCCCTCACTTTGCTGTCCCATTCGGTTCCATCTGAGAACAAGTTGCCAATGGGGATCTCAGGAACAGTGCTGACCTGGAAACACAGTGTTGCTTGTATTAGGTTTGGCAGAGTCAATGGACTGAGTTTTTGACCTAAGTGAGCTGAAGAGAGGTGTTTTTTCTCTACCAAAGACAGACCTTGGATGGATCAAAAAACTTATTAAGTACAGATTTATAAATTCCATACGTGTATAGCCTCTGACGCAAGAGATTGGAGCAAGGCTTCATGCTACTTATTGAGGTTTTCAATGCTGCAGAGCACAACTTTTCCACACTGTGAAATAATCTTTGAACTGTTGGATGATCCAAGTGCCAGACCCTCAGTGAAGGCCTGCAGGTTAGCAAGTTCAGCCTTTTCAATTTACTAGCAAGCCTTCTATCATGGGGGCAGCCTCCTTCAAAGGAGCAGGAATGAACACTCCTCACTTAGTTGGTGGTAAAAAGTTCTAACCTCCCGTCCTTGTGCTGGTCAGCAGGATTCCTGTATCCATCATCCTTGTTCTCCATGCTATCTGCTGAGATTGGCCCCTGGAGCACTTTAGTTCTCATCATGCAGAATATAAAACAGTGTGTGGTCTTCTTTCTGACACAGTAGGCAGCTTAAACATACTCTGCTGAACTCAAGAGTCAGATTTGAAGCTGGCCAGAAGTCTGAGGCCTCCAGATGAAAGGTACTTTGCTATTCAAACAGCACTTACTTAAATATTAATAGCTATTTCTAAGCCCTATCCTAGTCCAAGCAGAAAGATTATTTCTTTGAAGAAACATGACTCACAAAGATTAGAGGCTAAAAAACCTGATTGTAGTGGGAAGTATATCTAGTTTTATCAAAGGAAACTTTCCAGAGATGAAGGTGGCTAAAAGCCAGTATGCAGGCTTCAGTGAGCTGTGGTTTTATACCAATTGAGGATTGAAAATGAATTTTTTAAAACAGCAAACCCATTAAAGAACAAAATTTTCTTTGGAGGTTAAATGAGAGATGAGTTCTATAGCTATATTTTGTATTTTATGTGCCTAACAGAAATGCAAACTGTTATAACTTTAAGAGTCTCTATTGATCACCTGGAGGGAAGGAGGCAATTCCTTCCCACCAAGGATCTTTTCTTTCACTACAGATGGTGATTCACTCTTGATTGCATATTTCTTCCATACACCCACCAGTATTGGTGCTATGTGACAACTACGCATGTATCATAAACAGGGTTTGTTTTCATAATATAGCAAGCTGTATTTAAGGGGGTCCCCAAAAATGTGATGTCTTATCCTAGAGGAACATCCTCTAAATGAATGAATGTTGTTGTTACAGTGACCGTTCAGTATCTGTACTGGTTATGTTGGACATTTGCTGTTTTTGTAGATGTGGGTGTGTTGGTCTCTGAATTTGGAAGAAACCAAATTGCCACTGTGCAATCAGCACAGAACAAACACCTCCTCACTGTCACACTGTCAGCATTTTCAGAGAAGTGCTCTCTTCACCTCTCTCATGACCCTCAAGGTATTTACCTTAGCCAGAAGTTTAGCAAGTGTAGCTCACAATCGTACTGCATACTGAAAACCATCAACTGAAAAGAAAGCTGGTTTTGTGGTATATACTGCTTCCATCTACTTCCCACCCTTGGTTTACCCCTTACAGATCTACTCTGTAAGGAGTAAACTACTTCTCTCTCTTTTTTTTGAGCTACCAACCTTACAGCCTTATGTCTTTCTAAAACCCATCTCTGCTTTACAGGTATTAGCCACCTTTTCTTTCAAACCACTTAACAGATTAACATAAATCAAGTTACAATCTCATTCAAATTGTACTTAGCTTTGAGGACGTACCTTCTCCTTCAGACCAGAAGGGCTGTGTGCATGTTAGCTTGCCTAATTAAATTGGTTTATCTACAAAAGAAACTGTCTCTTACAGCAAATGATGCCTCACAGAAAGTATTGTAATAATTTTTTTACGGTGAGTTGCGTGATGGTTCAATGACGCTATTTCTCAAGAGTTGCAGCCCTGGTTGATTAAGATCCTCGCTATGGCAGTGAACAAGTGATTGTGAATCTTTGAAGAGCAAACACATTTCTGGCAGAGAGTGATACCCACTGTAGGTTATGTGCTCTCCTGTACTAAGGAAGGAAAATACTACAAATTCTAGGCTAAACTGAAGCTTCACAACCTGCTCTAAGGGTTAAGCATAAGACAACAGCCTTTGTATAGGACCAGAGAATGAACATCTGAACATCATCTCTCTTATGTCTAAGGGAATGAGGAACTATTTTCATGTCTTGCCTTTGCAGTCTCTGCCTGTCTGAGCACATGCCTATTCATCCCCCCAGGAGAGAATGCACCACTCTCAGGTCCACTTTAGCTACAAGAGGGAGAAGATGGACTGAGCAGGGCAGTGGGTGAAGTAAAGCCTATCACAATCTAAACTTCTGTGTCAATTCCTGCAAGGCATGCCAATATTAATATGCCAAGCAGGTCTTCCCATCAAAGTGAAGAATACAGATCTGTGAAAAGAGAACAGAAGAGCTGCAGAGAGCTGCCCTTGCTAGGAAGTCTGGGGACACTTCCAGTGAAAGATTTCCTTTCCTCCGGCCTCAGAGCATCCAGTTCCTTACAGACAACTTCAGGGACACTTGAATTTCAGTGCAAGGGTCTGTAAGCACTTGTGAGCCTGGTGTCTGAAGGCAGAACTGAACTTAGGGTCCCTCCTTCCCTTTCCGTAGAGTCCCTGGAAAGACACAACTGCCTCGGCTTCCACTGCAGAACCGCTCCTCTGTGCAGCACAGCAGAACTCGTGTAGTAAAAGCTAATTAGGTTTACCTGTTCCTCAGCCTGTAAAAGAAAGTATATGTAACCTGGAAGAGCTATTGCTTAGGGCAGTTAGGCATACTGGTGATTTCCACCAGTTGCTGTGGCTTATCAAATATAAAGAATGAACACAGCATTCTGATAAGGCTTTGAACTACATGCTGTAGCTTATCAAATTTCAGTGACATGGAGCACATTTCTGTGTTGTTTCTTACTGATGCTGGGCTCGGCAGGCACTGCAGATTATTTTGCTGAAGTATGACAGAATCGTAACCTGTAAAATGAACTAGGATGTAATGTCTGTGACTCATGAGTAGTTTTCTTGGAATAAAGCTGTTTCATATCCATCATAACATTTAGAAAACAATACCTGGAATTTATTAGAATGAAGTTTGCCTAACCCTCTTCCCTTGCTTTGCATACAAGAATGAACTGGAAACCTTAGAGGGTTTCTTTTCCCCTCTACTCCTCCCAGAAACAGGAGCTGTTCCAGGAACAAGAAAAGATGCTCCATAAGTTAGGGTGAAATATGCTAGCTGAAAAGATTTTATTCTGTGATCAAAATACCAAGAAAAAGGGATGCTGTGCTAATGCATTAACAAAAGGGCTAGGCGAGAGGACTAGATAGCTTGCCACAGGTGGGCAAAAGAACATAAAGACTGTCACAGGATTAATCTAATAAATTAAAGCACAGACTACAAGGACTGTGGGGAATTTCTTCTTTCTTTTCAGAAGTTAAAATTGACTGAGTGGTAACTGCAAGTGTTAGGGGTTGGGACAATTGCCCAAGAATCTGATTACTGGTATTTGCTGGCTGACAGAGCGAGCTGCTTGTTTTAACCACTGACAGTAAAAAGAGGTGTGGGTTTATTTGAAGCCTAAGTATCACTTAGTATTTTTAAGGGAACTAGGGTATATCTAATAATTATAAATCAGTTTTTAAATTAGATTACAAGTTTGCCTCATAAAAATAACTGCAAGTTACATGTAATATCTGCACTGTGTTCAGATAAGAAGATTAATCACATTAAAATGCCAATAAGCACATATCAGATGGGGTCAGTGCTGGTTCAGATTTCAAACAGCTAACAACAGCAAGTTGGCAGAGGCATGAACTTACTTGGATTTTTTTCTCTTATTATTAAAGGTATTTCAGAACATTCAGTCTGTACAGAGAGGAACACAGACTGAAAAGAAATACATAAAGAAAAAAGAGTATATGCTACAAATTTGTGATTCTGAAGAAGTTTTAAAGGACAAAACTGTCAGTAAAGGACATAACTGCTGTTATGAAGGAGTTATGTCGGCTCTATGCCTTACTTAAAAGGGAATGCTCAGGATCAGTAGAGTGGTGATATTTACCTCTCATGTGGCTGATGCTGGAATAATGGCTAAGTTTGATCTTTATTGAAAAATTGAAATGGGTTACCAAAAGGAAAAAAAAAAAAATCAGTCTAAGGGATGGAGTGTTCAAGACTATGAACCTTATCCAAAGAATGTTAATTATAATGACACGATTACCATAAGAATAGACCAGGAAACAACTTCCTTTTTAACACAGAAAGGGTACTAAGAGCTTCAAACTCCAACTGGAAACAAGACAGCATTTTCAGTAGTTGAGTGTAAGAGCACTGAAAGATGCTCCAGTGGAGGAAGGTGAATTCTTCTACTGCTACTGCGAGTGAGGAGGGTCTCTTAGAAGCTATTCCACTTGTACAATGTGGAGTTTCCCCATAGTTCCTGCAACCCTCTATTGCCTTCCACAACACAGATTTAAACCACCACAGATCCGGAAGAACTGCAAAGCTCTTAACTCTGTAAGAATGTTCCTTTTCAAGACTGATTTTTTTGCCAATTCTAACTGAGCTACAGTGAAGAGGGTTTTGGTTTGGGTTTTGTTTTGTTTGTCTTTGTTATGGATTTCTAGATGGCTGCTAAAGACCAGGCAGCTACTGACTATACATGAATCTAAAGATTTGGCAAGTGAGGACTGGTACAATTAATTTCTGCAGAATTTGTGCTTTAATTGTAAATGCGGTCTCTTAACTGTGTGCCATTAAACCCTGGGCTGATGCTGCAGCTGCTGAGCCGTAAGAGGGCAGCTGCTGCAGATGAAGCTCCATCCTCCTTGTGGTCAGCCGCAATGTGTGTGCCTGCGCTGCCTCACCTCTTCCCTCAGCTGAATTCCTTTGCCTTTTAAAAATTCCCACTGCTGTCTCTATTAGCAGGAAGAGACACTAATGATGTGCATGAAGAGATTGAAAATGAAATGACAGGAGGAATGGAAAAAAGATCGTGCAGCACCCTTATCTACACTTGGAGTTTGTGCACCTGCAATTCCACATCTCATCAGGAAAGAACACTACATTTCTTCCACTGCAGTCTCAGCCACAATGCTATTACTGAATAGTTATTACTTCTGCATTTTCACTAATAATAATTGCTAGAAACAAAATTAAGAATCTTGAGAAAATGCTACAAATCTGTTTCTTCAGTCTAGCTGTGGTTTTGTTTTGTTTGGCCTCTTCTGCATTTGGTATAAAAGCTCTAAAATCTTTCCTTAAAGGACAAAGCACAGGAGATGTGGTGGAAGTAGGGTATTGGCTACATGAGGCTTCTTTCTTTTAGAGGGAATTTGAATGCTAATTTTTTTTTAAGGCTAAGAAAGATGAACAAAAGCCTGAGTCATTCTGCCTTTTCAACAGCAGTGCCATTAGCAGGAGATGGTAGGTTCCCGACTTGCCGTTGTGCTTATTCACTTTTCAGATCATAATAATGACGATGCATAAGCGTCAGTTCTATATTTTTGAGATAAAGATGACAGCACTGATAGATTCTATGACTGTTGCTGGAGAGAGACAGCACTGTCCAAGATCACAATCCTGCCTAGAAAGAAATAGGTGAAAAACAGTGGTTTCACAGATGCCCTTACTTGCACACAACCTGCATTCGAGTGCAAGAAGACAAATGGACGTGAACCACATAGAGAGGCTGATGCTAAAGAGTAAATACCAGAGAACTAGCAAGGATCCACTACAACAGTTGAGGGTGGGTATTGCAGCAGGCCGGTGGCTTTGTTGGATAGGTGTGTGAGACTTGTTTCCTAGTACTGGATTGCAAAATTAAGTCATCTCATTCATTACAGCACTTGATTGCCATGAAGATGATTAAAAGCCACGAAGATGGTGAAGGGACTGGAGAATGTGAGGTATGAGAAGAGACTAAGGGAGCTGTGATTGCTTAGCCTAGAGAAGGCTCAGGATGCTCTCACCAATAACCGATGGTGGGAATAAAGAAGGTGGACTGAGATTCTTGTCAGTGGTGTCCAGTGACAGGAAAAGAGGCAATGGGCACAAATTAAAGTAATGTAACTTCCATTAAATGTGAGAAAAATGGGGTTTTTTGCAGTGAGGGTGATCAAACACCAGGACAGGTTGCCCAGAGAGGTTGTGGAGTCTCCCTCCTTTGAGATATTGAAGACCCAACTCTTGTCCTGAGCAACATGCTCTAGCTGACCCCGCTTCAGGAGGTCTAAATGACCTCCAGATGTCCTACCAACCCTCCATGATTCTGTCATTTGCATTGCTTTGACAATTGCAAGCAACAGAGTGAGGTACTAATTTCACATATTCTTAAAGGTCTCTGTTTTAACAAACTGCAGTTCATATGGATGGAAATGGTGCAAGAGGCCATACAATTCCTGTGGTTTTAAAGCACTGCCCTTCACCTCCTGGCAGCAGAGACAGCACCTCACCTGGAGCAGGCCTGGCTGCCCAGGGCCCCACTTGCAATGACTCCCCACGGGGGGCCGTAGGCCTACCCATGTGCAAACACACTTGCCCCTCCACTTCCAGCAGGACCAGGCCACCCTTCTCGGCTCTCCTCACCCTCCAAAACTGACGTTCCCCCTTGAGATGCTTGTGCTCCTGCGAGGCAAGCGACACACGGCAGCTACTCCCAACTGGTGCTCTTCCCGTCAGATGCCGTGCAGCTCCCTACTCTCCTCCCCTCAGCGCCCGCGGACGGGCACACGGGCCCGGGTCGGGGACCAAGACCTGTCTCCAGCCGGGCCGCCTCACGGCGACGAGCCCTGCACGCCCCGCTGCCCGCACCTGCGGCCGCCCGCGAGAGCGCTCCCGCCCGCGCTACCCATTGGCCCGGCCGCGTCACGTGGCCGTGCCATGCCGCCCGGGCGGGCTGGGGCGCCGCGGCTGCTGCTGATTCATTGGCTGTAGCGGGTCGCGGTCCCGCTCGGCTCCGTTAGGCTCGGCTCGCGCGCGGCGCGGCCGTTGCCGCTGCCCGGTCAGTCAGTCAGGTAGGAGGGTGGGAGCGGGCGTCACCTCCCGCTGGCTTCATCCCGCCCGGCTCCTTCTCCTCAGCGCTGAATCGTCGCGGGGCGAGGGCATCCCTGAGGGCTGCGCCTTTCGTCTGGGACGAAGTGGCGCTTCGGGGGCTGGAGGCGCGCACGGAGGCGCGGGGGGACGTGCCTGGTGCGGGTAAGCGCGGTGAGGAAACGGCTCTGCGGCGGGGGGTGACCGAGCGGAGGGCGGGATGGATGGCGCTGCCCTGCCCTGCCCGCTCCGCCGTAGGGCCCGCTGCCGCGGCTGGCGGTGCGCGGGTGGGTCGGTGCTCCCGGCTGGGCGGCGCGGGGTGCCGCTGCCCCAAGTGTTTGTACTTCAGCCTGCGTTAGCAGGCGGCTGAGTGGTTTCAACTTGCTCAAGCCTTAAGGTCTGAAGTACTCCTCCAATTTTTATTTTATTTAAAATAATAAAAAAGCTTGCGGTGGTACTATTCATTTGGGTGATGTGGAAAATGCCACCTGCAGAAAGCTTGTGTCGCGTTTCTGAATTCGTAACGGAGTGATTCCATCTGATGTTAGGAAATCTGTGTATTCAAAAGCAAAACAGGTAGAAAGCCCATAGCTTGCTTGGAATACATGGAAATTCTTTTCAGTCCCCCCCACGTTGTATGTTGTGTTCTGTTCTGACTACTGAGCATTTGAATGAGCTTAAAAATTTAACATAAAATGTTTGCAAAAAAAAAAAGGCAAGGTAAGTTTGTGGTGTGTTTGTGGTGGTTTTTTCTTTCTTTTTTTTTTTCTAGATGACATCTCCCTTTGTGCTTTCAGACTGAAAAGGATGAAAGTCTCTCCTCCATGCAGCCTTAGATTACTTCTATTCTCAGTCTTGCCCTCTTCCCTTTCCCCTATGTGCTCTTCCCTAGTCTTCTGCTGATTCTCATACTCTCCCCCCCCCCCCTTCCTTCTCCCTTAACAATCTCTTTCTTAACAGTCCTCTTAGCAGTCTCTTCCTCTGGTGAGCAGCCTCTGTTGATATTGACTGGTGTGGCAGGCAGTTCAGGTCCCTCTCCTGAGCTGTCAGCCCTTGTCTTTGTCACTTCAGTGACAAGCCAGCAAAACTTCCTTCTGAGCAGTCTCTGTTCCCTGACATTTGCCTTGCTCCTTCTGATGTATCAACCTTGTTCAGCACCTAATGCTGGATGGCGATGTGAAGTGTAAGCACGCTATTAGTTTACTACTTCTCCTGTGACAGGTGTAGCTGGTAGAGGGATGGGACAGCAGTGGCAATGCTGTCTTAAACTGCCTTGGCAAGGCTGGTCGGGTTTTGTTTCTGAGAACGTTGAGGCACTTCTATTTCCAGGTGTGTTTCACAGCCTACTGTTCTGTTTTAGAGCTGCTCCCTCTGCTCCTGTCTGTTACTCTCATTTGAGCTCCCCAGAGGCTGTATACACAGGGATGCAGATTTACGTAACTGATGTGGAAATAAATAGATGTTTTGATTTCTGCTTGGAGATAATCAGGTAATAGTCTCTAATACTGCTTGTTTTTTCTTGTCCATTTGTGGTTTCCTATTCAGGTTCCTAATCAGGGAGTCACGACAATTTTTTACCACAGGAGTAAATACCTGGAAAGATGCCAGGGGAATGGCAACTCTCCATTGACTGAGGACAGCCTAGCTCCATTCTTGCTAAAAATAACGAGACATTCTGGGTGTATCAATCACAAGCAAAAATATATAAAATAAATCAAGCTATTGCGAGAGAATACTTTTTTTTTTTGAAGGAAAAAAAATCCAGAATATTAAGAGCTGGACAAAGTCATTTACTGCCTATTCTTTTGCTGGTTGCCCACGTACACTGTGGTGGAAGAGGTTTTAAGGTGAAGCACAGATGATGCTCTTGATGCTTGTTCAACAATTTAAATAAAATTTCCAGTCTTTGAACCAATAATACGATCTATTACTGGCAAAATTTTAGTACAAATAAGTGAAGGTTTTATTCTGCATACTCACTGCAATGGGCCTTGGTTGTACTGTTTTAATAATGTTTCCTTGGTCTCTAGTTGCTTGTTTACAGCCTGGTGTAGCACAGAGATGTGGCAGGGATTAAGAGTGGGAGAATTCAGATGTGCGCTTGTGAGTTGCGTACTGCCGTCTGATTTACCTGAAAAGAAAGTTGTATTTGAGGCACTACAGTAAATTGTTTGCTTCTTCAGCAGCACTGGAGGGAAGAATTAGATCTAAAGACAGAAAAAACCCGAACAACCAAACCCAGTTCTGGCTTGGAAAAATCCCAAACTGGTTTGACTTTTAATAAACAGCTCCATTTCAGTGCCTGTCTGAAATTCTCACAGAATGATTGAGGCAAAATTTCTGCATCATATTGTAGGCTAACTACAAAAGTTCAGAAAACACTTGTCATTCAAGTGTGGAAGTTTTCAAGAAAAGCTGTATTTTTTATTTTATTTTGTTTTGTTAGTTCTTGAGGAAACATAATATGTAACTGACTTTTCAAATTGAAAAGCTCAGGTGTTATTTGTGTCTGAGAGATTATGGCTTTACAGACCCCATGTGGGTGAGAGCGTAAACTGAAGATTTTTTCACCATAGCACAGTCAAACCACAGCTGTGAGACAGCCAAGTGTGGGAGTAGTTCTGAAAAAATGGTCAATCGTACCTGGGGTTTTTTTTCATCTCTGCCAGTTTATCTTCCACTGGCTTCAGCGTAGACAAAGAACAAAACTATTTCTGTGGGGAGCACAACTAAGAAGTGACGAGGTGCTATGAGAAGTGTGCTGTGGCCTCTACTTCAGACCAGATGGACATTATGTGAAGATTAGAGTCTTATTTTGTCATGGGAGAGGGGAAATGTACTCAGCTTCCACTTCAAAGCACTTTGGTGGGTTTTTTTCACTGATACAAAGTGAAAACAGAGCTATGAAATGAGGCCTGAATGCACTCAGCCATTTTCTGGGCTGTGCAACCCTATGAACAGCTGCTCTGTGTTTAAACCCAGGGGCCAGCACGTTGCCATGGGGCACTCTGCAGGTTTGGTAGGGGTGGCCTGTGCAGCAGCAGCACCTCTGCTGCATGGTGCAGGGCGTCTTCAGGCCCAGGTCACTGACACGAAGGGAGGCCAGGTAATTTTGGCTGTTTATCAGTGCTGAGTTTCCCAGAAACAATCACATAACAGTACTTCCTTCTTTCAGCCTTGCCCCTGTTACAAATAGTCAGTTTAGGTGTGGTTATCTGAAATACTCCCAGGTGCCTCTGTTCTTAGATTCAGTTATTCTTTTGACTGCACTGAGCACTATGCTTCCAGTGTTTCTTCATGACTTGCAGACTAGCCAGTTTGAGTAAATCTAGTTGAGTAACTCTATGCATAGGGTTACGTGCATTGACATAAATTCTCTTCACAGTGACATTTTTTTTTTTGTTTCAAATTTCACATCATCTTTTAGTTATTAAAAAAAAGAAAAATTAAAATGTTTGTTCTGCCCTGCTATGGAGGCTGCTTTTTTAATAGGTTCTTATGTGATAACACAAATTGAAGGTATTTTAAAAACAACTCTTATAGTTAACTTATCTTCTGATGGAGCCATTCCAGTTGACCTGCAGTGGGCTGATCAGTAAGAGTGTGGAGGGGGAGAAGCTTCCCTTTCTCTCTACTCAGAATAAAGCATTGGATTGACAGACATCAGGATTAGCAAGGAATCCAAAACATCCCCATCTCAGCACTGAGCTTTCTGTGAGAATAAAACTGATAGAGACATTTAATAAAATTAAAAAAAGGACTACTTTAAAGCAGGAAAATTCAGGAAAACAGTGCAGCCCAAAAGCAGAGACATTCAGAGCAGGCCAGTTGCAAACTTGCTTTATGGTTTACTCTTACCTCATTAGTGGATGTGCCAGAGTTCTTTCACTTCAGAGTTTTCTATAATAAATCTGCCTGGGACCTGTAACTGTGATGTTTACTGAAAGGTTAAAGGTTAAAAATTCATATTGTGAAAGGTTAAAATTGGCAGTATTATAAATAGCTGAGGGAAAGGCAGCCTTTCTTTTGTAAAGTGTTGAATACGCTTACATATACCATTGATGTCAGCATTTGTAACGTTGTAGGACTTAAAAGGTCCCAGTACTTTAGTGCTTACTGATAGGGCTTCTTCTAGTCTGGTTGGTCTTCAGGGAACTTGGCTTTTGAAGCTGCCGTATTTGCACATCTAAGAGGAGATTGACTTTTGGCGGGGAGAGGAAAATGGGCTCAGCAATACCCAGAGCTCTCTTCTGACCACAGCCTTGCTGTGTCTGCAGCTGTGTCCATGAGCCATGCTGAGAACTAGGTTCAGCAGAAGTTCAGCTGAGGCATATCAGGCCAAGTGCTGGGTCCTACATTTGGGTCACAACAACCCCCCCACAACGCTACAGGCTTGGGGAAGAGTGGTTGGAAAGTGCCCAGCGGAAAAGGACCTGGGGTTGCTGGTTGACAGCCAGCTGAACATGAGCTGGCAGTGTGCCCAGGTAGCCAAGAAGGCCAACAGCATCCTGGCTTGTATCAGGAATAGTGTGGCCAGCAGCAGTAGGGATGTGATTGTGCCCCTGTACTTGGCACTGGTGAGGCCACATCTTGAGTACTGTGTTCAGTTTTGTACCACTCAGTACAAGAAGGACACTGAGCTGCTGAAGTGTTTCCAGAGAAGGGCAACGAAGCTGGTGAAGGGTCTGGAGAACAAGTCTTATGAGGAGCGGCTGAGGGAACTGGGGTTGTTTAGTCTGGAGGAAAGGAGGCTCAACAGAGGCCTTATTGCTCTCTACAGCTACCTGAAAGGAGGTTGTATTGAGGTGGGTGTTGGTTTCTTCTCCCAAGTAACTAGCAATGGGATGAGAGGAAATGGCCTCAAATTGCTCCAGGGGAGGTTTAGATTGGATATTAAGAGAAATTTCTTCACCAGAGGAGTGGTCAAGCATTGGAACAGGCTGCCCGGAGAGGTGGTGGAGTCACCATCCCTGGAGGCGTTCAAAATATGTGTAGACGTGGCACATTGGGACATGGTTTAGAAGGCATGGTGGTGTTGGGTTGACAGTTGGACTTGATGATCTTAGAGGTCTTTTCCAACCTTAATGATTCTATGATGTCTGGGAAAAGGCTGCTGAAAGGATAATCTTCCCTTCATTAAAAATGCTCAAATTTAAGCCTGTTATTTTCTCTTTAGAAAAATAGACTTTGCTTAAAAGAAAGGTTTAGTCTTGTTTTCTACTGTGACTATAACAACTGTCAAGGGGTTTGGTTTTTATTGTTTTTGTGTAGAGATGTATTATTTGGGTGGAAGAGTGAATTCTTGTAATATATCGGGTTTTTTGCCATGCTGAATGTCAAAATGAAATGTTTTCTGAGCTCAACTGAAGCTCAGCTTTGTACATTGAAGATGGATGATGGATTGATTGTGTAATTCTGCCCTAGCTACAGGAAATAAATGGAATTATGGCTAACAATCTTTATTATTTGTAGATAATACTGTCTCTTAAGACTGTATATTCTGACTGCAGTTTTTAAAGCTTTTGATACTGGAGCTAAGCTAAGCTGTTTGCTTCAGTGTGTTTTGGGAGCAAATCCCAGTAGCTCTATACTGAGTGTTCCATGTCCCTTTGCTGTCAGTGCAGGACTGAAACTTTAAGAACTGAAGGAATACGTAGCTTCTGTGATGCAACGTTAGGTATAATTCAGCTGTCTTCTCAGACAAGGCTTACGAGTGAGCTTATATAGTATTTGCTCTGTTTTCAGATCCATACAGTTGTCTGAACTCATAGTATGGTATGATTTCATAATAGTTTCAGCCTAACTTCCAGGTGGCCCCTACTGAGTTGAACTACTAAGTGGGCATTAATGTTTGCATATATCATTATTATCTTTAGGAAAATATTTGGCAAACGGTTTTGGTCTTTTATTTGTTAATAAAAGACACAATGTCATTGTTTCTAAACTAAGTACAACCAGTACTTAAACGATTAGCATGCAAATTGTATATAGTTGTGTGGAGACCTCCTTTTACACTGCAGCGCACGCACGGCACAAGATATGAAGCATTAGTACATGGAAAATAAGACATTTTCATAAGAATGTATGTGTGTGGTGTATAAATAGTTTATTGTTGGAGTCTAGTTTACATTGCACAGTTATAAGGATAATAAAATGTGTGTTATATGATGTGTAACACAGTAGTATAAGGCACAGATGTCTGTAACTTTGTCCTTTCTTATCCTTAGTTCCCAGGATAAACAGTGACTAAACAAACACTTTTCCTTACCATTGTTATAAAGTCCTTTTGTGATGAATGCAACATCATTCTTGTTATTTTAGTGCAACAGCTCATGCAGATGATGCTGTTTGAGCATCAATCACAAACATAACCACTGTTAACATTGGTACTTTCTTTTCTCTCCCAGAAAAGTCCCAGGTATCATGCACTCAAATTTGACATGTATGATTGATTTTTTTTTTTAATTGTACAGTCAGTTTTCAGGTATCTTTATATTTTTATTGCTAAATTTCACTTGTTTTGTATAGCTTTCTTCTCTCTTATTGTAGGTGGGAAGATTGAGTATTCCCCTGAAAAGACCACAAGTTTAATCTGAAATCCTTCCCATCCAGGATCTCGAGAATTAGCAAGAAGCAAGGACCATTTGGTTAAGTATTTCCTGCAGACTTCTTTCTCATCAGTGCTTGGGAGTGGCACGGCTTTTTCAAAGCAATAGCCATGTAGCAGGGTTGTAGAGAGACGGGGTTTGTATTACCTTTCAGCTAATGCAGTGCAGGGTAAATAAGTTTGTGCTTGGTTTTTTCACTGACTTCTTTTCTTCTGACTTCCTCTCTTAGCCCTTGGGATGGGGTAAGAAAAGGAATATGGTGGTGGCTGGTTCCCTAGCCCCCTGCCTCCCCTGCAGAATATTGTTGCTGATATGGGGACTTCGAGGATATGGGAACAGCTTGAGTTGTTAACTTCTCATAGCCAACAACTTCTGGGTTAATTGTACTGCCTAGCTGATTCATCAGGGTGTAGTGCTAAGCTTTCTTAGGCTAGGACTTCTCACAGTTTGAAATTCTGCTACTTTTTTTTACTGCCTGGCTTTTGGAATCTCCACAGTTTGTAAGGGGCCAACAGTTTGTTCATTTAGTCTATGAAGACTATAAAGTGCTTAGACTCTATGATAGTAAGCAGAATGGAAGTATGTAGAAAATAAATGTAGGTTTTGATTGAAAATTTATCAAGTTGCTTGTATCTACCATATTGGTAGGATTTTTTGCTCCAGAAATGAACAGTACGTTGACCAGTCCATGTGGTTTTATTCTTGTGCATGCAGGTCAAGTTTGGAGGTAGTTGTTGCTGGTTATATACAAGGCTGGTTCCAGATGTGCACAAACCTAGATTTGCATTTGTGGCCCCAGTGGTGGTGTAAGCCATGAAGTTGTACTTCATATATGGCGTGTGTCCAATTTTACCTTTACAGTGACTCGGTTTGAAAGGTAAGTGGCTGTGAGCATTGTGCACTGTACCGATGATGTCCAGGTTGAAGCAAATAGTCCAACTGCAGCACAGTTTGATGCCCTGCTGCTGCAGTTCAAAGATGCAGATTTTGTGCAAATGTAGCCCAATGGTCAAACTGGCTTGTACCAGTGGCAGGCAAACTATGACCTTACAAACTTTCACACAGTTTACACACGAGTTCTTATGAAGGTATAATTCAACTCCAGGAGTTGTAGTTGTATCTGTGTATCTGTTGACATCCTTTATCTGCAGAGACCAACCCAATGCTCCAGAAGAAGGCCATGAGCACTTGCCCCTTTTTAGTTTCCAGGACACTGACCTGCCTGAATCTCCTGGCTGGCAGCACTGAACACAGCCCTGCTTTGGGATTTCTTGAGTGATCAAAGTAAAGCTTTTTGTTGTTCACTTACTCCTGAAAGAAATGAGCCAGAGTGAGGAATGGCTGGCTGCATCCATACACATCAAAGTCAACAGAGGGGCTTTCATGTTTGCCTTAAGCAACTCCTGTGCCCCTTCCCCACCCCCCCAAAAAGACCCCCTCCGCAAGGTCAATTAGAGGACCTCCCTGTCATGCCTCAGAGCTGTGGGATGAATCACTGCTGTCCACTCATGGCAGGAAGAGCGCTTGAGTGCATCTCCTAGGGGAATTCCTTCCCAGAAGCCCTTATCCGGCACCTGCAGTCCCTCCACAACCTGCTGCAGCCTGGAGGGTGCACGTGACAGGCTGCTAGCAGGCCAGCTCACCCTACTTTGCTCTTCCTCGGGAGATGCAAGGTCTTAATGCTCAGTATTTTCCCTGTGCTGGTCCTTGTTTCACCATAGTAGGCTGACCTTTTAAGTAGAAAAGGTTTGCTAGATCATTTAGAGGCATATTTTATATTTCCCACAAATCCTGAGGAAAAGGTTTAGCCTGGGAGCTGGTGACCCATGTTTCAGTTAGCACCTCTCTCTCTGACAGTGGCTTGTCTACAATAGAAGTAGGCCTAGAAATGCTTGTAGACGGTAGTGAAACACTGCAGCTTCTAGTCCTAACCTAAGACTGAAACAGGACAGATTCTTTTTTGTCCTAGAAGTAGCTATTCTCCACATAAATCATAAATGGACTCTAGTGAGTAGATCGGGAGAGAGATCTGCATGTGGCCCAATTAACCTAATCTGCCTGCACTTGAGGTGGAAGAAGAAACATTGGTGATGCTATATGAGAAATATTTAAATTAAAGACTCCTTGATAAGGCTATAAAAGAGAAAAGCATTTCTTAAACAGAAATGTGCTAATAACAGTTGGCAAGAGATTAATCATCAATAAAACATTGAGGAGAAGGAAAAGATGGTGGGAACCTTGTGCAGCACCATGTAGTCTCTTAGGGCTCATTCACAAAATGAAACACAAAGTCTTGTAAGGGACAACTGACAGAGCTGAGATGGGAGCAAACTAGGACAGGAATCTTAGGTTTCTCTCTGTACTGTTTGCTTCATCCAGAGGCAGCAGTTAATTTAGTTGATTAAAAGCAAGAAAAAATTTCTAAAGCTTAATTAGATATTCTCTCTGATTCCAGGAAGTAAGAAGATTTTCTAGTCATTGGGAAAGCAAAGGAGGAACTTCACTGTTAACACGGTCACTTGAAGTTAGACTTACATCTTTCAGTCATGTTCTTTAAGGGTTGGAAGTAGAGAATGGGAAACATTCTCAGCCATGAGCTGGATTGTCTACTGTCTTTCTTCCTCCTCTTCTGTGCTTCAGGCTATTTAATCTCCCTTCTGAGTGGCTAAAGGAAGGTGAGGGCAATGTGAAGCTCCTTATTCTGATTCAAGCAAACTGGGTTTGGTCGTTTCTCCCTCCCCATTGGCAAATTGCTCATTGTGAAAACTAAGTTGGTTTAAGTTGAGAAATAGATCCATTTCTTGTTTAAAGGATTTATCATTTGTTAGTCAAGTTTTGGTATGTGTTTAAGGTTCTGAACATTGTAACTGGGTATGAAGTTTACTTTTTCAAGCATACTTCGCTATTCATTTAAAATTGTTTTGAGGCATTCCTGCTGGCACTTGCTAATGGTTGCAGAAAGAACTTTTTTATAAATTTGAAAAGCTGTCCATATTCCCTGGGTGAATTTGTGTTCCTCATTTTGTGCCTGATTCTTGTTCTTTATGTATGGCCCTCCTAGCACTTGAACCACGTGCTTTACTTGCACAGCCTTGTTCAATCCTTAGGAAGGACTGAAGGCTCAGTTATTTTGCGTGACATGGCTATTTAAGGCCCTTCAAGAAACTTTATCTGGATTTGACTTTGTGCCCACAGAACAACTAATTGCCATAGTTTTATGAACTGCATGAAGTCTCCGCCCTGCTGGGTTTTAATTGAATGCAAAATTACCCAAAGCTCAATTTGCTTTTACAATAAGTATTTTGTAATGTGTTTCAAGTTGGATGTCCTGACTCCAGCTGCTGCAGCAGATGTTTTACGCAGAGATGCGCTCTCTTTTGGTGTGCATAAAACTGTCTAATACTCTGAAAAAATTACTCTGCAAAATGTAAATCCCTAGTGCATTGTTGTGGTAATGACAGAAATATCTGTCAGGACAATTTTAGTGATGCTTAATGTTGCATTGCAGTTTTTTTGTTAATCTGTGGGAAAAATCACTCCTGTTTTATTTTTCCTTCCATAGTGGCATATTGAAGCTGTTTATTAGCACAGAGAAGTTTAGGTTGGAAGGGACCTCTGGTGGTCATCTGGTCCAACCTCCTGCTCAAAGCATGTTCAACTAGATCAGGTAAATTTTTACTTGTATCTACTTTAAATTTCCTGTTTCCCAATTTGTGTCTCTTATCTCTTGTCCTCTTACTCTGTACCTCTGAGAAGAGTCTGGTTCCGTCATCTCTGCACCCTCTGACTGTAACTGTAGACAGCACTGAGGTCTCCCCAGGGCCTTTTCTTCTCCAGGCTGAACAAACCCAGTTGCCTTAGGCTCTCATGCTTCAGCTCCCTGACAGTCTTGGTGGCCTTCCACTGGACTTGCCTCAGCATGTCTGTGGTGGGTTGACTTTGGCTGGACACCAGGTGCCCACCAAAGCTTCTCTATCACTTCCCTCCTCAGCAGGACAGGGGGGGAGAAAATAAGATGGGGGAAAGAAACCTTGTGGGTCAAGATAAAGGGAGTTTAATAAAGCAAAAGCAAAGGTTGTGCGTGGAAGCAAAGAAAACCAAAAGACTTATTCTCTACTTCCCATCAGCAGATGATGTCTGGCCACTTCCACTGAAGCAGGGCTTCAGTATGTGTAGCAGTTGCTCTGGAAGACAAATGTAAATAACGACCCCACTTCCCTTCCTCCTTTCTCTTAGCTTTTATTGCTGTGGTGTGGAATATCGCTTTGGTCAGTTCAGGTCAGCTGTCCTGTCTGTGTCCCCTCCCAAGATCTTGCCCACCTCCAGCCTGCTGGTGGTGGGGGAGAAATGTGGGAGAGACAGCCTTGATGCTGTGCCAGCACTACTCAGCAGTAGCCAAAACACTGGTAGCCAGCAAGGTGTCGATAACACACCAATGCATGGCACTATGAGGGCTGCAGTGGGGAAAATTAACTCCATCTCAGCCAGACCCAATAGACTGTCCTTGTCTTTCTGGTATTTGGGATACCAAAACTGGATACAGTACCCCAGATAGGATCTTAGCAGTGATAGGTATAGAAGAGTAAACATTTCTCTTGATCTGCTGGCTACACTGTTGTTAATTCACTCCAGTACATGCTTGGCCGCCCTTGCCACAGGGCATGTTGCCAACTCATGTTCAGCTTGTTGTCCATCGCAGGTCCTTCTCCACACAGCTGCTTCCCAGCAGTCATCCCCCAGCCTGTACTACTGCATGGCGTTACTCCCTCTCAGATGCAGGACTTAGCATTTGCAGTGGTGATCCTCATGAGTTTCCTGTTAGTCCGTTTCTCCAGCTTGTCCCAGTCCCTCTGAGTAGCGATCTGCCCTCCAGCCTCTTGAGTGTCCCCTGCACAATCCGTGAACTTCCTACAAGCTCACTCCATTTCATCGTAGTATCAGTCCCTGACGGGTACTGCTGATAACCAGCTGCCAGCTGGACTTCGTATGGATAATGTAACCCTTTGAGCCTGGTAGTCTGACCAGTTCTCCACCCAGATTTTCATGGCAGCATTCATCCTAAGCTGCTGAGGCTGGTGGTCTTTGTTACTTGCTATTTTGAGCTATAAAAACTATATTCAGTTTGAGGAGCCTGGTTTTGATGCTTTGTACGCTTACAGGCATCTCTGTGGAGGTGAGCATAGGTTCTCCTCTTTCCACTGAAGAGAAGCGCTATGTTAACTGGTGGTGGGCAAGCCAAGACTGGGGAAGGAATGGGAGGGGATGTGATATCCTTGTCTGATGAGGCAGTGATACTGGATTTTAAAGGAACAGGTGAGAGAGAGCCTTTGTAAGCATAAGTGGCTGCTCTTGGGAACAGTGATGTGGAAGAGATCCCATAAATAAGAAAGGATCCTCTATAAAGCAAAAGATGTGCTAGAAGTACGTAGTCTCTATTAACGCATTTTGTATCCACAGGTATATATTGAGGTGCAAGATGTCTGCCCTGAGGCTGATTTCTAACAGAACCTCCCAGCAGGCCTTGTCTAACTCTGATTACACCTGGGAGTACGAGTACTATGAGTATGGACCAGTGTCGTTTGAAGGCCTGAAGGCTCATAAGTGTAAGTTCAGCAGAGTCATACTTTATTGCAGCTGAGCTTCCCCATCTTAATGTTCCTGCTCTTCATTTGTAACTGATTACTGTACAAAAATATCTCTCTCCTAATCTTTTGAATGCTCAGCAATTAGAGGCATTACTCTATTTATTAGAGTATAATAATTGTTTATTATTCTGTGTCTTTTTGTTGACTTTTTTTTTGTGCTTGAGAGAACCGTGGATTTCTTGGCTGTGGTAGAAATTTGTCAATACTGAGGAATATCAGGCTATCAGGAACAGTTTATAACGACAAATACAGCCACTGCTGCTTCTGGTGATTACTTGGTATCATCTGTGTTGCTTTGTTCTTGTTCCTGTTAATGCTAAAAAGGCAGTGGTGGGCAGCCTTACTGCTTTTGTTTTTCTTCATAGAAAATAATTTTAAAGCTTTTAAAAGATTTAAAACAAAAAAAGAAATTTCTACTTCTTAAGAAACTTTTATCATTGGGACTCTTCATAGGAGGAGTGTGCTAAATTTGGCATTCTGCTAATACTGGAACTGTTTTACAGTAGAAGTAACAAGTGGAGGACAAGGACCAGAAAGATGAAGAATATGGGTAGGAATTCAGAGGAAATTTATTTAGGACAAGCCAGTACAGCTGGACTAACATTTATCTGAAATCTAGACAATGGCTTTGGCTTTTATGAATTTTTATTTTTTTTCTTAGGGGGAGATGGTTGTGGGGGGGAACAAAAAAAAAAAAGGGAAAAAAATTAACAAGCACTTTGCCTAAGAGAAGCAAACCATCTTGTTTCTTTGTTTCTGAGCTGGATACACTTGAGAGGGTTTGAGCACCAGTCTTCAAAGTATTGGGGAAGGGTCTCCATCCAGTGCTAGAGCACTGGTCCAGGGTGGGATACATACTTTCTGCCTTGTTTGTCATGATGACGGTTCAGACTGGGAAATTGGAGTGCCTGCAGTGGCCGAGAGCAACCCAGAAAGGCTGATCTCCCTTGGCTCTGCACAGTCAGGAGGTTTGGGGAGGCTCTGTAAAGGACAGAAGAAACTTGTTGAAGTTGTTATTAACACATTTAAAAAAAACAGAGCAGAACTTGCTTTTTAGCCTGAATTGTACTTTACCTTTTTTTCCCCCCCAAAAAAAAGTCTGCTGATTACTGTCTGTATTTTTACAAATGTTAGGTACTTGAAAAATGTAGGTTAGCTTTTGTCATGTTTCTAATTTATATTCTATTCTTCCACTTAATCAGAGGCCAAACCTGATTACAAAGACTACTGATTACAAAGATTAGCTGCAGTGTTATGTACATGCCTCCTATTTAGCTCAGTGTGTCAAAGAGTGTAACAGGAGGAAAAAAATATGATAGTTACCTCTGGATTGCAGAAGGTATAGCAGCATAACAGATCTTGGATTGCTATCGAAGTGATTGCTGTGCTAAGTGTGGCAGCTTCACTGTCTGGCTGTGCTGTTCATAGAGTAGGAGTGTTCTGGACAACTCTTACTAGAGAATGGGACAGAAGTAACAACTGCTTTTGAGGTGGAGCTTGATGTACTTATGAAAGAGGTCAATAGTAGTATTGAATCAGTGACCTAGGAAGTCCCTTCTGGGATTTTTTCATTGTTTTGTTTTTTGGGTTTTTTAACCTGATAGATTGGAGTTGGGTCTGTTTATTTTGGTGTTACTGCATGCGTTCTCAGAGGGCTGAGTTTAATCTAATAAAGGAACAATCTATGTCTGTGTGTATGACATGGTATGTTGTTGGTATATTTCTTGTTCTAGCTATTTCCAGCTGAGTTGAAACTGTTGAGGAATGTGGAGGCAATGAGGTCAGACATTTAACTTCACTGAAATCCTAAATTGGGTAGGAAGGAGGAAAGGAGATTACACTGGCGTTGGATTAGGAGGGAGACCTCGAGTATTGACAAAGAAGGGGTGTTGATGAATACCTGTAACTTACGTTGGAGAGCTTAAAGGGGTGTGGACTCCAGTTCACGTGTTGCAGGGTGGCAGTGACACTTGGCTAGCTGTAAAACATCACAGGCCCTTCTTAAAACTAGAGGTGTGTGATTTTTTTTTTTAGTTGTTTGATACATAAGGTATTTCACCCAAAATGAGGACACTTTTTTTGAACCATAATGTTAGATGAATTCAACAAGAGAAAGTTGGAGGCCACTTTCAGATTGATGTTGATTTAATTCATTGTAGGCAAGGGGAGGGTCATAATAATTTAATGTACATACAAAGGAATTCAGAAGCCTGTTTTCTGAAAGCAGAGAGAAATCTATGCAAAGTGACCTGTGAAAAAACATATTGACAAAGCAATCTCATACACAATAATACATTTCTTAAAAAAAAAAAAAAAAAGTGGGGAGAAGATGAGCTGTTCAAATGCCACAGTGACTTCTCAAATATATGACTGCAAAAAAAAGCTGTAAAAAAAGTATGTTCTGCCTGAGGAGAAGTGAAGGCAGGAACTAGAAATCAGAAAATCCAGAAAAGTAGGCACCAGATGTTTTGTAAATTAAAGCTTTAGAAAGTAAATAGACGAAGATAGCCAGCAGATATCTGTGACTGGCAGAGAAAAGAACAAAATCCTTTTTTGTGCATTTGTGTCCTGGTTTTCAGCTGGGATAGAGTTAACTTTCACAAGAAGCTGGGAGGGGACACAGCCAGGACAGCAGACCCAAACTAGCCAAAGGGATATTCCCTACCATATGACATCATGCTCAGTATATAAGGGCTGGAGTTGTCCAGGGAGGAGTTGCTGCTTGGGGACAGGCTAGGCATTGCGTTCCAGGTGGTGAGCAGATTGCATTGTGTATCATCCACTTTGTGTATTCTTTTATAAATACTGTTGTTTTTCTCTCCCTTTGCTGTCTCAGTAAACTGTTCTTATCCCAAACCAGGAGGTTTACCTTTGTCTTCTGGTTCTTCTCCCCAAGTGGCCACGTGGTGCTTGGCTGCTGGCTGGGGCTAAACTGTAACACTTTGGAACAGAAGAAAGCTCAGTAATATTAGAGAGGTAAAATAAGTAGAAATGATCAGGGGAGTCAGGACTGCTGCCAGGATGTTATGAGTCTGTGTTAGGAAGGAAAGGAAGGCTGATACTGTGTGGTGGGTTGACCCTGGCTGGGGGCCAGGTGCCCACCAGAGCCGCTCTCTCACTCCCCTCGTTCACCAAACAGGGGAGAAAAGGTATAATGAAAAGCTTATGGGTTGAGATAAGGATAGGGAGAGATCATTCACTAATTACCATCATGAGCAAAACAGACCAAACTTAGAGAGGGAATTAATCTAATTTATTACTAAGCAAAACAGAGTAGAGGAATGAGAAATAAAATCAACTCTTAAAACACCTCCCCCCACCCCTCCCATCTTCCCGGGCTCAGCGTCACTCCCGGCTTCAACCTCCGCCCCCCTCAGTGGCACAGGGGGACGGGGAAATGGGGGTTACGGTCAGTTCATCTCACGGTGTTTCTGCCGCTTCTTCATCCTCAGGGGGAGGACTCCTCTCATTGTTCCCCTGCTCCAGCATGGAGTCCATCTCACGGGAGACAGTCCTTCACAAACTTCTCCAACATGAGTCTCTCCCATGGGCTGCAGTTCTTCACGAACTGCTCCAGCGTGGGTCTCTTCCACGGGGTGCAGACCTTCAGGAGCAGACTGCTCCAGCATGGGTCCCCCACGGGGTCACAAGTCCTGCCAGCAAACCTGCTCTGGCGTGGGCTCCTCTCTCCATGGTCCACAGGTCTGGCCAGGAGCTTGCTCCAGCGTGGGCTTCCCACGGGGTCACAGCCTCCTTCGGGTGCCTCCACCTGCTCTGGTGTGGGGTCCTCCACAGGCTGCAGGTGGAATCTCTACACCCCCTCATCCTTCCTCCATGGACTGCAGGGGGACAGCCTGCTTCACCATGGCCTTCACCACGGGCTGCAGGGGGATCTCTGCTCTGGTGCCTGGAGCACCTCCTGCCCCTCCTTCTGCACTTACCTTGGTGTTTGCAGAGTTTCTTACATCTTCTCACTCCTCTCTCCGGCTGCAAAAGCTCTAACTGTTTTTTTTCCTTCTTAAATATGTTATCACAGAGGTGCTGATTGGCTTGGCCTTGGCCAGCGGCAGGTCTGTCTTGGAGCCGGCTGGCATTGGCTCTGTCAGACACAGGGGAAGCTTCTAGCAGCTTCTCACAGAAGCCACCCCTGTAGCCCCCCTGCTACCAAAACCTTGCCACGCAAACCCAACACATACTGCAACTTGAGAAACTCATGGGATACTTTCCCAATCTATTTGTAACTTGAGACAGTATTATAAATGTAGTCCTATGTACCGTATTTTTTGAATAAATGTTGTGTACTGTTTATTTTGAATAAATGTTTAGAGGTTAGTAGGTTTGAATGATTTGCAGTTAAATGAGTGAGACCTAAAAGAAATACTGAAGAGAACCCAGGCCACCTGCTTTAATTTTAAACAAATCCAAAGAGTGTAATTGATACAGCAGAAGGTTGGAAGTGCATCAGGAGCCACAATAAAACAAGGAAAATGTACCTTTAGGTGCAGTACACTTAGGAATTCTGTTGGGGGGGGGAACATCAAACAAACAACAAGACAGGCTTGTTATTCAGCACACAAAAAATGCTGATATTTTTTTTTTTTTGGTGGGGAGTAGTAGCTTATCAGAATCTTTATTTTTTAATTTTTTTTATTTTTTCCTTTTTTTCCCTTAGTTGGTGAGTTATATTTTGCAGCTGGATCAATATAATCTATGTGCATGTGTTTTAGACATCTTACTTGATCAGACTTTACATTCTGGTTATCAATGCTGTTGCATATCATTGAAGCATGTCTGACTAATTGGTAGGTACTAGTAGCTGTAAATGGTTAATTGGTATTTTTTTTAATAGGAGTATTTCTTTCTAGATGAAATTCTAAGGTACTATAAAGTCCGGCAGGATGATAGATAATTATGAGCTATTGTGTATTAGACAGGCCAAACACAAAATGCATCTTGAACCACTGAATACAGGCTATAATTATAGAATGATTCTGAAAATAATTTAGGGCTCATAATGCATGGAATTACACAAACTCATACCAGTATGCTTTAAGAAAAAAGGAGTATTACAAACTCCTCCTCCCTCCCCCCATCATGGACACCTATACTTGAACCACCCTCTAGTTATTTTACAAAGGGTGTTGAGAGGGGGAAATGTGGCAGAGATGGAATAAACATTGCAGTGGGAGACTTGAAACTTAACCTCCTTGGCTTAACAGAAAAAGCAATAAAGGAGTGACTTAATTGTGATAAAGTATTTTCACAGGGAGAAGACCTCAAGCTGCAGCAGGCACTTTGACTTCGCAGAGAAAGAGCAAATGTTTTGAATTTATTTCCAGTTTCCAGATCTTCCTTTTAGCATGGAAGATATTTCACAGTGGGAGTGTGATTAACTGTTGGGGTCAAGCACCAGGCAGGATAGCTGATTCCTTGTTTTCTGGTGTCTTTAGTTAGTCCTGTAGGAGATTGAACAGGTGGGCTAAAGTTCTGTGCTGTGCCTGCTGCACTAGGTCAGACAGATCATCCTTGTTGGCTGTAAAGCTACATGATCTCTGAGGTTCAGTAGTAGCTGTGTAATGAGAGGTTAAGGGTAGATGGGATACCTGTCCTGACCAAGACTTCCCTCTTGCATGTTTGTATGTTAATTTTTTTTGAACTTTTACAGTGAAAGTTTTGAATATTTGCATAAGCAAAAAAATAACTAACTGAAATGACAGGTGAAAAAGTACCTGTATACTGTGGGTCCTGGACCAGGTCATGCTTATCAATTGATTGTTGTCTGGAAATATGTTTGTCCCACTTGGACCTCTCTTAATCAAGTTCCTGGAAGCTTTGAGCACTGAGAGAAAGCTAGATCTTTCTAAACCTATTGTGTCAAAGAAATCCATCAAACCCCAGAAACTGAATGGTCTGGGGCAGAAATCATTTAAAATAGCAGGAGTTCAGTTCTACAGGTACAGAGGTTTTTGCTGAAAATCAAATAATCCTCTCTTCTGAGTTCTAGCACTGAAGTTGTTTTTAAAGCAATGCTTTAAATGGGACAGGCATCACAAAGGGAGCTGCTCTTGCTTTACTGACCAAGAGAATTCAGTGTTTTCCCTCTTTCAGCTTGTTTCTGGTTTGTCCAGACATCAGTAAAATTTGGGCTAGAAGTAAGAGCTTCAATGACATCTTTCTGTTTAAAAATAGATAACGATAAATCTGATCATCCTTCTTCTTTGCCACCCAGGAATAAGATGCAAAGTCTTTTGGGATTTGCAGTCATGCTGCATGTGGAAGGAAACTTTCTGCAAGTGCAGGTGAAATACTGATGTTGTTTTCTTTTTTTTTTTTTTTACTAGATTCCATTGTGATTGGATTTTGGGTTGGTCTTGCAGTTTTTGTCATCTTCATGTTTTTTGTCCTGACCCTGCTGACGAAGACAGGAGCACCACATCAAGAGTGAGTCTGAAAACTGGAATAACAAATCCAACCTGCTAAGTGGCATGTCTATTCTTTTGCAGCCCCCAAACAAGCAGCAACAGTGCTGACATTGCACTGGCTCAGTACCATCTTGTTCTAGTCTGTTCTTATGAAAGGGTGCAGTCTATCTTTGTTTCAAATAATCTTCGTTCCAAGCACTTCTAGGAGACCAATTCTGTAGAATTGTTATGAATGTGTTCCCTATTTAGCTAATAATCAGTAGGCATGCAGTAAGAGAAGGGAATAGCTGTATGTATGCATTTTCATGCTAAAAGGAAGTTGGTGGGTAGGCTGCCAAACAGGTGGCTTTAGATTACTGTTCTGCAAATAAATGGGGTCATTCTAGGTAGGATCACGTTATGATGGAGTGGAACAGAGAAATGTGAATACTGACAGAATATATACAAATAAAACGTAGCACAGATGTTAAACTAATGAAGTTGAATTCTGGTGGGTTTCCACATGTTTGTGTGTTCAATCCAAAAGGTAGCTATCGGTAGTACTTACAAAATCTTCCCTTAACCCTGTAGGTCCCCTAGTCTGACTGTCTCAGTTTCTGCTGAGAAATTTCAGTAGATGCTGAAGTACAGATCAACTCCACATTTGTTTAGCACCAAGGACCCCTGAAAGTCACAAACTAACCTTTTTTTCTTCTTTCTGGCTGATAAGTATGTGCAGACCATGCCTTGCCTCAGTCGTTTATCTGCATTTGCACAGCACGTAGGCTGTCAGTGTCCCTTCCTCTGAGAAAGTTTAAACCCACATCTCCTCTCAGGCTTGCATGCCACAAAGTAGATATAAAAAGCCTCTCTGGAGAGTGAGATCATTTGCAGGTAGGTAGCAATGATGAGAAGCTGATTGTGAAAGGCAATTGTTAGTGCTTATCACTTCCTAAAGCAGCCTGCCTATCTCTGCCTGCTGAAGGCCCTTTGCTATTTAGTCATATGTAGACTGGCTCTGAAACTTCATGTAATAGCACATCTCTAGAGACATGGACATATTAGAGAGGATCTATGTATATCGTGGGCCTCTTCTGTGCTCCTAAATTTTTGCTTCTGTGAGAAGGAAGTAGAGGCAGAAGAATTCACCTTCCCAGAACTGACTTGCTGGTATTTTTGCCTCCCTTACAAACTGTCATAAAGTAGCCAGACCTTACTCCCAAATATATTTAAAGTCCTTGTAAGTGTTTGCATGCTGCTTCTTTTCCCTGGAAATCTTGTTTCTTAGCTGAGCATCTCAGTCTGTATCCCACGTGAATAGTTTGAGAGGGGAAGAAGTGATGAAGTCAAATATACAACAAAGGATTTAATACGGATATTTGTCTAAAGTTTGTACACTTGTAAAAATGTACTTCAAGTAGCAGAGCTTGATATCTCCCACTGTTTTTCTGCTTTCTTAATCACTTCTCTTGGAACAGGTTGCCTAGAGAGTTTGTGAAACCTCCGTCTTAGGTTATCTGGATGTAGAATTTGACCAGATCTGAATTCAGAGTTGGCCCTGCCTTCATCAGGGCATCAGGCTAGAGACCTCCAGAAGTCTCTTCTAATCTAAATCTTAATATAATTTTTCTTCAGTTGCTGAGGAGAGCCCAGTTATTCCTTTCAGTATTTGTTTTAAACTTCCTTTGCAGCTTTGGGAGCTGTGTGCTTGAATGCTTGCCCACTTACTATGTGTGCTGAGTTGGCACCTTTATCAAATCTCAGAGAAATAGTGCTCAAATTTGTTAACCAAATGTGTATGGTACTGCAAATAGATCATCCAGGAATAAGTTAAGGCCAGTGAATATTGTTGTTTCCTCTTATTTTTGACACATGTATATAAAAACCTGGAGAACAGAAATACCTACCTGTAAAACCAGTGCAGACTGTGGTTTTAGTTTGCCTGCATCTTCTGTCTTTATACCGAACTGGATTCTTCATGACTTACCACTTCATTAGTGGACTGTCTTGCAGCCCTCCTTTAGAAATAGATGTTAATGGGGTTCCTAGGTCTTGGGAGAAAGCCAGCCTGATTGATGAACGTGTCTCTGACTTCAGTAAGTCCATTTGACTGTTCTTTAAAGTACCATTAACGTGAGAGATAAGTGTAACTGGGTTCAGATGGATGGATCCAAAGTAGAATACTCTGATTTTTCTAGTAGTATGCTTTTCTTGGCTCAATATAAAGGGGTATGATAGCATGTACTTTTGAAATTGTACAAGATGTTCAGAATTGAGTACGTTCTCAGACCAGAAGGGTCAGCATGTGGACGGGGAGAGGTAGAGATATAATTAGTTATGGAAATGATGCCTGTTGCACTTTCCTTTTGATTGCTTGCATATCAGTATGTGTAGAACATTAGCTTGTGTGAAAAAAAAAAAAAAAAAATATTGTTGACAATCTTTCAGAATTTCTGCCTGAAAAGTACTCTCTCTTGTTCATCACTCAGGAGAAAATAATATGCTGTGTTTGTTTCTGCATTTAAAAACATCCTTAAAAATGCATTTTTGCAACTAATGCATGTGTTCACGTAACCTATCTGTACAAAATGTTGGCTGATATAATCTCAAAGCTTCACCAGCAAGGGCTCTAGCCACACTGCCCAAGTCGCAGAAGGCAAAGGGAGGGACTGGGAGAATGCAGAACCGCCCACTGTAGGAGAAGATCAGTTTCAAGACCATCTAAGGAACCTGAAGGTGCAAAAGTCCATGGGACTTGATGAGATGCATCCACAGGTCCTGAGGGAACTGGCAGATGAAGTTGCTAAGTCACTGTACATCGTATTTGAGAAGTCGTGGCAGTCCAGTGAAGTTTCCACTGACTGGAAAAGGGGAAACATGCCTCCCTGCCCCCCATTTTTAAAAAGGGGAAGAAGGAGGACCTGGGGAACTACAGACTGGTCAGTCTCACATCTGTGTCTGGCAAGACTATGGAGTAGATCCTCCTGGAGACTATGCTCAGGCACATGGAAAATAAGGAGGTGATTGGTGACAGCCAACACAGCTTCACTAAGGGCAAATTGTACTGAATAAATTTGGTGGCCTTCTATGACGGGGTTACAGTGTTGGTGGATAAGGGAAGAGTGACTGATGTCATTTACCTGTGCAAAGCATTTGACACTGTCCCGCACGACATCCTTGTCTCTAAATTGGAGAAACATGGATTTGATGGATGGACCACTCAGTGGATAAGGAATTGGCTGGATGGTCGCACTCAGAGTTGTGGTCAACGGCTCAATGTCCAAGTGGAGAACAGTGATGAGTGGTGTTCCTTGGGTCAGTATTGGGACCGGTACTGTTTAACATCTTTGCTGGCGACATGGACAGTGGTATCGAGTGCACCCTCAGCAAGTTTGCTGATGACACCAAACTGTGTGGTGCGGTTTACACGCTGGAGGGAAGGGATGCCATCCAGAGGGACCTTGACTGGCTGGAGAGGTGGGCCTGTGCGAACCGCATGAAGTTCAACAAGGCCAAGTGCAAGGTCCTGCAGGTGGGTCGGTGCAATCCCAAGCACAACTACAGGCTGGGCGGACAATGGATTGAGAGCAGCCCTGAGGAGAAGGACTTGGGGGTATTGATTGATGAGAAGCTCAACATGAGCCGGCAGTGTGCGCTTGCAGCCCAGAAAGCCAACTGTGTCCTGGGCTGCATGAAAAGACGTGTGACCAGCAGGTCAAGCGACCTGATTCTGCCCCTCTCCTCTGCTCTCGTGAGACCCCACCTGGAGTACTGTGTCTGGCTCTGGGGGCCCCAACATAAGAAGGACATGGAGCTGTTAGAGCGAGTCCAGAGGAGGGCCACGAAGCTGATTGGAGTGCTGGAGCACCTCTCCTATGAGGACAGGCTGAGAGAGTTGGGGTTGTTCAGCCTGAAGAAGAGAAGGCTCAAGGGAGACCTTATAGCAGCCTTCCAGTACCTGAAGGGGACCTACAGGAAGGGACTGTTTACAAGGGCATGTCAGGATAGGACAAGGGGTAATGGCCTTAGGCTGAAGGAGGGTCGATTTAGATTAGACGTTAGGAAGAAATTCTTCACTGTGAGGGTGATGAGGCACTGGAACAGGTTGCCCAGAGAGGTTGTGGATGCCCCTGCCTGGAAGTGTTCAAGGCCAGGTTGTATGGGGCTTTGGGCGACCTGGTCTAGTGGAGGGTGTCCCTGCCCACAGCAGGGGGGTTGGAACTAGATGATCTTTGAGGTCCCTTCCAACCCAAACCATTCTATGATTCTGTTTAGGCAAGTTGTTCAGCTAGTTGCAATAAAGGTGAAATGACTGATTTTTTTTCTTTCTTTTTTTTTTTTAATCTTTAAGCAATCACTTGGTTTTGGTTAAGGATTCTGGGATGAAATACATTCAGTGAAATGCAGATCCACCGAGACAAAAACTTATTCTACAGATATATGTATGTGTTTGCTGAAGACTTATTCAGGAAGGTTTCTCAGGTTCAGGGTAGCACTTCTGGATTGGTACTAAGGATCTGTGTAGATCCCCCCAAGTTCCTTTTGGGATGCCAAACCCTGCTATTTTGGAGGACTGGCTACTTATTCTTTTCCAGGGTTTGCCACATACCCCAGGTCACTTCAGGGAGTGTCAAGAGACAGGGTGTTTAAGCTATAGAGCATTCTCAAGTGTCAGTCCCTGTTAGAAGGGTGTACTAGGCAAAATGGTTTGTATCCTGACAGTGCACTCAAGTCCAGTGGGCAGAGTCTAGAGCTCAGTACTGAATCCACCAGACCAGAACCCAGCTTCGTAGGCTGGAAGATTCCCAGAAAAGGAAGCTTGGGTTACTTCATTGGCAACTGCTTGTTTGAGTGGTTTTCAGTATGTGTGATGCTCAAGGTGTCTGGCATTCACCTTCTGCTCTCTTACTGGCAGCTTCTGGGACTCAGAGGGTCCTGTTGGCTCAAATATTGCAAAAGGGATTTGATTGTCCAGGTGGCTTCCACAGTATCTCAGAAACTGGAATTTCTGATGCTGCTTTTCTTGAGTGTTCTGAAAAGATATACACTGAGGTATACTTGCATACTGTAATGAGCAAGACCATGTGATTTTCTAGTCTATTTTTTAAAAAAAAATCTTTCTCAAAATACAGAAGGATAGTGTTTGTGAATTTTAGAATCCAAAAATATGACTCTGTATTAGATCATGTGTTCCCTGCTCGTGAGCACATTCTATTGTATGTCCTCAACATCCTGGGTCATTATAGAATTTCTTTGCATCTTCCAGTCTTCCATTTAGATTAGGCTGCTGTTGTCAGTCTTGTGTGCCCCTCTGTACATTCAGTGGCTTATTTGCCACTTCTGCTGTCTGTGCCACAATACTACATAGAAACTCTTGGTGACAGATTTGCAAAACCATGTATGCAACTTAAATTCGGAGTGGTGCTTTCTATTGCACTGTAAATACATAGAGGTCAGTTGTCAGTTCTGGAGGCTACCACAGTATTATTCCAGTCTGTTTGCCTCCTGGTGTGTACAGAGAAGATTATTACTTATTACTGGTCTGTCTTGTATCAGTTTAAACATCATGCTTCTACACGTTTCACATCAAAATGCAGAATGAGCCAATACAGTTTTGACAAACTAGACAACTGATTTGAAGGCTAGTGTAACTGGTTTTGTTAGGACAGAATTCTCATATCATGTAATGGAAATAAATTAGCATTTAAGAAGCAGAGATCTTTAAGATTAACTATGACTGAAAGACTAATGGTAGGTATCCTCTGAACTTGAAGGTTTTAGGGGTAAATTTCTGAAGGTGCCATCTGAGGCTTTCAAAAGCATGTAGGCATCTACCTCTTACTACAGGCTCGAGGGAATTAAATTGTTTCTCTGAAAATCTCTAAGTGCTGTGTGCACCTTTAGGAGTCCAACTGTCTGGCTCCAGTGTAATTTGCTGCATGTTCACATGTAAATAGTATGATTTATTCATTCTTACTTAACAAAATTTATATTCAGAGAATGTTTAGATATTTCACTACTCATCCTCTAAATACCTCTACTGCTTTTCAGATGCAAATAACTTGCATGTTGTGACGAGAGCATATAAATTCAGCCTGACAAAGAATGTGTTACTACCAGCAAAAATTCTATCCAGCTTGAGCTTTTCTCACCCCTAGCTGTTCATGGCTCCTGCACAAATCCATGCAGATCGGAGCTGGTTTGAGCTAACACTTCTAGAAAACTCCAAGAAAGATGTTAAGATATCCTTCCTGGGCTATGTGTCTGAATTGTTAAGACCACCAGTCTTTATAGCAGTCTTTAGTTCCAGCTCTCCCGATTTGGAAATGTGAATATCGTTGACTGAAGTCAGTGGAAAAGATGGTTTGATGTCCGTACAAGCAAGAGCTCAAATTATGCCTTTAGTGACAGCAGTGCTGTCTATATCTTGGTAAGATTTTTGTCTATCAAAAATTTTTCTCAGTATTCTATAAGCCATTTTTAAAAACTTGTTACTGCTTGATATCAAGAGGAAATACTGAAGTATTCCTAAGCTCATTCAGTGAGCTGATTATTAAAGTATATTGATTATTAGAAATGCCATTTAAGAGTGCTGGCATTGCTAACTTGTTCCCATGGAAAATTATCATGAAAAATCAAGCCTTAAAATAGCTTCAGCAGAAAAATAATTAGTAGTGCTGGCTTTTAAACTCTGTTGTAGTTAAACTGTAGGGTTTCCTTTCTTCCTGATCATAATGGTTGCTGAAACCAAATGTACTGTTAAGAACTCAAATAGTTCTACTTTTGTGTTTATTGCATTTTTCTTTTTCTTCCTTAGCAATGCAGAACCCTCTGAAAAAAGATTTCGCATGAATAGCTTTGTGGCAGATTTTGGAAGACCTCTAGAGTCGGAGAGGGTCTTTTCTCGTCAAATGGCTGAAGAATCCCGGTCACTTTTTCATTTCTGTATTAATGAAGTGGAACATTTGGACAAAGCAAAACAAAGTCAGAAGGGTCCAGGTCTGGAGAGTAATATCCACTTCCAGGAAGTTCCTGGGAGTGGTGGAATGTTTGAGGAGGACCTGAATTGTCTTACAAAATTTAACATTCCGAACTTTGTGAACACTGAGCAGAACTCTTCACTAGGTGAGGATGATCTCCTCATCTCAGAGCCACCAATCATTTTAGAAAGCAAATTGGTCATGCAATCTTCCCATCGGATCCTTGACTGAAAAGTCTTACTTTAAGGTAAACATTCCCGTTGTTGTCCAGTTTGAAGCCTTTCTTGGCCTTCTGGTATCTTGATAGAAGGTATTTCAGACCTGTGCTTTTTATTGTATGTAAGACTGGCTGTGCTGACAGAACTCAAGTTTAGACAAGAAGTAAAATACTGGATGCTTTATTCTGATGCCTTCTGTGGTCTAAACCTTTTGCTCAGCATTATTTTTGCTTCCTGTTTTTTTGTTTTGATTTGTTCTTTGTTTTTTAAATGTCCAGCTTCTGAAGGATACCATAATAATTTGTGGGGACTGTGAAGGCTGGCACTGGGAGGTCTATGAAAACTCCTCAGCCAAGAAAAGTGTAAACCTCAAATTAAGACTGAAGCAAAGAATAAACAGGCAGCCCTGTGGATGTTCTGCAGCTCCTGCCACTCCCAAAAAGGACACCTGAAACTAAGCAGCACAATGGATATCTGCTTGGCATGAACTTTAGCTTCTGATTCCTAACTGCTATTTGGTGCAGGTTAAACCAAACTTACAAAACTTCTAGAGGGAATATCTTGCATGTTAAATTGATTGGTTACAGTGTTTACAAAATACTACCACCACCTGCTGCTGACTAAAAGCAAATTGGTGCCTGTAATTACCGTACTTCAGAGTGATACTCTGACAGCTGCCCAGTGATCAGCTGGAATTAGTATTCTACACACAAACAGTAATTTGATTTTATTTTTTTTTAATTGCTGATGTAAACTTCCAGTCTGGTAAGTGCAGGATTCAGTAAGTCAATCACAGGATATCAGATAAAAACTATTCTTCTTTTGCCAACAGAGTTACTATATGCAAGTGGTGGTGGTATGCTAAGCTGGTGTTATGCTTTGCTTATAGGCTGAACCTTCTTATGCTTTTTGGCTCTGTTAACGGCCCTTTTTTGACCAGCGGGCCAGTGAAGGACTAGCAGGCTCTGAGTTGAGAGGATCAGCTCCAAAAGCATAGCTGAGCTGCACTTGCTCTGTCTTCTTTTTGTACTCGGGATGGTGTTGCAACCACAGCTGTTCTCCCAGGAAAAGGTTTGTTAAGGAATTGAATAGGTGTAATTTTAACCTTTAATTTTTTTAAGAGAAGGAATAAGCTTCTGAACCTTAGCCAATACTTAAATTATGTTTCAGCTTTCTTCAAGAGATGGGTAACTAATGACCAAATTTTAGAGCAAGCACACAGGATGCAGAGGAACCAGGTTCAAATCCTTTGCTGGATTTGGAGTAAGAGTGCTCTGCAGGAAGTTCTTAACTGAAATGAAACTAATGGATTCCAGATCCTGTGCCTAACTGGGTTTTCTTGAAACTAACCTGCTTTGTATGCAGGTTTGTGTCACAGTAAAAATGTAGCAATGGCCTGCTGATAACATTCTTCAGACACCTAAATGCAGATGAATTCATTCTTCCTTCACCTGGCAACTAGAAAAAAAAGCGAATGGGTTGTGTGTTTAAAGAACACAAGGAGTGGGGGAAACCTCGTTTTCATCTCCTGTACCCTTATTATAAACCACTTATACCTCCATTTCCTGTTTTCAAATGTAATTCCTGCACTACTTCCTGGTGTTTAAACTAATGGGATTATACTTAAAGCAAAGCAGACTGTTTAAAACTAGCAGATTATTGTTGAAAATAGTTCCCAAGAGAAGACAGGAGTGAACCCTGTTATAAATGAGCATAGCTGTATGGGTTGCAACGTAGGTCTCCAGTATTCTTCTTCAGGTGCAGAAAAGGTTGCCTTTTACAGTAAGTACTTAACCACAACTATGAATGCTGTAGCTGTGGACTTTCCTTTTCTCTTCGCAAATCAAGAAATTTGGGAAATCTGCCTTCTGAATGTGGCAACTGCTTCCTGCTGAGGCACCTCAAACAACTGTTAGCTATCTGATGGCTAAGTGTTTTCTGAACTGAAGCTCAATACTGCTCTTGCTAACAAGCTCTGGGACTTACACTAAATGTGGCTTTTATAGCCTATTTCTGGATGAGAAAGTTGCCTTCAGTGATGTTTGATCCATTCTTTTTCAATTTTTTTCCTCTGCTATGCTTGAAAATAGAAATGCTGCTTAAATGAGGGGAATATTTATGTAGAATCCATCTCCTGCAATTGAGAAATGAAGCTTAAAGCAGTTAAAACTAGGTTTCAAAATAATGCAGGTCTGGTTTTAGAAGAAGAAAAGCTTGATCTTCCCAGTGGGTTAACCTAAGCTTTTCTTCTGCCACCTTAAATCTTTGCGGCTGTTGTTTGAGTCTGCTTTTGGGAGAAAGTATTCACGTGTATGGATGCTGGTGACACTTAACGCCTAGATGAAAGGTATTTAATCAAATGATCAAGGGATAGTACCAAATTCACTTACAATACATTTTAATTGTATTGTTAGTGTCCTCCTGAAGCATG
Organism: Grus americana; assembly: GCF_028858705.1. Lineage (NCBI taxonomy): Eukaryota > Metazoa > Chordata > Aves > Gruiformes > Gruidae > Grus > Grus americana. The sequence goes on from NC_072854.1 coordinate 38,849,609, forward strand.
TATTAATCCTGTAAAGGTATTTAAGCATTTGGTTCCTGCTTCTGTTCTTTCCTGATAGTTCTACTTTTTCCATCTTATCTCCCTTCTATCTCTAAAGCCCTTCATGCTGGTTTTTACAGCAAAGTAGCCTTGCAGTCAGTCCCCACGGCACAGCTCCCACATGACTTCAGAAGCACTGTGGCAACAATACAGTCTGATCCAGATTTGCAAAGGCAAACACAGAAACTTTCTGTGGTCTTCAAAAGCAGTTATTTTAAAGCTGTTCGTTCTTTTTCCTTTTTAAGAACTAATAGACGCAATGTTTTGCCTGAGGGGAAAAAAGGGATTGGTATAATAACCAGCTTTGTGTAACATGTTTAGAAAAATTCAGCTTTTCCCAGAAAACCAGTATGACTTGGTTTGCTATGAAGTGAATAGAAAGTGTTTTGACCAGGGTAATCCTTCAAAATGAATACTCGCAATTTAATGGTGTTTGAAAATGGAATTCACAGAATCACAGAACAGTAGGGGTTGGAAGGGACCTCTAGAGATCATCTAGTCCAACCCCCCTGCTAAAGCAGGATCACCTACAGCAGGTTACACAGGATCGTGTCCAGGTGGGTTTTGAATATCTCCAGAGAAGGAGACAGATCTCTTCTCAGTCTTCTCTTTTCTAGACTAAACAGACTCAGCTCTCTCTGCTTTTCCTCTTAAGAGAGATGTTCCAGTCCCCTCATCATCCTCATAGCCATCTGCTGGACTCTCTCCAGTAGTTCCCTGTCTTGAACTGGAGAGCCCAGAACCAGGCACAATATTTCAGATGTGGCCTTACCACGGCAGAGCAGAGGGGGAGGATAACAACCTCCCTTGACCTGCTGGCCACGCTCTTCTTAATGCACCCCAGGATACCATTGGCTTTCTTGGCCACGAAGGCACACTGCTGGCTCATGGAGAGCTTGCTGTCCCCCAGGCCTCCCAGGTCCTTCTCTGCAGTGCTGCTTCCCAGCAGGTCAACCCCTAACCTGTACTGGTGCTTGGGGTTATTCCTCCCTAGGTGCAGGACCCTACACTTGCATTTGTTGAATTCCACTTGGTTCCTTTCCACTCAACTCCCCAGCCTGTCCAGATCTCACTGAATGACAGTGCAGCCTTCTCATGTGTCAGCCACTCCTCCCAATCTAGCATCATCAGCAAATTTGCTGAGGGTACGCTCTGTCCCCTCATCCAGGTTACTGATGAACATGTTGAACAAGATCGGACCTAGTAATGATCCCTGGGACCCACTGCTAGCTACAGGCCTCCAACTAGACTCCGTGACGCCTATCACAGCTCTCTAGGCCCTGTCAGTTACTGCAAGTTTTCTTACTGCTTGGGCTGTTTCAGAGCCTGTTCTCAAAACTCATTATAAATGCAGCACTTGTGGTAGTTTTAACTTCATGGAGAGTTCCCCTATGATAACTACATATGTTTCTTTGCATAAACATGGTATTGTATTCTGTAAGAACTTACTAGGTCAAGGTATGCATTCCAGTTTTCAAAGGTGAATATTTGTGAAATGTTCTTCTGTGTAAACAAGTTTTAGCTATGTACTTTTTTAAAAAAAAAAACAAAACCAAAAAACCTACAATGTAAAATCAGAAAATGCCTGCTCATAGAGAAAAGGGAAAATCACAAGCTTCTTCACTAAAATGCAGTGATGTACAGTCTCTGAGGCTAAAAGATGAAGTGATGTGTATCTGTTGTACAATTTAGTATTTATGTACCTGAGTTGTAGATCTTGAATACTTTAATATGTTTTTTGCCACTCTGTGATTAAAAGAACCCTGCAAAACCCTTCACAAAGGAGGAATTCAAGCGTGCTTTTCCCCTTCTACCCTGCCCTATCCTCCTGGCAGTGAAAGATAACAAAGTACATCAACTGGAGATACTACAAAGCTGGACTGAACTTACTTAGTAGCCTCAGGTATTGTCAGGCAGCAAGGACAGCAGAGCCAGAGCCTTTCACCATATGTTCACCAACAAGAGCAAGAGTTGGAGGCCTGTGCTTTCTTAATTTTGGACATGAGGTTTGTAGTTAGCTGGATGAAAGGCTAAACATTACCATTCAAAGTTAGCAGAGGACTTTCTGTTCAAGAGTCAGGGCAGCACTTGATGCATGGGCCCCCCTTCCCTGTGGAACTGGATTTGCACAGGTAGTGCCAGTATACAGATCTGGTTTCCTTCTTTTTTCCCAGAATAGGTTAAATACTGGATAGAGTGGCAGACTTCAAAATGTATTATGTACTAGCAAATAAAGTCTTCATCCATGATAACCTATTTAATTTGTTACACGAACAATTTTGACAAGTATTTCAGAAAACTTGAAGTACACCACACTGCTTATGTCTCTGCCACAAATGCCACGTGAGATCTGATATTCTTCTGCACACCCTGTTTTTCTCCCTTGAAGCAAATGTCTTCTCTAATCTAGGTCACTGAGTCACTCAGCCAGCTGCTCACTTGAGTTCCTGAAAGCTTCAAATGTGACAATTCAAATTATTATACTCCAGCTGCTTTGCTGTAAACAAATGAATTCCAGATAAACATAAGGCAATGATTGAAAGAAATTATGTTTAAGATTCTTTTATTCCATTCATTATAATGCCCCCTGGAAATGCATGATAAAATAGCATAGCATAAGAAAAGGAAAAACATATGAAAAAACCTATTACTCTGACAGATCCCACTGAAATCTGCAGTGGAATACAGTAAAAGTTAATGACTTGTTTTGTCAGCCTTTGCTCCCTTTCAGGGTATTTCCCCTTTTCTGTACTGTTAAGACTGCTGGCGAGGCAAGGGAAAAACCTTTAGCACAGAAGTTAAACCTTGGACATCTGATCTCCAAAAAAGAACACCATTACTACAGCCCTTTGCGAGCAGAGATGGTCTGTTACCTTGTGGAGTGCCCACTTCATGGTAAATACCTAAACACTGAAGACAATGCTTCTGTGAGCGTACCACTACATCAATACCTGTGAGAACAGAGTAGAAACCGTATTATAGCTTAGAGTAACAGTAAATAATACTGTCCCTGCTCAGTAAAATAGACTCAGAGAGAGAGAGACTTTAATTTGAAACATAAATTCAAGCTATGTGAGATACCAGCATTTGCTGAGAACTCAAATATAAGAATTTTAAAAGGTGTTTGAATGAACTGCATGAACAGTAAGGCAAGCCTCCTCTTGATGACCTAAGGATTCTATGTTTGAGAGCGAGTTTCCAGCCAGCAGAAACACTTCCCCTAGGCCTCCCTGTCCTAGGCAGTGCCCTAGTGTACCTAGGACATCCAGGTCCTGGCCTCTCTGGGAGCACAAGGGCTGCTGTAATTTTTTTTTTTTAAAAAAATCTCACTTCAGGTCACACACTTTAATACAGTGTTACACATATAGCAAATTGTACAGGAAATAAATGGTAAGTTGAAATTATTCACTTTTATCCTTTTCATTTGCAAGACAGTCCAAAATCAAGAAAATGCAGCATATTTATACATATCTGATATACAAAGCATTATTGTATTTACATGTTTTATGACTACAGAGTAATACTTCATTATTAGGGCACAAAACATCCATACTAAAAATACTGAAAATATCTGAATATGAAACAATGAAGCTTACTATATTAATTCCCAACTGACCATCTTTTTTTACATCTCTCTATATAAACGTATACACTTTCACTTTGTGTGTACACTTCAAAAAAAGAAAAAAAAAGAAAAAAACAGGATAATCCTTGCACTGTTGGTTACTGTCTGTGCCTATATGGTATAGTTTGTTATACCACTTTGTCTTTAGGTGTGCTCAATCACATGCTTGTGTAAGCCAAAATGTGTGTTTACCGCTAGTCCCTGAAGAAGCACGATACGTAAATCATATACACAGATCTGAAGAATTTCCCATTTGACTGAAATGCTAGCTTCAACCAGACTACAGGGACCTGAAGAATACATTCTAGCTTTTATCTTTGCCCTAAATAAGTATAGTTGATTGATCTGTAACCTCCGTGTATGTGCTGTGGAATTCTCAAGGAGTTGCAATGCTGAGCCTTCAAACTAATGATTTACTGATTTTATTGTTTGAAAAACCTGTCATTACAGCTGCCAAATAGCTATGTACCTTGAATTTTCTTTACTATAACTTGACTGACTTCTTTTTCTCTCCTCTTAGCAGCAGGTTTTTCATAGGATGAGTGTAATGGCCATCTGCATCTTCCCTCCCCTATCTCCTCAGGAGCAGGGCACCCCTCTGGGTTCAGTGGTTCCTGGGGCTACATTTTCTAGATTGCTGGTTCTTTTCTCTCCACCTGGTCCATCTTGTTTGAAAGAAGGGACCAAAAGCTCAGCACACTAAGTTACACATTAGCAGTGCAGTAGGAATTGCTCCTGTGCTGTCTAGTATGTTACAGGCTCTACACTTAGGTGTATAACTCCACCAGGGCATAAGAGGAGAGGGAAAAGGCAACGGTCTCTCCAACATTCATCTTGTTTGTTACCTGCTGTGATGCCTGTCACTTCAGCAGAAAGTTCTATCCACATTCTGTACTTGGGTGGTAGATTATTCCTGCTTAAGCATACTAGTTTCCTTTGTCACCCCTGAAGACTATAGGGTTTTTTGTTTATTTCCTGGCTCCTTTTCCAATTTACTCATTATTTTAACTCTAAATTTGCCCACCAACATATCCCTGCAGTTGAGCTTTAGTACATCATCTTCATATTTGATTGGCCTCTTTATTCTGTAAAGACCACCTGTGAAGATGGTTCTCTGGCAGATCCAGAACAGCCCCTTGTAAACATCTTATTCAGTACAGCCTTCCCTTTTAAAAGGGATGCCAAGAACTACTCTCGCACTGTCTTTTACAGGCTTTTCTTCATATCTGCCCCATAACAATTCAGCTAGGCCACTCTGCCATCGTTCTTACCAGCACAGTTCGAAATATTTGCAAAGTAAACAGAGGGTAGTTTGAATTTGAGCCTCGCCAGAGAATGTCTGCTCTGCTCCAGCCCTCCAACCATGCACAAGGTTGAAAGGGGTCTTAAAGGTAAGGGAAGGTACATTTTATGAATTGGAGGGAGAGAAGCAAAATGTTGGAAAATAGAGGATTTTCATACCCTACCGAATGAAAAAGAATAACGCTGTGTACTAAAAATGCAAGTTCAAACAGCATATTACTCAAATCGTTCACAAAGGAATCACTGTAAGACAAGTCATAAAGAAAAATTAAAAATATTCAGGCATGTTCTACAGTGTCTGAAAAAGCATCACGTGGAATCTCTCAATGCTAGTTGAGTTTATGGAATAACCTCAATATTCCTAAAATTTTTAAAAAATTGCATGTAACTTTTTCCTAATGAAATATAAGACATACAATATGATTGAGGTGTTGCTCAGTGCAAATCTACCTTTGGACAAGTACGACTCCATGTAAGATCAGAATATAATATATACGAGTGTTACATTAATGATTTTCAATAATATTTTCCATATATAACTTTGAATATTAAAATTCTGCTTCTCTAATCAACTCCTACCTAATCCTGTCTTCCAACAGCTGTCTGTCATGCTGAATCCACTGCCATTAGGTGCAGGAATAACAACCCCTTGTTTCTGCAGTTCACGTAAAACATCTAATATTGAATCCAATTCCACTCGAAATTTCTCCAGTTCTTGATTTTTCCGTTGTGCCAGTCTTCGCCACTTCTCAACCTCTTGGGTTTGCCGCACTTCAGTAACATGTTGTGTTAATTGGGTTGCCTGCAAATTAGAAGGCCAGCATTGTGACTTCCTAGTCAAATACTCGGCCGACGCTGCCCCTTTGCAAAAATATGCCACTACGTTAGATTTGATGCTCAGTCTCAAAGCACAATGCTCACGTTAAGTGGAAACAATTTGTTCTGAACATCACAAAAATCATTCTGATAGCAATAAATTCCTTTAAATATTTGCACTGATGACAGAAGGGTAGGATCCATTACTGACTAATTAGCCTCAAGAGAATTTAACTTACCCTCTCCAAAGCAGCAATTAAAAGTTTGAATATTTAAGATAAAGCTGAGCATATAACATAAACCCCTCTGTAATCAAAATGAACCTTTTGAATTGCCATTTAAATGTGTTAATTAAAAGAATGCTCTGCAAGAGAAACAAACCAAATCTGAATGACATGTTCTGGGCTACTACTGTACTTTTAAAAACTGCAAGTTCTATGAATGACCAGAAAACATCCTGTAGTCACAAAGGCCTGAAGCTGCTGCAGATAAAAGTTTGAATTAATTTTGACATGAATCCATGGCATAATCCTATTAAATTACCCAAAATAAAAAGTGTCACAAGATATCAAAATCTCCACACCACTATTAATTGTAATAGATTCTTTAAGGAAAGCTCTACCACCTAAAGGCCGTAGTTATTGTAGTCTGATACTAAGGATAACCTGTGATTTCCTTGTTCAGCAATTAGTCTTTCTACATTGTTCAGTTCGTTATTGTTCATTTGGAGGACTGTTCAGTGCCCCACTGCATATGATTAAAGGTGCAAAACTAGTACAAACAAAACCCAAAGCTTAATACATAACAAGGCTAGTAGCACCAGGAAAGATTAAATTACTTAGTAGTAATTGTTGCACATAGTATTATTTCTTTCTTTTTTTAAATAGGTGACAAAATATCTTAGTAAATGCTATAGGTCAGGTAATGAATTCAGTGGAGACAGATCACAGAGCGGGCAGCAGCAGACACTTTACAGAAATGGTAAAGAAATTCTCAGATTATACAAAAGCAAATGAATAGCATAAAAAAGTAACTGTACTAACAGTTGCCTTTAGCAGGACAGAATGTGAAGAAAAATAATAAAATCATCAGTGGCAGCATGGTTCAGTCTTAATAGAGTGACTTGTCTTCAGCACAGTTCTTTTTGGGAAGAAGATTAAATATCTGATGTAGAAATGAGAATAAAACCTTCTGCCACCAACAGTTCTGTAATAAAAGTGTATTGAGATCTGGTTTCAAAACTGTAGAACACAAACTAAGAAATACTACAGGTTTGATGATCTTCCAGTCCAACTACCCTTCTTTGACTTCATATATTTAAGTAAAACCTAAGTTAAAAAACTAACGAAAGAGACAGTGAAATATTTAAGTGATGAAAGCATTGAGGAAAAAAAAATCTTTATGAACCAGAAAACTGTTTCCAGATGACAGAAGCTCCCTAGACAGATGAAAAATCAGGATGGAGGCCATGACATAAAATAAAATGAAAAAAAGCAATGCAAAATTGTTTTCCTCATTCGAATGATACAAATGTCAGATACAAGAAGCTGCATCACCAAGATCCAACTGTCAAAATACAAAATGTTTAGTTTGTGGAGGATAAAGGCTTTTTTTTGTTATTGTTTTGGGTATTAAAACCAGTACGTGGGAAACTGCTGCAAGATGTTTCCATACTTTTAATGCAGCTTTTCTGAATCGGACTTCTAGGACTAGAAAATAAAATTACAGTTCAGTTGATGAATATATCATAGCTCAAACTCTGCATTACAAACTCTTGCCAATTTTTCAATAGCTAGCTTACATAATGTAATTGAAATATGAAATAACCTAATGATAGAGGGGACTTCTGGAGGTCACGGGGTCCAACCTTCTGCAGAAGTTGCGAGGAAGTTACGCACCTGATAGGCGAGTCATGCATAAGTAATCCTAATTCCGACAGCAAGGCAGCGCTGACTAGCACGGCAGCTGCACTCCCTTGCATCAGCAGGCACCAAAGATAAAACCACGGTTGTATCCAAAAGTACTTGCCCCCCTCCCGTGTGGGCTAAACAAGCCCAGGCAAATACCATAAAATAACAGTTAAACCGATAAATTGCTCTTGAGAAGCAAATGCAGACAGGCTCTGGTGTACCTTTTGGATTTCTTGCTCTCTTACTGCGTGTCTGGTCTCTATATGCTTGATTTTCTTTTCCAGGCACAAGAAATGTTTCATTTCAGGACTCTGGCTCTCCTTAGCCTCTCTCAGTTCTTCCAACAATTTTGTCACCTACAGTTTGAGAGAATTGATGAAAATTGTTATCATTGTGTTAAGTAGTGTGTAAAACAGATTCCTTTCAAAGCGTATTTGCGTTGTTAAATCATTCCATTCAAAAGCTGCAGAAAGGAAGACCTAAAAGAGTAATCCCCTTTATTCAAAAGCTTAAACAGGGGCTTAGATTAGGATCTTTCATTTATAAGAAGTAGCAAGAGGATATGAAAATACAGGCCTTTTTGTTAAATCCAATCCTGTTTGTAGTATGTTATGAAGTGAATTCACAGAAAATTTTTATGCTTCTAAACGTACTAAAAATTAATAGAAAATATTACGATTAGATGTTCTAACACAATCCCTTCTAACACCCTGGATAAAGATCAGATATAAAATGTACCGTTGTATTTCCAAGGAATAAATTAAGAAGAGACATGCTGCTAACAGACATGATTACAAACCCCCTTTGGTCTAATAACTGCCAGGTGAAATCAACTCTACCAAAGACTTACAACTGATATCCTCATCCTCCAGAAATTCAGGTAAGTTTTCTTATAAAGCTCTACTGGTTTCTTCTCATTCTTTGCCTATTTTCAGTAACTTTATATTTCTTCATTGAACATCCTGAGCTTTTTTCGTTCACTTTCTTCATGTGTATAAGTAAACTGAAGTAAAAGCTTTGAAGTCTTCATCCTTTATTAGAACCCTTAGCTTCCCTTACCCAATAAATCTGCAAACTGCTGACCCTCTTCAAGCACTCAGCCATCCTTGGCTCTCTGCTGCTGAATTCAAGTAGCCAGAAGCATTGAGTACTTCGTAAGAGATGTTGTCCCTCTCACTGAGAAGCGACTCCAAGATGCCTTACTATTATTTCCATTTTTTCTAAAATAACAAGGCCTATGTTATTGCATTTTTGCCTGTCCATTACTCCAGCAGCTTTGAAGCTGTGGACCAATTTCAGCCACGTTTGGCAGAGGAGCAGATGTCTTTGTTTCGGAAGATCTGTGAAAATGAGTGCCTGCTGCTCATCTGCTGAGTTGCCTCGCTGAAGGGAAGGGCTGATGCGTCATCTCAAGTACATAATTCAATACAAGAAAAAATCACGTAGGAATGATGTCACGAAGGGAAAAAAGCCCCAGGAGAAAATGGGCTCCATATATTTTGCCAGCAACAGAACTATGTTAAATACAATGCTGTCCTACACGGAAGCTGCTATACAAGAGAAGTATAGAGTTAATGAAAAACACCCATGAAGAGCATTTCTGAGATTATTAATCAAAGAAGAATGTTCCAGTGACACTCAGAAAAAAAGGTTGCCTTTTTTGAGGTACCACCGTTTTAGACAGAGGACTCTCAAGCCTGTTACAAACGGTAGTGGTTTTCCCTATCAAGACTAATTCCATTTGCAGGTTTGTTGCCTTCATTTTTCAGCTCAACTTATTTAACCATTTAATACTTAAAATGTATTTAATAAGCAGTGCAGCAATCATGCTAGAGGGTAAAAGCAAGGCTTTACTTTGATACTGCCCTCTGTATAGTCTTGCAATGATTTTTGTAACAAAGGCATTCAATTACATTTTCTTAAATACCAGCACCTCGAATTCAGCCTGTACCACATAAGATGATCATTCTCTTCACCATCACTATCATTAATAATCTGTAAAGCAAACAGGCAGAGAAGAAACAAAACTGTTGAATAACATTTGTCTCCTTGTACTCTCGCCCTATTTTCCCAGGAGGAAGTATTATATGTACACTGAGATTTGCTGAGTGAAACAAGCTTTGCAGGGAAAGGTGACATCTACCATTAGATTTGTAATATGAACCCAAAATCTCAGCCTTTATCCTGCAAATACAGAGCTTGTTTAATAGGAGATCTTTTATCTCTCCCTACAAACCCTCGCTTTTTCTATAAATACCTCACAGCAGAGGTGGAATGTTGCATGGATAAGATAAATACCAAATGAGTTTAGTAAGATCAAGATTAATTATATTAAGTATGTACTAAACACACACTGATACTTCTCTCATTTCTTCTAAATAAGGGCAGCAAACATGATTAAATGTCTGGAGTTCTCAGTCCCTTACAGAATAGGAGAATTCTTTTTAATAACTCCTGCAGGTTACTGTATTATCAAAATGAAGTGAAAATTAGCAATGGAGATCAACAGGAAGGTGAATGAAGCATAGGCACAATGCTAAGAGAGGCTATAGCCTCCCCCTGAACAGGAGATGATTAAAGAAAAGAAAAAAGGAAAAAAAAAAAAAAGATTGGCAGCTCTTCGAGAAGGACAAAAGCACAGCCAATGGTTCAAAAAAGCATGAGCTAAATGATAGACACCAATTCTACACAATATTAACCCAAAAATAAAAACATGAACAAGTGTAATTTTTAGATTATATGCTATTAATACAAGTAGATTAGGAAAACCCTAGAATACCCCTCTCAAAACCCAGTGAATTTCAGAAGAACTATTACAACTAACCTCTTCTTAAAAGACCTCAAGTTTCATAGATATCAAAGGAGAAAACCAAGAATGTAATTGCCTAAGTCAGTTTTATGGCAATGAAGGATGCAAGAACGAAGGCTTTATCTGAACAAAGAAATTGAAAACAATAATAAAATATCCTCTTAATAAAGAGCAAGTCCTGCAGTCTATTTACTACCCATCACAACTCTCAAAGAAGAGGCTATGAATGCTTGGATTAACCTGCTGATCAATTTTCATACAGGTGTCAGACATTTCTAACATTAAAAATAGTTAAAAAAAATTAAAAATCAAAGGATGTCAAAGTTCCACCTTCTGTGCTGTGTTGTTCTCTTGTTCAGATTAGAAAAACATTGCATTCTCGGACATAACTGATGTAGAAGCAATTGAGAAAGAACCTGTTTCTAAGATTTATTTTACTATACATTATTTGAGGCTTTACAAGGATGAAAGTGAAAACTCTTACTAGAATAAGCTACCCCCAATTGAAATTTAAATATACCTCTTTTTGTAGGAGTTTCTCTCGCGTCTGTGAAACTAGAAGGGCTTCCTGATGTCTCTGTTGTTCACCGATTTGTTCTTGGAGATGTCTTATTAATATCTAGAAAAAGATTAAAAATATTCATCATTAACATGTGAACATATTAACATGACATGTGAAAACCTGTAGAGAAGAAATAGGACAAAAACATAATCAGCATTATAGTACTGCAGGGATAAGTGATGCATCTATTAACAATACTACCTCGAACACGTGTGCATATCTGCTGTTTAACAATCCACGTAGAGGGTTGTTCAATAACATGTGTAACATATAAAGTATATGAAAACAAGTCTCAATCTTCAAATTACTTTCCTCAGTTATAAAGTTCTGAGATAATCTGAATGCCACAGCTCTTTCTACCTTCATACCATGTGTAAAACTTCTCCCAAAATTTTAATGCACAAATATAATTACAGGCCCAGGTCCTTGTGGGGGACTTCAACAACCCTGATACTTGCTGGAGGAACAACACAGCACAGTTCCTGGAGAGCACTGTTGACAATTTCCTGACCCAAGTGATAGAGGAGCCAGTGAGGAGAGGTGCTCTGCTGGGCCTTAAACTGACAAACAAGGAAGGGTTTGTTAGAGATGCAAATGTCAAAGGCAACCTTGGCTGCAGTGACCATGAGATGGTGGAGTTCAGGATCCTGAGAAGAGGGAGCAGGCCAAAAAGCACGATCACGACCCTGGACTTCAGGAGAGCAGACTTTGGCCTCTTCAGAGATCTGCTTGAAAGATGGGATGGGGTCCTGGGGAGGAAGAGGAGCCCAAGAAAGCTGGTTGACATTCAAGGATCACCTCCTCCAAGCTCAAGAGCAGTCCATCCCAACAAGCAGAAAGTCAGACAAAAACGCTAGGAGGCCTGCATGGATGAACAAAGAACTCCTATCAAAAACTCAGACATGAAAAGGAAGCCTACAGACAGTGGGAACAAGGACAGGTAACCTGGGAAGAACATAGAGACACTGTCTGAGCATGCAGAGATGTGGTTAGGAAAGTCCAAGCCCAGCTGGAACTGAAACAGGCAAGACTGGCAAAGACAACAAGAAGGGCTTCTATAAATACCTTAAAGTGGCAAACAGAAGACTAGAGAAAATGTGGGCCTGCTGGTGAATGGGCAGAGGCCCTAGTAACCCAGGACATGGAAAATGCTAAGGAGAATGCCTTCTTCACCTCAGTCTTTACTAGCAAGACCGGCCTTCAGGAATCCAAGGCTCCAGAGATGAGGAGGCAGGTCTAGAACAAGGAATATACACCCTTGGTGGAAGAGGATCTCATCAGGGAATACTTACGCAAACTGGACATAGATAAGTCCATGGCCCTGATGGGATGCAACCATGTGTGCTGAGGGCAAATGTCACTCCTGCCTTCAAAAAGGGCAAGAAGGAGGATGCAGGGAACCACGGGCTAGTCAGCCTCACCTCCATCCCTGGGAAGGTGATAGAGAAACTAATCCTGGAAACCTGGCAGGCACATGAAGGACAAGAAACTGGTCAGAAGTAGTAAGCATACATTCACAAAGGGGAAGCTTGACCAACGTGATAACCCTCTATGATGAAATGATCAGCTTGGCAGATGAAGGGAGAGCAGTGGATATTGCCTACCTGGATTTCAGTAGTAAGGCTTTCACCACTGTCTCCTCTAAGATCCTCACAGAGGAGCTGATGAAGTACAGGTTGGACAAGCAGCAAAGTGGATTGCAAACTGACTTAAATGGCTGTGGCAGAGGGTGGCGATGAGTGTAACAAAGTCTAGTTGGAGGCCAGTAACTTGGGGGGTGTGGTGTGTAGAATTGTCAATTCTGGGTCCAATCCTGTTCAACATCTTCATTAATGATCTGGATGATGGGGCAGAATGTACCTTCAGCAAGTCTGCTGATCGTATAAAACTGGGAGGAGCAGCTGATACACCAGTGGGTTGTACTGTTATCCAGAGGGACCCCGACAGGCTGGAGAAATGGGCTGACAGGGACCTCATGAACTTCAACACAGGGAAGTGCAAAGTCCTGCTCCTGGGAGGAACAACCCCAGGCACCAGGACAGGCTGGGGGCTGCCCAGCTGGAAAGGAGGTTGGCACAAAAGGACCTGGGGGTTCTGCTGCAGACACCAAGCTGAACAAAAAGCTAACAGTATCCTGGGCTGCATTAGTATGAACGTTGCCAGCTGGTTGAGGAAGGTGGTCCTTCCCCTCTACTCAGCTCTAGTGAGGCCACATCTGGAGTGCCATGTCCAGTTCTGGGCTCCCCAGTGCAAGAGACATGGAGCTACTGGAGAGAGTCTGCAAAGGGCCACTAAGATGGTGATGAGGGTACTGGACCACCTCTCATATGAGGAAAGGCTGAGAGAATTGGGACTGTAGCCTGGAGGAGACAAGGCTTAGTGAATCTCATCAATGTTTACAAATATCTGAGGAGAGGGTGCAAAGGCTCTTTCTGGTGGTATCCAGTGACAGGAGAAGCAGCAAAGGGCACAAGCTGATATATAGGAGGTTCTGTCTGACCATAAGGAAAATGTCTTTACTGTGAGGGTGACGAAGCACGTGTTTGGGTCTGTAAGCCCAGAGAGGTTGGGAATCTCCCTCCATGGAGATATTCAAAAGCAATCTAGAATGGTCCTGAGCAACTGGCTCTAGATGACCCTGCTTGAGCAGGGGGGGAACACGATGAGCTCCAGAGGTCCCTTCCAACCTCAGCCATTCTGTGATTCTGCAAATACAGTGGCACAAGCCCATTTTTAAAACAATAGACCCTACTTCAAAGAAAGATAAAGTTTATAGTAGTCTAGAAAGAAATAACTTTAACAGACATCTATATGTAATGAATGTTACCTACTGTATCTTACCTCTTGTGTTGAAATTCTGCTGTTTAGTTCAGCTACTTTAGAAGTAGAATGCTCCTTTGCATGCTGGCAAAGAATCTTCTCCACTTCCCTCTGATGGGAAGCTTTCAGAGATGCAATGTATTCTGCTGTGTCTTCCTGTATCCTGAACAGAGTGAGAGGAAAAGAAGATGTAGTAAAGCAGCTACAGACAGTTCTTCAAAAACGTGGCAAAGTTTCTCACTTGAATATATAAAATATCGAAAACATCAAAGGTGGCATGTCTGAAATTTCATAACAAAACCTCACAAGATAGCACCACCCCTACTCCTACTGCTCTGGAGGGATGACCAGGTGTGAAGCCTACAATGTTGGATGTGTGCTTCATTTAACTAGAGGCAACTATAATACAGAAAACTCAGCCAGTCATCTGGTTTTTTGCTCCTCTTATTAAAAAATGGATAGAAAATAGGTGCTTTTAAATCATAATTCAGCCGTCCTACTTCAGGTATCTACTTCAGAACAGAATGTGTTGCAATCTGAATATGCCAATTTCCTCTACTTTGACTATGAAGGGATCTAAGGGAGACCAGGTGAAGTGTAAAGTTTCTACAGTTGGCCAAGTAAATCCCACTGAAAGCATACCCCAGTTTGAAGGAAAGTATGTGTACCAAATATTAATGCTATACAACACAAATACAAGGCATCAAAGATGCAGCAATTTATACTGAGATCTTTTTACTCAAAACCATGATGATTTGTATTATTAATAAGAAGGACTAATATAGGTTTGCCTGTAGAAAGAAGCATGACAGTGCACTGCTCTAAAAAACCCAAACAACACGCCCCCACAACTAAAACCCCAAACCAAAAACAAACAGTAAAAGTGAAATTTACAGAGAACACTGGCCAAGTATAAGTAGCTTCACCTATGGCTGAGGTGTTAATGTGTCGCTTCAATCCTGTATCAGTCAACACTTTAACAAGGTTTTTAAAGAAACATGTCTGAGCATTTACCTTCGTATGTTATTTTCAGAATAAGCCAGTGTTGCTTGAGACTTCACCCTCTGCTGGTTCATTTCTAGAGACAATCTTTCAAGCTCCTCTTTCAGCTGTGCATTTTCTTGCAGAACTTCCGAGAGATTAGAATCCGAAAAGGTATGTGGCTGGTATATTTTGTCAGTGTTGAAAACACTTGGAAAGGGTTCACTGTTGCTGGCGTTCCTTTTATCTGTTGCTGAGGTATTCTTTTTCAAGATCTCTGTAGAGTTTTCCTTATTATCGGTTTTATTTCTCAAATTATTATCAGACAACATCATCATCCTTTCTTTTTGAAGTTTCTCTACAGTTTTTGTAAGGTCTTGTATTTCTCTGTTTTTGGTGACCAGTTCTTCATTTAGTTTTAACAGTCTGTCTTTTGTGTTACCTTGTTTCATTTGAGAGTCTGGGGACTCTAAGTCTTTATTATTCTTTTTACTTCTGAGTTTTAATTGGGAATTTTGGCTTTTAAGGTTTTCAATTTCTGTCTGGAGGTTTTTAACAGTGATCTGATGGGTCGTCTTTAGATTCTGAAGCTGCTGTTCAAGTTCTGTATAACTGGCTTTATCACTGTTCAGTTTTGGTGATTCACTCATAAATTTGTAGGCAAGTAGCTGCTCAAGCTCTATAAGTCTTTGCTCATACTGTATCTATGGGAGGGGAGTGGGAGGAGGGGAAGAAAAAGCAGGTTCCTTCAGTGTACTTTTATTATTAGCTCTTCCTATTTTTCTTTAAAGTTAGTGCACATCTGAAGCAAGATTTCACAAGACAGGATACACATGAGTATTACTAACAACGCTACTCAATCAGTTCAGAGTGAAAAAAAAAATGTGAAGGAAACTTAAGTCTGCTGTAAAACAGATTTACTCAAAACATTCACTACAAAGTAATCCTCTACTCACAATGAATGCAGTAGCTATGGGAAAGAAAATGAAATTGACAAGAAACTATTTCATTTTTATATAATTAAGTTGTCTTTGGATGTTACCAACTCTGACAGGCAGAGTAACATCTTATTTTAATACAGCAAGAAGTCTTTTTTTTTTTTTAATCTGCCGTTATGTAATTGCCATGTGTCAGTTTGCAAACATTACTGTCACATGCCTCAAAATTGTACTTTAAAAAAATATCTTAAAGTTTAAACAGGACAGATTTTTATTTTATTTATTTATTAAATATAGAAGTATGAATTCAGAGACACACAGAATCTTTCTTCCTAAGGAGCTGAGGAGAACCTAACCCATCTTAATACCTTAGATAGCCTCCAAGGAAAGCAGGATGAGTTACTCCTGTGGAGAAAACGAGGAACAAGCGGCCACTGCTTTCCTTTCCTGTTCACCTTTTCCTTGAAGTAAGATGCCAGACTTCCACACTTCCTAACCCAAGTCTTAAGACTCGGTATCATGTAAGTTTTGGACAGAACATTTAGTGTTCCCAGTCGTTCTCTGCAGAAATGCCCAGTCAGCGGCCATTTGGAACCACAGCCTTTGGTACTGGAAGGAATTAGGTAAGCAGCTCCTCTGACCCACAGGATGAAATCCACTTATCCTAATTCTAAGAATTAAATTATTATGCCTCAAGAACTTGTCCTCTCAGTTTCAATACTACTCTACCAATTTCAATGCTCTTTTCATCTTAGGTGCCGAAGCTACTGAAATTCTGGTTATAAATTCTTTGAATATTTTTTCCCTTGCATGTGGTCTTTGCCTTCAGTTTTCACCACTACTCTGTGTTACATGCCAGTAACCTTGTGACTCTTAATTGCAGAGCAGACTACTCAACAAGCCTCCAACTTTTACCTTTATTTTCTGAAATTGTTGTTCCATGGCACGGAGACTGTTTTTAGCTTCATCATCTTTACCTTCAAGTTCTGTTTCTAACTTTTTTATTCTTCTCTCCAAAAAATCAACTGTGCTTGTTTTAGCTGAAAGATCATTAGTTTTCTCAGCAGTAGCAGCAGCATAAATCAAAGCAGGCAAAGAATTTGGATACCTTCTTTTTAGAATTCCTTCCATTTCTCTGATCTATCAAAAAGAAAATTAAGTTAGAAGTCAAAACAAATAAAATTCTGTTGAAAAGTGAACTGAAGTAAGTGACAGAAGGTTAACAAATGTCATCCACTCACTTAAGCTGGGTGAAGAATGAAAACTAGAGATGCATATGTTGAGAATTTTTTACATTGTTTACATTTATGTTATTGTTTACAGAAAAGCAAGACTTGTCATCTCTTACTGATTGACTGAGAAATCATCTTAAACAAAACATTGCTCTGGTCTTCAGATTGTCGTATGTCAAATGGACCTTTTATTTACTTTCTTCGCACTTAAGTTGTATATGGCTCTTAATGCTGTTGAAGTATTTGCTTTTTTCTGGAATTACATTCACATTCTACTTTTCCAACTGTTACAGAGATATTTTATAACAGTATTGAAATTCTTCTCCCAATAACAGATTATATGCTTTTTATTTTAGAGTCTGCAATAAAATAAAACTAACACCTTGCATGCAAGGCTTATTACAAGCTCTTCTTTTATCTATGGATAAGATATTCTTCACATTAGAATATTGCAGAGGCTCTTTCCCATTTGTCCCACATCCCTACCAAATGCAGCTGCCATCTCCTAAGATTCAGAAAGGTCCACTTCCTCAGTAGAAAAGTAGACTTTTCCTTACTAGAAAAATGGATTTTAAGGTCTCTACTCCCCCAGTTTTCATGAATCTTGTAGGAATCCAATAAAATCTAAACCCCTACTCCTGAATCACCTTGGTTGAAATTGGTCACAATGTTAAGGGGTTACTGAATATGGGCAAAAGGAGTCTTAGAAGATAAACAGCAATCTTGGTGTGCTTTTGCCCTCTTGTCCCTTTCCAAGAAACAGTATGTTAACGTTAAAAGGATTTTAAAAGGGGTGTCTGTAGCTTATTAGAACATAGTAGCAGAAGAGCCCTTTGTACATAAATAACTGCAGCTTTTTGTGTTGTGTTCCATAGCACAAGTTACTTTATCACAGGGCTTCATTCAATGCTTTATCCTTATGAAAGGGCTGTGTTATAAGAGACCTTATCTGAAATAAAGGTTAAACGAAACACAGTTCTATTATTGTATACTTGTCGCTCAAGATCCTGAATTCTTTTAGCATCCGCTGCTCTGTCTCGCAAACGTTTCTTCTGTTGCACACTCTGATCTCCAGCTTCAGCTCTGAGCTTCTCAACCTATCCAATTTATGAGAAAATAAACTGAAATATATGTTCAGAGACATTGTCCTGTAGTACAAAAGCAAGCACCTCAAACACACACATTATACTGGAAGTATTCTGCAACTTAAAGCCTGGTAACAGTAATTTCTGTACTAACTGATTCTTCAGGTTCTTAAACTAAGTTACAGCTTCTTCAAGCCAGTTAAGATCAAAGGAGCTGAAACTAGCTATGGAAATCTAGAAGAGAACTTCAATTCTGGGACATATTTGTCTTCAGACCAGTAAATCTGCTTCTTCCTCCCATACTTCCAGTATGCAGGCTTAGTTAAGAAGCTATAATATAAAGTACTACAGTACATTACATGAATTCAGCGTGAATTAAGAAAATAGTTTGTGATTTGCAAGGCTATGAGATATAGAAACAGCCAAAAAGCAACGTTATGTTGTGCCTAAATAAACGCTAGCTCTCAGGATCAGGGTTGGGAACTGAATGGCTAAAGTTCCTGCACTCCCATAAAGTCTGGCCACAAAGACTCAAAGCTTTACACCAGTCCATCCTGGAGAAAATGCAAATCTTTCACAGCAATGATATGTTGATCACCATTTGATATGGTGGTGTTTAAGGGAGCTCCTTCAGAAGCACCTCCTTTCATCTGTCACCTCTCTAATAAAACACTACGAAAAAATTCCAAGATCGATTATATTTTATCACTGGTAAAATTCTTTATTTCTGTGAATCCTAAGTCAAATATACTGACAAGCAGGCAATGCAAATCTCAGAGCTATTCAAGATTCATTTATTACTTTTGCTTGCTTTATATTTCAAATGTTTTGGCTTTTTCCTCCCTACTACAGCAAACAGAGAATTTTCCTATGAAAGAATTTAGAACTGGTACTTAGGAAAAACAAAAAAAAGTGTTGCCTATGCTACCATGGAGTAAAAAGAGGGAAAAGAGAATGACAGGGATGTTTTGAGTTGTTAATGTAACAATGTACTTCCCTTCCTTAGTCAAGAAATTTGCAGGCTTTAAGAAAACACATTATTTTTGTTTCCAGAAGCATCATCAAGACGTCCAATAGAAGCAAAATCAGGTTTTAAGAATTCTGCACTCGCAACTGTCACTGCGCATGCAGTAATACCAATTTTACATATAAAGACTCCACATTTGATTTAAAGGTTATAAAGAGTTTACGTGTTTTTTTCTTGAAAAAAATGTGATTGTTATGAAGGACAGAATTACGTTATACTCATCACCAGACAAGAAATAATTTTAAGTTCCAACTTCTTAGATAAAGCTAGATATTATCACCTCCAGTTTTAGTTTCTCAATTTCTTCTCTTGCATCTTTAAGACGGGCTGCATCTTTATCCAGAAGATCTTGATTTTCTGCATACCACTGAAGCCTTCTTTTTAAATGAGCAATTTCCTGTTTGTATGATTCTTCCATAACTTTAAATTCATAGGACTTTTCACCTACAAGAATAAAACATCCTTAGTATTGTTTTATTAGTAATTATGTGTTGAATAAGTAATTAGTCAATACTAACCTTCTCAGCACATTTCATACATTTACTCTTTTGACAAGCCCGTCACTGCAGCAAAGTTTTAAAACCAGACCCTAATTAGGATTTTAAATGCAACAGTATTTAAAAAAAAAAAACCACAAACGCCCCACCTTTTTTCTCTCATACATAGTAGTACACAAAGTTTACCATGGAGCACATTTAAAACAGAATCCCAGGGAGGATCTATTCTTGATCACACTCTAGTAAACAAATTTGCAGTAACAACATGGATGACAATACAGAATATATTCTTAGATATGTATTGACCGTACTCTTCCCATTTAGGGATCAAGCATTTTGAGAAGAGACATAGAGGTAAATATTACAGCTCTTAGCATTTGTGATGCCTGATATTGCAAGTGAAAGAGTCTGATTTCTGGCCTTCTCTCATTAAGAAAGCTAAGGTCAAACTGGAAAGAATTCTCATAAGAATGTTGGAAAAAAGTCACAGAGCATAAGTTACAGGTGAATAATGGGCAAGATCTAAATAGGAGACTAAGATGCAACATCGTCAACCTTTTCAAATGAATAGAATTGTCATATAAATGGCATCTGTTTTGCATGCCCAGTGGAAGATGGGCAAGAAATTAGACTTAATAGGCAACAACAAAGAGTATGGCTGGATACAAGGAAAGGCTTTCTAGTAGAGTGCCAATGGTACTGTACCGTGTCCTTCACCGTCTGCTTTTATTGGAAGTTTAGACAATATTTGGAAATGGTCTAGATGCATTTGACTAATTAAAATTTTAATAGGAAACAAGTTTTAGTTCCATATTTATTTAGTGAAGCACAGAGTAGGCAAAATTATTCAAAAAAATGAAGGTGCTTTACTTGATGTGGATGCAATCTGGACTTTTGCTACATCTCTCTCCTTCTTTGCTTGTCCCAAGTCTACCTCAAGAGCTTGCTTATCTTGTTTGAGACGTCTTATCTCTTCTTGTAATTTAGTTTCTTCCTTCTGAGTTTTAGAGAAAACAGTAAGACAAGAAAAATTAAACACAACTTGTCATACAAAAAACTTGA
This sequence comes from Grus americana, assembly GCF_028858705.1. Lineage (NCBI taxonomy): Eukaryota > Metazoa > Chordata > Aves > Gruiformes > Gruidae > Grus > Grus americana. Next base: position 38,870,314 of record NC_072854.1, read on the forward strand.
ACGTGCTTTTTCACCATACAATGATTAAATTACAACGGTTGTGTCAGATCACAGCAGCAATGAGGTTTTCTAGTTTTGGTATTATTCTCAGGCCTTGCTATAGCAGAACTTGGGAAAACTTAAGCTAAACATAAAAAAAACATATATTTTTTTAAATAAGTCTTACATAACTCTTAGAAGTAGAAAACACCTGCCTTTTGAGAGGGTCAGTAAAGAAAATGGCTTTACTTATTTCTAAGACTTAAGACTGTAGCTTAAATGGACAAATATATTGTCCAACAGTTCATCTTACTACATTCCCTTTCTCGCCATTTCCTGCACGCACTCTGTGTTCTGATTGTTTATGTGTGCTCACTAGCAAACCTCACAATTAAGAAGGACGAAAGGTCTCAGTGCCAGTGCCACTCTGGAGACGGAGGCCCCTGGTCCTGGGGTTCTACAGGTACAGGAAGCAGCAACTGGGGGACTGAGATTTTGGAGCCAGCCAGTAAATACACCGAGCGTCTAAGGCCAGCAAGGGCCAGCAGGTGCATGTATGTGTGTTACCGCTAACGAACTCCTATCCTGATCTGCTGAACAGGATCAGGCCATACGTACTCCTTGTGCTTCCAACAGTATTGTTTGTATTTCTGTGGTGCGAGCAAAGGCACTGCTCTCTGCGTTACCTGTATGCCTGACCATATTAGTGTTGTCTGTGTGTCTCTCTCCACCTTTGGATCTTGTATTCAGTCTCATAGGCTGGACCTAAGGACATGGAAATATAGCCGCAGCACCTATGAGGCTGGAACCAAGGGAGCCCCTGGAGTCTTAAGAGCTCAAAGTCAGTTCTGTCAGACCAAGATGGCCTCTGCTGGTCCTGAAGCTCACTGGATCCAGATCCTCTTATCACTTACCTAAACAATTGTTGTTTGTTTGTTTGTTTAAAAAAAAGCAACCAAAACCAGAAGCAGCAGCTTGTAATTTATGGTCTAACTATCAGAGAGAGAAAGTATGTACCAAAACAGTCCTCCCACTTGCAGTAATCAGAGCAACAGAAGTTCCTGAAAACCTTTAATTTTAAGATGAAGTTTACTAAACATCCTCCCGCAAAAACACAAGCATCTGTAGGACTACAAAAAAAGTTACATGAGTGAGTAACAAAAGATTCTTTTCACTCTGATGTTCTTTCCTAGAATTAACTTGGTACTGAGCAGAGATAAACGCTCTTCTGGATTTGTCTTATGCTGGAAAGCTATAGAGGTATCACTACTTTCTCTAAGCTCTCAAGATATTTCAGAATTGCCAGTAAACATGGCAACACTGCATTTCTTTCAGTGAATCTATGTCTTAGGGGATTACTTCTGAGAAGTTCATTTGATAAGACATTTGTGATATACAAGTGTGGCAAATAATTAACACTGTAGAAGGGTAGCATGCTCTACTACTTAATTTACATTATTAATATACAATATGGACAGTTATGAGGTTTTTGTAAGAACGCATGAAAACCAGGCTTGATATATACCTACCTGTGCTGCTCGAAGCTCTGAAATCAATTCTGTGAAACTCTGATTTCTGGCTGGTTCAGAATCCTGCACAATTCGTGACTGGATATTAGTCTTCTCTATCTTTTCTCTAAACGGCAACAGCAGAAACAGTTATGCAAGGTGGTAACTTGGCATACGAACAGTGGCGTACTAAAAACCAAACACACACCCCCCGAAATGGTACCACAAAGTCAATCCATGCAGACTCAAAACAAAGAAAGAAGCAACTATGCAGTACATCTTTATACCAAAAAATTTCACCTGCAAGGTGAAATCTTCTCACCTCGCACAAACTTGTTTGTTGGGACTACACAAGGGAGGGAAACAAAACCTACTCTGCATCAGTGGAGCTCATCTACGGGCCTCTTCCAAGCAAAGATTTATAAATTAGGAGTACACGCAATTGCTAGGTTTTTTCATCATCACTAGCACAGGATACAAATCTTGCAGGACCTACAGTGCAGTGAATCTAAAGGTTCCTCCACTACCAGGATCTCTTGTGGCCCCTGATCTACTGTGCATCTTACAACAGTATCAAGACATTTTGACACGTGAGTAGAGCCATAATACCAGAACAAGTGTAGTATACTTACTACACATTCTGAAATGAATATTTGAATTTTAGCATTGAAATATTCCCCAAATGGAAGGCTCTAGTCTTCCCACAGGTCTGTAACATCAGCAAGAAGACTAAGTGCCCATAATCAACATAAATCAATTCTCAAAAGAAAAAACAAACCCACAAACCCAAGAAACACTGGAAAACATGCACCTGACAGACTCTGCAGTGATTCTTCATAAATAAAATAATAAACACAGCTGAAAACTCCAGAGATTTTAGGTCAGATGTTTAAATGAGCCTACCTTAGGGCTATTAATTCAGACATTAAACACTGATTCTCCTTAAACATTTGTTCCTCATTTTTTTTGTTTTGGATTTGTAGCTCCTTCATTTGCTTGTATAACCTCTCATTTTCCTAAGACAAAGTTAAAGAGTGTTCATAAATTACCATTTTATCCAGTTCAAAAACAATTGCCTATGACTTGCATAGTTTGCCTACTGAAACAGTGGAAGCAAACACTACATGTTTTATTACTGAGTTTCTAAAATGGATATCTACTTTCATTATCTTTATGCTAAAGTACTATACAGTGACCTCTACAATCTTGTCCAAGTGTCTGCTCACTCTGTAGAACCTAGGCCAGTTCCTCTGCAAAGCTTTCCCAACGATATCGTAAAAGCACGTACATGGATGGGTGCCGACAGATCAGAGCTCGGCCTGCCCATGCTCCAACCCTCTGGACACAAACCATCACCCATTCGGGATGCTCAGAGCCATACTGGCAAGACATTGTGCCTGTACCAAGAAATGCTGCTGAGCACCAGCTGGAAGCTGGTTAAACTAATCTATTTAATTTTACAGCTGCCAGTATGCAAAAGGATTATGAAGCTTGCCTTATCTATTTCTACACTTGACTAAGTAATAAAAATCAGGCACACTAATGAGGTTTCCTTGAAATCAGATCCTGTGAAAAATATCTTAAAAATAAATCCCTCCAGATTTCTAACACTGCTTAAAAATACTAGTTTTCTACTACATTTGAAGCAAAAAGTTTGTGGTTCTTTATTGGCCATAAAGTATTTTCCCAGTTCTCAACTGACAAGTCAGTGTATTTTTTACAATTTAGAACAGTTCATGGAATTGTGGAAAAGGTTAGCCCAAACTAGACATTTGTGCAATACATGTTTGCCCTGCACACCTAGATTTCATCTACTTTTTATATAGCAAGATAACTGTTTTCAACAGAAAAGTAGCAACCATTAAACAATTTTGTTTCTGAATCTGGCTAGAACACAGCTCAATATGCTGTGTGGTATACCTGTTGATAACCTTGAATAATGATCTCTTGATCTTTAATTTCTTTTTGTATTTGTGCCAGTTTTTCTTCAGTGACAGGAACTGTTGCTGTATGATGGGTCCATCTCTTTTCTTGAGTCAGCTCTTCCATACTTCTTAACTTTCAGAACGAAAAAGACACACAATTAATAAGAAAGTTTTGTTAGCAATATGGAACTCTCTACAGGACTACACTTCTATAATATAAATAGGTCAGTCTTTTCATTAACATATGAAAGCAGACCAGTGAGCCAATCTTATTATTGGAGTTTTACAGAAGCATTACAAAACAGGTACAAAGTATAAAAAGTTTGGGAAAGGTTAAGAAAGTTTTACCCTCCCTCTTCTGTTCTTATGTATCTAGAGAGGAGGGTAGAGTGGAATAACCCTGGGAATATGCCATATAAACAAAACACAACATTGAAAAATGCATACAAAAAATAAACAATATCTCGATATATAGTACTTATCTGTAACAAGTGGTATTTGTTAATTTTTTTTTAACAGTGAGTTTAAACTTTGCAAATAAACTGCTGCAGAACTCTTAATATAACAAACTAAAGGAACTCAGGATAACAGTTTATCTCTGTAGTTAAAAAAAAGATCATGTCTTATGGGCAATAAACGTAACAGCAGGTATGCATTTACAAACTAGCAGTGCGTGTGTGTAAATGTGGATTTTCTGCTCATTAACAACTGTAAAATAACATTAATTTAATTTTCAGAAGCAGTGTTTCTCCTTTTCTATAGTAATGGGATACAAGACGATAAAGTACCTTACTCTGAAGAACATAGTTTTCCTGACCCAACCGAGAAAGCTCTTTTTCATGCTGTGTTTTCAATTCTGTTATCTTTGTCTCCATTTCTTTCTCTTTTTGCAAAATCGTACTGGTTAGCTGTTGAACCAAATCACGCGCTGTGTTCAGGTCTTCCTCTGCAACTTGTACTCGTTTTAGCAAATACAGTTCTCTATCACAACTTTTGATAGGAGAAAATGATAAATCCTAGTGAATAAAAAAATTCAGGGAAACATTACATTGAGCTGCTTGTTTACCAAAAATTCCGCTCATCAATTTCATTTAATTGGCTTGTTTGGCTCTCAGCAACCACATCAGGCAGTTGAAAACAAAAAAACCCCAACATTCTAATAGCAAAACATCCTGCATTTACTTTAATGAATTACCTTCTCATTTCTGAAATATGTATGAGGAAAACAAGCCACAAAACAACAAGAAACAAACACCTCTCATATAACAGCCACTACATGGCTACTAGAATTATTCTATTATGCATCTAACTTTTTGAAAAGCAGTAATGATTTAGGTACTCAATGAATAATTTCTTTATAAAGTTTACAAGGAAGAAAGAAAATCCATCACGATACTGCAAATTCAGTCATCTTGGAGAAGTCAGAAAATGCTGTTAAATATGCAATGCAATGCAAATAGAAAAAAAACCCAAACAGTAGTACTACTTAACATTCATAACAGATTTTTTTTTTAAAGTAAAAATTTTATTTTAAAATTTCCCCTTTTCTACCACAAAATAGTAGTTTTTATATACTTAAAGCTGGAATGCTTATTAATTTCTAGAACCACCCAAGTAATAGAATTATCTGAGCAACAGGAAAGCTGTATAATACTTGCATATTTTAAAAGCAAAAACTAGTATTTGACTAAAGGGAAGTCTTTATTCAATATTTCAGCATTTGCCAATCTTGTGATAATTACTAAAAGTCTTGACAAAATAGGCTGCAAACCAAGTTGTACATACTTTAATTAGCAACATCACTGATTATTACTTACATGCTGATATTGCCTGCAATAATCCATAGCCTGGTGTCCAAGATTATTAACAACTGATTGGCCAGATATAACTTTGTCGATACTTCTCTTCAAAGTTGGCTCATTTGTTGCAGATCTTATTATCCTAGTAGCAAATAAGGCTTCTTCATTTAGGCAGAAAGTAAAATAGAACAAAATTAAATTCAGAATTTAATGTCCTTTCAAAAATATCTATTCATGTGATCAACCCCTTGGGCATATAAATTAAGTATTCTACAACTTGAATTCTGAATTAAATACAGCAACTTGAGAGCAATGAGACATTATGGAAAATATTGTAGTTTTTTTTTAAGTAAGGACCTGATAACAAGATAAAACAAAACCCAAAGGAACAACTGAAACAAGTAACTGTAAAATAAATCCTTCATGAAACAAGGTTAACTTCAGTTCTCTGCTTGAGAAGTGCCCAGTTATCTAAGTGTACAGAAATACAGCATATTTCAAGCTATAGTGAAGACACAGCAATTTTCAAAATGGACTTTGGAGTGCAGACAGCATACAAAGCCGTGCAACATTTATTTGTTGCATCAAATCGCAACTTGACAGGAAATTAAAACTCAGGGAAGTTCCCCATAGAGAGTAACTAACATGGAACTATTCACATCTTAGTCCTCTGAAATACAGACAGTAACTACAACTGCCACTTCATTTCTGCCAATAGCAATTTAAACTAAGAGCTCCTGCTAAGGAATGTTATACCTGAAAACAAACAGGCAATGATAATTTTCCAAATTTAACACTTTTTACATTTTCCACACTACCCCCTCACAAAGGTGCTCCCTCAGCACTGATGATTAGGAGATTGTTAGATTCAATGCCATTCTCATCCTCGCTTTAGAGGTCCCTGCAGAATGCATTCTGGTGAGATTAACTTCTGAAGTCACCTGAAATTACTATGGAGAATGGTTACAGCTAGAGAGGGAAGAACATGTTTGAACGAGGCTAGTGGCCTCATCACTCACTTCACCACCTCCATCTGGCTGTACACCCTCCTCTTCTTCAGGGAACGCCACAGCAACGCACTAAGGAACTAAGGTCCCTTAGTTTGACAGCTGCCACTGAAGCATCTCCCCAAGATGGGCAACATAATCCTAAATGGCTTTTCCCAACACTACTTGCAGGGTTTTTAAAAGCATAACGTGCTACAAGTGTGCTAAAACCTGCGCATCTGTAGAGTTATTTTCCCATGCCTCGGAGATAGGAAACATCATCTGCAAAGATGCTAAACTGAATTATATGATGAAATTTTTTCACCCAAAAATAAGAAAAGTTCAGTCCTTTACTTGCAGCTCAGCTTTCACAGGACTACATTGGTATTCTTTCCTTAGTGTTACAAAAGACATGAACAGAAAATAGGACTTTCTTTTTAGTGCTTTCTTTGTACTCCAGGAAAGCAAAGATAAAAAGAAGCTGAGAATAGAAATTCGACATCACACACAGAAGTTAGTATGTCAGCAAATCTTTGCATTTATCATAATGAAAAGTGTAACTTGCAGACACTTATTTTTGAACATCAGCTCTTCTTATGATAGAATTACCTTTAGATCTTGCTCTATCTGCAGGATTTTTGGCTTTCACACTGATCTTTTTGAAAGTTTCTTTTGGTGTTTTCTTTTCATTAACTGGAAAAGACTGTTTTGAGAGTGAAGTGGATTTCCCATACCCAGAACTTCTAACCACCCCATGGGGACCATATGGAGATTTCTTTTTATGTAAAGATGCTGGACTTCTGATATTCTTGTATAACATTGGTTTAGTTGTCATTGATTCCGATCTTTCATTCTTCAGGGAACAAGACCGAAGAGCCTGTGATAGAGCACATTTGTTTAAAACAAGTTTTAGGCTCTAGTGTAATCTGAAGGTAGCTTTCACTACTAGAGGAACATAGAACCAGTTACCAGAATTACACAGCTGTAAGACTCAGGGTGGTAGAAAGCATTATTTTTAACCAAATTAATAGTATGTAATTTTGCAGAATTTTACTACTTCAGAAGTATAAATGGAGCCAGTACAAAATACTTGGACTACGTAATTCTTCTAGGAAGTTGTATTACATTACAGAATCTTTAGTGGGTAGCTCGTGACTAAATGCTAATCACAGTGAACACAGAAACCCAGCGATGAAGAGAGGAACAGTGGCAGGCAGAGGAACCCAACTAAACTTGATCACCAAAACCAGAGCACACAACTCCTAAGACCAGCAAATGAGAAAGCTTAGCCTGTTGGCCCTGGTGGGAAACCAGCCAAACCATCTCTCTCCCTGCAACACTTTGCAGACAGGAGAAGGAATGCTTAAAGGAATGGGGGCTAATTTAGGGGATGCAAGGAGAAGGGAATTTGGGGATGCAGGAAGATTTGAGATTGTGTAAATCTTGTTATGGAATGTTTGAGAGGATCATGACAATGTGCAAAAAACTTACAGAATGTTTAGGAAAAGGACAAAAACTAGGTAGAGGGAGAGATTAAGGTGGATCAAGTAGAAACAAGTGTAAGAAATAGAGGGGAAATGAAATTAAAGGCTGGTGACATGACCAGGTTGCTGTCGGTACACTTGTCTGACTAAGCCCTGCATTGGCCATTGCAGTCTCTCCTATATTCTTATTGAACTGTATTTCTAACTGTCCTCTATGTAGGTATGGTCTCTATTCTGAGCCTGTGTGTGTTTACACGTTACCCCAATGGGAACATGTGCTCAGACTCGCTACTACCTTGAGCTGGGGACACGGAACCGCAGCAGCCCTGCACATACTGGGCTGGGACAGGAGGAATCTCGCTGGTCCCAAAGTCCACTCGACTCGGCTACCTCTAACAACAGCAATGGTAACACAAGAGTTTCAAGAAAAACAGCAAGTCTCTCAATTTCTAAACATCAAAGCATAATCAAATGACAGGCAGTCTAAAAATATATACAGTTTAAATGTATTTCCCTATAATAAAAATCTGGTTGATACTACTTACTTGTTCAGTTTTGCTGCCTTGTGAAAGCAGAGAGTCTTGTACTATTTCTTCTCTTTGTACATCAGGCTGTACTTCACTGGTCTGAATGTCTTTCTCAGTCAACCTCTGAAAGTCATCGTCATTCACAGCTGTCTGCAGAAAGACGCTTTCTTCTCTGTTAAACTTATTTGAAAAGTTTGTCTCCCAAACCGTATTATTCTGGTGCTCTTTAAAGGGCAAATGGCTGATGACGTCATTTGCTGTGCTGCCTACCAGTTTCACAGGACTACAAGAGAAAGGAATAAAGTCATATATAGTAAGACTTTTGCCCTTTGCTTTTCTGTCGCTCTGGAAAAAGTGGATCATTTTTCCTTTAGGTATCACCTGTAAAGACTGCTTGAATTTGAAAGAGCTACTTTTAAGAACAGTCTTGCAGATTTAGTTATACAGATTCACTCCCACGCTGTGGGACAAGAGCCATTTCCCAGCAGTGACTGTTTTTATGGAGGCACCGAACTCAGCTACAAGATGAACACCTGCAAGCATGCAACTAATGCTAATAAACCAATGAATGGTAATTCCTGCTGGGTGCAGCTACGTGATAAGCTCCCAAAACTCATTTGCTAAGCATAACCTTAGAACTTGGAACCTCCGACAGTTCCAGAGCCTGTGCTTTCTGCTCCAGACACAACAGTTGGAGCAAAGCAGAAGGAGGTATAGAGCACAGGTTAGTAAGAATCATGAGAGTAAGCAGAATAAGAGGATTTGATCTTAGACCTCTTATGGAGGTTGGAGAGGTAGGATAGGATGTGGGCTGACATCCACGTATGGGGGAAGGGAAAGAGCGGGAAGACTGGGAAAGCAGAGACCCTAAGTGTGGTAGCTGTGAGAGTGAAGAACACTCCTCCAAATGATTCGGCAAACATTGCTGCTTATCACTCAAATAAAATTTGGGAATCCCTGGTCTAAGCCAATTAACCCTTTATATTCATTTTACAATTCACTGCAAATGCCATAATGCCAGTGCAAGACATAATGAAATTTCGGTATTTAATTAGGGAAAAAGACAGATGAGTTTAGTAAGCTGTTTTTCACAAATAGTTAACGGACTTACGTTATTACAATTCTTAAAATGCATTCTGAAATAAATACCTTTCAGGCTCCACATCAAAACTTCTGATATTACATGAATGTCCTTTAATTGGTTTCATCAATTCTTCCACAGTAGGTAAATCTAATTAGTGCAAAATAAAAAATAATGAAAAACCCCAACAACAAAACACTTAGAAAAAATATTTGTAAAAAGGACAACATTTAAAAATGTTTCATAAATGGAGTGTTAAAGATATTACTAGCTCACTCATTTTACATGCTTGTACAATACCCGCCTGCCTTTGAGGTATTTACCTGAGTCAATAGTTGACATGTTTTTTGAATAGAAGTCATTATTTTGTGAAACACCTTCCACTAAGCATTCCGAGGCTGCCATTGCAGAATCATGCAGTTTTTGCTCGTCGGTATCTCCCAAAGACTGATCAATATGATGGTATGCTTGGTGTAATGCTTCGATGTCACTGGCGGTTTGTCCATAGGAAGTGCCTGTGAAAAATGCAGGCTCATAAGAGACACCACAGGATGTTCTGGTTTGGGAAACACCCCACTGGAGCCTGTGTTTCAGTTACTAGCTTGGTCTGTTATGTGGTGAGAATAGTGATTTCAGTTATGAAAAAAAAAATATTAAAAATCTAATTTTTACTACAAAAATAAACAGTTTCCAAGTTAATCAGTACATACTAAATAGTCTCATCTACAGTTTGCATGCCTCTCCACCCCCCTCCCTCACCTCAGTATTTTATCAGTACTAAAACTAAGAGTGTATGTAATATAACTATTTTAACAGATGCCACCAGAGCCATACTCTGGATATCAGTGGCATACACTGCTGTACAAAGTTTGATAAAAGAATGTACTTTATAATTGTGTTCAATGCTGTCAAAGAAGAATTTTAGCTATGATGAATAACCAAAGGAGATGGTATTTAAAAATCAAACTGCAATGTCAAAAGCAACTTTACAATAACCAAGCATAAAAAGGTTTCCTTTTAGCAGACACATGACTTTTTCCTGACGTATTTCCTCCTCCTTTTAAGATTTGTTACTAAAAGCCAAGAGATTCATGTTCACTGATAACCTAAGAACAAATGAAGACACCAGAGCCTCCTATTCTACTCAAGTAAGATTTGGGGGTTTGGGTTTTGTTGTGTGGTTGGTTTGCTTGTTTTAAAGCAACCCTTACCTGCTTCATTCATTTCAATTCCACTGACTTCTTGAGGCAGATAATGTTCACCTAGAGCTACATCTGATGTTTCAGCAGCCTTTTGAAGTTCTGTAGTTGAATCTTGTGAATCAAGTAATACAACTAAAACCAAGAAGATAAATGTTAAAGAAAACATGATTCTCTTATTTATACTCTGTCTACATTGGCATTAGAAGTATACCAAAGCTTATCTTGATGTACTAAACATGAAAAAAATTGCTATATAGATTATGCTAACGCCATTTACAGTAAACTGATTAACTCTGATTGCAAGCATCAAAATCAGAGTACTGACTAGGTGTAGTGAAATAAAAAATTACATTGATGATCACTTTGAAGTGCTAACATGTAGAATAATTTTTAACCATGTCACTCCAACAGACTTTCAGTAGAACACCATAAAATCAGGTGAAAAATATCAAAATAGTAAAAATCAGGTAATAAAATTTCAGAAAGTTACATTTGTTATTCTCCTACTGATCAAAGTTTATATTTTACCTTTAGCCAGCATGCCAGTGTTTGCTTCTTCCTAACAAAAATAAAGAAAAAAAAAATTACTTTTTAAATTTCAGGGGTAAAAAAAATCTGGACAAACTTTAAAAGTTGGTCTAAAACCTAAGAACAGTTCTTAGAACTAAGCAGCTCTTGGTGCACCAAGAATACGCACTTCTCTAAAACTGTCCTTAGGATGCCAAAAGGTCTCAACACCCTGTACTCTATAAACCCTCTCACAAGTGACCGGGAACTAAATGCTACTCCGCATAAATGGAATAATATTTTTGCACCTTCCTGGTTCTCTTATATTGTAATTTGAGATAAGAAACTAATGTAGCAGTAAGTACATTACACTTCTGTTCTATTTGTGCTTTTCAAACATTTATTAGAAATATTACTCTAATAAACTTGAATTCTAAAAAACCCCATTTATCTATTATAGATGAACACGTGGTGCTCTATAGACTCCTTTTGTAAAAAAAAAAAAAAAAAAAAAAAAAAAGAATCAGAACGTGTTCTCCAGGAATGCACCTGATGTGCTCCACCCACATGTGCTCCACATCCAAAGACCTAAGCTAGATGACAATGATACCCCCAAAACTCATACAGTGTAGACTTTGGTTCCTCTGTCCAAACTGCTGCTCTGTACAGAACTACTCTCAGTCTGTGTCACTTGCTAGCTAGACACCACCTTAATAGCTCCTAGAGAGAGATTAATCACTACTCATTCTGAGGCTCCAGCCTGAGGTCATAATTTGTGCACTCCCATCTACAGTTCTTAATTCACAGGAGGAGTAAGCAGGAAACCCTGTGAAGAACTTAATCCCTTCAGTGATTCATCACGGGAAAATGTATCTTCTTAACAGAACAATATAATCCCAGGACCACTATATTCTTTTTCTTTCAGATAGTACATATATAAAGGTTTTCTATGTTTACAGTTATACATTGCAGAGCTTTTACAATTCATGCAAGTAATACAAACATTTGGTAAGTTATACCTGTTCTTGAGGATTTAAATCAACTCCTGACAGGATGTTTTGATTTACCTGATTTCCCTCAGTTTTAAAGGCGGGATTAGCATCTGTTTCTTCTTCAAAATCTTCACTGTAGCTGCCTGAAGAGTAAAATAAACATCCAACAGAATGAATACTCAAGGAAGATAAAGCAGTAAAGGAAATCTATTTCCTCTTCCCCAATCTCTCATCTAAGAACAGCTACTGCCACTACTACTCCTTTCACAAAGGCAACAGAAAGGTTTTGAGACTGGGTGTGGTACTAAAACTGCAGTAAAAGCCACACATATATCTCTACAAATGAAGTTGGTTTTATGATCAGATCTACTTTAATTCTATCTCCTCAAGGCGTACTTGAATTGATCTCTTATTTGATCACTTTCACTTAGGGGTGAAATGATGCAATTCCGCCCTAGCAGACAAAGTACTCTGTACATCCACCTTGACAACTCCAGAAGTTTTTATGCTCAGAATCTGTAATTCTGCTTCCTCTGACCTGCTTTGGTGGCCCAACAGCCACTCTCAAGAGTAAGCATTATCTGAAAACACAAGTGTGTCAGAGAATGACTTTTACAAGCAAGCCAAACACTTTTACTTCAGTCACCTAGATCCTTCCACAGGTTCTGATTCCCTGTTACTGTATCTCCCCCACTCAGCTCCTGCGGTTACAGCCTTCAGTGTCTGCACTGTCTGTAACACTTAAATCTACAAGTATTGCAAGACATTGGTTTATAATGTGTTCTTTCTGTATTTTGTCACCAATACAACTGACACACAGTCTAACTCATATGTAAAATCTACTCTATGAAAAGTCACTATTTCAGCATTCTCTTTTGGTTTTGGACCATGAGAAGTCAGATCAGCTGAAAATACCTTTCTCATACTGACTTGAAACCTACACAGTGCTTATGCTATTCCTGCACACGTACTATCCACTATTTCGACTGCTATTTCATGAAATAGCAGTTTGACAAAGACTAAACCAAACTACGCACACCACACAGACTGGTCATTCCAGGTATTCCAGAGAAACTGTTTTCCTAAAAGTCAGAAGTGTCGATTTTATAAAACTGACCATAACAATCAGGTAATTTCAACAGTTTTGTTAGGAAAAAGGCTACAAAATTGTAGCATTTCTGCTACAACTATCATGATCTGTTGCAGTCTACAGAGTAATCAAGCTTTCAAGGACAAAAGATTTCCTGTCATTAAGGTTTACAAACACAGCCTCTCTATGTTTGGGAAATTTCAGCCTGACAACAAAAGTTCAACTAAATAAATACATTTGAAAATACAATCTGTTGATTAAATTACAGGAATACACTCTTTATCATATGCTAGTAATGAAGAATGAAATAAAGAGAGATGACAAATGAAAGACAAATAAGATGGAAGGAGCGTAGCATGGAAATTTGGGGAAAAATCAGGTAAGAGTAATACTGCAGATTACAGAGATTAAACTCAGGCATGAAAAGATGGTACAAAAATATAGATGACAGTTAAGACACTGGAGTAACTCAAACATTAAGACATATTTCAACATCAGGGTCATTTTTTCTTCATTTTTTGATTGATGGTTGGGTTTGGTTGTTTATTTTTTCTTTTTTGTTTGTCTTTTAGGTCACAATAAATTAAAAATCCACTTAAAAACCCCACAAAACAGCACAAAACCAAAAGCAAACCCCTAAAACCCTCCGTCTGAATAACAGCTGCACAGTCATAATGCAAAGGCAGCCTAAAAGGGTGATGGAAGAACTAAAGATAAATGAAAATTGTTAATATGAAAATTACACTAGCTTTCAGATAAATAAAAGCTTTACCCACAACGGTCAGGGTGATATGGGAACAAAAGTCAACTGGTTTATATATTACTTGGAATAAAAAAGTTCAGTGAGGATGCTGGACTGTCTTGTGAATCTGAAACCTGGAAAGAGTCAAGTTTTCTGACTAGGTCCACAAAACAATAGATTATAGAACAAGCTACAAGATCGTAGGACAATTTCCTCTTTCCAGATCTTTCAATTACATCCCACCACAAACACGAAGATACTATGCTATCCTCTGACACCCTACTGTGATGTTTTCTGAAGACTTTGCATTTGAACTGGAATACTAATCCACAGCTTTCATTTCCGTTTTTCTGTTCAATGAGGTTCACACAATTCTTAGTGTACACACAACAATTAAAAACCCCCAAAAAAGTAAGAATTTTCAAATGAATAATTTAGAAAGATGGTATTACCAGATTTCTCTTCATGTGCAGATTCTTCTTCTCCTTTTTCAGTTTCTTCATTCCTGAGAAACAAAATGGAAATTTTACTTTGTTCTTGGACAGCAAATAAATATATTTTTTTTCTAACTCCAAACTTTGGTACTTTTTACAATTAGCAATAAATTAAAAACCTGAATTTGTCCATCATATCAAATCATAGGTAAGAATCATAGGCGGATAAATGTCAGCAATTATTAAAATGAATATTTAAGTTTTTACAACTGTCCACAGTTAAAATTTTCAGTCCAACTCTTAAAATCTCTCCCTTTCTGCATTCCCTCCAATATCTACACATTAGCTTCTCAAAGAAATTTTTATCATCAGGTTTGCTTCCTGTTCTGTCCTTCTCACTCTTCATTAACAAAAAAATATAAATCTCCCATTTTTTTCCCCTTTTCCTGTAAAGTTAAAGTTTTGTCCTTACCTCAAACTCTCCAGAATTCTGACCTTGCAACTGTTTTCATATTGGAAGTTTCCTTTGCACTCAGCATTTTTAGCAACAGCAGCCCGAGCTGCCCCTTCATCCATTTCTCTCACATATGTTTGAACTTATTTTCACATAACTGATTGTAAGTGGATCGCCCTAGTCTATGAAGATGTTGTATCTTTCCTCTATATTCATTTGTAACATCATGTCTAAGAATTTTTTCTGATCTACTTCCTTGTTATTATCAGTTGTTAACTCTTCATTTAGTTACACCTTACAATTAAGAATGTTAAATCGACTTGTTACTATTGAGTTATGCACAACACTGTGTAGCTATGTCCACTCACCACCAAGTCATGCTCTCACCTTACTCCTTTCTTTTATTTATTAAGCTCATTTCTGCCCTTGTCTTAAAAAAAACAACTAAAAACATCAAAACAAACAAAACCCAAGCCAAACCCCAACAAACAAACAAAAAACTAATTAAAAACTGATTGAAATCATGCAGGATGTTGTCCCACAAAATCTCAAGCCATACCCAAGTCACATGTGCCCACTAATACAGTGCACAACTTTTCTTCCCTCTAAATTACCGTACAAATGGCGCTAATATGACAGAATCATTAGAATCCAGCTCTTTATTTAATCTTGAATAATCGATAGTAGAGGAAGCTTCTCGTTCAAGTTTGGCAAAGAAGATCTCTTTCTCTTCTTGTTCTTCCAAGGTATCCAATCCAACTCCCACAATACTTTGATTAGGCCCAGAAGCTAAAACTGAATCTAAATTTCAAAACAAAGAATAAACTAACTGTGGCTGTGCTGTATGTCCACATAGAATAGTCATAACAATTAACAACTACAGACAGACTCATAAAATATTAACAGTATCAAATCATCACAAACTAGCACTAGAAGCCTTCAGTTCATGAGATGCAGCTGACAGAAGCAAAGAATCTCAACTTGCAATGTAAATTGCTTGTAACAGTAATTTATTTAGATCTAGCTAACTTCATGAAATGGTTGTGCTCTCAGTTCTCACCGTTTGTCTCCAGGCTGTCTTTACTTAAGGAGACAGCAACTCCATTACTTTTCCGAAGCTGCATCTTTTCCACATGCATATTCTCAGAACTTTCTCCCATAGGCTGTGAAGCGTTCTGTATCTTGACAAAGCTTCCATTGGCTCCAAGCATTCCTAGGAAAAACGTTGCAATATTCTTGACTATCATCTAAAAGCTATTTGTATAACACTTCAGTCATCTTCCACAACCACCAATTTTAATCTCATGTTGCAACTGCAAAGATAGAGTCTCGCAAATCACATTCATTTAACTTCCATTTCTATTATGAGACATGTTAATCTTGTTTAATTAATTAGGCTATTCTGTACTTTGTCTTCCTGTCCTTCATGTTTGCACACAAACCTAAAGTTCAGCATGGGGCAAATATAACAACTGTAAAAATTGACTTACTGTAATGTTACTCATGGAAGACAATCACAGACACAAACCCTATACAAAAATTAACATTTCTTTTTTAAAAAGCCTGTTCATTTTGTTTGTTCTACTACCCCAAAGAAAGCACCCCAGATTTTTTGAAAATTGTAGCCACTGGCTTAGCAGCTATATTTCATTTGTAGCAAATTAAATGCTTTAAGGAAAAATAATAGTAACCAAAGTTACTTAAAAGTCACTGATGAACACCCAGTTCTTCCATTCTGTATGTTTATGCAACTACAACATGCAGTTGCTCTCCTTACTGTAATTTCATCATTGTGAGGGTTCAATATCACCGTACCAACTTTATGTGTGGATTCTGCTCTCAGAACACTGCCTTATCTACCTCCTTATGGAAAACTAAAAGCTAATTATTGCAGTACATTAACAGTTAAAAAGCAGTACCAAGTCCCTTCTGCTTGCCCCTAAAAGACACACATTTACACTTAGATTCTTTAGAGGTTGTCTTAGGGGAAGTGCTAGGAGAAAAGCTGCTTATGCATTTTATCTAATGACATATGAAATGATTTAACAGTTCTCACAGAAGGGAACAGAAACCATGTCTGTCTTTTCCAACATGAATCTCCAGTTGGTAAAATAAACTCAGATTTTTTTGCTCTGTCTGGGCAAATGATGTTTAGACTGTAACTGCGTCCTTGTACTGAACATACCAGGAGAAGTGAAGACCCTGACAACAGCTCACTTCCTGCAGGCAGGAGGCTGCAGGAGATGTGTTCATCACTAAGCCTTCAGATCAAGAGGACTAAACCAGTCTTCCACGTGCTGATCAAGTGCTTCAACTTTGGGCTGTTACTCTGTCCTCTACACAGGTCCAACCAAGTCCCTTGGCCAGACTTATACCCATATCGTGACAAGGGAGAATCCTCTCCCTTCAGTACTGAAAATGTACCCAGGGTGAGGTGGGGAAAGGAGGAGCCTGAACACCTTTTCCTTCCCTGCCAGGCAGCCCTTAGCATGTGCATTCTGGCTATAAGAGCCTCCCTGGTAAGAAGTAGAATAGGTTTTTTTTCTTGATTTCAAAGACAAAGTCCCCTTGCACATTTTATTGGGAGGCTAAATGCATAAGATTATACATCTTAGAAATGACTTCCACATTCCTGTATCCAGCTCTGTCCTTGATACAGAACTCTGACTGACTTGCCTTGCATGCAACAAGTAAGCGTTAGAGCCATTGGCTAAAGGTCAAGCTCCGCATGCATACAAAGTTAATGTCTAAATAAATACATTTTGCTACTACATTGAGAAGTATAAAATGGAAAGCTCAAAATGCTGAACAGGAATGAAAAGTATGAATAGCCCGTTTCGCTGGTAGCTAAATGCAGTAATTTAAAGTAATTTACCCAGATGGCGCTCTATTCTAGTTATCAAGACAGCAAACAGGAGTCTGTCTGCAGCTGGGTCACAAGATTTTTTGCTGAGCTTTATATTAGCCACAATCTCACCAGACCTCCAACATCCTATTTTTTCAATGAGAATATGTGAGCAGAATGGAAGGTAAACTGTCACTGTCCCCCAATGTAAGGTTTACAAGAAAGGAGATGGGAATATACTTCAGTAAAAAGACAATTAGAATGTTTAACAGAATAAAATTTTAGAGAAAAAACATTTTCCTGAGTTGTTTCATTTAAATTATCTCACACTCAATGAACTTTCTGAACAGACTTATATTGATCCTGAAGGCTTCATGGGATTTATGTAAGCTAGCTAAAATTTTTTAAGTATTTTTTGCCAGTTCAAACCAGATCAGAGGATTTTTTTTAAAAAAGCACCTCCCATAATAATCTGAAAATCAAATACTCTTTGGCTGAATTGCAAAACTCAATGGCTGCAAATCTCAATTCCCAGATACACACGCCAGATTACAGGGGATGCTACTGTTGCTAATGAAGGCAAGAAGGTCTTTTTTACTTGCCCTCACAGTCTGAACTCTGAGAAACTTATCAAACTTCAAAAAAATATCAACTTGGATGGATTTCAAAGTCTCTTTTCACTGTGTTTTTTGGCTGTTTGAACAGCCCTACTGATTTCTGTGGGGCTTGTAAGAGTGATTTTGGTGGGGGGGGTATTTGTTACTTTTCATAAAAACTTCTTGAAGCAGCAGTCGTCTTGAACTCCAAAGATTTCACTACCCGTATCTTCACAAGCAATATTTTGTAAGGCTAATAATATACAGTATACTTTTTTTAAAGTCCTGCCACTTGAAATTAATTAAAACAAGAACCTGAGTTTCACTTAGAAAAACATTTCTAACCACCGCACTTGCAGAGAAAAGTTTAAAAATATAAATACAAAGGACTCAAACCTACAAACATCTATTTAAAAAGTAACAACTTTTCTCTTTAATCTGACCAGGACTGTCAGAATTAAGGCATTTTACCTTTTTAATATTATATAAAATACAGTAAATTTGTTACCCTCAGAATTGTCTGGACTGTCAGAAGTGAGGCTTCCTTCTTCTTTGTTTAAGTATGAATCTTTCTTGTCCTTATGAATTTTTTCCAGCATTTTGAATTTAGATAAAGCCTTGCTGCGAGATGCGCTGGAAGAAGGTTTAGGGGGAGCTACTTTTAAGTGTACACAAACATTTATAAGTTTTTATACATAATGGGCAGGGAATAAAGAGAAAAATTATATGTGAGAATTCAAATTGACACTTCCGAAAAAGTAATGCAGTTCAGTTTCTTGTACATTGAATTATCTGTAATTTTCTAGGTAAAACTAAATATTAAAGTTAATACTTAGAACTTCTGAGAATAAAACTCTTTCTTCTCCCTTTTTTATTTTTAAAAAAGACGAATTCTTTCTTGCTCCACATATACCTTGCATTCAAATAACACTGTTCTAGGAGCTCAATATATTACCTGAAAATAAAGAAAACTAGTAAAACTATTTCAACAACAAAAGGAGTTTTATACTGCAAGATTTGGAAAAAAGCATCTAGATCGGTTCAAAGAAAAGTGGAAAAACATAGGGGGCTTCTAAATCGGCTAATTTAGAGAAAACTCTTTGTTACAGGTCTTTTGAATTTACCTTGACACAAGAGAGAGTAAGAATAGTCTAGGGAATCAGACCAAAACTTCTGCTATCTAGAAAGAGGACTATCGGGGTATGTGACGAGAAGCTAAAACAACTCAGAAACATCCAAGATGACTGAAGGAAGCTGGTAAGCATATGGCAGGTGCAATGTGAAAACAGAAACAGTATGAAATCCATTCTGATACAGTACATGGGTCCTTTATTCCCTCAACTGATGTCCAAGTCCACTAGTGAGACATCACTTCTACAGATTTATATTCTCACACATTTACTGCGAAATGAAAAGTGTTGACAGCGTGCCATCCGTTGTAAACAATGCAAACACTTGATGCCTTTTAAAACAGTAATTTGAAATAAGTACTAAATTCCTCCTATAGCTCATAGTTCAAATACTAAGCCTAATTAGAGAAACAGATTAAATTTTAGTGTTTATCTCCCAGACCGAGATGCTTTATAGCTATTCTATGGAAATCAGGCTTATGAAAACAGGGCAGCGTATACTCTCTAGAAAGCTAACATAGGCAAATGTTCTATAGGCTACATAGTACATCACCAACATAATCTAAAGACCAAGTGCCAAATATTTCTTTGTCATGGCTCTCCAAAATACTATTGATCTGCTTGAATTTAACACTACAGCCACATTTAAACTAGTACATACAAGTTAATTGCAACTGTCATTTACACAAAATTATTTCATGGATCAACACTTGTAACAATTATTCTTTGGAGTTTCTCTTCAGATAGTATAAAAAGTGACTTCAAGTAAAAGGTTGAAACTGAAGTTACATTGATAAAATAATCCTGCAGATTATACAACTTAGTTTGTCGTTATTACACCACCTGTACTGTTTCCATTCCAGAGAGAGGATGCACAGAACAGTCTACTGGTCAGCAGAGGGAAAAGAATCACATCCATAGAAAATAAGTGGAGTATTTATCTGACTGCAGCCTTTGAAATTAAACAAATAGTACAGTGAATATTAGTATTCCTGGCTTACATTCAATAGTATCTGTCCTTCATCACTATAGGTAGTGATGTATAATGTAATGACAATTGAGCAAAAGTTCACACAGTTATTAGTTTCTTCTGGAAATGACAAATGAAGTAAGTGGCAGCTTGCTTTCAATGAGAACACTATGGTCAAATGGACTATTTGGATTTTCTATAGGAAACGCACTAGATATACAAGACTGATATTGAATGAATTTAACAAAACACATTTAATCAAATACCAGACTGGGAATCTGAATGAGGACTCTTTTGTTCACTATTTTCCACTATTTCAGTATGGCTTTCCATCATTTTCTTCTCTTTTCTCAGTTTAACAAATCTTGTTTGAAAATCTTGAAAAGTAAGACAAACAGCAAGAACAGACAAGCAAGCAAGACAGGACAGGAATTCTTATTATCCAATTTCTTTTTATCATTTAAACGACAAAAGCAAGTAGAAAGGACATTAG
This sequence comes from Grus americana, assembly GCF_028858705.1. Lineage (NCBI taxonomy): Eukaryota > Metazoa > Chordata > Aves > Gruiformes > Gruidae > Grus > Grus americana. The sequence goes on from NC_072854.1 coordinate 38,891,058, forward strand.
TTAGAGGTAGGTCTCTAACCTGTCAAATATGGAAGAGAGTATCTTGAATCATAATTTGCACATTTCAGTTTAAAGCTGAAGAACAAAGAGTTCAAACGTGCCTAGAATAACAAGTCAAGTTATTTTAAAATGTACTTTATACTTCTCAGCCAAATGAACAGAAATAGTCTATGCTGTTTACCATTAATCTACAAAACTGAGTGAAAACAGACTATTAGTTTAAATCTCTACCTATTTCCTGGCACTTCTGCAACAAGATGCCTTGGGAAAAACAATCAGACAACAAATAAATGTATAACACATATTTTGTTTTCCAGTCATCTGTCTTCATATCTTTCAAGAAAGCATGATATAGATACTAAAATAATGCAAAATAAAAACCTCAAATTGGAAACAACTTATATTACTCAAGCTAATTAGCCAGACTTTGTATTTTGTTAATATAACAATATCTCTGTACAGTGCCACCCAAACACATCAGGTCATACATATGAATCATGTATTTGTAATGCAGCGCCGCACTGTGGGTGGAGGTAAGATTTAAAAATAATAACTCTGTTAGCTGATACCCTGTTAATAAAATCCTATCTGCAACTAACATGTAAGTTCAAGCCTAGAATACACAAGGATCTCCACAAAATTTCAAAGAATGCCAACATTACGCTTTTCAGAAATTAAATTCAGCTTATTTCCACATTTGTTACAACTGGAGCAAAATTATTATTATTTTTTTCTGCAAGACAATTATTTTGCTGTTTAGAGCACATTCAATAACCTTACAAAAAGCTACAAATCTAAACTGTTGTCTTCTCAGTCATCCCATGCAGTAACCTACATTGCAATGCTGCAATATCCATTATTAATACATCTGAAGAACATTAGACCTAGAAAAATTGTACTTGACAAAGTACTTGGAAGCATGCAAGACACAGAGGAAAAAAGGAGCAGTTCTAGAAGCCTATCCAACACTGTAAGTATATCTACATGAACTAAGATCATAGTATAGTTTGTAGTGTGTACACACATTGATGAATCCCACATATAAAGAGGGATTTATACTTCTCAGTTATAGCCACATAAAAGTTACCTACTTCTGCAACTGCAGAGGAATACTCAGTTTATAATGAAAGTGGCCAAGTTGGCCTCTGCAAACAGCTGTCTTTTAAGTTAATTGCCCTACAACTAGACTCCAGTTAGCAGAATGGCAATTGCTTCTGCGCTATGCAGTTCCTAATCTGTCACAGTATATGTTAATATAACTGCTACCATTTGCGAGCGTCCGGTGTGACAAATACAGCCCTTTCCTCATGCGATGATACAATCAGGAGCTCTGTTTCATGCCACAAGGCTATCCTCTTCTTGCTAAGATAGAGCCCGGAAAGCCTTCTAGTAAAACTTAAAGGCCTCTCTGCTTGGCAATATTAAAGTATTAGAAGGAATATGGCTTACTGCATATGTCCCACAAGTGCAGAATTCTATGCAGAGTGGTGACAGAGGTGTAGATGAAATAACAGTAATAATCTGGCTGGCAAAAATGGTGCTCAGGGAAGAATTCAGTGCACAGATCTAGCACATTTGCCCCATGTTCTTGTATTCTCAGTTTTATTATGTCCAACTGCCAAGACATGTTGGATCTTTGATTCGAAAAACATTACACACAGATTACTTTCAACTCCCTCCAGAAAAATCCAGCTCTTCATCAAGAGTATGAATACGAACAAGCTAGCTTCTTTTGCAAGTAAATGGATTCCATAGTGGCAAAACTGGGTAGGCTCACCTTCTGAATGTTTTCCTGTTAAAGGAGAAGCTTTTTAAAAGAGAGACCTTAAAAAGTTTACCAGAACTCTCTTTTTATTTTATAGGTCAATAAACTGCAGATCAAGCATGTTTCAGTTCTAATAGCTTTACCTCTAGTTAAACTACACAGCTGATAAGATATTCTTAATTTAAAAAAAATAAAAGTGGTGGAACTGGTTTGGATGGGAACAACTTGATATAATCACATTATTTCTTCTGATTCTGCTTTGCGCTGGAGTTAACCCACACAAGCACTGTTTCTAAAACTTGTAATCACCCTGCCTTTTAAGCATCTATTCCAGTGGTTTTTTGGTCTAAGTAGCATCAAAGCACTTTATGGGTTGCCTCAAGCATGTCAGAAAAAACATGGAAGAATGCTGAACTTCTAAAGACAACTCAAAATTTTATTTGATAGTACGTAGAAAAATGAGGTCACACTAACTGCTTAATTCTCACACTTTGCCCAGCAAGAATACTCTGTACTTCTATTTTTTGAAAAAGGGAAATCACAGTATCTCAGAACTACCTAACAGGAACTCTCTCACATCCATCTGAGTTTTCCAGCAACATCTTAAAAGGCCAGAGACAGATAAGCAGTCCAGACAACACCTATTGGGTTATGCCTAAATGGCACAAATGCTGACTAAGATTTAGCTCCTAACTATGACAACACTGACAGGACAGAGGTATGCTTAAAATCAGAGGCTACCAGCACTATCTTAACTCTGTCACATGAAAAACTGATTTCTGGAACTTTCTGTTAAACTCCAGTTGTAATTTATACAAACCATGAAAATAAGAAGACACCAATTACTACAAGAACAAGAGGCAATCATCCTGTGGAAACTTACTCATAGGCTTTACTATCTAATAAAAATACAATGAAGAAATGGAAACCTAGAGGTGGAAAGCTTGAAAACAATAATATATTTTCTTCCAGAACTATGTGACAAAGTAAATACTGAACTAGTAATCATGTCATCACAGCCCTTCTCCCCTTGAGCCATGGTTCTTGGCAAGGAAAATGTTGAGAATACTGACAGACATACATCTTTGAATCCAGCTGCTGTTGAAAAGTTTTTCTGTGCTTCCCCAACCTATTACAAATGTTGCAATTAGCGTACGATTATACAAATTGGTCTTTTTCCTCTCCAGTTTTGAAAACAGAAATCTATAAAAAGTCAGTATAAGGGCCAGGTTGGTTACAAAACATACCTACAAGTATTTCAACAAAATTCGTAAGTTACATTTTCTAATTATCTTACTACTTATAATGTATTTATTCTTTACAAGTTTTAATAACTTGAAAGCTACAGAAAAGAAAGCAGAAAGCTTGCTTGCAGCTTGAATACAATCCCCTTAAAAACAATACCATTACATTTGAGTTTTACACTTTACAAACTTGCATTGTAATATTCTAAAGCACTTGAGTGTCTTCAACTTAATCTGAAAGCAGGCCTATATGAAGTATGAGAAAGAACTAGCCTGACCCCCTGTGGCCAAAAAAATTGCAAAACTACATTATTTACCACCATCATCTGAATCTTCCTCAGATATCCACCACGGCACTGAATCCTTTTTTTTCATTTCTTTTTTCCTGGGCTGGCCCAATGTCTCAAGAATGCTGGATTTTTTCTTTGAATTTCCAAGTGAATCATCTGAAAGAGACTAAGTCAATTGCATACAAGATTAAAGACAGCTTTTACATTTTCACATTGTTTAACTGTCTTTCAGGCACCCAATTCTGGACTTCTCAGTTCAGATGACTCTCTTTACTCCCCACTGTCTGCCTTTTTTGTATATGCATGACAAAATTGAGTAAGAGACAATAACTATTCATGTGGCATAATACTGCATATTGTAATAACCCCACTGCCAGAATTTAGATATGTTAAAAGTTAACTGCTTACTAGAGTGTCTATTCAAAAAGACAGCATAATCAGCTCTTTTTCAATTAGTTACAACATATAAGAATCAAAATCCTGACTACATCCTTGAAGATAATGAAGTAGAGCAGAAACAGTTTTGCCTTGCCCTTGCTTTGTACATGAACACCATTATTAATATTCTAAAAATAAATCTTCACAAGCAACATCCTAGCTCCCAGCAAATCAGATTTCAGAAATTAATTTTATACTTTCTGTTCATGGAAATTAATAGTAATGCCAGAGCCATTCCTAACCAACTCTGAGTATTAAGCTTTCATATGTGTTAGTCATCCATGCTGATTTTGACTGATGGCATCAATCAATGGATAAAAAAAGTCTATGAGTGTGAACATCCTACGAATTTAAGTTACTGAAGAGTAACAGGAAGGAAAAGACCTACAGACACTTCATAAGACAACAGCACTTCTTTGAAGTAATGCAGCTTTAAAAAAAAAAAGAAATCTCTGCTCTTTTCCTTTAATAAAGCTCTTTGTGGCTTACAGCAGGCTCAGAGCCACAATTAGCTGTCCAGACACTGAACACGGAAATATATTCATTAAGCTAGTGCACTGCAACCTTATATGCTATGTATTCTTTGTGCTTAAACTCAGTAAACACAGGGTTAAGGGGAATGGCGTATTTTTTATTTTTATCTGATTTTTTAGCCATAATTGTTGAAACCAATTGGCCTAAAGTGTTTTGAAGAACACAGTGAATAGAGTTAGCAACAGCCATAAAGCATAAGACACAAAGAATTGACATATGAAATGCATCATATGGGAAAATTTCAAAAGCTTCACTTTTGTAATAGTCACAAATAAGAAAATGTGATAGTATAAACAGAATACTAGAGGCAACAGGATTGTGGGTACTTAATATGTAAAACACAAGAGGATGTTTTATTAAAACAAGCCTCTGCAGTCCACTGCCCGATTCCTACTGCATAAAAAGTATTATCATAAAAGCCTACCATACGATATATTTAACACTTCAATTTATAGGGGCCTAACACCATCCATAAATCAAATGCCAATTATCCAAAACTACCATTTAAGAAAAAAATAATTATAAGAAAATAATATTCTTACAAATATCTCTGACCAATAACATCTTTAGAGCTTACAGTTTCACTTGAGAAAACTAAATGTCTGTCATACAGCCTCAGAAAGAAAATTTAAGTGCTCTGAGCACTTTAATAAAACACAATTTTAATGAATTATGAAACTGCTAGACAACAGGATGTATTGCAAATTCTTTAAGTTGGCTCAGTGACAGAGAACAAAACAGCTTTACATTCTTAATAAACATCCTATAAATAACAACTTCCTTACACTAGTCACAACACAAGTACTAGTGCCATTGTCCCCGAAGGCCAGACTGCCTCCTGCTAGCTAGGAGTACTGACAGGTGTTTGATGCAAGCTCTGTTACCGCTTGCTGTTTCTTTTACAACTAACAGTATCCTCTACTCTGCAAGCAGAACTTCAATGATGCTCGTACTCCTTAGAGTATCGTAACTAAAGAAACTGAAACTCCCACAGGTTGTTCTCAAGTTCTGGAAACTTTCTATGTCCAGCCATCTTGTCAACTGCAGACAGTAAAGTTGCAGCAGCTGGGAAAGAAATGCTGACACAAAAATACTAGTGCATCTTTCCCAACATGTCAGTTGTCTCAACAGTGAAAATTACAGATTTTTTTTTCCTTTAAAAAAAAAAGTAAATAAATCAATCAATGTTTTGGACCAGAAATGGCTTTTCAGTGCTAGGAAGTGGCACTGATTTCTTCCTTCCCCTCATCTATAAAACAGTCTGTCAGCCTTTCAGGAAAACACACATGCACATAAACAAACACACAAACACACGCACACCACACAGAGAATGTCAGTTGTTTAATCTCAACTTAAATAAAAGCCAAGAGTCAGTTTTAAGAACTGGGACAACTACATGGCACATAATTAGCTTACCACTTCCTATACACATGAAGGAACTTAAAAAATTAGGTAGGTAATACAGGATTGGATCTAAACCACTCAGACTTTCATGACAAGTTGTCCTAATTATTTCATGAAATAAGTCTTTTTCAATAAAACAAGCCAACTCCTGATTATATTTTTAGTATAAAATAATATTTTAACATATTTGATCTTTTAATAAAAATTAAAAATGTTTTTCAAACATGGTTTAATGTGTAGTGTTACTCTTCCAGGTACCATTCTACAGATTTTCTAATCAACATTGTATAGTCTTTCCTTTTGAAAGCATTCCTTCTCAGCTGTCCGTGAATATCAAATAGAATAAAAGTCAGCCTAGAAGACCAGAAGCAGACAATGGCTTTTACCTAACTTTGCTTTTCTTGAAGCGCCATTAAAAAAAAAAAAAAAAGACGGCAATTAATTGACGCACTGTGTATTAGGAAGATCTCCTCACATTGCATGTCCCAAGGGAACTTCACCACCAACGCTCAGAAAACTCTGGAGCTATACCAACATAACAGATATGTAAATTAAAGTGACATTAGGGGAAGTACACTAAAGCAAGATACCAGTGGTGGGGAGTGGAAGGATCACAGGCACACAAACAATGGAGGAGGAAGAGAAGGATTATGAATGACAACAGGCCGTTCTGGCAAGGGGTTGGGAATAAGTGTGACTGGGCAGAGGAATCATTGAAAGACCTATACTACGTACAGTAAATTGTTATTACACATTTGTGTTTCCTTCTGTATAATGATAAAAGCCTAGAAAATCCTCTTCACTGATAGCTTTTAAAGTTTAGTGCTTATGCCAAACGCCTTCAGTTTAATCCTCATATTAGACCTGCATCATCCAACTATATCTACAGACTTTCTTTTAACTTTATATGTTTTAATCACAAACATACATACAACCCTCCCCCCAAAGAAAGGCATTCCACTAACTATAAGTTATTTAAAAGGGAAAAACTATCCTGCTCCATTTCTTCTCTGAAAGATTTCCTTAAACAGTATTAAATCTTTCTCAAACTACGAAGAAACAGTTTTTGCTATTCCCCCCCACCCCGCCGTTACACTCTTAACACAAACATCACTTACACAGCAATTTCAAACAATGGAGCACATCAGTTTTTCATCTTTCTAACATTAAAAGGCTGCACACTTTTTATAAAAAACACATAAGACATAAGAGAAGATGCATGCATATAAAGTAACAGAATAGATAATGTCATTGTTATTTGGGTGTGTATCTAGTTGGCAAAACATTAAATAATGCATATTTTTAATGACTGGATTGGCAGTGTATGTGTTCAAGCAAGTTTAAACACTTCACAAACAGTCTTAGTTTGAAACGATAAATTAAGACATGAGTTGTTAAAAGTAACATTCTCTGGAACATGCCAAATACCACTTAGAATAATTCAATACAGCTATTTTGATTTTTTTTTCTAACTCGAACATTCTCAATGTGGGCAATAGCTGAGGAGGAAGAAGAGCATGTCAAATGAAGAACAAAATACTAGAAGCAGTCATCTGCAGAGTTTTGTCAGATGTGCAAAATAAAAGAATAAACCTCCTTTCTCTTTCCCAGAGCAACTTCCTTCATAACAATAGTAAGTAAAAAACTTTTGACAAAAATGCAGAGCCTCCTTTTCTATTTTTACTAACATTAGTAATTTCAGTGAATTCAAGAATGTTAACTCAACTACATCATCAAATTAAAGGTCAAAATCTACCTTTAAGTTATTTGTGAATCTTAATTTTGGATAGCTTTTTGGTTTTCTATTCTCTCGTATTGCTCAGTGGAGTTACACTTACTCTGCATCTGTAAAAACACCTCACAAGCTGCATGGTCAAGGCAGAGTTACAGACCTACCTGGTAAAGGTACAATCTTGCTGAAAAAGAAGCCTCTGGCTACTACAGATCTTTACTACACTGTACAAAGTGCAATTTTCATAGAAGCTAGAACCTACATTTTTCACAAGTAATTAAGCTGTAGCACAGCCTCTACATCTTTAAGCATACATTACCTATAATAGAGACCTCAAGAATATTCTCTGCCATCATTAGCTGCGCTTATATACAGCAATAGAATCTTGTAAAGGCCTTATGTATGCAGAATTTATATCTTAGGGTTACCGCACTGTGTGTTCGATAGACCAGAGGGCCAATTTTGAAATTACACAGTGAAAAAATTGTATCAAGTTAGGGCATTTTGACCACATCCGATAATTGTTAGCTTAAGTCATAACCCACAGACTTGCATGATTTTGCCTGTACTCAAAATGGTCAAGCACCAGGAGGAATAAAGGAATCAAATTAAAATTTTCTAATCTCTACAACATACTTACTTTTGCGAGGATTAATACAAGAATTTTTAAATAGAATTCAGTGAAATTAGGTATTGCACAGAAAAATAAGGAAATTCTTAAAATGCAGCTTGCACTTACATACAGGAGAAGTTTTTAATCTCATTTTCCATTGTATCAATTTGAAGCCTTTGCTACTAAGTAACATACACAATTAAATTGAGAAAAAAATCAAGAAGCAAGGGCTCTTTCTGAAGATATAATCTAGCAGTAACAAAATATTTATTTAATCACAAAACCATTCTCTTGATTTAAATACAGCAAAATAGTAGGAATTAACTAAGGAAGTTAAGAACTTGCAAAGACCCACATATAAGATAGCCAAATGAATTATGTGATCAAAGCACAGCTGCATTTTCCATTTCATACTCTTCCATGCTCAATTTTTCCCCCTGTATTTTAACAGAGAAAAGGGATGTGACCTTGCTCTGAAACATACCTCTTTCAGAAACTCTTCAAACTGCTCATCTAATTCTTCTTTTGAAAATCGATGAGCCATAATCTGCAACTGGATGTTACCTTCCAAACAAGTGAGTTTAAAAATTAAGATGTAAAATAAAAATAAAGTTAATGAAAAGCATTCTGAAATCAGAGGTAGCATAGTGATTTGCTGCTGTCATAGACAGCTATAAGGAAAAAAAAAAATCTCGAGAGATGCCAAATTTCATTCCTGCCACTCCTAATCTAAATTATTTACTGAACAAAGCAATCAATGCAAGCATACCTGGATTACTGAAATTCCTTACAATGAAAATAGTCATTTCCAAAACAACAGCTTCAGCATTGGAACTTTGAGAGATAATTAAAACATGATTCTCTTCACCATCTTTACATTTTTCTTCAAAAGACAGCTCTCTCAGCTACCCACAATTAAGCATTTTGTCAATGATCAAACAATCCACTGCAATAATACTTCCCAAACATTTTAAGGGCTTTTAATTCCTTTCTATGTTTCTTCTCCAAAATTGGAGACATCTGGCATTATAAGTTTTGTTTCATCGTCTCTGCTGTGATTAGGACTCAGTAAACAATAAATGCATAAAAGTCTTTAAGATTAGAGGACAACATTTGGTTTGGTCTGCCCTAACATAGAAAGCCAATGGCACTTGCCCCCCTCCCATTCCCAAAAGTCTATGTTGACTTCTCGGGTATAAAATATGCCCCACACTCAAAATGCTACAAAGCTTTTGTACATCACACTGCTCAACAGATACGGCTACCTTCAAAACTGCCTATGTACAGCAGCATTAAACTACCCCAGCATCTTCCAGGCTGAGAAGTGCTATGTAAACATAAAAGGGCTAAACATTTGCAGAAATGTTTTTACCATCAAATAAAACTTCTCCCAATATGGAGCCCACTCAGTACACAGGACTGTTACTTACCTAGTAAATTGATTCTGACAGTCGAGTTGTGACAACTGCTTCCTGCTTTCACTCCTTATTCATCCGTAGACCACCCGACACTTTGGCTTTGGCAGTTAAAACAACCACCAAAAACAGTTATAGCAGACTGCCCAGACTTTGAATTGAGTAAGATATCCTTATGTAAGCACTTGGACAATATCTCTGAAAACATGGTAAGAAGATTAAGAATGTTACCTCTCATGACACACATAATCCAGTATCCTTTTATACTTTTACATCAAAGAACACTAGATGCTAAACACTAGATGCTTTAACAGTTTACTAGCTGTGCCAACTGCTTGAGCAAGTGGAGAATACGTAATTCCAGCCTTGCCAGAAAAACCGATTCTTCTGACATTATCTGTGCTTCTGTCTACTTTATAATTACAGCTTTTCCAAAAACTAACAATATAAAACTTTATTTTTTAAAAGGACAGCAGATATGTCAGACAATTTCCCTAACAGATTACAGACAAACATTACCCTTAGCAAACCTACTCTACAGCCATACCTCTGGAACTGGAGGCTGACAAACGACTTTGTAAATAAAACAAAGTCCCTTGTTGGGATATGTGCTATAACACAGTGCAGAAAGCCGAAGTTTTGGGAAGGTATGGCTAAACCACAGGGCTGAAGGAAAGCTTATACAAGCTAATGCATTTCATGTAACCTAATCACCCCAGGGCTAGGACCAGCCGTGACCTGATCCTCCTCCTCCTCCGGCTTCCCCTAAAGCACACGCAGGGCTGGCACACGGCTGCGGCCGGGCAGCAGCCCCGGGGCTGGCGGGCCGTCCTCCTCCCAACCCCAGCCGCGGCTCCGCGGCTCCCTTCCAGCCCCGGCCTCTGCCGGCCTGGGCCTAGCGAGCGCTAGGTGCGACGGCCCCCGAGAAAAGCAACCCCGATGGGGCACCGCCAGGCCGAGCCGCCGGGCAAAGCTCGGCTCCGCGGTCCGTGGGGACATTCCAGAGGGGGAACGGAGGGGGGGGGGATGGGGGGAAGAAGCAGCTCAAAGCCGAGCGCTGCCCGGAGGACGCCGGCCCGCCCGCTGCCTTGCCTCAGAGCGCCGGGAGCGTACCTAGGCCGCCGCGCTCCTTCGCCGGCGGCGCGGCGCGGTTGCCTAGGAAACCCTCCCGGCCACCGTACCGCCCGCCAAAACTGACCGCGGGGTGGCGTGTCACGTGATCCCGCCAAATCCGCCGGCTTTCCTCTCCCCCCGCCCCTCCGCACGCCGGCGCGCGTGGGAGGCACGTGACGGGAGAGAACGGTCCCCAGCGGCCATTACTACCGTGGCAAAAGTCACCTCGCCTCCACCCGGCCCGGCCCGCGCGGCTAGAGGCGGAAGTAGCCGTGCGGTCACGTGAGGCGGCGGCGCGCGCCGGGCGTGCGGTGCGGCGCCCCCTGCTGGGCGGCGGGTGGGCAGCGCTCGGCGGGGCCCGGCGCCGAAGAGGGGGAAGAGGGGGAAGAGGGGCCCGGCAGCGCCGCCGCCGCTCGCCGCTTCCACCATGAGAGGTCACGCCAGGATAACGCAGCAGCCCCCGGCCGCCGAGCCAGCGAGCTCTGCCCGCGCACCTGCCTCCGGCGAGCCCAGGCTGTGAGCGAGAGGAGGTTTGGCGGGGGGAGGCCGGTGCCGCACCCCCCCTCCCCGCCCCGCAGGGACGGGCTCGGGGCCCTCTGGCCATCTGCCCCCGGGCTGCCGGCAGCGGGGTGCTGCAGCTGGGCGGCGGGAGCAGATACGGGGCGCGGCTTTGGGGGGGTGGGGGTATGCGTCCCCTCCGCTGCCCGTTCTCCGGAGCTCGCTGCTCGCCTGCTCCTGGCCTCTGCCTGCGGCGCTGGGCCTGCGGGTACGGCCGGGAGTGAAAACCGGATCCCACCGATTGTTCCGTTCGGTGGCGATGCCAGGCCCGCGCGGAGACCCCCCGTGTGCCTGTTCACGAAGCCCGTGGGGCTGACGCTGTTGCCACCTGCAGCCAAGATCTGTTCCTCGAATTTCTGAGGGACGCGCTTCTCGTGACGTCCTTCGCCTGATCTTTTGCAAAAGCAAGATGGAAGGAGTTAAAAGCGTGTTGCTTTCCCCGACGCAAACCCGAACCGTCCCTTCTCGCTCTTACACAGAAACCCCCTTTTAAAGCTTTTCTAGTGTTTCGGCCTTAGATGTCGGCTGCTGTGCTTTTAATGCATTTTAGCACATCTCTGGAAATGTTTAAAATATGCAGAGAAATTAATGACCCCTGTTTCCCTGACCACTGTCTCTCAAATAACCACAGAACAATTGCAGTCTGTGCTTGCATGTGCTCTCCAGCTAGGGTCTGTCAGTTGTGTTTGTTGTGAGAGTCACGTTGCTTTAGGAATTTTTACACCAGCATTTAGTAAATGGCAAAATAAAACAAGCTCACTTAAGAATACAAATTAACATTGTTCGCGCGCACGCACACACGCACAGACACACATTTTGATTCTCTGTCGAGCAGACTTGGAATGAAAAGATTTTGAAAGGAAGTTTTCTTCGCAAGTGAGAAACTAGTTAAAATCCTATTACTGTCTCTCATTTCCTGTTAGCTTGCGAGATAAAGACCGTGCTTCCAATATGGCCTTTATGTATCCCAGATTTTTTTTTTTTAATGCAAGTATAAATTATAGTTTAAATTCAAAGAAGCAAAGAAATATGGGCTCTGTATTTTCCACCCAAGTCTTTAGGAATTACTTTGCTGAAGGTGCTGCAGCACTTCTTTCAATCAGGCCTTTTGTCTGCAGATGGAGTATTATATTTCCATTTGCAAAGTATGGGTCATTTATTTTGTCTTTGTGTGCAACTTCTGCTGCTGTCTATGGGAAATGTGGGAGCTGATCAAGGACAGGATGCCCACATAAACTAATATACTAGAACAATTTGTTAAGCGTGACAGCCTACTGCTGGTGAAAACATCAGTTTCCAGCGTTTGCTCTTCTCTCTCGTCTCATGAAAAAGCATAGAGCGAGGCATGAGCATTTAAAGAGAAATATGGAAATTAATTAAAGGATGTCAGTCTGATGCTGCATGCCTTGATCCTGCTTAGATTTAAGCCAATGCAAATTTTGCTGTTAACTTCAAAGTGATCGTCGTGACATCATTCATTGATCATGAGAGTTACTTCATATATAATCAAATAATCACATCAAGGGCTCAGTCCTGCAAGCTGCTAAAAAACTGTTGCACATTGAAGCCTTTCTGTTTGCAGAAATATGTTCAAAGAAAGAGGCTTGTACAAAGTATAGAAAAATGTGCAGAGGGATCAATGCTGTTGGAAACCTCAGTGTCCATATGGGAAGAAAAAAAAAACCCAAACCACTCTTGATGACTGTGGTGGAGAGGAGGCATTGCCTGGTGTTGAAATGTCATCCAGTGTATTCAAATGACATGCACAATAGCCACTTAAAAGATTTTCATTTCCTTCTAATGCCAACCAGTTGGAGCAGTTTTCTCAAGAGCTCTTTAACAGTGGAGCTTAAAAAATGGAGAGCGGGGCTAGCCATGAATTTCAGCCAGGAACGTGGCAGTTTGGGTGGCGATGCTAATAAAGCAGAAGGGTGGCCACAGATTCTGAAATAGAATCCTGCTGGACAGAGCCCCAAATTATAAGGTAAAATACTGGCCCTGCTGACATGAGGGGGAAGCCTTTGTTGACTTCTCTGAAACCAGATTTTGCTGCTGCAGTCATTGGCTTCTCATTCAAATGTGTGGCATGTCTACACTTAACACTTTTTTTTTTCCTTCAGATTGCTAAAATACAAGGCTTCCCGTATTAGTATAATAATGTCAAGCAATTAATGGTAAAATTAAAAGGGATAAAATATCCATACTTTTGGTTTTGCACATCTAATTTCAGATTCGTATCATCCATAAATGTCAATGGGGAAAAAGACATCAAATAAAAAAGAAACAAAACGTCTGCCACATCCACTTTGGCTGAGGCATTGCATTAGATAGTATTTCAGTACTGAACTTGCAAATATGTGAAATACGAGATTATGATAATAAATATTTAGCCATATTCTTGGTTATGTTTTTTTAAAGGTTAACAGTTTCATACTGAATGAAAAGCAAACAAACAGTGGTGAATTAAGAAGTTAAAACTGCATTTTCTGTGCATGCCCACTGTGCTAATACTTCCTTACATGACTATGCAATAAAAATCCTTTCCAGTGTGCACATCAGAAAAAGGAAAAGCCTTCCATAAAAGTACAAGTTGCACAAAACCTGGAAAAATTATGTGGAACTGTATTTCATGTGAGGGAAAACAGTAGTCTGGCATTGTTAAATTAGCATTGGTTATGAAATAGTTCACCTAACTACAATTTCAACTGAAAGGTTATTTTTAATACTTTTGCTTTTGTTTCACTGCAGGTCTTACTTTGTTCTGCCACTGATTAACCATAGTCCTCAGATCCTGAGGGCCAGATTTATGGTCAACTGCGTTACGGTAGCTAGCCTGAACTCAGCTTAGCATCTCACCCGCCGGGTCTTTTCCATCATGCCTTTTCTCAGTGAGCTAAGAACTAAATTCTGTGTTGTATTTCACATTGTTCCAGAGGCTTAGACTGGTCACGAATCTTATTTCTGCTTCAAGCTTGCGTCCTTTGAACAGAGCTGCAAGTTTGGAAGCTGGGCTGTCATGTTGCTGGCCATTTCCCGGTTTGTGGAAGTTAGCAGACATGCAGTGTTTCTCAGACTTTTTGAAAACGGATCTTCCCTTTGGCTCATGCGTGTAAATGTGTAATTGCCTTAATGCCGTGCCCTGTGCTGCCAACTTTTCAGTTCCTCTGGAAGAGCGGGAGCACGAAGTTACTGTAATTACTGGCTGCAGGAGTTTCCCATCATAGAGAAAACTGTGCTACCGCCAGCAAATGTAAGCAGTTAAAAGTTCCTTCAAGAGGATGAATGTTTGCAGTCAGTAATTATAGCTGGTTCTCACTCTCTCAACTTAAAAGTGCATTTGCCAACATCTAACACTGCTTTTTCTTCCGTTCCCTGATTCTCTATAAACTTGTTGGGAAACATTGCTCTACTGCGTCATCCAGCCAGTGGAATGGGATCCCTCGTATTAAGACCTTTCACTTGCAACAAATCCTGGGAAAATTATTGTGCAAACTAGATAGATAGAAACACGGTTGGTTTGACCAACCGTAGGACATTTGAACTAGCCTAATGATCCTGCCCTGTGCCTACCGCAGGTCCGTCTTTGCCAGTGAAAATTCTCAGTACTTGGCATCAAGCGACACACCTATGACTCCTACTCTCCACAGGGACTGGAGGAACAACTTGGATCACTTTCACCGCAAAGTCATTTAAACTGCAAACCCTCATCTGCCATGAATATTCTCCTTTGTATACAGAAAGTTTTATAATAAATTTTTCTCTTTGCGTGAAGACAGACCGCATATCTTCGGTTCAGAAAAAAAAAGGTAAATATTTTTATAAAAAATTCTTGGTGGCTTAGGGAAGATTAAACTCAGAAAACTCAGCAAAGAAAAATTAAGTGTTCTGATTTACTCAAATTTTTCAGATCTGTAAAATCTCTCGTTAATCCTGACAACATATCTGCTTAACACTGGCAAGAATATTAGCTTTGCATTTCAGATTTTCACTTGGTTATTTTTAGTTCTTCTGAAGCCTGGGAAATAAGAAATATAACCGCTTTGAACAGTCTGAAAGAGCCAACTCTAGCAGGGCCTCTGAATCTGATTAGATAAAACAACAAAGAGGTTCTGTTAGGGCAGAGGCAGGAAGAGCTAAGGTGGGTGGCAATATCTGTCATAACTCAAGGGAAATGTAGCCTCAAAGCACTCAAAAGTGGGTGAAAAAATAACATAAGCAATAGACAACTTTCCCACATCTTAGGTCACTCTCCAAATGCAGTTTGAAGAGTTTTCTCTGCGCTCAACCTTTTTTTTTTTTTTTGTATTTTTAAAGTACAATAAACAGCACGTGCATGTGTGTTTATCTTAAAAAAGCTTATTTAGGAGAACATCAGTTCTCTGCAATTAAGTATCCAAAAAGGCACAGTATGGCAAGTGCGATTACATTTGTCAGTACAGAAACAGCATAAGATCTTGATAGGTTTGCAATTTTCAGCATTTTCCTCTGAAAGTAAGGTAGCTTAAGGGTTGCCACAGGAGCTTTCTCCACAAAATACAGCTAGTCATAACATCATATTTTATCCTACTGGCCAAAAAGGGATCAAACTGTTGTGTTTAGTGCAACTGGGAGGTCTTCAGGGGTTTTTTGGGTTGATTTAAAAATGATCTGTTACTGGAGTGGCGGGAACCTAGAACACCCACTTGGCCAAGGAGCATGCTTCCCTACTTTCAGTGCAGGATGGATATTTTGGGTCTGATTCTCTGCTGAAGTGAAGAGGTAGATAGAAAAATTTGTGCATCTTCTCAGGAAACTCAGTCAAAATGTTTTCAAGATCACCGTGCATCCACAATGTTGAGATTTGTCTCAGAGTTCAGGAGCATTCCCTTTTGAAGCCTGCTGCTAAGTGTGCCCCAAACCAGTGATGGCTGCAGCCGAGGAACATGGTGCTTGTTCCTCGTATGGAGGTGTATGAGAACAATCTCTCCAACCTGTTCTTTACCTGTGTGTAACTGCTGGCATTTCTCTGGTAGCTCTAGGTCTGTCTTCCCTGGGACAGACATGGGGTATAGCGGCAGGTGCGTACTTGCACCGTAACTTGTGCTGATCCAATACCAGTTTGCATTGGTGGTGAAACACTGGAACAGGTTGCCCAGAGAGGTGGTAGATGCCCCATCCCTGGAAACATTCAAGGTCAGGTTGGACAAGGCTCTGAGGAACCTGATCTAGTTGAAGATGTCCCTGCTCATTGCAGGGGGGTTGGACTAGATGACCTTTAAAGGTTCTTTCCAACCCAAACCATTCTGTGATTCTACAATTGCTCCAGCGGTTCGGCCCCCATGCCGGGCTGAGGGCGTTGGGCACACGTACACTTTGCACTCTTTGCACCGAAATGGATCGGTGGAGCTGTGAGTACCTGAATTCCAACTTGATGGCAGGGTCTGCTGGACTCTTTGCGGCTTCTGGCAAAAGGCTTGTTGTAATTATGCTGCTGAGGTAATAATTTCATTAAGCAGTTAGTTACTGGACGAGATTGTCTTCTGGCTTGAAAGGTCATTACTTTGTTAATGGATCACTTGCTTTACAGTATACTAGCTTACATTTTTAGAAGGAAAAATTTGGAATGGCCATTAATTTATTTGCCAGGAGTTTGATTTAACTTTTTAACCAATAATGTATTCAACAGTTTTCCTGACTTCATGTCTGCTATAAACAGTACTCCTGTGAAGCAAACAGCTTGTTAGTGGTATTTCTATAGTATTTTCAGCAGACTAAAGGTAGTTATAGTGTACCTTTGGACAGGAGAGCTGGAGTGTGAAATGTATCCCAATTGCCTTTTTCCTCAAGCTTTTTTTCTCATTATAATTTCATCCTAAGTTAATCTGCTCCACATTTTTTATTTTCTTTGAGATTGTGCTGCGAGGTTCAGTCTTACATTCCTGCACAGGGAAGTGAGCATCAGGTCTTAAAAGCTAAGGGGACAAAATCAGATCCTTGCCAGGAATCGTTGCCTGTACAAGTTCTGCTCCACCAGCTGATCCACGGAGTGCCCATGTGAACGCACAGGAAGCCTTTTTCCCCCAGTGAATGGAAAAAAGGTAGATGAGCTCGTAGGGATACCCTTTTTCATCTTTGGCCAGTGAAGGAATAAACCACCCACGAACTCAAGTTCACACGGAATGACAAAAGCCCTGGGATGAGTTAACCAGTATCGATGAGGGGGACGGGGTGACTATTACAAGTCTGTTTGCTGTGCGAAGCGAGTTCACGTGTTTGTCGACTTAATGCTGCTGTCTCACTTGTCATCCTTTGGCTCATGTAGATGCAGGGCCTGGTCCCATGCTGTTTGTACAGATGCTGTTAGTGCAGAGCCGGGGGATGGGGACGGCAGAGAAATCTGAGGTCTCCTTCTCTACTGCCGCATCCCCAGCACTGCCTGGGGCCGTTTTGGCTAGGTGCAGATCCCTCGCCTACAACACATTTATAGCACGCCTCCTTTGTTGCCCTGCGCTGATCGTGCTTGACAGGCGAAGCAACCTTTCTGGCGTCAGCACGTGTCCTCCTTTTTGGTTTATTTTTTCATACCTGGAAATAAAGATAATCTAAAATGATCCTCTGTGCACAGAAAATGAAAGCAAGCCAGATAGATAGGTGCTACAGAAAGGAAACCCTCACCACTCTGAAATTCTCAAATGCAGACAGGCAGAAGATCTTTTTTTTTCTTCGTAAACAGTGCTTTATGTAGGGATACGACCTGTCATTACTTAGAGATTTCCAGCAGCTGAACATTTGGTGTCTGCCACCCACCTAGTACCAAAAATGCCACCAAGAGATTGGCTTGTCAAAAGACTAAAATGGTCCTCAAAGGACTATGACACCTGCTTTCCCGTGTCTTCTCTTTCTCTCCATATCTACCCCACTAATCGCCTATTAGCTCCTAAGGTACCAGAAATAAACACCAGCAGCCCCAAGGTTCAGACAGTGTATATTAAGAAGACCTGTAAAAACTGCCTTTTGCAAGCATTTGTCTGGAAAATAATACCTAGCTTAAGGATTTTAAACCTAGTGAGGTTCTTTGTTGTTTCAGGCTTCTGGGAAGTGGTCATTTTCTTAACGTGATAAGAAACTGAAATGTTTTCAAAGAAAAAACACTTAGATGTGTGGCCTGCACGGATTAGTAAGACTGGAAGCTGCTATTCCATGAATCCCTTAATTACGACAAACCTTCCCTGGCGAGCTGCTATATTTACTTAATAGAATATTAAGCTACGATTTTTACATGTATACTAAAGGTATTTAGGTGTCACTGTTTTCTTGCAGTGTAATAATATTTGATTTGATTTAAGTTTGAATAAGCTTGGGCTTTTTGTTAATTTCCTCCACTCTGAAGGATAAAATAGCCCGGTGCGAAAGCCTTTTAAGATACAACAATATTGTTTAAGCATGGCATCTGCAACTAATAATAAAGACTATGCAACTTTGAATGAAAAAAAAAAAGTCTAATTATCATGGCAATGGGAAGATGGTTGACTCATCTTCGGCAGTTTGGATTACATGTGTGGGATTGTGTTTTGGATGGAGCACTCCAGAATAGCAACACTCCATCAAAAACACACTCATGCACCTGTACTCCAAATGGCTGAATAAGGCAAAACACATGTCATCTGAACGCTGTGAATCAAATTAAAAAAAGAAAAGAAAAGAAAAGCTGGAAGAGAAATAAAGACAAGTACCATAACATTGGTGTGTGTGAAGACTTGTTTCTCTAAAGCTCCCTCAGTGATTTATTTATTGCTAAACCTCTGTTCGCAAGCCATGTTTGATTTTGCTTGATGCTGATATAGACACTGCAACCGGATCTTATGGAAAGGGCTGCCAGCAACTGTTTGATCCTGATAAATTACAATAACAGGCCCAATTTACAATGAGAAGCTATTGCTGCTTCTGGCCCTAATGCATGATGAGGTTTAAAACATGGTGGGCCAAAATTCTCCTTACCCGGTGGCCCCCTTGGACCACTTAGGAGTGTAAGAGAGCCGTTGAGCAGAAGAAAATTACATTCACAGCGAGAGCCAGGCCCAGTTTTATATCAAAGGTGAGCATATGTGTGTATGTGTATCTGCCTGCGTTTGGAGTGAAAGAGATGTTGTGGGGAAAAGAGGTACAAGAAGAGTGTATAATCCACATGTTTGGAAACTTGTGTGTTAACCAAGCAGCCTGTTCCTCCGGTTCCTTCTAGATGTGCACACACGCACCAACACACACACACAGGCACACACCCCCCCTCCACATTTATGCCTGCAACGCATATGTATTGTGAATATTGAAGTATTTGCTTTGGAAAGTTAATTGACGACTGGCTGCTTATTTGATCTTCACAGTGTAGAGTTCAAAATGTAATAAGCTATAAAAAACACCCTATAGTTGGACATGGAAAGAGGTGCAAATTCAGAAGGGGATGTGAAGTGATATGAGTTAGACCCCCCTATGTATTTTCTTTGCAGTAGCATTCCCGGACACCTGCCCCTGATTTTAGAAGTGTATACAAGCCACAGTCCACATCGAGGAGAGTAAAGCCAGATTTCTGAAGATATTTCATTGCCTAGAAGCTTTTGATGATCCCCCTCATATGATTTTTTTTGGCCTTTTTAGTGGACTTCCAGTCTAATCAGATTAACGTACACATTCTTACTGATGTGCCAAAAGTTACCTGTCCTGGAGGTCAGTTGTTAATAATCCAAAAAAGATATAGATTAAAGAATGAAGTGGAGTGAAAGGGATACTGCAGGGAAATGAGGTACAAGGAAAAGGTAACAACTACATGTCTAGAAAGGTGTGTGTTCTCTGAGCAGCTCACATTGCTGGTGCCTCCTATAAGACGGCACTTACAAGGGCAGACGTGACAATGTCACGCACTTTTGTTAGTGAAACATTGAGAGGGGCTGCAGAAAGCCTCTAGGAGTAGTGGTGAGATTCAGTGGCTCTGACGGATTGTTTATTGGACTTCTGAAAGTCTGTAATGCACCTCTCCTGACACTGGATCCCTGCCTTCAGGAAGCGTTCAACGAACCAAGGCTGTACCACAGCCCTTGCCCGACCTCCATCTTCTGTTGGCTATCTCATCCAGCTGCTGTCAGGCTCGCACGGGATGTGTCCAGAGAGGATCAGGAGGAGATTTCCTCTATTCACCTATATCCACAAACCCAATTTGTCTGTGTCCTCTGCTTTCTGTAGCCTTTGACAAATAAGCTCTGCTATTCCTTTGCTTCTCCCCACTTGTTTCCCATTTAAACACTTACATGTATTCCACTAACCATTCCTTTTCTCCTACGAAGAAATGTATGTACACATGCACATACCACTCCCTCTCCTTGCTTCTGCTCCCCAGCTTTTATATAGTATCACTATCAGTATTTGCATGTCATCTGCTGGAAAGAGGCAGTCAGAGCTGCTGAATGTATTTAAAAAGTGAGTGCATGTGCGTGAACACACGTATGTGCATGCGCATGCTCTCGTGTATAGGTGCACACTTATCTCAACGACTGAATGGTTGCCTGGCTCATGGAGAGCAAACGGAGGTGAGCATGGAGTTGTACCTCTGTAGCATGGAGCACAGGCTGGGTGCAAAGCCTTAGAGAAGGACTGAGTATGAAATGTAGGTCTTGAATGCAAAGGGGACAGGTTTTGAGGACAAAAGAGATGTATGTTTCTGTAATTCTAAATACAGGCAAATGTTTAACGTTAGTAGCTATAGTCTTTGTGTGAAGGGGCAAACTACCTGAGAAAAAGAAGCTAAGAGGTGTACATTTGTATTAACTATTCTGCAGGAAACTTGGGTGCCAAAAATTAGGTTGGATAACTCCAGGCCGGATGCCAAGATTATATGCCTACCAAGGCATATATTAGTGTGCTGGTTTGGGCTGGGATAGAGTTAATTTTCTTCATAGGAGCTGTTATGGGGCTGTGTGTTGGGTTTGTGCTGGAAACAGTGTTGACAACACAGGGATGTTTTTGTTACTGCTTAGCAGTGCTTACACAGAGCCAAGGTCTTTTCTGCTTCTCACCCCACCCCACCAGTGAGGAGGCTGGGGGTGCACCAGGAGTTGGGAGGGGACACAGCTGGGACAGCTGACCCCAGCTGACCAGTTCCATAGGTCATGCTCAGCATATAAAGCTGGGGAAGGAGGAGGAAGAGGGCGACGTTTGGACTGATGGTGTTTGTCTTCCCAAGTCACCGTTATGTGTGATGGAGCCCTGCTTTCCTGGAGATGGCTGAACACCTGCCTGCCCATGGGAAGTGGGGAATGAATTCCTTGTTTTGCTTTGCTTGCGCGTGTGGCTTTTGCTTTACCTATTAAACTGTCTTTATCTCAACCCACGAGTTTTCTCACTTTCAGTCTTTTGATTGTCTCCCCCATCCTGCCAGGGGTGAGTGAGCGAGCGGCTGCATGGGGCTGAGCTGCCGGCTGGGGTTAAACCTCGACAATCAGAAATTAGACATGACAAATTGATCATAGGAGAAAAAAGAGTTGAAGTCAAAATATTCTGAAAAAAGGATTGGCCTGAAATTAGATTAATGGTTGCAAAAAGCAGCCTGAATATTCAAAATGAGGGTACTCTTTGGGAAATGCCTTAAATGGATCTGTTTTCTCTTAGCATGGCTACTTGAATTGCCAAAAAATAGCAGAATTTAAGGATTTGGATTTTTTTTTCACTTGGTCTCATAGTGGAAAAAGAAGCATGACTGTCATTTCCCTACACTTCTGAGGAGTGTAAGTGATGCATCCACAGCTTGATGGGTTCCCAGAGTATACATGGTGAAGGTAAGTACACATCATGTCGTCTGACCTCCTCTCTGGTGGAAGTGTTGTGGTACTGGGACTGGTAACTCGTTTGACTGTGGCCTGTCTTCTAGGAAAGCAGCCATAAAAACATCGCTTCCCCTAGTAACTGGTTCTGGTCAGTAATAATGCTTACTCCTTTTGTTAAAAACCCATCTAATTCATCACTTAAATGTGTTTGGCTTGAGCCTTCCACTTGTGAGACCATCCTCTGCTAGATTAAGAGCCCTGGAGTGCACTCTATTTTGTCTCTGTGAAAGTACTAATACATTGAAGCCAAACCGCTTCTTAATCTTCTTCTCGACCAGTTGTGGCTTGAGGCAAGTAGACTCGCTTCGTACAACCACGGGGAAGCTACTCCTTTCGTTTTAAACCAGCCTCTGTGATAATGTAACAGCGGGATGTGCAAATCACTGGAGTTTACCCTTCCACCTGCTTGCGCGGACTCCAGCCGGCAAACACGAGCGATGAGAAAGCTAACGGCCAGAGACAGCAGAGCTGGCCACGTGCAGTCCCCCCGTACGCCAGCTTTGCTTCGGCCGAGCCGACGTTGCTACAGGGGATGCCGGGGCTTTTAAGAGAGAGGTTTCCGCGTGTCCCTTCTTGCCTTCGCTAGGCAGCAAAGTACCTCGCATAGTTGAAATTTCATTGCGAGCCGTGTTTACCGAGTTGTCAGAGATAAGCCTGGCTCTGGAGGCAAATGTTAGCGTGGGGAACAGAAATGCCAGCAGTGAGCACATATGGCACTGTTTGTACTCTTAAGTTTGAAAGAACTAAACAAGTTAACAAATACAGATGTTTAAAATCAGTAAGAGTGTTTAATGAAAACAAACAAAATACTGTAGTCTATAAAGCAAAACCTGTTTTTCTTTTGCTCCTTTTGACCAGCTGGGATTAGTGTTTTTCTGAGCCTATACCCTCTTTTGACATATGGGATGTTTTTGAGGGACATTAGTCCCAGCAGATGCTGGGTGGCGCTTGGGTGGATGCCTCTGATTTTTAG
The DNA here is from genome assembly GCF_028858705.1 of Grus americana. Lineage (NCBI taxonomy): Eukaryota > Metazoa > Chordata > Aves > Gruiformes > Gruidae > Grus > Grus americana. Next base: position 38,913,987 of record NC_072854.1, read on the forward strand.
TTAGTTAATAAATCAGCTTTTACAGCCATGTGTATCCTATGATTTAACACATGCGTAACAATAATACTGGATTAGGAAGAACAAACTGTTTCACTGCAGAGGATATTTTATTTCTTAGTAATATTGCATACAATATGAGCTTTTCTGTTACATAAACAAAGGATTCATGCTATTTTTTCATTTAGCTGGTGCCCTTCATCCCCATGGGTCAAATTGTACTCGGAATTGCATTAGTACAAATGCCGAGTACCTCTGCTGAGCTCAGTAAAACTCTTTCCATTCACTTCAAAGGGCACTGCTTCAAACCTCATGCAGCCTGCTTTCCACAGGCATCAGCAGCCACTTCCTGCCTAGCAAACTGCTGAAGTGATGTTCCCTCAATTAAAAAGACTCATGTAACGCTTTACCTAATCAGAAGGTTAAATAGTGTCACGTAGCTTTCCTACAAAAATCTTCTTCCTATGTGTCCTGCTCTTGTTTTTGCATGGAGAAATTTCTTTTTAATCTTCAAGCTCCTACTTCAGATATGCGCTAAGCTACTAGCACACATGACATCATCTTTGGCTTCAGCCTTTGAAAGTGAAATGGTGTTTAAAAATATGAAATTCTGGTAGCAATGTCACACCCGAAGTTGAAGTTTAAAACAAAACTGACAATAAAATCAACTGCCAGGAAATGGACTATTTTTTAAATTAGACATCTATCATGTCAGCTTTGGGTTAATCTCTGGAGCCAGCTCAAGGATGGATGAGGTAATATTTGCACATGTTATGGATAAGATAGAATGAAAATGGATTTTATTTTTTTTTTTTTTGGCTAATGTGCTACAAAGATTATGAGCCTGATGGTTGGAATCAGTACGAGCTGTGATTGAGGGGTTATGTGTGAAGCAGCAGATTAGAATGGTTTTAATATGTTGCATGTTGGTCTCTGAAAGTCCCAGGCTGTGCACAAAGTGTTGTGAATAGGGGCACTTGCAGGAGGTAGGAAGATAAGTGATAAGTGGAGGGTTGACATAATTCTGGAAAAAGCTCTCAGAGCCAACACATTCAGTGGATAAGTTTAAGGACTTGGTCTCGTTGCTTTAGTTATGAGTGCCAGAGATTGAGGCTTAACAGGGAGTCAGGACTTGGTGACAGAGCCAGCTAAAAGATGGCTGGACGTAAGCTATAACGCATAAAAGAAAATGAAACATTGAATCATAACCTGTTATAATAGCAACCACTTTTGCTATTACAGAAACTATCTGAGAATTTGTTTTTGTCTGTGTTAATAGTATTTAAAACGCACACGAATTACAGCTGGGGAAGGGATTCCATTAATGCCTGTTTTCTGTGCTGTTTGTAAAAGCTTTTCTTAGCCTTTGTCCACGCTGTTCTCTAAAGCGTATTCCTGGCAAAGGCCAACATTTGCTCAGCGTTTGCACCAAACTGCCTGTGAAAGGTTGACACGTGCAGAAACTCTCAGAGGCATGGCTTAGAAAGCGTGGGTCTCAGGTGGCTTCAATCTGTCTTGTTCTCCTTTTTTGGTGGCCTCAGCGGTCTTCCGCATAATGTTGGCAGTTCTGGAGACCCAATTAAGTTAAATTAATCCTTTCCAAGAACCTGCCCAGGGGCCCATGCCGCAGCCCTGTCCGTAGTGAACAGCTATGTACTGCTGGTGCTTTGATCTGTTTCTCCACACCACTGGAGCTGCTTTGCACCTCCCCAAAGTGTGCAAAGCAGAGGCAGGACAGGACTCCAGGGTGAGGCTTCACCAACCCACGGGCAGTGAAATGAGTTTTGTTGTACCTTTTGTGCCTGTTTCCCTCTTGTCCTTCACTGGAAGAGGACAGAAGGACGTACAAGGGGCAGGGAGAAAAAGTGCGTGTTTCCTCAGGAACGCGAGGGACAGGAAAATAAGTGAGCTGTTGCCTTGGTCTTTGAATCAGAGAAGAGAAAGTCTGTCCCACAGCCATCCTCATTCCTCTTGAGAGACATGCAGACAAGAGGCAGGTTTCAGTCAGTAATATCAGGTTTATAAGTGTAAAAGCTGAACTTTTCTTCCATGTATTTTTGCCGTGGGCAGCTGTGAGTTTGTTGCAGTCTTCTGGAAACTCCACAGTCAAGGAAGCTGCAATCTTTGTACACAAGTGGCCATTACATATCCAAACATAGTATTTATATGGGTAGCGTTGTGTGCTTGTCCATGAAAGACATACCTGATACTGCAATATACTGCTCAAAACACATCAGAACAATAGAAATATTGACCTTCTTGTACATCTCACCCTATTACCTTTATTTCCACCTGACAACTGTGAAGAAATTTTCTGGAAGAGTCTGCTTTCAGAGCTATACTTGTAAGGTTACCGTCATCATCACAAGAGATTGCCAAGAATCCCCAAACAAAACCCCAAGGAAAAGCAAGAGTTAGCCCAGACAACAGCATGACCGAAGCTCACATTTTAATGTCAAGAATATGAATTTACAAATGTATATGTCTGCTGTCCAGCTGAGCAATGGGTCTGAAAACTGATTAGCTGTGTTTAGGGCAAGGACATTGTGCTGCCTAAAAATGCCAGAGGATGCTCAGGTGAGAACGAGCAAAAGGTGAAAGGACTTAATGCCAGCCTTGGCTGTGGACGTCACTCAGCCGAGGAGCTCAGCTTTCCCCAAAGAAGAGCACACTGAAACTTCTTACAGGACCACACAGAACAGGACACAACATAGAACATTTTCACAGTCAGCTGCTACTCTGCAAATGGGTATAGAAGTAAAATCATAAATAAAAAGAATCAGTGGTTGTGAAGGTTTTGGATTTTTCAGTAGAGTATAAACCAAGTACACAACATTCACTACTTCCAAAGGAGAGTCACTGGAGAAAATGTGAAGTAACCATGACTGGGATTGGGAAGGAGTGGAAGTGAAAAGGTTTAACAGAAGTTGCACTTCTCTATTTTTTTATTTCCCTAAGAGTCTCAGGGTTTTTTTCTGCAATCATTTTGACTAGTGGAAAGCTGTTTACATGATATTTACACTGTATACTTCTCAATGAAGAAAGTTATACAACATATATGTTAGTCTATGCAGGTGTTTATAACTGTAAATGTTACTTTTGTAGTTTGCCAAATGGAAAATACACCCAACGGCATCTTCTTGAACCTGTAAATAAACTGTTTTCCAGAGCAGCCATCAAGCACATCATGAAAGGAAATGGCAGAGCAATTCCACTGACAATAGCATGAGAATTATTATGAACCAGATGTGAAACAATAAAAATATTAGTGAATAGAATACTTTCTGTCTACCCGAGCATGACAAAGCTTCAGGAAACACGTTGATCCTGATTGGATGTGCAATGAAAATAAGTGTGCGATTCTCTGACTGGAACTGCAGGCTGAAATTCTTCTGGATGAGCTCGTGAGTGACATGTCATCAGTACGAACACCAACCAAATGCTGCTCATCCCTTCGACCGGGGCCGAGATTTTCTTACAACTCTGGTGTGCTCCCCGTGGGGAAGGAGCCACGGCATCCCTCCTGGGCATCCAGCCCACAGCTCCTTTCTGCTCCCCAGGCACAGCTCTGTTATGGGTCCCTGTAGAGCATGATCCTGAGGTGGCTGAGCAGGTTTGTGTCGCAGGCACAGGGAACTCCATTCAGTTCTTCAGCCTTTGGTGTCCAGCGCTGTTTTCGATGCCGCAGGGTGTCCCCCCGAGGCAGCTGGCTGCCACTCTGGAAGGGGACGTAGGGATGTGGGGTGCGATGGGTTGTGCACCACATCTACCGGCCCATCGGGGATGTCTCAGAAATGTCAGGGCATTTTGAAGAGCACCAAGACCTGGTTTTGGGCAGCTGAATCATGCCCTGTGTGTTTCACGCAGCAGTAAGATGCAGCCGGCTTGGATGTGGATGTGAATAGCAACACTGCAGTGGGGGTTACGGCTGAAGGTTGAAAAGAGTGTAACCCTGGCATTTCAGAAACAGAAGATAAGGTTTCACTCTGGAATTTACCAGGATACTGGTGCTAACATGTAAATTATGCAGAATAATCACGTTTTATCTTTTTAACTAGGGTTAGAGCTCTTCCTTATCAGCAAATGAAGTATTTACCAACTGACCAGGTTTTTGTTGAGACTGGGAGAGGGCAAACCGATATGATTATAATCTGACACTTTTTTTCACCACTGATGCTTCATGTGAGAACTTCAACAGCCCATCTGGCCTCAGTCGGTGGTTTTCTAACTTGCCAGCTTTACTTCAGCATATTGTGATAATATTATTTCAAAATAGACACATCATCAAGTACCTTTCAAAATGTGAAATGTTTATAAAAGTATATATCCTTGTTTCAGCTTATACAATCCCTGCCATCCTTTACCTACCTGAACTGTGTCATGCGAGCTTTTATTCTGTTATTAAAAGGGAGATGTAAAGTCATGTGGCCATCCTATCACAAGCTTCTGCCAGCTGTAAACCTCATCACAGTTCCTGTAAAGTACATTTCCACAGATCAAGTTACTGCCAGGGAAGACTTTAACAATCTTCTACCCTACTTTCAACCAGCAACAATTAGTATTAGCAAATGGTCCAGGCCACTGCCTGGAATCACATATGATTTCTATTCAAGAAAGACAAACTTTTATTTAAACCAGACCCATAAGCTAAACACATGAGTTTCCCTGCTTAAAATAATGAATCTGAAGTAGTTTCTATCATTCATTTTAAAAATCACTCTCACATTTGAAATCAAGTTGGCTATTTTCCCTTGTCTGTATTAGCCATCTGGTAAGGGTGACTTTTCTAACACTGGTGTCTAGGGCTAGGATTTATTCTTTTTAAAAAAAACCACAACAAAACCCTTCCCCTTCCCACCTTATTTTTTTCATTTTTGGAGCTTGTCCTTGTAATAGGGGCAAAACTCATCCTATCTTTGAAAACAGAGAAAAAAACCCCACACATGGTATAACTTCTATAAGATTCTTAATATATTTTACAGTCAAAATGTAGTTTTGTATGTGATGATTTAAGAAGGCACACACATGCTTTCAGGTCATTAAAGTGCATTGTAAAAATAATAGAGACACAAAGGGCTTATTCTCAAGAAACGATGCACACCCTCTACTCCATGGAATATTGAAGATCTGTTTCATTTTTCAGTATAAGGCAAGTTCAAGATGCTATTTCCTTACCGCATACCTCAGCGGTGCATGACCCCAGAAATAAAAAGTGAGGGGATTTATATGCAAAAGAAAAATCTTGGCACTTCTTAACATTTTGCTCCTCTTCCTAAATAAAAGACCTTCGGAACAATTCCTCTTACTGCTGTTGCAAGGGGGTTGCTCTGTTGGACAGCATGTGCCTTATTCTCTGTGGATGCTGGGCTGAGTGAGCCAGGGAGTTTGTTAGATGCTGCTTTGTAACTAGCACTAGTGGAACAATGCGTAGTTAAAACTGCACTTTACCCATACCTGATGACTGACTGTCCGCAATGAGGATGAATATCAATCACACATGTAAAAGCAAACTGTTGCTGATCCAAAAACTGGTAAAAATACAGAGGGTGAGCCTCTGAGGTAGGAGGCACCTAGAAGACAAAACTGAACCCTATATGGAGTTGAAAGACATGGCATCTCCCAGGAAGAAACACCTGGTATCCAGTGAAAAGAACTTCCACTGATTTTACTCAAGGGCTGTCTTGGCCCAAAGCTGTGTTAAAAGCAGCCAAGTAAAACAACAGACTCCAAGTCACCGGTGCAGACATCTGCAGCTGGGTGATGTTCAAGATGCCTGACATTGCTACTGACAATCTTTTTTCTGTTGTTGTCACATGGAAGTGAGGGTCTGACTAAAACCCCAAAGGCTCAGCCTTTTCATAGGAACATGGTCTACCCTGTGACATTGCAGCCACCAGTGTAGGTCTGGTACTTTGCAGAGTCAAGCTTTGCTCCACATCATGAATGACTATCTGGAGGAAACTCCTCCTCCCTATTGAATGGAAGATTAAAATACAGCTATGAAAAGGAGAAGAGACAAAAGGTGGTCACTGAGAGGAAAGTGAGATGCTTACATAGCTGTGGAAGAGAGATGGTACATGTGTTATTGATACACTAGCTCTACCAGAATTGGAAGTAAAATCCAAAAGCCAGTTGAGTCAGAATATTGTTCCAGTTAAATATAGCTGAGGCGGGTGGAAGGATGTGATGGCCACCTCCATCCAGCCGTGAAGGGTGTCCAGTGCAGAGCCTCCAACATCCATCTGTTTCCTGGTGGTGCCACAGACTGGAGATAAACAACCACACGATTCAGGCGGGTGAGTGTCAGTTTGGTTTCTAGCTAAATGAGGACATCCTCTACCGTAGGTTTTTAAACCTGTCCTCCTAATCTGAATAATAAAGCACTGCTGCAAATAACTTTTACAACATTTTGATCAGTCAACGAGGCAAGGTTTGTAGGGGGAGGCAATATCTTTTATTACACCAGTCTGAAAAAACAGACAAACTTTCAGCAGACCAACTCTTCCTCAGGTCAGTAAAGGTATGCCTAGAGAGCCATGAACGTTTTGGTTTTGTAATAACTTTTCCGGTAAAAAAATGGCCTAAGACATAAGCAAAATTGAAAGCAAGCTGAAATTACACAGTGTTCTGGAAAGCTTTTCTGTAACATTTATACCACCTACTGCATTTTGGGAATCTGAAATTAATCATAATTTTAAAATCTCTCAAGGTTCTCAGATGATGTGGAGAACCATTAGCTCACCAATTAGCAAATACTTAAAAAGTGGTTAGAAACATTTAAAAATATTTCCAAAAGTGAGCTAGTAAATAGACTAGAGATAGATGTGGTAAAAGTAGGAAGGACAAGCACTTGCCTCCAGTGCTCTTGAGCTACACAACAGTTCTTTATTGAGCAGCCATTGCGAGCTATGCCAGATTGTTTATTTATGATGATCTAGTGCACGTGTCACTGCAGGAAGAGGCTGTTTGACTGTTCTCACCATTGTTACTGGCATTTCCAGCTCCAGAGCTGTCACAGACAGGAAGGGAGTTGAAGAAGATCCACCCAGCGTACACTCCTAGGGAGGACCCTTCTTCTCAGGCTGTGACTGCTGGTCCAGAGCATCAGTCCCACCTGCAGAGAATTATCTCTAATGGCTCTAAACTGAAGGAGGGTCGATTTAGATTAGATGTAAGGAAAAAATTCTTTGCTGTGAGGGTGGTGAGGCACTGGAACAAGTTGCCCAGAGAAGCTGTGGAGGCCCCCTCCCTGGAAGTGTTCAACGCCAGGTTGGATGGGGCTTTGGGCAACGTGGTCTAGTGGAGGGTGTCCCTGCCCATGGCAGGGGGGTTGGAACTAGATGGTCTTTGAGGTCCCTTTCAACCCAAACCATTCTAGGATTCCGTGATTCTATGATCTTTGACACGGCAAATATATCTGCCCACATCCTCTCCAGTGCTCCATTCAGACCTGGGGTGAATTAGGAGCATGGGACAAACACCATCACACACAACGGCCTATTTTCAGGTGTAGCTGTCTAGACCATTTCCTTGTGGCTTTGGCTCAAGAGGAGACATTTCAGTGTGATTGCTGGAGCATGCACGCAGAAACGTTGGGATTTCTGCAAGCAACGCTTTGCAAGTCGGGGGTGCATTGCATAGGATTCCTGAGAATTATGCATCAGGGTATTTCCACTTAGAGTCCCAATCATTTGTGCTTTGCTGGAACATTAAGCCTTGCTATTCGCTGTGGAGTGAGGGGTTTAACAGTCACCAACACCCTGGAAAAGCTGAGATGAAGCATCCCTGCAGCCGGCAGCTGGCCCCCAGCATGCCTCCATGGCGGCCATCACCCTGCCTCTGGGCTGCCGCCCCATGCTGGAGTCAGCAGAGGGTGCTCCTGCAGCAAGGCAGCTCCCTCCCTCTGCCATACACCCCTACGTTAAACAATATGCCCAATAGGAAGTATTGGTTTATAAATTATTAACCGCAGTCCTCCGACACACTAGCAGACTCACATCTGTGGACATTTTATGTAAAAGACAAGTAATGGGAGAAGGTGAGATCTTCAAAGTGTCTTGTAACCCAAGAAGGTCTGTACTGTATAAGCACAGGAGGCAGCAAGGGATTACAATAAGTTGTGTTTGGGCTACAGCGAGAGCCCCTGCTCTTCGGGACGGTGTTTGATTCCTGGGGCCGGCACGGTGCCTTTGTCAGCAGCGAGTTTCCTGACGGCGATGCTGAAGGGAAACCCTGGAGGGAATATTTCAATCGCTGCCTCTCCTTTTGGGTGGGCAGGCCACGGCCAGCTGGCACTGCTGATCGCCGCAGGACGTGTGGGGATGTATGGCGACGGATGGGGATGTACAGGGGACGGGAGCAGCAGAGCAGCAGAGGGCTAGCACGGCTAAGGGTTGAGCGCAGAAAGGGCTGCCTCCAGGAGGAGTGGGAGGATAAAAGCAGAAGGAAAAAGCAAAAGAATAAAGGGAGGAAATACTCTAGTTGTCCCCAAACACCTGCTGTCTTTGCCACATTTTTTGTTTCATACTGTGATTGCTTTTCTGGGCATTTTAATAACTACGTGCGTGCCTTGCGTGTATGTGCAAAGAGGAGGTTGTAGGGACGCTTAGTGATAGGGATCTCAGAGCCTGCCTTATGGATACTAGACTACTTTGATAACTTGGAAGTACCCCCACCTTGATGACCTGGAAGACTTGCTGTAGACAGCTAGATTCAAGGTACTTTGTAATCTCATTAAAGCCATTTAATGCGTCAGCTGGGTCACAAATACTCCTTTGTAGGTGACATTTTTATATTCAGTTATTTGCTGGTGTCCAAGAGGTAGAAAGTTGAGGGAAACAAGATTTTTTTGTTTCTTAAATAATTTTTGCTATTAAAATTCTCACTCAGCATGTCCTCTTGTCATGTTGAGAAAACGTAGTACAATTACCAAGCATTTGGGTGTAGGAAATAAAATAAAATAAAATGAAATGAAATAAAACAAAATAAAGGCATTTTTGTACTATCTCACACTGTTAGCTCCCGAGGGATACTCTCATAACAATGAAGAGGGAAACGAACGTAAATTAGGCTGTAGCTACAGCTGACTAAATAATAGCCAGAGTTTTTTGTCAAGTAAGTTGTTCAGTTAATATTTTTGCCATCTTCAGCAGGAAGAAATTACTTGACCAACATAGTTATATTTTTTCCTGCTCTTAAAACAACTTTGATAAATACGGTCTCCTTTGCCTGGAGTGACTGGCTGGCTCTGCCTTCATATTCTTTTCTTTTTAACCACTTCCTTAAAATACACTTTTTCTAAATGGCTTATATGTCTTCTTTTTAAAGAGGCATTTACAAGTCAGATGAAAAAAATTACCCAAACCAGCTTCCAGACCCTTATAATGAGCAAGGCTTATTCCAGGGCACTTCTATTTCCTCTTCTCTTGACCCATCTCTCCTATCAGGTGTGTATCTGCATTTTTTCTTTATTTCTCCCTACAGGTAGACCCGTCTGCTCCTCCTGGAGCCCCCTGACTTGAGGGGGATGCGGGGTGTGTGTGAGAAGATGCATCTGCCTCTGCAGACAGGGCCTGTAGTTGGGAAGCTATTTCAGTGGTGACCTTTTCTTCTGCTCCACGGCAGAGCCTCCAGCTGGCTATCAGTGCTCTGGGAACAGCAATAGCCACATGCGCTGAGATTGAGGTAGGTCAGCGCTGACGTGCAGCAGCGTATATCAGAAAAGTAGCTGCAAGTCAAAGAATATGTGATAGTTGGGTAAGAACAGGATTGTCTGTTGGATATGAGGAGGCTCCAGTCCGCTATATCCGTTGCTGTTGACAGTCTTTATAAGTGCAGGCTTTTTAAAAAAAATAACCAGGTGTAACATCAGCTATCCGTTAAACCAGGGACATTTCAGCCCCTGTTTATCTCTGAAATTCCTTGGATTATCTTCACCAGTGACACTATTAACTTGTTCTGCCTTCAAACAACTGCAAATCAGAGCATTTCCCCAGACCTAATTCCTCTGGATATTTCATTATCCAAATGAGCCAGACTGTGTGAAGTGGCTTTTTGTTCTCTGGATTCACAGGATTAGCCAGGAGGATGTGCGTTGCGCAGAGTTAGGAGAAAAAGGCATTTTAAGCCTTTGCAAACATGCAATACCTTTAACTCGAGCCATTTCAGTTTTACCCCCACTTTCATAGCGGATCCAAGCAAACGCTTACAAACCTGTAATTGTAACATTACAAAGTGAAAATGCAGATTTTGCATGTGGAAAACTTTTCTGTAGCAGAACAACACCACCAGGTTAACCACACATGACACCTAAAAGTGTTTTTTCCTCCATGTTGTTACAGAGTCAACCTGATCCTGGAGCATCCCACACACACCAGTGGAATTCAATGGCAAAATCCCCATGTACTGGCCAGGATGGGACCCCTGAAACCAAAACCTCTCAATCACTACAGCACTCCCCCTGAATCTGAGGACTGCTCACATGCATCAAGGTTTGTTTAATGGCCTATATTAAAGGACTTATGTACGATACAGTTGCCATCACGGAAACATGAGGAAATGGCCTCAAGTTGCACCAGGGGAGGTTTAGATTGGGTATTAGGAAAAATTTCTTCACTGAAAGGGTTATCAAGCATTGGAACAGGCTGCCCAGGGAAGTGGTTGAGTCACCATCCCTGGAGGTATTTAAAAGACGTGTAGATGTGGTGCTTAGGGACGTGGTGGACTTGGCAGTGCTAGGTTAATGGTTGGACTTGATGATCTTACAGGTCTTTTCCAACCAAAACGATTCTATGATTCTGTTCTATGATTCTATGACTACTATGTGTGCTCAACAAATTGCAGGATCAACCTGCCTGCCAAATGACTAATGTAGGATTGCAGCTGCTTGACTTGGCCAAATTAAGAGTGTACCGAGAAAGGTTGTTATGAAATGGCGATTCTGCCCTTGGGGAGCCTTTGAGCTCTGATTCACACGCGGCAGAGGATTAATATTGGGTGGCTCAAGGGGTTCCTGCCCCCGGCCGTGCTCTCCAGCCAGCCGAGGGGGCCGTATCCCCACGGGAAAGTACCACCACCAGCCCCCGGGCAGCTTCCACCCTGCCACAGCTTTAGGTTGTACTGGGGGGGGGACTGAAATTCGGGCTAATTTCAGACTGAAGTTTGTGACTGTTGTGTCTTTCTGTTAAGCTCTTCCTGGATGGCTGATTTGTTTGCAGTTTGGAGTGGGGGGAATCAAGTTAACCCAAGCCTAAAACATTTTTGGTGGGTAGCACAGGTAAAATCCTAAAACATTAGGGACACCTATAAATCTGAGGAATTTTTTTACTTTAAAAAAAAAAAACAACAAAACACCAGAATGGAAGAATATTTTGGAATGAAATCTCTTATTTTAATTAGGAAAAATAAAAATATTCTTTATAAAAATGTCACTGTGAACAGTTAGGGTTTGGGGTTTATTTTAACATTTCTCAATCTATAAGCAATTTGTTAAAAGCAAAATGCGTTCATGAACTATGCATTCATAAACCTGATGTTGTCAGGTCCACATTTATGCAAAAAATAAGAATCAACCAGCTAAATGGAATACCCCTCTCCTTTTTATTCTTTATTCTAAAGTAAAAACAATGCCAAAGAACATTTTGTTGTTTCTCCTATGACAAGTCCCTGATCCAGCTGCAAGCTTAACTACCTAACTTCTAGCATAAGGTATATGTGTAAACATAATGACATCATGTAGTTAAATTTCAGCATAGAAACACACAAAGTTAGGTCTTTGTCTGCTGCTTTGTCAGTGATGACCTGAAATCTTAGCTCAACTCTTAGATCGATTTTGTTTGATATTTGCACTGAATACTGTGTGTCCAGTCTGAGAATAAAATTGCATGAAATTAAAGAAATAAGCAGTGAAATTCCAGCCTGTTCATAGAATATTTGCAAATAGAAAAAAACAACTAAAATCAGTAACTATTAGCTATGGCTACACCAAGGACTTTTAGTTTGCATGTTTCTCTGCAGGGTTGCGAGAGGCAGGGTAACTTGAAAAGCATAGAAACCTGCATATGATGTTCATGAAAAATGCAAAACCTTGAGTTTTATGGATTTTGGGTTGAATTCATATCCAAATGGCAAAATATTATGTTGGTGTCACAACCTTTTTTTTTTTAGAATTTTGTTTAGTACTTATCTAGTATAGAAGACAGTAACTGAAATGTTTTTGAGTTTAATTCCATTTGGCTGTTGGTGAATTTTGTCTCCTGACAATTGCAGTTCTGAGTGTTTGCATGTTCTACATCAAATTGGCCGTTTTACAAAAGACATACAAATCCTAGAATTCCTGGCTTGCAAATGGACTGGAATGAATTATGACCTTTTCCATAATAGCGTGTCATCCTAGTTGTTGTGTACAAAATTAACTAAAACCCTGAGTCCAGGAAAATGCCTCCAGCCAACCCTTTTTGGCTACTAGGTTCTTTCTAAGACATCATGTTGAATCAACTGTTTCGACTTCTTGAACTTCCAAGAAATGTAGTGGTTGGCAAAGATCAACAAATTCTCTGATTAATACAAAAGCCTTGGCTTTATGAAATCAGGATCTTTTGCTTAGGAATCTTTTTGTTTGTTTGTTTAGGATCTTTTTGTTAGGAAAACAACAGGAAGGCTTCTTTTTTTTTTTTTTAATTTTTAATGGAAAGATTCTCCTGGGATAACAGCTGATGCCTGTGAACTTACATCATGGTCAGCAGAGCCCAAAAAAGTGAAAGGAGTTGGGTCTATTCCAAGAATATTTGCTCCTGGGGTGGTTTTATGGAGTCTCCATACGTAGAAGTGAGGGATCACTATGGAGCCTCTGTGATACGAATGAAGATTTGGATTCTTGAATCAAATCACAGAAGAAAATCCCATATTTGGGGACAGATCAGAACTAAACAGGATGTCTAATGTGAAAACTGTTCTAGATGAACCTGCTTTAGCAGGGGGGTTGAACTAGATGATCTCCAGAGGTCCCTTCCAACCCCTACTGTTCTGTGATTCTGTGAACAGCATTAGATGCACCGAATAGATGAAATCTGTATTCTGGGGAATAGTTCTTATCACAACAAGAGATTCTGTCTTTGTTCCTTAGAGACTGAGGGGAAGAACTGGAGATTATGTATCACTTAAATGTGCCACACACGTTGTCTCTGAACACTCTGGTAAAGAGAAAAGCACTTTCTAAGGTCATGGCTTCTCCTCGCTTAGTTGGATAGCTTTCAAATAAATAAAAAAGAATGAAAAATTAATAAAGAAGGGGAATTTTTACATGTTTCACATTACCTTTGTTTGTTAAGCTGGAGTATGATGTGTGGAAAAATTTTAAATCTTTAAGGCATCTTTTAATATTTTAGTTACCTGAAATATTAACTGATTTATTAGGTTCTATGATATTGGATCCAGGTCAGTACAGGAAATACTCAGCTGCAGTGAGTCTCTACAAAAAAACAGGTCAGACTATCCATATATCTTCTTATATTATTGGGAAATTGCTTCCCAGATAGCACTGTAAGTAGAAATGTGAGTTTTTTGCATCTCACCGTATCCCCAGTGGTTGCACTGTGACTTCCCGCACATGCTGTTCCAATGCCCCTCTGTCCTAGTCCATAAAAGAGTTCACTTCATATTCCCCAGAATATCATGAAATATGGAGACAGTGATATTTTCCAATTTGGGAGCAGAGCATGTTGTGACATTCTAGGAAAAAAAAATGGCCAAACCTCTTGGTTACACATTTGCGAGGCCTCATCATTTATGTCAAAGGTAAAGGAGCTTCAATAGCTAGGGATAGACTGTAATCTTTTCATGGGAAAATACAAATATTTTTGAAAACACTGTGTATTTATTGTACTAACAAAATGCAACTTCAATTCTACTACAGCTTTATGATTTGCATTAATTAATACATGAAACCAAACTGTACTATTTGCTCCAGAACCTTCTTCCATTTCGTAATATAAATGCATACACATAAAAAATGAAGAGGATAAGTGAAAAATCTGCAAGGTCAGAGGTAAAATTCTGTAAAGGTGCAGGCAAGAGTTGCTATTTCAGGTACTTGATTTTGTTACTCTCTTTATTTACCTTAGCCCTTCTCACAACATCTGACAAAAATATCTTTGAATGTTCCTCTCATTGTACTCAACGGAGGCTGAAGCTTTCTGCTCCTGTGTGGCAGCCAAAATTGAAGACCAGCATCTGGATGCAGAGTGCTAGAGTTGAAAGCCATATTGATAGTCAGGTGTTTTAGCTGAGGCTATTTGCAGCAGGTTGTCATGTAATTTGCTCTCAACCAAGACACTTCCTGCCTGTTTTGGTCATGTTGTAGAATAAAGCATGAGAAAAAAGCCACTTCTAGGAGTGAAAACCTACAAGCCTAGGTTCAGCCAGTTCTCTTCCCTCCAAAATCCCTTTTTTAATGCTTTCTGTTGCTTAGGCATGCCTGAAGGTCTAGAGCCAGCCACAAGAAACCCTAAGCATGGGGATTTACGTGGAATTAGGCTGCCCAAAGTCTGAACCATGATGCTCTAGGCAGCTCTTCCCTCCTAAGGGTGTGCAAGAAAACTGACTTTTCCCCTGAATTATGAAACAAGTTCAAGGTGTTGATGCTTATTTGCAAAACAAGCCAGGACCTGAGCTCAAGTTTTCCAAAGGATTGGCTCAGCGGTCTGGTAGGGAAGACTGTAGATGCCTGCCTAGCTTCACTTTGGAGGCCCTGGCAGCAACAGGGACCATCTGTGTCCATGGAATAACCTCTTACAAGAAAGGAGGACCGTCCACACCTGACTGAGAAGCAGGGTGTGCATCCCTGACCTGTCCTCTCCAACACATCCGTCCTCTCTGTGTACCTGAAAAGCAAAACACAAAAGGAAAAGCCCAAGCAAACAAACTGCTGCCATATACATGACTCTTGTGCAGACAACTAGCCATATATAACAGATACCATGCTAAGGAAAGAGATTTACATACTTGCATACTCTTGTGATGACCAAAGTTATGTGAAATACAACAGGTAAAGCAATTTTTCTGGCCTTTTTCTGGGGAGTTACTTTGCTCACACCCTCACTGTGGCCCAGGAAATTTTGTGTTCCTCTTATATTTGAACATTGGGATGACCTGGCGCGTTGTTTACAAATTGCTATCTGAAACGCTTGTTTATACAGTTTTAGTCACCATATCACAGGAAGAGGATATAATTTGTCTATTTCTGAAAGCACAGCATGCAGTAATCTGAAGAACAGTAGGCCTCAAGGAGACCTGGTGATAAGAAAAGGTTATAGAAGCTACATTTTTTTTTCTCAAAGGCAAAGGAAATCTTTGAAGTGGCCTTGTCTAATAACTCAAAATGATAAAAAAAGAAATTAAACCACAGGTGACCTGGTCTGCTACATTAAGCCCAAGTATACCTTTATATAAAGAAGGAGGCATTGTAATGCCCGAGTTTTAGGCATTATCTAATAAAGATATTAGGATTGGTGCTTACATAGTGCAGTTCATGGGTCAAGTGCCCAAGAATGGAAATCACCATTGGATTCATATAAACTAAGAAATGGTGAAGAGAGAGGTGTATCTTAAAGTCCCATCCTACTGTGGGGCTTAGATTATTAACTTTGGACTCACTGAGACTTGCAGCCTTGAATGTCCTTTTGGAGTTAGGTACTCTGTCACTCTTTTTTATGCAACATCTCCAGTTCAGTTATCCACACCTGTGTGGATTGGCCAAAGTAGTTTTTGATAACTTTGGAAACATTTCTATTTGCCCCATTATAATTAATGTCTTCTAGGTGAGAAGGTGTTTCAGTGGTGTGGTAGATTGGTGAGGTTTGGAGGGTGCAGGGATGATTGCTTGTGTAACGCGCTCTTTTTATCCCATAATTTACTGGATTAACTCAGCATGTGAAACCACCTTGTCAAGCTGTTCAGTCCTTTGTCTTTCCACCTTTCCTATTTAAAGATATGCTCTTGCAGTGGAAAAAGGCCTACAGAGTTGTTTATCTTGGTGCTCTATTAGATGCTTTTTATCATGAAAAGCTCGAACGACACAACCAACATCTGTCCTTGAAGATCTTGCCTGACTCATTTCAGCGGAACCTTTGTTATTATACCTCAACCCAATGAGCAGTGGTTACCTCGTTTGGACAGGACAGAGCGCTGCGGCTACGTACTGCAGCTAAGGAGAAATGCAAGCAGAAAGAGTTTGCCCACTTTTATTTAGGGCAGTGGAAAGTTTGCCATTTTGGCAAATGCAGTTAGTCACCGGTTGAGTTGCCATTACTCAGCAGTGCTCTGCACAGCACCACTGGAACCTCTCCAGCGACGGGACGTGTCTTCTGCACAGCGTCCAAGTCTCACAACTGCAAAGTAGCAAGGGCCTTGCTCACCTTTTGTCTGGTGGAGAACTGGATTCCAGGGTGGCTCCACGCCCTCTGGGTGAGCCTGCCAGAGGCCATGCAGGCCTTTGGGATGCAGGAGGCTACCTCTCTGTCAATGCTGGCACGACCGTTTGCAACATTTCCAAGCTAAGTGAGAACCTATGGCTGTTAATAAGGAGCCTGTCCCTACAGACTAGTTCTCCAGCATCAGACAGCTTTCTTTTCCAACCCATATATCTCCTTTAAAAAAGTTGCCTCTGAATCAGTCACCGAGAACATAAAAAGGTTATTTCTATCTCTGAATGGACACGTAATGAATTTTTATAGAAGAAAAGCCTCTGTTTTCTCTCTTTCACATTGCCAGTCTTCCTGCCGTTTTATTCCTTGTGGAACAGAGCAGCTGTCAGGAACGTGCATGTGTTTCGCCACAGTTGCATCCACAGTGACAACCAAAAATAATACAGGAGGGAGATAATTAACATATTGCTACTTTTCTCTTTGTACTGTGCTGCTTACACATGTATTTACTAACATGCTGCTCTATCATGGCTCCCATTAGAGTTATAAAGTTTTCCTACATATGGGCTTTAAGCTTTTCTAAGCACAAATTTGACTTTTATTAGAGAAACTTGATATAAGACAGTAATTTCAAAACTGACTTATTGCACACTTATTGGCTCAATTTGTGAAGTTTTATAAGATGCCATTATTTAATTCCCAGAGCCTGCTTACAGCTGCTGCTGCTCTTCTTGGAACACCTTTTTGCCTTGGCAAAATTGCGCGCTACAACCCCCTCCAGTTGGTAAACACACAAACAGACCATTGAGCGCTGAAACAAAGTATTCTGTATGCTTCTGTAAGTGATCCTAATGCCTGCTGGAAGGGTCGAGTCAACACTTTTGAAAACCAGAGTTTTCTCTGCATGACCATGCAGGCAATGGGTTATCTCCGGAGCCAAGATTGCTTGCGGTGTGGTTGGGATGGTGAGTGCGGCTGGAAGCGCGGTGTGGCGCAGACATACTTAAGCTAGTTTTAAACAAGGTGACTGAGGTACTGGGATGAGGCCTGTGGCCGGGGCTGTGAAACCCAGCTGAGAGGCCGGCCAAGCCCGCGGGCAGTCA
The DNA here is from genome assembly GCF_028858705.1 of Grus americana. Lineage (NCBI taxonomy): Eukaryota > Metazoa > Chordata > Aves > Gruiformes > Gruidae > Grus > Grus americana. The sequence continues at coordinate 38,931,508 of NC_072854.1, forward strand.
GCCACCTTGCTCTCTGCACCGCCACGGCTGCTTGTGCATGTCGCACCGCCTCCAAGCTTCTCAGTAGTACGACTCAGCACCGCTGCTGCACAGAGGAAGAGGAGGAGGAGGAGGAAGATCAGGGGCGTGCTGCAGAAATGGTCTGGCCACCTGTCTCAGCGAGAGGCATTGCCCCACGCATCTGCACCTCAAGGATGGCAGCAGGGCAGATGTCAGAGCTGTGAGTGTTTTCTGCACCCCTTGCAGCTGTCTGCAGCCATTACTGTCCCTGTGCTGGTCCCTAGCCACAGGTCTGCAGGCTGGTCAGGTTAAAGCTAGTTCAAGCGTGTCCATGTTCTCTCCACTGAGGCTCCCAGGCAGACAGGGGTGTGGAACTGACGACATTTAGTAAGGCCGGGGGGGAGTGGAGGGCATTGTGCTAGGCTGTAAACCAGGAGTGAGCAGATCGTCTCTAGTCTTTCCATCCTATGTCCATGTTTTCCCTTACTATGGAGAGATTTTGAAACTTCATCTTGCGATGTTTGTCCTGTGTAACATCTCTCAGTCTGGACCGTTCCTAAAAGGTCAATTTAACATCCCTAAGTGTTTGGTGAAGAGACTCAAACCGGGCTGTGAAGAGGCTTAAAGTTCTTTTAATTGCTATAATCTTGCAACATTCATAACAGGATCTTTAATTACTGTCATCATAGGATTTTTTCTGGAATTGCTTCTTTTGAAGAGTGGAGCACACATGGCCCGGCATTACACTGTTTTGGGCTGAAGGAGTTGATAAGGAAGGAGGAAACACTAGTGGTTCTCTAAATCATTCTGGCAGTCGGTTGACATCATTGTCTTTAATCTTATTCACCTATCTCCAAGGAACCTGCAACAACGACTGGTAGCTCACTCTTGCTGTAGCTGATTTTCTTTTCCATATGTCTCAGCATTCCTACATCTGGTGCAAGAAACCATAACAAAGCAAGCAAAACCATTACATTGCAAAAACCAAATGTGAAATGTTCTCGTGTGTGCTGTGTATGTGTGTATTTTAAAATGTGGCCATTTAGAGAGGTGTAAGAAGGCGGAAAACAGCCAGATTCATTTCAGCAGACATGTGGAAGGGTGCCTTAGTTGGGAGGCTGGTCCAAGGCACTCCCTCAATCTCTAACCACCGAGAGCTCTGTAGAGCAGGAGCCTGGAGCCCGAAGTCAGGAGCTCTGAGTATAGCTGCACCCTTTGGAGCTGCCTCCCTAGGATCATCCTCAGCACAGATTTTTTTTTTTTTTACTTGATGAAACTTGTGTCCAAAATACACTTTTGAAACTGATCCACTGAGATGCAATTTCAGAACAAAGATGCTGATATAACTTTAATTATGCTTATATTAATGCTAGTGATTCAGCTTTGTTGAAACATTCAGACTTATTTCATTAAATATACCCATTTATAGAGTGTACAGTCAGGGTAACCTGAATCTGTTGCTGCCCTAAGGGGAACGTACCTTATTTTCTGAAGCTCAGGGTAATTTCCTCTATAGACCTGCCACCCTTCCACCAGCTAATAAGTAAAGTATGCTGGAGATTAAAAACACTTTTCAAGACACCAGGTGATAATTTGGCAATCCTGCAACGGGAACATGAGTTTTCACTGCTTATTCATTTGTTTGCTTTGTAGTGTTTCAGTTTGTAACTTTAATGTTTGAATTCAATACCTGGCAAGATGTCCTATGAGTTGTTAAGCTCTCTGGAGAAAGTAAACATGTTCTTGTCATTATGAAAAGCTGAAGATCACTCACACCCAGTATCTTGTTTCCAACAGTGGTTGGCAGCAGACATGAAGCGACAGAATACTAATGCAAGGCATGTAGAGCTTCACCCATCTTCCCAGCCTCTAGAAATCAGTGGCTTAGTGATGCCCTACACTGACATCCACTATGATTAATAACCTGAGATAGACCTGCCTCCCATAAATCTGTCTGATTATTTTTGGCTTTCATAACTTAACTGCATGCAGTGTTAAAAACTACTTCTGTACAGGCATTTTAAGCATGTAAAAAATTTGCACAAGGCAAAGGGTAGGTCCAAAGACAGTGCATCTACCTCCAAACAGTAAATGGTGATTTCTTATTTATCTTTGCCATGCCACTTACAATACTGTTGGTTGCTCTGTAACGTCACGTTTCTGCTGTCACTTTTCCAAACTGAGGACATCTAACCTAAAAATTCTTCTCTTGAATGGCAGGTGCTGTGTAAGCTGAGTGGTGCTCAGCTTACACCTGAGGGATGGGATGCCATCCAGAGGGACTTGGACAAGCTCCTGAAGTGGACCCAATGTGAACCTCACGAGGTTCAACAAGGCCAAGTGCAAGGCCCTGCACATGTGTTGTGGCAATCCCCAGTATCAATATAGGCTGGGGGATGAAGGGATTGCGAGCAGCCCTGTGGAGAAGGACTTGGGGGTACTGGTGGATGAAAGCTGGACATGACCCGGCAATATGTGCTCACAGCCCAGAAAGCCAACTGTATCCTGGGCTGCATCAAAAGAAGCATGGCCAGCAGGTCAAGGGAGGTGATTCTCCCCCTCTACTCCACTCTGGTGAGACCCCACCTGGAGTACTGCATTCAGCTCTGGAGCCCTCAGTACAGGAAAGACATGGACCTGTTGGACTGCGTCCAGAGGAGGACCACAAAAATGATCAGAAAGATGGAGCACGTCTCCAATGAAGACAGAGAGAGTTGGGTTTGTTCAGCCTGGAGAAGAGAAGGCTCCGGGAATACATTATAGCAGCCTTCCAGTACCTAAAGGGGGTTTATAAAAAGATAAACTTTTTAGTAGGGTCTGTAGCAATAGGACAAGGGGTAATGGTTTTAAACTTAAAGAGAGTAGACTTAGACTAGATGTAAGGAAGAAATTTTTTAAGATGAGGGTGGTGAAACACTGGAACAGGTTGCCCAGAGAGGTGGTAGATGCCCCATCCCTGGAAACATTCAAGGTCAGGTTGGACAAGGCTCTGAGGAACCTGATCTAGTTGAAGGTGTCCCTGCTCATTGCAGGGGGGTTGGACTAGATGACCTTTAAAGGTTCTTTCCAACCCAAACCATTCTATGATTCTATGACTTTATGTGTGATTATCTGTCTTTGTATTTTCTCTAAACGTATAATGCAGATTCACACCACTTGCGGATCTGGTCCAAAGATGTGCACTTACCCATACATTTAAAATGAATATGCAGGACCAATGCCTCAGTTTTTTACTTGACTTTATTTCATCAATGTGTTGGCCTCTAGGTGTACTTAACGCTTGATTTAACACTCTAGTGGATAGTATATGTACAAAGCAGATAGTATATGTACACTTAGGAACACAGCCAAAACCCCCAAGCTTCTTCTAAGACAATGGAAGCTAAAGTGCCTTGGTATGCATTAGGCTTGCCTGATTACCTATTGCCAATTGTTTTTTTGGCCTAACTCGGTAGTTCCAATTGCATCTCTGAATTTCGTATGCTCTTCTCCAGCAGAGGTAAAACATCATTTCATTTGCTTTATTATGAATGCTCTTGCTGCTTTCAAGAGTAAGCACCGTGACTTTTCTGAACCTCTTTGCACAAGAGCCTCTCCTGGTCAGACATCAAGAGCTTCCCCTGCCGTTGCCTTCATTCTCTTCCTCCAGCCATTGCTCTGTGGGAAGGCAAGCATGTTATGAAAGGGGAGTTCATTTCCTAAGCAAAATCAAACCCTCTCCAGGTCTTGTACTGTAGTCCTCTGTGTACTTACCCTATTAGACCGCTGTCAAGGGTTGCACTCATTTTTCCCTCCTAACGATAGTATATTTTGGCACTCAAATGCCTACAATGCAAACCCACCATCCTCAGACCTACCCCCAGTGTGTCGGTCACGCAGCGACTTTTTCTGCGCTGATCGCGTTTCCACTTCAAAGCTATCGGAAAACTCAGGAAAGGATAAACCTGGTCTGAGGACCGCGTGGACCACAATTTCATCTGGGAAAGGCTGGTTCCCCTAGAGCTTTTTGGGACCTGCACCACTGCCCTTCTCTGTGCTTAATGAGGCCTGTGGGCATAGAGCTGATTTAGTGGAAACTAACAGTCAGAGTTTAAATATGCTCTGATGACAGCTGACTTTACTTGCTAGAGCTGTTGCACAAGGCTTTTGCTAATGATTAAAGCAGATGGACAGGAGGAAGAAAGCAGAAAGCTCGAATGTGTGAGAGGTGAAAGGGCAGGAGAATTAGCCCAGAGATTTCCTGTGGTCTGTGGGTGTTTTGTGTTGTGCGCTAAATCAAAGAATTGTTTTTAATGAATGAAAGCGCTATACTTCAGCAGCTTAATTACAGCTAGCCTTTTTCTCCCGCCACAGTGGGAGTGGGTATTATTTTAGACGTGCTTGTGGTGGGGTATAAAATTGCCTTGCTTTACCTTTCTGTTGTGTTTTTCTGCAAACAATTTGGGTCAACCCTGCAAAAGGCCAGGCTGTGAAACGTTGCTCAGGCTGAGCAGCATGGCATCGCACGAGGCAACAGGGAGGGCGAGGGGGAGATGCCCAGCTGGGCGAGGTGTTAGCCAGCAGTTATTTGCAGAGCAGACGCAGTTGTTGCATCTGCTGTGCTGAAACTTTGCAGGATTTTTCCTTACGTTGGCCTTCGTGTGGCCCTGCTACCATACCGTTGCCTTTAATTTGTTGGTACTGAGCAGCTGCTTATCGCCCCTGCCCCAGTGGTGTGCCTTGCCGGTGTCCCCCGTCCCTCCACGGGCAGCACAGCCAGCTTGTAGGCAAGGGTCCGACCCCACGAAGGGCATGCCTTGGTTCTGGGGTGTTAGAGGGATAAACCATCCCGGGATGAAGCTCCAAGGTGCATGTTTCTCACCACCTCTTTCCTAAGCATTACCCATTACATTTCTAGAAAGTCTTATTATCTATATAAAAACGCTATTTATTTTTAAACCTTATTTTCTCACCTTTGTTCATGTCCTGTGCTAAAGTACTCTGTGCCCTCCTTTTGCATTTTGCTCAGGTTTAAACGTCACCTTTGGATTTTCTGGGATGACACCCAAAAGGCCCTGATTCTATCTTCAGTTGCCAGAGTATCTGTGTAAATGAACTCATAACTACACCATATTCTGTTTTACGTGGCCATGGTGATACCAAAATGTTCTTCTTTAGCTTCTAGTGATGAAAATATTAAATATATTTTAATTCTATCTTTAGAGAAATTGCAGTACAACTGCTGCTATATTTACTCCAGCATCAACTGCATTGCAAATTAAATGCATTCTTCTGTCAAGGAAAACATCTGCAATTCAAAAGAAAAATTGTGTTTGCTTTGGTGAATTTTATGATTCAAACATGAAAGGAAATTATTTTGTATAGCCATATGAGGAAAAAATGTAGTGGTACCTGCCCAAGTTCTTTAAATTTTGTTGTTTAAGATCTGTTTTTGTGAGAAGTTGGCTATGTATCTGCATTAGCTTCAAGATCAGAATATATTTTACTTTCAAATTAATGATTTCACTAGGTAAAAATTAAGTCTCTAAAAATATCAATGTAACAGTGAGAAAACTGTTTGCAACTTACATTCTTCAAAACTTCTGCCTGGAAAACAATACTCCACTTGATGATCGAAAATAATGATGATGATGATGATATAAGGAAGTGCTATAAATTTTGCAATGCACAGGAATTCCAGAATAGCAAAATTAGCCTCTTTTTTGCATCTTTCTAGTGGTATTTTATTGTTGCTTTCACGTGCCTATTCCCTGTAATATAACATTTGGAATAGTAATTTGTTTTAACCTCTCCAATAAAACCATGAGAGTTTCTTTCTCTTTTTGGTTGAGAATCTCTGCATATTTTAGGCAAAAAGAGTTCTCTGTTCTGGAAGAATCTATTTGTTGTGAAGAAATCAATCTCGAGAAAACTGTGAGGACTTCTTACATTCTGGTGAAGATAGGTAAATAATGATCAGGAGAAAACTTGTACTGAAAATCAGCATGATTTTCCATTTGTATATGTGCAGGCGGACTAAAGGCGCAGATAAAATATTTTATGGAGTTTGGCTCAAGATGAAGAAAGAACCAAACCAAAATAACTTTTGTTCCTGTAGAAAAAAAAAAGGGAAAGAAAAGACAAAAACCCCAACAACTTTTGTTCCAGTAATGTCTCTCCAGCTTTGATTTAAGCTTTAGTTTCATTTGAATGAAACCACTCAGCTTTGTCTGGTTTGAGAGTCATAATCATATGAAACAACCATGTTTTGCCAAACACAATAAATCAGCCCAAGTTCAGTCTAAATTTGTCTCACATTTTTTCCAAATTCAATAAATATTTAGCAGGTTGGACCAAGGTTTGAGGTTTCTAATGGATTCCCTGACTGTGTTTGGCCTCCTTTGATGGTTTGATGCAGAAAGAAAACACAGTTCTGCTGAAATCTAGAAGGTGGTGACCAAGAGAGGCAGATGGAGATCTGGGTAGACGTGTTTGTCTGGTCCCCCAGAATTGTTTAACACATGAAAATCTCTGTCTAATGGAGCACTCTAGCTATAATTAGCCATGCACATGGTCGTAGGCATTATTTTTTGATGTCACCCCAAGTCCCCAATGCCCCAGCTGAATGAACTGTTTTTCTCCAACTGATGCTATCTAATTTCAAGTCCTTTCATTTCAGACAATGATTTTCTTTTTTTGGGGTGATACTGTGTAAAATTATGAAACAATGTAGGATACTTTTATCTCTATTTATGCACTGGATCTTCTTGATATTACTGCATTTCTGTAACTGGATACGTATTTACTGAGCCTGGAGACAATCCCCCCTATCAATGGAAAGATTTGTAGTTTGATGGATATTCTTAATTTGTTGAGGAAATAGGGAACTATGGTCATCATGTGACTTAGAGAATGAAAAATCCTGATTTATAATGGTGCTGCAAAGTTTGCAACACTATTTTTCATTTTATAACTTAGTCCTGCCATTCATTCATAATTGTTTCATTTTAGCTTCCAAACAGAAATGTCTTTGGTGAAGTACATTGTCAAATTTCCTTGAGTACACAGAATTGTGAAATTTTCCACATGGCAATTTACGATTAGGGAGTGTTACAAATGAAATGAACAAACGTGAAATAAACCAAAGCAATATTGGCAGTAAAGTGTGAAACAATCTGAGACAAATTATGTACATAGATTGAATTTCAATGTCAAAGTTTTTAAGAATTAAATAATGTATTATTTTTTCTGCCATATTAATATTATTGCTATATTTGAGGAAAAAATAAATGTTATTTTAAAATGTGATATAATCTACTTTTGCTTTAATCAAACTACAGTTAAAGGAAGAGACACAATTACAGCAGGGACAATACGATCTGCATTTAATATCAGTAGAACTGGAGAGTTGATTTTAGCTACTTCCCATCACAAAACACACAACTAAAATATAATTGCTAGTGAAAATTAGTCCAGGCTACTGATTGTGCTTGTTTATGGACACTTTGGTCCTGACTTTTGTACAGCTGTGAGAGACTCCTGCTGTATAGACCGTGATGCAGCATAAGCAAACAGTGGAATGGATATAAAGCCATCTTTCAGTCACATTGCACGTAGTAACATATGATGGCAATTATGAAGGACAATGAGCTTGGACAGGGCAATATGAACAGGTCCTCGAAATATCCAGAGCTGGCTCCAACCCTCCTGGGTTTGTTTAAACCGCATGCGTTGCCTGTGTTGGGGATGCCAAGGGACCTTGAGATGGGGGAGAACTGGTGTTGGGACTGTTGGGCACAGTCTGATTTATGTTCAGACTCTGCCTGTGTTCAGAGCTGTGCTTGCGTTACCGGTTTATCTCTGGATATAACAGTAAGGGACAACTGAATGTATCTAAAGCCAAGATGAACTTTTTTTTTTTCCCCCCCAAGTTACCACATGAATCAACCATTTGAGCCAGGAAAACAAAACAAAACAAAAAACCCCAACCACTCTCTTTGCAGCTGTCCTTTGCAGCTGTCTTTGGAAGGAAGAGCTATGTAAAAAGCAAAACATTTTTTCCCAAATGTTCTTAGAAGTATGTGGTATTATTTTTCTCAAATGATCATTTTTCTTACTTGATCACGGTTGCTCAGGTATTCATTCATCTCGGTTTTTTGTTCTGTATTTGTGCTAATGCTTTATGTTCAGAGGGGCGAGCAGTGTCTGTGAAGTACATCACATAGGCAAAGAGGAGACAACACGCCCAAAAATTTTAAAGCCAAAAGGGGAATCAAGAAGAATGAGATTCAGACATTAAAAGAGAGCACTGGCACTTCAAATTCTGAGAGCAAGGAAGCTGGCAAAAGCAGGAAGCAAAGGAAAGATGCATTATATGCTGCATATTTTATTTCACTTCTAAAATGGTATAAGGAGGAGCTATGGATAAGATTAAAGGAGAATGGAAGGTGCCAGGACCAAAGAGGAATCCATGTGTAAACCCCCAAGTCAAGAAAATGATTTGTTACTTTGTTTTTCATCCTTTGCTCTGGAAAGGAGGAGAGTTGGGACGTGAGACAGCAAAAGAGCTGGTGTGGAGGAATCGGCGCTGCTCAGGGATTGCCTCCCGTGGCCCTGAACAGGGCACCGCAAAGGCGAGAGGAGCCCCCCAGCCAAAGACAAGGGGGTGGCAGAGCATAACAAGTGCAGAAAGGCCAAGGTGGAAGTGAAGGCTGAAGGGAAAGTCGAGACCTGTCAGTTCAGCGGGGAAAGCCAATTTAGGGAGGGGAGAAAGGAAGTGAACACAAAAGGGAGTAAAACATGTTGAAGACTAGAAAGCTCTTGCAGAAAGGGGACAGCATTTCCTACGTGTAGCCTGAGAGAACTAAGCCTGGATGTGTGGGAGCCAGTCCAAGACTTTCAAGTTAAAAAAGGGTAAGAAAACATACCAGCAGGAGTGCTGAATTGAGATCAAGAGCGAGCATCCTTACAGGTCACTGGAAAATCAGCATCTGCCAGTCATTACCTCACTGTGACCACAGATATCTTCTAGCCAAAGTGTAAAGAAAAAACATATTAATCTCAGATATCCTTGTGTGTGAATTCTAGATCCGTGATGATAATGCCAACGATACCAAGTGAGGTCCTTGGGTCTGATTGTCTTCAGTAGAGAGGTAGCACTTGAGCCCTGATTTTGGCTTGCAACTGTCTGCTCTGCCATTTCGTAACATGGGTGTTTGCCCCAGCCCTGTGGGTTGAGCTCCTGTGGGAAAAAACCCAGGATTTGTCCTGCATAACTAAGGGAAGGAGAATGCCATTAGCTCCACAAAAGAGAACGCAATGTGGGGTTTGAGAAGAGATAGTTCATTTCAGTGTGGCAGTTGCTGTGTAGCGAAGTCCTGGTAGAGCCCTCTGGAAGATGCTGGTGGTGGAACCAGCCACTGGTTTCTCACATCTTGACAAAATTGCAACAACAAATCACAAGCTTGGGACAAGCTGAAAATGAAGCAGAGGCCTGGACTCCAAATGTTCTTTGTTTCATGGAGTGCAGTGAAAACAATGGTAGAAGCAGTTGGCAGGTCATATTTTAACAACTGAACTTTTCCATTGTTTCATATTAATTTTCATAAATATTCATTAATGTGACACACAGAGTTGACTTGTATAACAGTTCGCAGTATCTCAGGCCATTCTGTTCATCTGATTATTTTATCACTTGCACATCTAATAGTGACAAGCTGGGCAAGCTGAATGTCAGTCTGCTTCATTCCTCCAGCTAATTCAGTTACTCCTCTCTTTTACTCGCTTTATTACCCCCATATTTCCTCCCTATTAGTCTGTCTGGTAGAAGACTAGTTGAAGGAAACTCGCACTGCACCCTGACTTCTGCCTTTGTAATCATCATAAACTTCTCATGTGCAATGTCTTCTTTCCATATTATACACACTACGCTTCATTCACCAAGGAATCAGAAAGCCTAATGTATGATGCAACACTTGCAGAAGAAAATGTATAGATACATTTACTAAGCAAGTCAAATCCAGCTTCCTTTTCCCAGCATTTCCTGCAAGCACGGGGCTCCCAATTCATGTTTCCCTGAGGTATAAAGCCTTAAGGGTTTATTATTCTTATCATCACTATTATTATTATTATTATTATTATTATTATTATTATTATTAAAAGAATAGTAGTGGTTCAGAGCAATGTTGTCTCAGCCACTTTACAAATGATCAACAGATTAACATAAAGTGCCTCTATCCTAGACAAATTAAAATCTTGGTAAATGAGAAGAGGAAATTTTCTGATTAATTAAACGAAAAGGTAAGGAAAGTGAAGAAGAAACATATACTTTCTCTGAAAAGTTGTGACAAAACTTTGCTAGCAAGAAGAGAAGGCAGAAGGGCCTTTGAGAGCTGAGAGCAAGAGCTGCAGAGATGTGGCTGGCATCCCAGCTGCTGGAGACAAGCCCTTGCAGACCCAGGTCACTGTGAGCTGTGAGGGCAGCTGAGACCTCATCTCTCAGCATCATTCTGTGTGCAAAGCTGAGAAGAGACTGATGTCCATTGTGGACTGAAAGACACAGGTACTAAGATAGGCTCTTGCTTAGCTCTTTCGTTGGGATTTATTGCCTTATACAATGATCAAAAAACAAGAAGGGCAGTAGCTGTTTCTCACATATATATATGTGTGCTACTTCAGGTCAGCTGAAAAGATCTCCCACTGAGTCCTTAAAGCAACTGGGTGTTATCCTGTAGGTAGCTTACACCAGGTGGTCAACAACCTCCACCCCAGTGCCAGTGTGTTGTGGCTGACATGCAGCAGGACTGGTGCAAGGCTTGAAGATGGGAGCCACAGTATCATAAAAGGGATGTCTGTGAGGGGCACCAGCTCCTGCATCCTGTCTTCACTAATCTCAGCCCGTGAGGAGTCCAGAGACAGATGCTGCTCAGTGGCATTATGCTCCTCTAATGAGCAGCATCTCATGTAATTCTATGTGCACACATAATCTCCAGCAAAGAAAAATGAAGTCTGTCTCATCTCCCTCAGAAATTTGCCCACGGCAGGCCTAAGCAGTCTATGCCCACTCAATCAAGTCTTCCATTATGTAGGCTTCATATTTTCTCTGAAGGCTTCATAGGAACCTCCTTGCTATGAAATTAAGCAGTCAGAAGACTTAGAGTGCAGTTTCACTGTATATAGCATGTCCATTTGAGGAGCAGGGAGTCTACAGCTTGGGCTTTATATCCCATACACAGAGTGGGGTCCTTCTGCCATCAGATCAACTCCAGCAAAGGCTCTTGGCTTGATTTCCAAAGTTGCTGAACATCTGTTGTTCTGCTGAGTTCAGCGCATGGTGCAAAAGCTCAGCAAGAGCTCAGCAACTCTGAACGTCAGGCTGGCTGTGTGACATCCTGAGGTCTCCTGTGGTACAGGGAGGTCCACAGTGGTTTTGATGCTGGCATGAGACCGGTTGTTACACTACCCAGGAAGAAAAAAGCACTCATGCTCTGTGGCCAAACAGGCAATTGATGGGGGAAATGCGGCAGTGGCACAAAAAATGTGGTGCAAGCTGAGGCAATCATCACTCCAGCAAGCACAATGAACACCTTCTGGCTACATACATGGCTACATGTGTTATGCATTAGAGTTACACATGTTAACTATACCCATATATTTTTTCCTTCTGTAGAGATAGCCAAACCCTAGTACTGAAGGCCAGTTGACTGACAGACATAACGTGATCCATTGGATTCACAAGTCTATGGGTGCAGGAAGCCCAAAATGACTGCTGAGTTGCTGACCAGTAGCTTGACCTTGGGTGACTTTGCTTCTTCGCTACTGCTGTTGGTCATCCATTCCCTGCAGTTGTAAGCTCCTGTCAGGAAACACCGTCAGGAGCTGAGGGAACAGAGGTAGCCATTCCCAGTGAGTGCTACTGCCTGGTGACGATTGACTTTGCCTTAGGAGGGGCTGCGGTTTGAGCAGGATGACTTAGGAGGAGGGACAGGCATCGATATGGAGTTAGTCAGGAAGAGAGATGAAGGCCAACCATAGAGTTAGAGATAACAAGGGTGTGAGGAGCCATGAGAGGTCATTACCCATCTCCTGATTCAAGACAAGATCTTCTGTGCCAAAACCATTTCTGACAGATGTGCTTCTTCTTACAAAGGCCGACAGTACTGGAAATTGCACAACCTCCCTCAGAAGCACCTTCCAGTGCTTAGGGATCCTTATGGCTAGAGGGTTTTCCTAATGCCTGACCTCATTCTCCCCTGCTCCAATTTAAGCATGTTACTGCTTGTCACATTTAAAGGGAGGTGAAAAGAGTGAGAATAGGTCCTTCTCCTTTGGCAGTTATCGTTCAAATCATTCAAATGCTATTACCATTTCTCATCTCAGTTTTCTTTTTTTCTAGGCTAAGCAGTACAAAATTTGTTCTCTCTCCTTGTTTCCTCGGCCTCTGGTTGTTCTCATTGTCTTTCTTTCAGTCCCTCCCTTCACATCATTTTGAAGTGCTGCATCCAAGACCAGACTCAGTACTTCAGCGGAAGTCCTCCAAGTGAGCCAAAGGTTGTCTCACAAATGTTGCTCCTGTTTATACCCCCAGAATTCACCTTCTCTGCAGTTCCCAGCACCAGTAGCTCACATTTGATGGCTAAGCCAGGGTCACCCATAGGGTCCTTTTTCCCATGAGGCCTTCTGTGTAACAAGTTGTCCCTCCTGAGGAATTTAGGCTGCTAATTGCTGAGGAATAAAGCACTCTGAGGACAAACTAGAAAGCCAGTGCTTTGACACATGGTTTATTTTGAAAGGGACAATTATTTACCGAGCAAGAATCAGAGAACTCAGTGCAAATAAAACCGTTCTCCCGTCTGTGAAGAGCTGTCTAGCCCCAAGGCCAGTTTGATTTAACCTCCACTGGCCAGGCCTTTGTACCAAGGGAAGCTGCTGGAACAATTGTAGCAGCTGTAGCAGCAAGGAAAACAGAAGCAGCGAGATTTGCAAGAACTGGATGACGGCCATACATCTGGGCAAGTCCAATGCACACAACCCTGCTCAATGCAAACAGACGCATGCTTTTAAGCCCAGCCTACCTGTAAGCTTTTAGTAATTGGAGGAACCCCTGGAGTGCCCCCCTTCAGCATTAAAGGACTATTTATTTCCATGCTGGAACATCATGGAGAAGGGCATGACTAGGGTAGAAGGGATGAGTGGCAGGGTCTTCCCACCAGAAGGGTCCTCCTTGGCCTTCTGGCAGAAACTGATGCCTTTTTCTTTCATTCCTTATTTGGGCATTAGGTTCAAATTCTAAAATAAATCAATACTAGTGAAAAAAAATCCCCCTCAGTAAATAGTTTGAAGCAATTTTTCACTTTTCACTCAAAGTCCTAGCAATAGCCTAATCAGTGGGAGCATTTTGGTTGTCCTCATTTTGCAGAAGGTACTACACTTCTGTACATAAAGTTCACTGGTTAAGTCTTACTCTTTTCTTTATTGTTAGATAAAAAACAATCTCTTGATATGACTGTGGTTAAAGAGTAGTCTCCATGTGCGTGTGTGTGTGGGAGAGAGAGGAGCACACAGCAGTTTTTATTTTCTTACTTTTAATGGGGCTATTTTGTGAGGCTGAAAAAAAATTGTTAAACTTGCCTTAATTGATTGTTTAAAGTACCATGGTGGATTTGTCTTTTAAACATAGCCCGTGGTTAAAGTTCCCGTTGTATTGTATTTGAAGTAGGTCCTTTGTGCTTTAAAATGAAAACTGTAAAACTTTTGGTGTTTAAAGCTTTCTGACTCCAAGTTAATTGTTTTCCTTTAATATGAGCAGAATTAAAGATATTAAAAATCGACTGTTGGAGCACATAATTGTGGCCTCCCATCTATTCTTCTTGTGGAAATGAAAGGAATATTGAAAGAGTTTCTATTTTACAATACCAGAGGTGGCCAAGCATTTACAACTCTATATATTCTTTTAGTTGAATTCTTCTAAACCTCACGCCTGGCTAGCAGTTTTCTCCCAGACGATTTTCATTTTCAAAACATTCACATCCAATAAACTACACGAAACATAGTGTGAGAGAAAAAAGGGGACAGGAAATGGCTCTGTTGCATGGTTATTACATCCTATTGCCTGTGGGTTGCTTTGTTATGAGTTTTAACTATGTAAATATGACGTATATGACATCAGAATTTAATCTAAAGCTACTAGGTGGGAGATAGAGTGTGACTTTATTGTTAAGGCTAAAATCAACTGGGTGTTGACAGGTCTCAAAAGTCACTGAGTATAGGCTTGAAAAGGAAAAGCTCAGACTGATAAGCTGTTCCTTGATTGACAACTTCAGGCTTGACTGCAAGTATTGAAAACAGTTGAGCAAATGGAGGGAAAAAAAGTTTTATTTCATAAGAAACTACACTGGGAAATACAGGAGGATTTATAGGCTGATGTAGCACAAAAACCTAAGAAAAACAGGTGTGAGGTTTATAAAATCTGGAAACTGGGAAAGGACATTGTCCGTGAATGATTTCCCCATTATGGTTTAATTAACCTTGTAAAAGCCCCTATGCAAAAATAATGCCACGATGGGGGAAAAAAAATAAAACACTGGTGTCCACTGGCTTCGACTTTCAACAAATCATATGTCAACAGCTCATGGCAAGGAGGTGGGTTGAAAAAAATGAGAAGAAAATAAGAGAAAAGGATTTCAGTGGGAAATAAATGCACCAGGGAAAACAACACACTGATTTTTCATCTTTCTAGTGAAGTCAGACCAAGTTTTGGCACTGTAAAATCCATTATAGAGACAATAAAATAAATACAGTTTAAAGTAGCAATCGTGGGTTGATTGAAATGTTATGATGGCTACACATGCTATATCTTATCAAATATTATCCATAAGGAAGCATTCAATTCATATTGTGCCAATTATCATACTCTGTGCATCATAAACTTTTATTGCTTGTTATGGAATGCCACTCAGCCAACTTTTTCTTCAGATATTGCATCATCAGAGTCAGATGGAAAACATATTCTAATGTGGCAAAGTGTTAAAGAAATCTAATACTCTGGGGCTGAATGAAAATGTTAAGGTTCATCTCCTGGATAAGAAAAACAATTTATGAATGCAATATTCATTTCCTGAGGTGGGCATAAGCAAAAACCTCATCTGAAACTTAAAACCGAGATGTTGGCCTTCACTAGTTTCCTTAGTTTAACTCATTGATGTCATGTATTATG
Organism: Grus americana; assembly: GCF_028858705.1. Lineage (NCBI taxonomy): Eukaryota > Metazoa > Chordata > Aves > Gruiformes > Gruidae > Grus > Grus americana. The sequence continues at coordinate 38,946,701 of NC_072854.1, forward strand.
GACCACTGCTAAGACCACATCTGGGAAGGACTCGCTTTTTTCAGCTCTCCAGATCACTTTTACAGGGAACTCCTTGTATAATTGCATGTGCTGAGACTTGAACCTCAAGGGCCAGCGGATCACGTTTCACTTTTAATATATTACTGAAGAATATCAAAATAATCTACTTGTTTAATCCTGATCATGCCAGCTGATTAACACTTTGACACCCTGAATCACAGACGTTAAGTACTACAGGGTAAGGTTTCAGTGAAGCACACAAGCTATAATGAGGCTTTGTGAAGCTACAGACCCGAGGTTAATATATTTACTTAAGCATTCACAGTACGCAAAACAGTGCTGTAGCTATCAAAAGACAACTTGGACAGCATTCATAAAAAGCACCCATTGTACATGGGGGTAGGTGCCGGAGTCGGCAGTGGCTTGCTGGGATGGGGTGGGAATATGCCTCCTGGAGGAGGTGACAAAGTGCTTCTGATTTCTCTTTCAGGAGCTTCACAAGTTAAGCAGGAAGGGTACAGTGATAGGAATTCAGTCCAAAGGACTTGTGGATAAGTGACTTGTAACCCAATCTCGGACCATTTCTGATGCGCGTTCTACGTGGAAACAGTAACACCAGCAAACAGCAAGACTCCCCAGACATGCAGGGAATACTCAGAAGCAGCTGAGCCAGGGGACATCCTGAGTAATGCCCCCACGTATAGCTGGCATGCTGAGGACCAGATAAAATTCTATCCTCTGATGTATTGGATCAGCTTGCATAATTTGTAGTGTGAGCCTCTTCATCCCACCAAACCCCCCATTCATTTAAATTCACAAAGACAAGGTAGCTGAACAGAGGCCTAGAAGAATACCTTTCTGAACATTTTGATTCTTTTCTTTCTAAATTCCCATGGTTTTCACTTGGTAAGTTTACTGACAGCAATTGCATGGTTTGGTAAAAGCATCCCAGGATCATTATAAATGTAAAATACAGGGCAATGAGGGCAATGTATCAAGGAGTGAGACAGTGTGCTTGACTCTGCCATTCCATATTGGCCCAAATACCTGTTCCAAACTTTATTCATCTGGATTATGCTTGTTTGAGAGGTAAGCAACCAGAGATGGGAGGCAGTATGTTATGGTCAATTTATCTAATGTGTATGATGGAATAGGGAAAGACCTATACTTAGCTTTTTCACAGCAGTTCCACAAGTTTCTCTGTCTATTCTGCAGTTGAACACCAGCTGAGGTATCGACTCCTGACCTAGTCGAAAAGCCCACCATATGTACCACATACCTCAAAAAGCCAAGGGGAGAAAGAACAGCGCAAGATGGCAGATGCTCTGCAGGTGTCCAGCTGTTCCACCGGGAAGGAAGCAACCAGGATGCTGGCAGACTCAGTGACAACCAGCTGCTGTACCCTCTGATGGGCCCCTTCTTCCTATCCCTGAGCATCTCAGTTATTCACCAAAACATTGCTGCTGCTGCTTGTGAGGAGCAGTCTCAGCTTAGAAAACAACTCCTGCGCTGCTTGTGAGCTACACGTGCTTCAAGAGTCATGAGCTGGCCACTCCTGTTTCTTTTTCAGCTTTTTTATTGAGCTGCCTGCAGTAAGAAAAAGGCAGCCTGCTCCCAGAAGTGCATATTTCCATTCTGTGAAATATGACCTGCTCCTGAGTCCTTGATCTCTCTTTCCTAAATAAGAAATCTTAGCTATTCCCAGTTTACCCTGGCGGAGAATTAGTTGGCATCTATAATGTGTACATGATACCAGGCTCTGCTGCTATAATGCCTCTGACTCACTGCTGCATCCGAGTACTTTCCAGATGAAAAACTAGGAGTCTAGAGATCCTCCATTTCAACTTCTTTATGTGACCCATTGCTCTCCTACGCTGCATTTTTCCTTCTTGCATGAGAATTAAGAGTGAAGTTTGCAGAAGAACTCAGTATTGGATTATTTCTGTTCTTTTTGAAGTCAGTGAGATCAGAGTTAAACCAAATCTGAGCGCTTAAAAAAAATCGATTCTAAAAATGGATAGGCAAAAATAAATAGTTTCTTGAATGTACTGTGGAACTTGAGAGTTTCTGTAGGTCCTTCGACCCTGCCAGCATGCTGGAAAAGCTACTGTTCTTCTTTTGTACAAAGAAATACTCTCTATCCCTTCTTCCCACTTTACTGGCAGGCACAGCCAGATTCCACATATTGAAGAATAAGTTGTTTTGTTGTTTGTTTGTTGGGGTTTTTTTTATAATTAACTGTTGCTGGTCACAAATACAGCAAAACACCAAAGCCTTAATCACAAAGGAGAAAGGATGCAATCACGTGGCTAGGGCTGTTTGCCACCCCAAGGGCCATGATAAATGGGAGGTACTTAGGGGGAAGGAAAAAAGAAAGTACCCCCATTGCATCTCTCAAACTCTTATAAGGCCTTCTACATTCACCTTTTGAATGCGTTTTTTTCCCCTTTTTATTAGACTGCAGTGCCAGAACTCCTACCTCACACCTCTGGACTCCCTGGCATTGTCATAAAAACAGATCCATCAGCTACCACCAGACCCAGTCCAACAAACCAGTGACTTGTGAATATAACCAAAACTGATTCCTTGAGCAACAAAAAATAGCAAATATTTCTGCAACATACTGCACATTTTTTAAAACTCTTTTTAGAGTTAGACTATTTTTCCCATTCAGTTGTGCTTCAAATCTGACACACTATACGGGAACATTTGTCAATGAATTTCATAATCCTTCTGACAGAATTTACCACTAAATTGCTGCTGTTGTTACAGCTGCAGGAAGACTAGGGACCTTGATCCAAAACTCAGCACTGAAAAAGATGTGGGAACTCAATACTAGAAATGATGTGGGAACCTCAGGCACACAGAGGAGCCAAAGGGGGAGAAGGGGGGCATGTGTTTACCTCCATTTGTGCCTTTCCAGGAGAGCTGGAGGGACGCTGCAGTCACAGCAACAGATCGAAGAGCCCAACACTTCCAACTGGTGTGAGTCTGGTCTGGGAATAAATACCTTGGCAAACCATTTACTCCAGTAGCAAATTAATGATTCTGAAGCAAATGTTCCTGACTTCTCAAGTGGTGGATCCAACCTGTAGTCAGCTGGGCAGGCACACGCACTGCAGTTCTCAGCAAAGCGGGGATTGTTGATCCCAGCAACTTCTGCCTTCGGCACCGGGGGAAGAGACGAGTGATTTGGATGCTCAGACACTGGTGGTGGTTGTAGGGGAAACGTGATCACATTCACTGAGGTTATTAACAGTTATGTTCGGACCACTGTATTTTTAGTGCAACTGTCCATCTTCATTCTTCCTCATGCATTAAAGTTCCCTTACAACCATTATCTCGTTCTTGCCAGTAAAAACAACTCTGCCTAACCCTTCTGCCAGAGGTTGTAAAGCAGTAACAGGGGCCAGATCCAAGCAGCTGGGGTAGTCCAAAGTGGGTGTGACGGCTCCATCAGCTTTATTCCTACTCTGTTTTAACTCCAGGGCCTCTGCGTAACTGGTAGCTTGCTCTGGAGCTCAATTGTGGAACAAAACAAACCATCTCCTCCAAGAAGCAGCCAAAACACAAGCCAAAGCTTGTGCCGAGGTCCCCTCTCCCCAGAGTGGCAGTGGGGAGCCAGCCTATACGGGTGGAGATCTGGCAGGGATCCCCCAAACAGCTTGGACATATCCTCTAAAAACCAGCCAGCTACGTCAACCAGCATATATGAGAACAGAGAATAATTTAACCTGGCACCTGTGCAAAGTCTCACTCCTCCACTGGTCTGGTGTGGAACGAAAGGACTTTGCTAGGGGAGGAGAGGACCAGCAACAGCGTACGTGTATGATGAATGTAATGGTCCCCAACAGCAAAAACAAGGGAATTCTGTTTCCTGTCATCCAGCACTGAGAGTTAGTAAGCAAAAGCATCTTGGTACTTGTCCCTTCTCCTTCCCCTAAGCCCTTCTCACGGTTGGCTGTCAGCAGGTAACATCATCCTAAACTACATCGCTATTAGCAAATTAAATGGACCATCCTCTGGTGCTGAGGGCAGGAAAAGACAGTGCTCAAGCCGCTCTTCTACTCTCCATAAGAGGGTGGAAACTTTGCATTTCCCTCTTTTTAACAATATGTAGAAGCAGAAAATTTCTTTCTCCTTGAGTTCCGTATGATAGGAATTTTGGGTAAACATCATAGTCTAATGAAGCTGATCAGCATATAGAGGCAGGTCCTTACCCCTGCAGCCTCAGGATTTACACTTCTAAGTAACTAGCTGAAAGATATTATAGTGGCCTCACCAAAAAAGACTTTTTTGGCATTATTTACTTAGCTCCTGTGCCGTAGGCTTGGAGATGTCAGGCCTGTGCACACACATCTTGCTTTTTAGCTTTTGTTACACGCTACAATGTAAGAAGTGAGATCAATGTACATGAGCTTGGTTTTTGCAGTGAAATGCATAAACAGACAAACTGAAAGCACGTCAGCTGTGCTTGCTTGAGGATGTTAAGCATAACTTAATTTCTAAGGACAGACATATCTCTTGTCCATCTTTCCTTCTGTCTTCTTGCAGATGCTTGGCTAGTCTGGAAGGGCTTAAACTATGTGGAGGAGAAGAAAATAGAGGGACACAGGAATCAAGAAAGATTGGAGGTCTGAGGAGATCCTGCTTTTTCTAAGCTGTGAGTGTGCGTTTTTCAGTATGAGGCGCCTCATAATTCATTAAAAGTTATCCTCAAAAATGTAAATGGGTAAAACAGTGGCTTATTCATTAAATTTAAACCTATGGTAAAAAGCAGCTGTAAATAGATACATTTCTTTACTTGCTGACTAAACTTTAGTCAAATTCTGCTTGGAGTTACATCAGTGTAAATCTGGAGGGATTCCATCCATTTGCAGTGAGAGCAACTTTTCTCACTCCCAAAAGATCATTAGGTTCCGTCAACACTTATTCTTTATTTTGCCAAGATAAAGATTCAGATGTTTTGATTTTTCAGTTCCATTTGTAGAATGCAGTTGTTCTATGTTCTGACAACATATGGCATGAATATGTTCTTTTCTATTTAATACAGGAAAATTAGTCAAAAGTTCAGTCTTGCTTTAATGCTTTTCATTCCCTTGTAAATGCTTTAATTTTTTCTTTTTTTTTTCTTTTTTTTTTTTTCTTTTTTGATTGCCTTCTGAGCAATGTCAAAAGCCAGGATCAAGGAAAAAAAACAGTGCCATTCCAGTGAAGTGTCTTCCTACTGATGTGTTGGCATGTCCAGTAAAGCAAAAATTTAGGAAAGGAGTATTTTCAATGTTCACTTTGTTGGACAACAAGCCTGCCTTGGTAGAGGTTTCAACAATGAAATTATTGTACATATATTTGCTTTAATGCCTCTGTTGTTATCATGTTTTTTTTTAACAGCAGTGTTGGTTGTTGCCAGATGTTCTGCTCAACAATGCTTCAGCACACATGGGAATGCTTGTGATGGCCAATCAAGTGGGCTGGCAAAATAGAAACAGATGGCCATGGATGTGTGCTCTAACACATCTTTAATGAAATGGAGCCCTTGCGTAGATGATTACATTGCACTAATCGCTGTTTGCCTATCCTAACATCCCCGCATCTCTGGTTATATACCACCTAGTGACCTAGTTTTGAATTACAACTTGTTTATTCGCCTATTCTAGTTTTAGCTGCATTGGATCGTAGCAAAAGATGGTCCAATGCAGGGAAAACTGCATGAAAACTGCTGGGTTAACAAAAGCAGATGTAAAAACTACAGCCCGGCTTGAAAAGTGCACAAAATGGAGTAGAAACATGCTAATGATTTATCTTCTGTCTTTTACCTTTCAGTGGTTTTTATTAAATAATGTAGGGACCGTGTATCATTGAGCTGCAGTTCAGATCTGAATCCAAAGTCACTCGTGGTCCATTATTACAGTGAGAGTCAAACTTTAATAGATGCTCTGTGAGAGCAGAGATGCGTGCCAAACCGAATCCTAGCTGTACAGCTTCCCTTGGTTTTCCTGGGGCTCTTTAGCTAAACAGTAACTGTTTTCAGATGCAATTGGGAAGGCAGAAGTCTTGCAAGAAAAGCTGATAAGTTGGTACCTTCTGCAAAGCAATTGTGTGATCTTTTGGTGTTTTCCTGATTTGGCATTGAACTCCAAATTAATTGCTAAATTCAGGAGATTCTTTGTCTCATCTATAGAGAGGCTGTGAATATATGCTTAAATATAAAACAATTTTACCAACTCTAATATTTAAAAAAACCCAACCCGACCTCCAATCAAATACCCAAAACCATTTCATTAAGAAAAATTATGGGGCTGGAAAGGGATAATAACTAAGAAGCTCTTGCATATGCATCCAAAATAGGGATTAATGTTTTCAGGGTTTCCCTTGCAACCACAAGAACTAGAAACTTTGCTTTTTTTAGAAAGCTAGTTGAGATTTGAATGATGAAGGGCTCCACAGAAACCCTTATGAAGCTCACAGTAGTGTGGTGACTGCTGGCATTTCTGTACCCAGTAAGTACAACTCTGTTGGGTCCAGAATACCTGGTGAGGAAGGGTAAATAAGAAGTGTGGGGGGGAAAGCTTTATGATTTTTCCTCCATTGCTTCTACATGTTGCAGAGGACCTTCAGAAACATGGGCGCTGTTGATTTTGCGTTTGTCAAGGCAACAAAGTATTTCAGTATTGCATCCAAAAGGTTAAATTAAAAAGGATTTCCAAAAGATTATTAAAATGAGAGTTGGGGAAGGGACAGGCAGGCTCATCCTGGATTTAATATAGACCTACGCACAGCTGGAGGAGTGCGGTGGGGGAGGCTGAGCAGGAAGCACTTGGGGGACACCATGCGGCACGTCCAGGTCCCCACGCTATGACCACCAAGAACTTGGTTCCACCCCCACCCTGGTGCCACCATACCAAGGCACAGCTCTTAATGCTCTTGCGTTGTGCTTAATGCAGCCCTAATGGCCACAGCTCAGCATCTTCATCCCTCAGTGTACCCATCGGGAGATGCCAGCCATTCCCTGTTCATCTTTAAATTATTAATGGGTAATTTTTCTCTCCTGCTTAGTGCATTATGGAGGTTTTTTCATGTACTCAGTGGCAAGTTTTATTCAAGGGACCCACATGTTATTTTAAATTCTTTTCAGATTTCTTTTTTGTTTTTGTTTTTTGTTGCATATCTTAGAAAGAAGGGGGGGACCCTTAAGCCCCACGGAAACATTTATTTTCAGATTATGTCTGGTACAAGCTTGTTTTAGGTCAGATGTAAATGGACAGTATTCTTTTAATGTGTGTTCTCAAAACCTCTTTGCACTTTTCAAGTAAACATGTCTCATGTATTTTTGGAAGAGTGCAAACAATGGAATGTCAGATTTCAGTCACTGCTCTTAATATATTTAACCATTCAGCATACTGTAATTGGCTCAATCAAAAGTTATTTCCCTAAGTAATGCAAACAAGACCCAAAGGATGATGAAATAATTCTGAAATGTCAATCTTTCAAGATTCAGATATGTTCTAATAACATTACAGAAATTCCAAAGGTCTCAATTTGGAAGTAACAATAATACTACCAAGTATAGACAAATTTTTAAGGCAAGAAATAATGAAGTGATTTGTTCTCTTAACTTTGATTTTGGACTAAATCTTCCAATTTTCAAGCTAAAATATTTCCAAAATATTGTTATATCTAACCTTACAAGGAGGAATTACAGTCACTAGTTCCACATATACGTAATTGTATTTATACCCTGGTTTTTCATGCTTAAGAACATGACAAAATCTGCTCTAATGCTCCTGAGTTCCTTGATGTTCTCTTCTGCTGATGCAAAACTTTTTTTTTCCTTTCCTATAAATATCACTACCCTAGGTAATTCAGCCTAGACCTATTCATTAGACTTTTAAACCACAAATATATTGAATCAATACAAGAATATTACCATCCATGGGCAATGATAATGCCCTATTCCGTGTAGTTGCCAAAGATAATATTTGTTTTACCTTTGCTATTCTAACACCTCCTAAAATAAATTAAATGATTACACAGCTTTTTCATAAGCATCTTGGAAGCAGTGGTGCATGCTTCGGCAGGGCTTGAGTCTGGTAGGTGCTGGATGAGGGGACCTTCCGTGCTTTGTGCTCAGCAGGATGCTGGGTAGATTTAAATTTACTTTTGAAAATATATAAATACCACTGAATAGAACAAAGAGATAGCAGAAATCACAGCAAATTCAAAGTATTTCATTCTTTACACTTCCAAACTGTCACACTGCTACAAACAGCAGAAATCAAATTGACCCCTCAACTGCATTTTTATGTTCAGAGCCAAGACTGGAGTCTGGGTCAATACACTTCTAAAACACTGTCCCCAACCCATCCATGTATTTTCTTTCCAGTCCTTATACTCTTTTCTATTTACATGTTCAAACTGTGACTGCTAGGAATACTGTCTTCTTATTTTGTTGAATGTGTGTGTGCGGGGGCGGGGGGGCGGGGGCAAATAAGCAGAAAAATCAGGAATGCCCCATTTCCCAGGGCTAATTTACCTTTCTTCTGGATGTTGTTCTAGCCTAGACTCTGAATTTTAATGTTTAGATGCTACTTCAGAGACCCGCAGGACAGGGGCACAGGGTTGACCACAATGAATTTGTAATGGGCGACAAATTACTGCTCAGTAATGGTAATCTGCTACACTGATGTAGCCTGATCAAGCCAGCTCATATGCCTATTCATGTAGACTAAATATTGGGAAGGAGGAGGAATGAAGAATATCATATTCTTCATGGCTGTGGGATGTGCACCTTCAGAAGAGACAGTGTTAGATGGAAATTAAACTCCTTTGCTATTCTCCCAAGAATAGAAGTTTGCTGATTTAATCAACATTCATGTTTGGTGCAGATTGTTGGCTTTGCTTGCTGTCACAATGCATTGCTGACATGCAGTGTCGTTGCACTGAAGAAGCAGTTGCACTACCATGAGACTACAAATACAACATGTAAAAGTGGGGCTGGTTTCCTCACTGTGGGAAATAAAAGGAGATCTAGAAAGATGAAGCAACAAGGCATTAGCACGATGAATGTATATTCACAGCTTAATTGTATCAACAGTGAGTGCTCTCGTAAGGGGCCTGAAAAGCTGTTGCTCAAAGCTTGTGTAAAACTGGGATGCAGGTTATGGGAAGAGGAAAATACTTCAAATAGTGGCCGTAACATCAGCATAGAATGAGAATATCAGTGCCTAGCTTGCTACTTTCTCTCGGGTAGCCTGTAGCTCACTGGTGCTGATGTTTGAGCAGCTGCAGCTGTGTCAGAGGCTCCATGCTGGATTCCGAGGCATGTCTGGTGTTGACCTGGTCACATTGGCCCTCCTGACCATGGCCTTTAGCTTCAGTTACTAAAATACAATTGGCCTGAAGGCTAATTTTCCCATTTCAATCACATGGGGCTTTGGTCAACTTCTCAGCACATCCAGCATACAATAGACTTCCAAAGTCACCCCTTAGATAGGCTAGTCAGAAAATTGCTTGGTATTTATAATTGTCTGTTGCTCCAAAACTGAACTTCAGCATTGTGTATGGACACCTAAGTGACTGCTGGACTGTTGATATTCTTGACCACCCACAGTCACCATGCTCCTCACAGACGCCGAGGTGTCACTGTCATGACTGTAGGTGTTTAAGCTTCATCATTTGACTCTGTGCAGTACAGGACACGGAATAACCTGTGGTTTTTGTATACTATCTGTACCTAAAACCTGCAAATATTTTAGGTGTTGATATTCAAAGATTGAAAGAACTAAACTCTCCATGTCTATGCTACCAACCAAACCAAGAGTAAAGAGCACTGGCCACCTCCAGAGGCTGAAGCGCTGGAGCAATTTGGCCACAGCTAAGGATAAGCTCCAAATTTCTTGTTTGTGGAAGCCATTGGAAACTGGAGGTCCTAGGGGCATGCAGCCTTAGCAAAGACTCTCAGACACCAGCTGCTGAGTGGCACCACACATTTGCACATAGTTCAGGCTAGCACTGTTTGTATTGTTACTATAAATTACAACTTTTGTTACCGTTATGCATTATTTGTGCTATCAAAACACCTAGAAGCTCTTGTGGTGGATCAGGGCCCTGATGCACTTGGCAGAACAAAATCCGTGCCAATAGCTAATGGGTGCAGAAGAAAACTCATTTGGAAGAATTAAATGATTTACTTTAAAACTCTGCTATGGTTACCTTCCTTATAACACCACCACCTCATAACAACACCTTAGATGCCTGGGATAGTGTTATGATGAGAGCAAGCTAAAGTATATTTATAACAAGAATAGGTCAATGGTCCAGAGGGTAGTTTCCTATTATGGGAGGGATAAAATAACTAAAATCAATAAATCTCCAGATCATAAATGTAGCTACAGTCTGGGCAAGGTTGAGAAAATTATTAGCAGAGCCTCATGATGTCTGGATATTGTAGCTTGTAAATTTATACATACATATGTGTGTGGTTATGTACACGCTTGCTATTCATCCCCCGCAGAATTCATTGAAATGCTAAGAGGAATGTGCATTTGGTGCTCCTTTCAGTTCTGGTAAAAGAAAAAAGGAAAAAGAAAAAGAAAAAAGGAAAAGAGAAAGAATAAAAAAGAAAAAAGAAGAAAGCAAAATGGAAAAAGAAAAAAAAGGAATAAAAAAAGAAGAAAAAAGAAAAGAAAAAAGAAGAAAGAAAAAAGAAAAAGAAAGGAAAAATGGAAAATGAAAAAGAAAATAAGAAAAGGAAAAAGGAAGACAAAGAAAAAGGAAAAAAGAAAGAGAAAGAAAAAAGAGAAAATAGAAAAGAAAAAAGTGAAAAAAGAAGAAAAAAAAAAAAGTAAAACGTAGGAAAAGGGGAAGGGAAAAAAGACAGATGCAAGGGGAAAAGAAAACCAATAATTCCTAGAAGATGCATACAGCTTTACTGCTTTTGCCTTTCAACTCATGGTGAACTTTTTAACATAACTGACTGTACAGATGCATGACAAAATGGCTGCATGTACTAACCAGAGGTCTGTATGCTTTGAGGTCCATGAACTGTCGTGTCTTGTTTAAAATATATATTAACTCTCCTTAACCATTTCCTTCACTTACACCTTTATTGTGAGCTATCATCTGCTTTCATCATTTCCTAAATTTTATTACAATGAAAGGGCTTTATCTCTTCAAATTTCAGATATCTAAAGGCCTGTTGTTTAATGTATTCATTTAGGCTCCCTTTGTTATCTGTTGAGAGAAGAGGTAGCTCCAAGGAGTATTTGGTCTCAAGGGTCTAAGATTGTTTTGTCCCTAGACCTGCCTGTTTCTTCCCACACTGATTACACAAGCAGCCTTAGACTTAGTTATTAGTCTCCTTTGATATTAGATAGGATAAATCTCACCTGCTGAGCCTAAATTGCTTCCTGTTTTGACATAATAATAATGAATAAGATTTTCGAACTCCAGTATGTGAACTGTAACTGAAATGCTATGTTCATGCTTTAGTTAACATCAGCCACTAGATGATTTCTGTCCATCTGCTGCTCAGTGGTATGGCGTAAGAAACGGGGAAAAAACCCAATAGTCTCAGATGATAGAGCATTTAAAAAATATGAGGTGTGTGAGCTGTGTTTTCCACAGGCTGTTTGATGTATTTTCTAGAGATGAGCTCGATCTCAGTCTTGACTGAATCCAAATACTCACTAATTTGAGAAAAGTATGAGCCTTGTATTCAGATGTGAGCTTTGCCCCCCAGGCAGCTCCAAGATTGAACTGATTAGGCTTTCAAAAGACATGACTGGTTTGGAAAGCTTTAAAAAAATAAAGGAAAAACTCTGGAGAAAGTCATGACGCTCTGATGTAGCTGGTGATTCCAAGGCCATAGTCACCCATGTTTTTATTGATTTCGCTTTTGCTAACCCCATTATTGTGTTCCTTTCTGGTTTAGATTAAAAAGTTGTTCTGTGAGAGCAGAAATAACGAAGCCTGGTTTCCTACATATTGTATCTAATGTGCCCACATACTCCTTCTGCAGTATTAACAGCTACCCTCATCTTCCTGTTCCTCTCACTGGTGTCCACTGTTATATTTTCAGCAGTCCCCTACAACAAGGAGGTGTGCCCCTGTAACTCTGTTAAATCCTCCCTGCAAGCCCATGCCTCTACCCCTGGCCGTGCTTCTAGTTCTCCCTGTCCCTGACCACCGCTCCTCCTTGTGTCCCCCACAGAGCAATCTCCCTGCCTCACCCCCAACCCATACCATGCCCTAGGGTACAGGGAACCAGGGTCCCTGCCTTGCCCAGGGGAGAGGAGCCGAGCAGTCATGTCTTCTCTTTTACCCATTTGCCAGTGCAAGCTGTCCCATGTATGCAAAAGTCACTGGGAAAGTGATGAACAGGCAGATGGAGAAGCCCCACCAGCAGAAATATTTGCAGTCCTGTATTGGTTATGGTAGATATTGCTCTTCAAAACACCACCACAGTATAGAAAAAAAATTACCAAGATAAGAAGATACTGGGGACAATATTTCATAAGCCTGAAATATGCCCTCATATTATTCGTTATAAAAAAACATTTAAAAGATCAATGATTTTTAAAAAGGCTTTAGGTATTTGTCCTAACAAACTGTTAGCAGTTATAAATAAGGAATGTGTTAAAACTCTTGCCAATTATCCCAACCAATGTAAAACCGTGTATGAGCCTGGAGAGGCAAGAATTTCTCCAGCTAAGGCATTTTAAAAGAACTTAGTTTAACAAGGGTGTGGAAGAGAGCATGGAAAAGGAGCCAGAAAACTTATGAGTAAATGAAATACCTCAATGTTCAGAGCCTAAGTTGGTGTTTTTAGGAGCTGTCAGAGGATTTATTAAGTCTTTTAACTTTACTACATGCAACAGAGAAATTTAAAAATTACAGACCAAATCAGAGGCCATAGGGGACTCAGGAAAACCAGTGGGCTGCAGAAATTGCGTGGCGCTGATCAGTTCAGATCTCAGACAGTCAAGGATTACCTTGGGACAGCTGTAGGACTTCTCCGGATGGCAGTAGTAAGTTCATATAAATGATTGCATTGTAGAAACCTGGGTCCTGTCCATCCCTATCTGTTAGGGTTGCAGTGGTGTCAGCAAAGAGGATGGGTCAGGTCCCAGGGGGCAGGGAAAGGGAAATAATAATAGGCTGTGACCTTGTTAAGATATCTCAGTGGTCAAACACTTCCCATAGGTGAGGAGCTATCCTGCTGGAAAAAACGACTTCTCACGTCCATGGGGTACAAACCACGTGTGACACTCCTGAGCCAGGAAGAACCTTACCAGAGCCCCATATACACAAGAAATGGAAAGTGTTTTCCATTTTGAATAAACATTGGGAGGGTTTGAAAGGCTACCCAAACCACTGGGAAAGCCAAAGGATGTAAATGTCAGGAGACTCAGAAACAAGGAGGACAGGGGCAAGAAAAAAGTGGGATGATAAAGCAATGTAGCAGGAAAAAAAAGAAAAAGAAGGTGCTGTAGAAAGAACAGAAGGCAAATGTATTTAAGACCATTTAACATTGATTCAAAAGGAACATGAAAGCTCAGCGGGCATCTATAACAGATAGGCAAAACCAAAAAAGGAATAAGGAGAGGCTTATTGGACTTTGAAAAGAAAATGAAAGAATTCTGGCTGAAAACTGCATAATAAAGGGCATATTCTCATGAATCAATAGCCCAGGAGAAAAAAACAATTACAATTTCTTGGCTTTGCCAGGAAAATCAAACAGCTATCCTGAAGACACTTCCCACAGATCCACATGTAAGTAGGAGTGGCAGATAAAATGACTAAAAAAAAAAGAAAAGAAAAAGAAAAAAGCCCAGCTCAGAGAGAGTTATTGCTTGGAACAGAAAATGGAAACCATCAAAATTAAATGTATTTGTCCTCTCACATAGACTGCAAACTCAATGGAGACAGGAAGAAAATTATGCAGATGGCCAACTAGTGAACATGGAGCTGGCCAAGAAAAGGCTACGTTAGCCTTTTGAATGAATTTATAATAAATGTTAAAAGTTGATAAGTCTGTTTCACAACTTATTTACCTACATAAGTCAACAGACAAAAGAGGTAATATTTTCTATGACATAATATGGCGTCAGACAAGCAGATGTTTGTGCAGGTAACAGCATTCTTTCATTCAAATATTGCCTGGCTGTGGCAGTTTATGTATTATTTCTGCTGTGAGAGTCTGCCATGGTGTTCGGCTGCCTGGCAGGAGGTCTGTGCCCCAGCAGTGTGCTGGCCTGTGGGGTGAGAGGATAGGGCAGCTCTCTGGGCACGCAGAGACACTGGCATCGCGCTTTGAGGGGAGATATGGATGGTGCCATCCTCTGGGACACATGCTGACACCCTTGGGCAATGCTGGATATGTGCTCCCGGGAGGAGGGTGGCATCCAAATGCCTTGGTGCTGCCTTGGGAGAGGCTGAAACCTCCTTCCAGCACTCAGTTGGTTGCACAAATATTGCTGCGGATGAGCACAAGAGCCAAGATGGTGCAGGTGGTCTTCAGCTGGTCTCCAAGACCATGGCTGTAGGTTCCATGGGAGGTCATAGTCATGAAAACTCTTTCCTGCAAGCCAGGGTCTACTTCCAGTGCAGCAGGACAGCTTGTGGGGCTGCTAGACTGGCAATTCTTGGGAGAAGCCAGTAATTATCCTCCTATTAAAATATCCCATAATCTATTAAACTTAATCCTTTTATTAGTAACTAATGTTAAATACCCTAGGAAGCATCTGGCATTCAGTCTGTTCTGTGGGTTTTAGCAATTTTGTACAAAAGTGAAGTAGGCGCTTTACTGGGTTCATCCCCTCTGATGCCATTTACGAGTATGTCCTGGGCAGAAAAAGTCTCAAAAGAAAGACCTTGCTGGTTTTGGAGAGAAGCTACATTCTGTTGAGATTGACCAGGTTGTGTTACCTCAGCATGGCTGAAACTGTCCCCAGACTTCTCCCTTTCAGCCCCCTCCTCCTCCTCCTTTTGTGCACTCAAAATGATAGCTGTGCACTGCTTTTTACACCACCTGCTTTCACAGTAGTATCTGACAGTAAACTTCAGAGTATTTTTAGTGGACTAATGTGACAAGCAGGCACCATCCAATTGTGTTCATCTCATAGCTGGGTCAATGCCCTGGTTGGGAGTACAGGATTTCCTTAATGTGCTATGGAGTATTTTTCACAGGCAATGTGCCATAAAATGCCATAAAATGAAATGCTGCAGAGTATGCTCTGTCCTGGCATTTCAGGAGCTGGATCTCAACTTTTTTTAGTAAACTCTTCTGGGAAGAGTTACATAGAACAAGCTTGTGTAATCACGAGACTAAGGTGTAAGGTGTAAGGTGTAAGGGAGTCAAAAGAACACTTTGCTTGTGGGTCTATGGGAGAATACTTGTTGCAAAACTGTTTTACAGAAGACTTTGCGTGTCTGCCTGAGTGATAAAATGAAGTTCAGGCTACAGAAAATACTTGATGAAAATTCTAACAAGACAGCGGAGGCAACTTACGGATTTCTTCAAAAGAGAGACTTAAGCCCTTCCAGACCTTGACCCTTCCTGGCCAGCAATACTGACAGATAACATTACTGCTTCTCTTCCTGGCCATTGTTTGCCTTTGTAAACTCAAGTATCTATCAACTATCCACATTAAACTCCTTGCTAGTCACCCACTCTCAAAGCTGTCTAAAAATCCTGTCCACCAAAGTATGACTCTGCAACATCCACTGGTACAGCAAGCCCAGCCTGACCAAAAACTGATCTGTTACCTCCAAGGTCTCCCAGGTACTAGAAGGAAGCTTAAAGCCTGTCATCTCAAAGTGCAAAAAGAAAATGCTTTTTTCCTGATGCTGTGGGAAGTGAACAATAACCACTTGTTGCTTTTCTTAAAGTCCAGAGTGCAAACTGGAATCATAGAATCATGGAATGGTTTGGGTTGGAAGGGACCTTAAAGATCATCTAGTTCCAACCCCTCTGCCATGGGCAGGGAGACCTTCCACTAGACCAGGTTGCTAAAGATGGCTCTCACCTCTTTACTGGATCCTGGCAAATCTGATAGAGAAGCTGAAAAAGTATACTGTTACTCCAGTAATGATCAGGCAGAAATCCAGTCAGAAACAACCATTGCAAGTATGCGGAGCCAATGCAAGACAGTATGGGCATGGTGGGGTTTCATGCCTTCCTTGCAGCAGGGTGTAGGAGTAAAAGTGGAGATGGAAGAATAAACTAGGGATGAGGGAGAGAAGAGTCTCGGAAAGCTCCTTCTCCTGAAAGGGGTGGCAGTAGGGATGGTGGCCCTGTGACAGTGGCTGTCACCATACAGTCCATGCCCTGGGAGACTTGGCTCTCCAAGGATCTGACACAGATGGATTAGTAGCAGGATTAGGGACATTTTGCTGCCTCCATCTATCTGTTCCTCCTGCAAGTGTTTGTGCATTAATGGTCTTGAGAAAAGATGTGCTCTTGAAATTGCTTGATAATGCTTCTATTGCTGCATCCTTTGTTTTGGACTCAGCTGTTCATTGCCATTGGGTCAAATATTTACATTGTTCCATGTTTGCATGCAGTGAAGGGATTTTTGGTGGCTGTCTACACATTTTTTATTAGAAAGTCTGTTTTTGTTCCAAGATGAGTACAGAATGTTTAACAAAATCTGATAAATGCAAGTATTACAATATGAAAATAATTTTCCAGACAGGAGAGTGCAGTTACCTCTCTCAAAAATCTGCGTAAGATGCAGCAAGCTTTAGATATATATGAAATGTAAGTTTCATAATATATACCCTGAAATCCTTATGTAATATTTTTGGCATTTCCATGGAATGGTGCATATACTGTAAAGAAAATATGGGGACCACACCTCTGTTTAAAATCCCAAGCAACAACACATACGAGTACAGCTAACTCTCCTTTATTGGGAGTGATGGGGGGGCAGATAACCCATTATACCCTGTTAATGTTGGAAAGAGTCATGCAGAGCTGCCCCTGTGGTGCCCGTTGTAGCTTGAGACAATTACTTTGCCTGGACAAAGGATGTTTTTTGCAGAAGGTGTCAGGTCTGCCCACCGCAGCCCCAGCAGCTGGCCCAGCCTGTCTCCGTGGGTGTGATACACCTGCATCTCCTGCTAGACTGCCTTACTGTAATCCTCAAATTTTATCCCACTCACCAAGAACTGCACTGCACTGAACAGAACAAGTCCCAGGAACAAGTTGCTCCCAAGTGGCTAATCAATGTTGTTGTCTTCCTCCAACTGCTATTGCAACTGATGGAGAAGTTGCTGTTGAGGTGGGGACAGTCCTGCTGCTGCTTTCCCTTTGTGTGACATGAAAACACATCCCATGCTGAGAAGATATTATTGGAAATAAGGTGACCTTGTGCATCAGAAAGTGAATCCAACTAGAAAACTTAGATCAGTATTAATCTGTTTTCCATGCGATGATTAATGTGCTTTAATTAATCTACATTAAATTTAGGCTTTTAGTTAATTAAAAAAAAATCTCCCATATTCCTTTGTAAACTCTAAACTTATATAAAAGGGCTAGAGAAAGTTCAACAGCAGACAGTCAAAATGTGGAAGAAACCAAAATCAGGCATTATTTGTCAGAATTATTGATGACACCCATGGCATACTATTGATGAGTTAATATAAATTATTGCTTCACTGGTTTTGTTATAAGACCCAGAGGCCTCAGTCAGAACTAGACCACTGCTATTCTTAAGTATACATAAATGTATGTGTACAGATATATCATCAGCACAAATACAAATACAGAAAGGCATGAAGTCTATTCTTTCAGGAAGATAAAAAAATTATTAAAGCTCTCAACTCTTTCACTTGGCTTTATACAAGTGGTTTTTTATGAAAATCAAGGCAAAGAAGAGCCTTTGAGGGAGACAGGACAGGAGAAAGAAATCAGTAACCATCACTTACAGATCACAGAGCGTGGAGAAGTAAGCATGAAAAATTACTGGATTGACTCTTGAGGTACTTAAAACCAACAAATACTGAACCTTTTAGAGCAATTTAACTACCCAGATCATTATTTAGCAAAAAATATAGCCAAAGCATGCATAATCAAAGAGTTCTCTAAATTGCATGGAGACAGCTTTATGGTATTTGGCTTATACATCAGAGCACTGGCCTGTCGCCTATAGATGCATTTGAGACATTTGGCAAAATAAATAACAAATAATAAATACTCAAGCATTTGATGTAGGGTTTTATAAAACCTTGCCTCAAAATTAGTTCAGAATTGCCTGGGATAGGAGAGACAGCTTTCAAAATATTCATGAAAGAATTCAAAAATATTTACAGTGCTTTGCTTTAAAACAACATCATCTGGAAAGGGAGAAACCTGGAAAGTGTTAATACTACGCAGGGCTGGATGCAGTCATGGTGTGGGTAAGGGGGTTGCCAGGAACATGGCCAGTCCCAAGACCCCTGGCATGGGTGCTCCGCTAGGTAGTACTGAAGGAGAAGCCGAAAAGGAGGTGGGGAGGGCTGCCTTAGCTCCTAAGATAGGCACATGCTGGTGGAAAAAAACCCTTGAGAATGAACTAATTAAAACGGTACTTCCAGCACAGTCAGGCAGTAAAGTCAGCTCATGTGAAAGCCGGCCTTGTATTTTAGATACGGACAGATCTCATGCTCCCCGGGGAACTGCACCCTGATCTGTTGTGTGCGTTTCTAGGTCTCCCATCAAACAAATGTGCTGCACGTTGAAAGGCATCAGAGGAGAGCGGCAAAAGAGACTGAGGTAAGATTGAGACATGTTGGTAGGTGACCTCTGCTTACACCTGAATTACGGGATCAGATGAGGTGGTTTGGAAGACGTGACAATATGATAACAGAATGGGGGGTACACCACAGGGCTGCAGGTGGGACAAGGGGCCAAAACTTGACTGGGAAACCTTGAGGTGGAAAATAAGGGCAGTTTCCCAACTATGAAGTCCATAGAGGTAGAAAAAATGATGGAGCTTGGAGAGTACTTGAATGAGAGATGACAGTGAGCAAAGTGATTTGCTGGAAACACTCTGTACTGCTGGGGTCTCCCAACAGATCTCTCATATTTGTACCTCTCATTTCTGTGTGCTCAGAGCAGCAACCATGGTAATTAGGCACTTGTTTGAAAGAAAAAGCAAAATACTTGTCTCATCCTTCAAAGGCAGATGGACATGACAGCTTAGGTACAGTCAGTTACATTTTGATAATGCTGATCTGCATCTGGAAAGGGCCAAAGAAGGTGCTGGTGTAAATTATGAGGCCAGAACATCCTTACTGGTAAGGACATGCGTGTATGCGCATGTGGGGAGATGGGAGGAGGCGGATGTTCTGGCTTGTGTAAATTTGTCTGCATGCCTCATGCTCACAGATGCAGATCATCGCATACTGATGCATAAATCCTCCCCCAGCTTATTTATAAATGTTTCCACTTAAGTACATTTTTTAAAAATTTTGAAATTACAATAATTTGCTATCTTTTCCAGCTTCAGTCTCTTTTTGGAGGGGTGAAGGGTGTGAAGACTCTTTGGCTGAAAATAAAAAAGGGGAGAAGACAGAGAAAATAGTGAAGATGTAGCATGTCCAAGGCTTAGCTGGTCTGTACATTCCTTACTGGATAGAAGACTTCAGAGGCAAGGACAGTGCTGGTTCAAAGGATGTTTCCTTTGCCAGCCTTGAAGTGCTGCGGAGGGGATGGAAGTAGGGCAGGAACAAAGGAGCGGGAGCTGCCTCCCTCCTTGATCTACGCTGCGTTTTGCCGCTACCTGCCCCAGGTCAGTTCCCGGACAAGGTGTCCCCTGAAGAGCCCCTACAAAGCACTGCAACATCAGGATTACGTTGCCTTCAGGAAGGAGCAGTGCTCCCCTTCCCCAGCTCTAAAAGAGGGTCAGGGATCTTCAGCTGCCCCTCAAATGCGAGGAGCCTCCGGCCATCCCAACCCTCCACTTCAGCTCAGGGAAATAAGGGTTTTGCCTCTGCTCAAAGCCGGCCCGGGGGCCTTGGTGTTTAGCACCGTCTCTATCCCCGTTTCGCTGTTGGAGCGAGGAATGCTGGAGCGGTTTCTGCTGGGAGCCCTGGCGCAGAGAGCCCGGGCTCGCAGCCTGCCCTGCGCCGAAAATCGCGGGGGTACGCGTTACGTGCAGGTTATTAAAGATTCTGCTTACTTTACAATGGTCTGTTAACAGCTCTAATGTCTTTAACATGTGCAGTCCATTGACTTTTAAGTAACATTTTATTGAAGTAACTGCCGTGGTTATTAGGCAGTAAGATTTACGCTTCATTTTCAGTCCTGAATCTGGAAATCTGGAAAAAAAAATAAGGAGGAGGAGAAACAGAGAGATGACATCTACCAAAAGACAGGGAAAGTGCTGCTTGGGGCAGCATTCACCATCTACCCGTGAGACACGGTCCCTGCGTTTGCCAGGAAATGATTACCCCAAACCTGGGGATGCTGAGCAAACCGCTAACAGAAGAGATATGCAGAGCACCCTCCTCCTTGGTGGAAATTCAGTATGACTTGCTTTCTTTCCCCCACTCAGTAAGAAATAATATTTGCAGATGTGAACTGAGGGAGAGGTTTGTGGCATGTTTACATTGCAATGCGGTTTGCATTAAGGAACTGGCACTTGACTTTTGCTCATTGAAGAATTAACATAAATCTTAAACCTTCATAATCCATTGGCACGGGCGGCAAACGGGGTATTTGAATGCAATGCTGCGTGTTTCTACTGGCTGGGTGTTTTAAAGTCTCACATCTTGCATAAATCTCTTTTTAATGTGAAATGAAACATTTAAAATAACTAGTTAAGGAACGATGGTCAGAGATTTTTTTTTTTCCTAGCTGGAATTTTACGAGGTGTGTTTTTTCATTCCCTAAACTGCTTCTTTTAGTCTTGTCATTTTTCTGAGCCACCACTTAGAGCTGGCTGGTGCGCCCAAGAGCTGCAACCGCTCTCGCACAACTTTGCAAAACCAGAGATAAGACATTTTTGTACATTTATGGTAAAACAGAGATTACAGCCTACTGGCTGGTCTTGGCCTGCATTAGTTCCTTTGTTTTCAGAGATGTAATCTCTTCTTTTTCATCCCATCACCCATGTCTGAACTGATGGAAGATGATTGTCTGTCATACTCCAGGCTTAAGTTACTAGCGTTTCAGCTGCACAGAGGCCTTGAGAAATGCACTAATATATTCACAACAGGAGGAAACTGCCAACAGAAACAGATCCTGAACTGGTTCCCAAACAGGATGACAAAAAAAGTCCACTCAGACCACACACAATCCCTCTGCTTTGCATGTGGGTCCCGTTGCACACACTCGCCTTGCCTTTGCTGTATAAACAGCAGACAACTGAACTCTTTACACTGGTACACAAGAACCTCTCGGTTTTGATGAAATATTACATTTAACTCAGCACCTCAGAATTTGCCCAGGTAAAAATCCCTGTTTCTTATGAAGATGTTCTGTGCCCTTTGGAAAACACCACCCCAGCCTCCTTTCAGCAAAGTCCCTGGATTCCAGAGCAGAGCAAGGCACCTGCACACACATTACGTTTCCTACAGGTCTTAGGAAATCTTTGATCTCAAGTTATTTATATTACTGTGGCAAAAACAAAGCAAAACCAAAACAACAACTGTGTGTTAAAGCTATAGAATAAGCCCAAACTGTTCTCTTTAAGGTAATGATTAATCAGGCTCTTTATGAAAAATAATGCTTTGATGATGTCACGCATTTAAGCCAAGCACACAGCTATTTGGAAGGAGAGCTTTCCAGCGCAGGGTGCTTTCTTCAAGCAGGAGAAATAAAAGTCCTGGGAAAGCAAAGTCAAACCTCTGTGAAAAGGGGTGGCAAAATCTAAGTCACAGAGGCACAAACTGTAAAAGTCTAGAGCCTGAAGTACCTGCAGAGCATCTTTCCGAGTTAGACTAATTGTGAAAGTGCTCTGCCTTGTATCACGCAAAGAAAATTTTATTATGGGCTGAAAATGCTTGGCCGTTCTAAATTCCCAGCCTAATATAAAGCCTCTATAGGGGACTTTTCCAGCACTGGATAATAGCCTAGCCCAACACCTTTAATAAAATCAAGGTGACGGACCATGAAAACATTTGCTTCAGCACTATAAGCAAATCTGATACTGTTGCTGAAAGATGCCTCGAGGCATCTGTACAAGTCTTCAAGAGAAGTGGCGGTGGTGCTAGTATGTGGGGGGGCTTCAGACCAGCGAACCCAGAGCACCTCGCGGACAATGGCTGTAACTTTGAAATTTTAAACTGGCTACAAACACAAAGAGCTGGGCTCGAATCCCGTACAAAGATTATGGGGCAAAAATTGTCATTTAAACGCAAAATTTATTTTACCCTTAAAATTAGAGTGTTTTTTAACGCTCGATCATGTGAGAGATGTGGTTTCATAAATTAACACTGGTAGAACATGAAGGAGTCCAAAAAACAAGCATGAAATTATCTCACACAGCAGTTCACAGCTCACACTTCATCAGATCTGACACTGCAAGTGTAAGATATGCAACTTCACATCTAAGGGAAAAAAAATAAAAAAAAAAAAAAGAAGACTAATACAGCTCACTTTTGTTACTTTCAAATGCTGTTTACCGTATAAGCAACTAGAGCTGGTTTTGTAAATCCCTGGACAGGAAGCTGGCAATAATAAACCTTAAGCTGAATTCAGAGTTCTTTTGGGACAGGAGAGTTCTCTTTAGTTAAGCTTTCGTTTTTGTGTTAAAATCTAGGTCAGATTTATTTTAAACAGCTTCTTTGTTTTTCTGTTTTGTTTTGAGTGTGTTTTTTTTCCAAATCTGTGCACCCAACTTCAGAGCTCAGATATCTTATACAATTTTTTGTAATTCATAATTTATACAATGCAAAGAGTTTTCAGAAAGATCTCTTCCCAATTATTTTCTTTTCATGTCATTTCAATGCATGTCTGCCATCAGATAGATAATATTGCAGCTGTATCTGTATTATGCAGTAGAGGTGAGACTGACTGGACAAAATTTACACTGAAGCATATGAAATACAACATTAAAAATTCCTTCTAAAATCTATTTTGATTTTTTCTGGTTACCACCCCAGGTACTTGCAGAAGTCTGACACTGATGAGGTATGGTTTAAAAGAAAAGGTTTCTCAAGGGAAGCGAGGGAAGGGAGGATGGTGAAATAGGACTAGAATTGTAGTTTCGCTTAATCAAACCAACCTTCTATGCCTTATTTTTTTCAGTGAGACAAATGATTAAAACCCACATAACTTTTTAGAAGGAAAAGAGCAAAATAGTAATATCTGGTGTGCCAAGTGCTAGACACGTAACATATACTATGCAGAGAGGTGTACAAAAAATGCTGATGCAGAATGGCCTTTTTCATCTCATTATTCCAAGACTTGTTGTTGAAGAAAGGGTGGAAAACAAAATTATTTAAAAAGATCTAAAATGCAGGTGAGCTTTCTGTCTTGAGGCCACTATGAACTTAAAATTCAGCCATGTGTAGCAAAATCCCACAAGACCTATAAGCTCCTTAACTCCCTCTTAATCAGTTTTTTGGAAGTTTTAAGAACTGCTTAAGTCTCGGGCTGCTTCTCTGCACAGAGATAATGCGTCCCAGACAGAAGGTAAATTGCAGTAGGTAGACTTCCTCATCAGGAGAGAAATTCATCATGTGACATACCAATATTTCACATTTATTTCTAGTTTCTGGAAATCTCCTTTTTTATTCTTTGAGCACTAAAAGCAGGAGAATGAATTCGTGGAGGATGGGTTGTCTTGTGGTAAGGAACCGTGACAGTAACCGATCCCCTTTCAGTTTTGGTTTGAACAGCCCTGGATCATCTTCACCTCAGGTGCACAGAGCCTGCCCGCCACCGCCAGCGCCCGGTGTGCCGAGGCAGGGGGAAGCGGGATGTGACTTTCAACATTTTGGGCATCGACAGACCCTCGGAGACCGGTTGCCTTCTCCGCTTACACCTCCCTGCTCTCTGAAGAGCGTGACCGTAGCGTTAGCTACTTTGCCACTGGGCTTTCCTGCTGGCGCGGTGAAATCATAGCTGTGGAAGGGGTTAAGGCGTATTTCCTGCTGCCGAAAGCGTGTTAAGCATTTATAGTTGCCGATGCTGCGCCCTGCGCTGGGGTCGGTACTCAGAGAGTTTGAGGCTTTGGGACTTTGGGACAGGGCTGGAGGGGGGTGAAGCAGTTAGGGAGCCCCGTCCCTCGCTGGTATTTGCTAGGGGTGTGCTTAGCTGTTACTTCTCCCACTTCCGAAACAGGAATTACAATATGGCCCTTAATATCTAAGATGCTGTAGTTTTTGTTCTGTGGTTTTAATTCAAAACATCATTCAAACGTTCAGTTCAAACACTGTGTGTTAGAAGTGGATGTGGCTCTTTTTATCCTTGGAGCTCCAGTTACTTCTGCTCTCGCTCAATTTTCTGAAAACGAGAAGATGAAAAGAAATGTATCATTTTTATATGAGGGAAAACCAGTTCAAGTGTTTAGGCAGCCATGCCTTTTCGCTTACCTTTAGGAGGAGGCGTTTTATTTTTCCTTTCCACTGCTTTGTGGAATCGGCAGGCGCAGAGCACCTTGATCTGAACGCTGTGAGATCTGGGGGCAAGGAGTCATCGGGATTTTCATTATTTTAATTCTTTATTAAAATTTTATTCTGGATTGAAATGAGATAAGAAAGTTCTTGGATCTGGTTTTACGTCTTCATTCATTCGTTTGTTATTTTGCTTAGCTTTGAAAACACAATATTAAAGCCGAGATACAGCAGGGTTACTATCTATCTATTTATTTTTAACTTTCATTAGCTCCTTCTCAAAGCTGTGATTTCTAATGGCAAACAGTTCAGGCCAGCGCTTAATGCAGGTAAGGAGAAAACAACAAAATAAAAATGACAGCTTTTTAATGTTTAGAAACACCTCAAGTCAAACGGGCTCTTTCCAGTATTTTTTCCATCAAAGCTGCCCTGTAGATTTTAACGGGTGACAAGCTCAGCGCCGGGAGCAGCGGAAAAGCCCTGAGATGTGAGTGCCCGGGCGAACTCCCTGACGCTCTGCATTGCAACAGCCCCTTCCACGTCAGGTCAGAGCTCGGCTTTTGGAGCTCCCCAAATACATATTTATTCACGTGATATTCTGTTAAAACTCTGAATGAGACTTTGAGGTCTATAAAAAGAATATGTGTTGGGAATGCTATTTAAATGACTTTTTATAGGTAAAGGCATATGGACTGGAGGGGCAGCTTGGAAAAATCTTTATCTCTGTCGGTAACGGCATTATTTTGCAATGTATTTGATGAAGAAAAAGGAACAAAAGGGAACGAAAATATTCTTTCCATTTTGGGCATTTCCATCAGATGTTTTTGAATCTGATATTAACATTAAAAATGTTGCTCATAAATAATTATGTTGCAATGGTGAAAAGTCTAACATAAAATATTTTAAATGGTGGTTATATTGAGTGATTTACTCTCTTTTCCTCAAAACCATACCGTGTTGTATGCCCTAAAACACATCTCATTCATTAATTTTTAAGCAAAACATGTCCACCCCATAGAGAGTATTTAATCCACAGTTATACTGGTATAAATGAGCTGAGGAACAGTTTTTAGGGTAATGGAGATGAGGTGTAACTCCAGTCAAATACTGTTTTCCCTGGAGTTATTTGCATTCATATTGCTGTAAAAAAGCGCAGTTCAAAAACTGCATTTAAATAAAGTTCTTCATGCAATGATATTTAAAAAAAATATATATATTGTCCCCTGCTAGGATCGGTCTGTGACTTGCTTGGAGCCAGAGGGAGATTTTCCTGCACTTCCACCCAGAGAGGCGGGATGGGAGCTGCCGAGGGAAGCGCTGTGAGCGGGGGGGAAACTGAACCATGGCAGGGGCTCTTTTTAAGGTTACATGTAAAATTTTCTTGATTCCTGTTACCAAGCACTAAAAGGCCACTGCAATTCATGAAACTTTTCAAATGTCTCACACGTCTTAGTCCAGGCACCGGGGCACTGTTTACAGCTCGGAGTTCAGCCACCCCTTGTCCCTAAATATTCTCCCAGCAATTGCAACCAAGGGAGAAAATGTTCTTCACTTAATGTCTAAATAGATTTAAAGTTGTTTTTACCATTTTAAAATGAAACTTCTAGAGAAACAATAGCAGGCTTTTTCTCCTACAGATATTTCTATAGAAAAATCTACACTAAAACCTGAAATATTAGCATCCTGAAGAGGTGTCCTTTTTCCTTGCACAGTGTCAACATTTACCAAAGAAATATCACCATAATGTTGAAGATTATCCTTTATTTTCAGGTATCTTCACACAGGCTAAGAAATGTCAACTGGGACTTAGACCAACAGATGAAAGTCGTAACACTGGGTCAGGGCAACCAAATGAATCTGAAAAAACGTTTTATGAAGTAGTTTCTGCCTTGATTCTTTTTACTAGCTTGGCATAACAAAACCTTACTACACAAAAAATGAAACAAAGAAGTGGTATAAAGAGATTCTGCAAGAGGTGAATTTATAGCCAATAAATCCAATACAATCGCTCACGGATTTTTTTTTTTTTCTCGAGTTAGATTTGAAAAGTTACTTTTAGTAAAATCTCTGGGAGCATCACAACGCCAGGGAAATTGCAGAAAAACCAGCTACTCGCCCTCATTCCCTGCTCTCACCATGCGGTGGCAGCCTAAGGCATGTGTTCACCAGGCTTTTCAGCTTTGTCACTGCAGCCAGGAATAAATATCCTGCTCTTCCAAATCTCTTTCTGCTGGTGCTTTCCCATTGCAGGCAGCAAGGGACTTGCTTGTCAAAATGCTGAGCCATATGCCCCGTCTCCATAAATACTGACGATTGTCTTTTAAAGAAAGGTGAGACAAAAAGTCTTTTAAAGAAAGGTGAGATCAACATAGGCACAGCATCCAAAAGCTGAAGACGATCTACTGAAATCCTTTTGAAAGACCATTGATACAGCGCCTTTATTTTCCACTGCAGTTTGGTTGAGCATTTACCAAAATCTTTGTATAAATTGCATGAGCCGTTCCCTCTCTCCCCGCCACACCCTGCCTTTTTCATTTTTCTATTTGCATGTGGTTTGGGTTGGGTTTTTTTCCCCCCAAAAAATATTCCAGTTCAGTCCCAAGCTACAAGCAGGCTCGCAGGCTTTGGAATGTGAAGACCTGCTTTGTGCACTGCGTTCTGTCCTTGTGCAGTTGCAAAGTGGTCTGCGTGATCAGTTTGTGACTTCTCCCTTTACCTTTGTGCTAGGTTCCTTATGAAAACAGCTCATGGAGTTTAATAACAACAACAACATCAAGAAGGCAATCTTCTTTAGATCTCAAATATGTAGAGAGAGAATAACTATTTTGAATTGTATCTGCTCATGGTGTGTTCATTTTGGGACGCCCATGCATGTCACTGGTGCGATATCTTTCCCTCCGGATATTCAGTTTCCCCCTTTTCCTTTGTCAGCCTTCATCAGGCAAACTCACTGCCCCTGTTCATCTTTCTATCTGCGCAGCTTCTCTGTAACAGTCCTGGTCTTGTGTCCATGCTCTTCTCCTAGAGAACTTCTCCTTTCCTCTAACACTGTGGTATCCTTAGCCTGCTAGGACCTATGTTAAACATTCCTTAACTAAATAAATTGTATACATATTTAATTCTTTGAATTCCATTTCTGTGTTCTCCTAATAAATCCTATTGTAATTCCTTAAGTTCTCACCAATGCTCACTGAGGCAAAGAAACAAAGGCAGGTGCTGCTATCAATGTACTATTGGTTTATGGCTTGCTTAACTTCACCTCCTCCTTTATACTCATTAACAAAAAAGTTAAGTAATCCTAATTTGCTCAGACCTAGATTGAACATTTCTTCTCCCTTTCCTAATTCAGTACGAGCTGATTTAAACCATCCTCCAATATTTTTTTTTTTTTGCTCATGGCGCATCACTCAGTTTCCATTCCACGTGACAGTAATCATATCCAAACGAAAAAAGAATTAAATAAACGTGACGTTTCGTGACATGCTGTATCAGATGCTTTCCTAAATTAAAGGAAACCACCCACAGCTTGGGAACCCCTGCTAGGCACATCACCCCCTTCTTTCTTTGAAGCTGGGAAGCTGGACGTGGATCCGTGGTGGAAATATCACGACTCCCAGCCTGTCCTTGGTCCCAGGGTGGGCATTGCACGCCTTGTCCCGCACCTTCTTTTGTGGGTAGCTAACACAACCCACTGATGAGGGTGCGTGTGTCCAGTACCACCAGTGCCTGAATTGCACTGTGGTGCAATATCTGCACAGTGTTAACATTGCCTTTGGCTCAGTGTGTGCCGGTGCTCCCTCCTTGGCGTGCCGGACCTGGTGGCCGTTGCCACTGCCATAGGTTCATTAGCCTCAGCGAGTAAAAGGGCCATGGAGGGGGTCGTCACTGGGGTGGTCAAAGTAGGGGAACCAGCTCTTCCCAGCGACAAAGGGGCCGAGGAGGGGAAAGAGCCCCGGTCCCCATCTCGGTGACGCTGGGGCGCCTGCCGAAGGGAGCTCCGTGCTGCGCCGTGCCTCACATGCGTGCGGCTCAGCCGGCTCTGTACTTCCAGTAATTCAATCAGGACAGTCACGTCGTAACCATGTGGAGTCAGTTACCGAGTCACAGTGAATTACTGAGGAAAGGATTTAATAATTAAAAAGGACAATAAAACGAAGAGCTTTCCACAACAGTGGAGTCCAGAATTACAATGATGACATACGAGAAACAAGAAAACAATTAAATTTGGGCTTGGTTTAAGGCTGGGCAGCACCTCTCCAGAAGAGACTCTGATCCTGTTCTCCCCTCAGCAGCCTGCAGAGAGTCATAAAAAAGGGGTGACAAGGAAAGAAGTGAGAAGGGGAAGGCAGAAGGAAGACGTCCGCTCTCTCCTTGGTGGTTAGACAGGGAAAGACAGCGCTCTGGAGCCATCAGATGGAAAGCAGAGCCAAGCAGAGACTTGGTATCAGCTGACGGATTCAAAGAGGAGAAGAGGTATATTTAGGAGCAAAGATGTCTGTGAGGAGGTATGAAGAAAAGCAATACTAGCAGTGAATGCTAAGAGCACAGCAAGTCTCCTCCTGGCCCCTGTGCCTGGACCCACAGCACCCTATGGAAGAATTGTATTTCAGGTAAAGTCCAACTTCTTGCGCTGCATCTGTCGCTGCGCTATCCAAAAGCCTTAGTGCCAGCTGGCTTCAAGGCACCGAACCGAATGACTTTCCTGGCAGGATGAACAACAACAGCAAAAAAATGTGAACAGGGTTGGACTCAAGCTGTCCTGCAACGATCTGCTTTCTGCCTCGCTCTCCAGATCGCCGCGTGATCAGAATTCACCCGAGGGGACCATGCCAGGTCCTCATCCGTTCCTCCTTAACCTGTCCTACCTGGGTGTAGGCACTGTGAAACCTGTTTGTTCTAGGTCATGTCTTCTTTTTAAAAATACAAAACCCCCAAGCCCCCCAAAACCCAACCCAAAAAGTAGATTAGATACTGTTGGCTGCTTGCTTTGCATGTGACAACCCTTGTTGACAGCCAGTACGTTAGAAGAGTTCTTGTTTGAACTGCAAAGCCTTGTGTGTCATACATATGGTTATCTGCTGTCCGGGACAGAATAGCTGGGACAGTTGTTCACCTCTGGAAGGTGTCAGAACTTCTGTATGCAGTAGAGGAAGATCAGGAGACCTACATTTTATCCATGCCTTTCTTAATGGTGAGGAAGGCAGGGCCTCTCAGTTCTGTCCTCTAAAATACTTGGTAAAGTTATTTTTGTAAAGTATGCTGAACTTCTACAAATGAAAACCATTAATGGATAATTATTATTGTGATGCCTCTAGGTAGTCATGGGGTGCACATACTTACACTTTATACTATAATAAAAATGCTGATTTTACATGGGAACATCTGTTTTCTCCTTTGTTTCCTGGACTAAATGAAAGCCCTCATCTGCAATCCAAATCTGGAATTAATCCTCACTTTTGAGATGAAAAGGAGGTGAGTTGTCTCCCTAGCTGATTATTAGTCAGCTGGGCAAAAGAAGTGATTTGGCTCATTTCTTGATTTGCCTGTGGAGAATTCCTTGCAGGCGATAGTCCTTTCCATATCATGAGAGACTGTCCTACCAAGTGGAAGAGCTTACCTGTCCACCAAGAACATCATGGAAAGAGATGATCTCTGTAAAGTGCTACCGGTAAGTGCTGAAATGCTAACTTTACACCTAGCAGACGCAGAAGTAGTAAGAAGAGTGAGCTCAGCACTGCATCATTTTAGCTGGACAAAGTTCTCAAGTTTCAGAAGTTGGTGTGTCACACTGGAGACTCTGAACTGAAGCATTTTCAGACCTAGTATGTTTGGATGAATACTGTACTCTGCTTCAGCATTTGCTCTTTAGTAAAATATCACTAACACCATATGAGTGAATAGTTAACCCAATTACTTATTACCTTCTGCATTTCATAGCAATATTGCTTTGTTGATGGTCTCTCACTTACAGTTCTTAACCATTCTCAGTAGTTTCCATGTAAAAGTGAAAACAATTTTTCTCACGCCTACACCTATGCCCACAGTTGTTTGGCATAGAGCCATATAATGAAACTTATTTACATCTTTCAGGCAAAAATCAAAACATGCCTACATTGTGTAAACATGGTTTTCCCCATGCAAACATATCAATGAATTCTCCAGGTGGTTTGCCTAAGACAAAACCATTAAAAATAAAAAAATAGAGTAAATTTCCGAATGGAATGCTAAGAATCTTACATAATGAAATCTCTCACTAAATTCAGAGTTTAACCTGATAATGGCTATTGCTACTCATGCTAGTGGGGGAAGTTCTGCTGAAATTATAGCCTGAGGTGTTTAAAAAAAAATGGTTTATTGACAATTAATCAAATAGAACAATCTTCTCCTGCAGAACTTCCCAGGACATCCTACTGATGTCAGTGGAAGTGGACTTTCATCCATGGACGTGGACCTGATTCAGGTGAAGCTCTGTTTTTCATCCTGCATAGAGCTTCACCCACTGCACTTTCTTTTGTAGTGTCACAGGTAAATGAAGCCAAAGTGCAATACAATGAAAGGCCTGGGTCTGCACCAAGGTTCACTTTGAAACCATCAGTCAGGCCTAGTATGCACAAAAGAGAGCTCTGCTTCGTGTATCTCAGTGAACATTGTCAAACAGCAGCTGAGGTTCGCATTTACAATAAAACATGAAAACAGGGGAATATTGCATCTTATCTAATGATAAGTCCTATTGTTGCTGGCTATCTACCTGTGGATGCCTGTCACTTTGCTGAAATCGTAGGATCATAGGATCTCCTGAGTTGGAACGGACCCATAAGGATCATCGAGTCCAACTCCTGGCTCCACACAGGACCAGCCGAATCAGAGCATATGACTGAGAGCATTGTCCAGATGCTTCTTGAACTCAGCCAAGCTCGGTGCTGTGACCACTTCCCTAGGGAGCCTGTTCCAGTGCCTGACCACCCTCTCAGTGAAGAACCTTTTCCTAATACCCAACCTAGACCTCCATGGTCACAGCTTCATTCCGTTCCCTCGGGTTCTATCACTGGTCACCAGAGGGAGGAGATCAGCGCCTGCCCCTTCGCTCCCCCTCGTGAGGAAGCTGTAGGCCGTGATGAAGTCTCCCCTCAGTCTCCTCTTCTCTAGGCTGAACAAACCAAGGGACATCTATTTCCTTGCCTACCTGACATAAGAATTCGGGTTGATTCTTGTACTTTGAGTTGTTATCACACCTTAACAATTGATAGTGATTACCTGGTTTATAGTTCCTTTTCCAGGTGCACTGTGAAGCAATGCAGTATCTTCAAATTTAGTTTTTAGTATCTGGTAATTCTAACATCTAAGTGAGAAAAAGTATAGCAACATACATTTTTCTCCTTGATCTCATGGACGAACACTGTCTGAAGACTCTGAAGCATTTGACAATGCATCCTTTCCTGGATCAAAGAAAATCCACATCTGTCTCTCAGCTTGACATGGTCATTTAAAACATCCCCTCCCTCCTCTGGCTCCAGAAAACAACTCTAAGACAAAACCCATACACAAAACCCACTAGAATTTGTACAAATTATTTTTTGTTGGCATTTAAAGCAAATTCCATGGAACTGGCCACAAGTATTTGAAATCTCTCTTCTGGGTAATGGTAGCACAACAGGATTGGAAAGGGAATAGTGCACACCTGGATATACAAGCTCCCTGAATCAAAGGGTTAAAAACAAGGGATCATTTGTTCTTAAGGGATACAAAAAACACATTCACCAAACAGCTGCCGTGCGACTTGAAACAAAAGCTTGCAACGCAAAAATCTGAGCAGGAGGGAGCACAAAACATCTCTGATCCTCGTATACCTCACAGCATTAAATCTCTCTTTTCCTCGCACCAGTAACAGCTCAAGCATTCAGTTCATCTCCTTTTGCCCATCAAGTTTGCCTCGTTCTTTCAAACAACCACAGCTGACAAAAAACACCAGAACTGAGCTATGTCAGCTTGCGCCCGCTGGTCCCCCATTGTTTGCTGCAGATAGAAGGATATTAGTGCCTGGTTTGTGACCACTGTAGTTAAACACCTTAAAGCCTATAAGTAAACTTGCTTGTAAATCAAAAAGGCAGAGAGTTTTCTCATTTCATCAAGTGTAGTTTTACTGTCTGCTGTCACCACAGCTGTCAGCAGGATGCTTAACTGCTCTAATTGTCTAAGGGCTCATTCCCTCACCCTAACTAATTGTTTAGATCTGCTAATCTGCATCCGTCATCTGTGAAGGGGCTAAGGCTGTTCTCATCTTCCAGTTTATAGGAATCAGCTATAGCGAGTCTGTAACAGGATCTACGGGGTTTACCTACTGCCCTGTGGTGAGACGGTTGCTTGCAGTTGGGTGAGTGATGTTGTCTTGTGAGCTAGTGAGGATGAAGAGGATAAAATCCTTAGGAGACAGTAAATCACAGCAGGCATCCAAATCATGACTTAACCAGAAATAATAGCACAGTAAACAGCTACAGCTCTGTAACGTCGAACCCAGCTAGGAGTGGATAGAGGGACTACATCAAAACTTTATGTAACCAAGCCCTTAGACAGCTCTTGCTGTATTTGCAATGTGTGTGTGCTTTTTTTAATGTTAGGTATGAAAAATTAATGATGTGAGTATGTATTGCTTCCGTATATCAAATCCTTTTTTTAAATGATTCATTGCATTTCAAAGGACTTTCATCTCAACTTATTTATACAACTTTCATACAGTGTATAGCACTTCATTCAGTCAAATGTTTATCAAAACCCATTTATTTAAAGACCCTTTTCTGCACATATTGTTTACATATGGAATGTCATTATTTTAAGTGGGGGTTTTTTTCTTCTTTTTTTTTTTAATACTCTTGGAAGTAAGGCTTGAGATTCTTTAGGCTTTTCTGGTCATTCTATATAAATTTCCCTTGAATTTGCTAAGTATTTGTTGTAACCAATATTGAGGTGAAATTATCCGGATTCTGTAAGCAGAATTCTGGCTTAAGTGAGGACCATCCCCCAGTCAGCAACTCCCAGGTTGCTTCTGTTACCTGTCACAAGTTACTAGCTGCTGATCCTGCACTATTCTACCACTGCCGACAAAAGGCTTGGTCAAATCACAGAAAATTATTTTTGTGACTGTAAGTTAGTGCCAAGGTTTATTTATGTCTATAAAATCTACCCTCAGATTTTCAATCTGCCTGAACTTTAATTCTGGTTCTTCACATAGGCCTATTACATCTCTACATGAAATTAATTGCAAATGTTTGCTCTGGTTAATTGCCAAGTAATATCTTTTCCCTTGTTTTACCTGTTCCCTTTTGAGCACTCTCTTCTGCTGTTGCTTGTCCTCGTTGCCTTCTTTCCCCTAGGCCAGGTGCCACAGCTGCCTTGAGTGCCTTACCGAGGATGCTAATCCAAGCTGGAGAAGCCACGCCAAGTCAAGCACCAGCCTTGCCGCTGGCCGCAGAAACGCTAGTTACCAGCTAGAGGGATGGAAAGGCTCTTGCCAGGCTAAGGACACACACAAATGTTATTTAAAGTCTGTGGCCTTTGACACTTTCTAGTTCCACCAGTTAAGTATGTGCAAGGGCTCAGGCATAACCAGAAGATACTTGTCATATCTGACCTTCTTCTTTTACAGTCTCCTCCCTAACAGCAATTGGAAAGTCCTGTTCCAAGTAGCTTACAATTTAGTATGTGTAGATATGGTGAGCTTTATGTGAAGGGGACACTGATAATTCATAAAACCCAGTACTGATAGGTTTCTTTGAAGGATTAAAGCCTAAACTGAAAAGAAAGGTGGACAGTAGAAAGAAAGAAGCTAGAACATTCCTGGTTTAGAAATGGGGAATATAGACACTGAAACTTCATACTTATAAATCTTAAAAATTAAAGGTACTGCTTTAAAGTTAGTCAGTTAAAAGATTCCTCTGTAGACAACCAAAACAGGTAGGGTTTGCTACATTTGCTGTAGCAAAAAAGATCACGTAGGGTAAATGGGCTTCTAATCTCAGCACTTCAGCTAAGTTCCTGAAGTGTGATGGAATGACTTTTGCCCTAAGAGATTAACTGAATTGGTCTCACACAGGAAATCTATGGCAGAGCCAGGAAGCAAGTTTACTGCAGAGCCTTACTTCTAAGACAGGACCCCATAAAATCAGTAGCCATCCGTAGCCAGGAGATGACCCGTCCTCTCCCGCATTCACTGTTTCTCTATAGACTTTTATTTTCAGGGGAAGTGATTATAGCAAACTCTGTAAGAGCTCATTCCTCATTTTATAAATGTTCAAATCTTAATAAGGGTACAATTATGAGAAAGGAGGTTTTAAATGAACCAAGTCTGTGCCAAGTAGATGAAGGAATCTTTGAAGTGATCCCACCTTTGATTTATGTACTGGCTAAACCTTGAGTTTCAATCTAGATTTCCTCAGCAAATCTCTTAAATCAAAAGTTTCATTGCACTGCAGTTCAGGAATTAATCTGACTGTGAGACTAAGGGGAAAAATATTGTACCACAGAACAGTAAACTGCTGTAACTCTGAAGTTAAACTGAAACTAAAGAAAAACATGCTTTGCGTTATTAGTATGATAGGGCTTTAGCCAGCCCGCAACTTCCTCCTGACTCTTGGCCTGCACCCTTGTTCTCAGGGAGGTTTCTGATTTTGGCCAAATGTTCGCTGAAATGTGTCCTCTCTTCATGGCTGGAATAACAGGCTCCAATCAGCCTAGCATAAGGACAGAGCAGTATTTTAGACTGAACTTATCCAAATATTATTGGTATATTATGTTTCATAATTACTTTGGATCTTCCTTCTCCTTGCAGTAGAAATGTCTTTTGGCTCTACAGTCACGCAGTCCTGACACCTCAGATATAATGGTTCTTGTAGAGCCATGAGGTGGCTGTTGGTGTCTTTACTTTATGAACCCAATTTAGCAGAGCGTTTAAACAAGTGCTAAAACTCATCCCTCTTCAGCAAAATGCATTAGGCAGGCTGTGCTGGACCTCGGGGGAGGAGCCCTGTGCTGAGGACTGCGGACTACTGAGCTTCTCTTGAGCCACTGTAACTGCGTAGTTTCTGCAAAGCGAGAGGGTTGAGTTTGAGCTTTTTGTGGCAGGAGAAGGGCCTGAACCCCAGTCTTTCCTTCCCGGGAAAGTGCCCTGACCACGAGGGCGTGCAAAGCCCTATTTGCTATTTGGAGGATGAGTCAGAAAGAGCATCACAGGAGTGACCTACATTCCTAAATCCAGTCAAAATTTTAAAACCCTAAACCTTAGGCATGTTCATCCAGGATATAGAGATTTCAGACACAGCTTCTCTTTTGGGGCCCTCAGTGTGTTGTGTCTCCAGTTCTTCACGTTTATGAAATTCTTTTACCTATCTTTGCTCTGTGAAGTCTTCTTCCAGAGCTAGGTCTGATGCTCTGGTACTTCAGGTCCCCAGGAGCAAAACTATGATAAAAACATTTGCAAACTAGTCACTGAGATGAAGACAACCACATCGGTATCAAAGACTTCTATCATTCAGCAAGTAAATAAAGACATTTTAAATTAACTTTTAAAGTTTCTCCAACTATACAGCAGGTCAATAAGCCTTGCAATTACCTTTAATATTTTACTGTGCCAGACTTGACATCTGTAGTAAATAGCAAGAAATTTTATGGTACAAATGAATAGACCATCACTCACCATCAATTCTAACCAACGGAGGGTTTAAAAAAAGTGTTATAAAATTAAAAGGCCTGTATTCAAGAATTAGGAAAACAAACTTACTTGCCTCCATCACATGCAGGGTCAGCTGAGGGAAGACACAGGATTATTTCTGAGACAGGCAAAGGGATGGTATTATGTTCAGTGAACCAGATGCCCTCTGCTTGGGCTGGTGGAGGAGAGAGACGTCAGCAGAGAAGGTGCAGGTGAGCGCGGGGAGGAAAACTGTCTGCTGGAGACCCCAACCAGTCAGCGTCGACCTGACCAACACTTACATGTTAGGTATATAAGGA
This sequence comes from Grus americana, assembly GCF_028858705.1. Lineage (NCBI taxonomy): Eukaryota > Metazoa > Chordata > Aves > Gruiformes > Gruidae > Grus > Grus americana. Next base: position 38,983,247 of record NC_072854.1, read on the forward strand.
GCAGCTGAAGCAGCAAAAAGTTAGCTTTTTTCAGAAACTGAGCAGTAAATGGCCAGGCAGGGTCGTGCTGCTGAACTTGGCATGAATGCTGTCTGCTTTCCCTGGGAGCAGGTAGTTGGGATGGGCATGTGAATAGCAGAGGAGGGAAGGAATCAGTAGGGGCAGGGGACCTTCACAAAACATGCCTGAATATGACAGCTGCAAAACCTTTGATCAGTAGTCAAACTGAAGAAATATTTTGTGCCATCCACTTATGGGAATAAATGTTGAAGATGTCAAAAGAGCATAGTAACCTCCCTGGAGCATGCTATTGCACCGGAGACAGGAGCCCAGCTTCTCTCTGTTTTATTAAATTCTGCTTCCCCATGAGCAGAGTGTCTCTTAAGGATTCCTTAACACTGTTTCTCTTAGGATTGCATAAATGCAGTCAGATTTCTTTTCAAGTCTTCTCATATACCACCTGCTGCCTTCCAGACTGGTCAGTGTCCTGTTGTTATTAATGTGGAAGAAGCTATATAAGAAAAATGAAACGCATAAGAAAAATGAAACGCATAAGAAAACTGAAAAATCTGGGAGACGTGACGGCTGGAGTAGTTGTGAGATAGAAAGTGCTTTAGGCTGATGGTAGCTTTACATTCAGGACTGCTTTGTGCAGTGCCTTCAGTTAGCATTGCATGCTGTTTGCATGCTATTAATGTTACGTATATTGCTGAGATGAATGAGGGTTGTTATACAGTGTTTATTCATTCTTAACTTATAAGTCCCTGGATATAAGTTTCCATGACAAATTAGAACATGCTTGAATGACACAAAATCAGTTTTTTCTTTAAAATGTATTTACACACATTTCCTTATGTTTCCGTACCAGCAAGTATATTGATTACAGGGCCATTTTAGTGGCTTTATTTTCCCATGTGAAAATTTAGAGTTATTAATTGTAATGTATTTAAAAGGCACAGAGGAGTAGAGGAGAACCTCAGCTACATTAGCTACTAGTGTCTGGTGAAGCTGCAGGCTCAAGTTGCGCTTGCAGCTCTGGTGTCTGTGGTGGCTGCTGTGTGAGGAGCTGGGAATAATTGTCTCACTTTTGAAAAATATGAGAAATTTTGAAATGCTCTTGCCACAACTCAATTTTAAAAAATAGGAGTTGCAACTCAAGAAGCCTCAACACTCTCACCACCAGCACAGGGACTACCTGCACGTTCCCTGGTGGTTGCAGGAGAGAAAAGGAGAGGAGCCACATGGGCTGTTGCTTTTCTGTTGGTGTTGCCCTAACAACATTTGGTGTCTTTTCCTCCCGGATCAGCAACACAGTGGTCCAAGACAGCCACGGTGAGACTGCCTTCCCTTGGTAGAGCTGGTTATCTACCCACGGGAACCAAAGTCCTAAGCCACAAGTCACACTGCTCCATCTGGAGCTCTGGCTGCAGATCTTGGCATGCTCCATCTTATTTAGCTTGACAATCAGTGGAGATGAGTCAGATCATACCAGGCTTCTTTCTTATTTTGGCCTACTTTGGCTTCTTTCTGAGCAGCAAAAAAGCTACTAGTGGAAAGCCAACAGGCCCTGATTCAGTGAAGCGTGCTCTGCACTTGCTTAAATCCCTCCTGATTCCCCAGCACATGGATGCTGGATGCAGAGAAGACTCTGATGGGCCGAGTCACTGTCCTCAGCGGACCCGATGCTTTTTACGGGGACAATTGACTTCATCACAGATCTGAGCGCGTGTTCCTACGTGATAGGTGTTTAGGTCTGTCCCTGTCCTAGCAGTTTATTTCTCATTACATTAGTGGCATAGCTTAGTGTAAATAAGCAAAGCCTTAGTTTCCTGGGAAAAATGATGCTTACATAGCACTTACAGTTCTCAAAGAACTTCTGTTCGATCTCCACACTAATGTGGTTTCACAAGAAGACTGAGATTATTTTATTGCCCCAGGATGCCAGGAAATTTTCATTTGACTTCCTCAGATCTCTAGGATAAAAGTGGGACAGTAAAGAAAAGAATTCCCTTTGCTGTCTTAGATTTCTGTTCTTCAGGAAAATATGTTATGTTTTCTAAGATCTGATATTCTGTAGTTTATTTTTAACTTAGTGACAGTATTATTTTACTTTTTTTTTCCACAGAGGAATATCTTGCCCTCTGCTGCTTCCTGCTCCTGGCCTTTTTTACAGGCTTCTTTTTCTGTGTGGAGTGTAGATAATGCTTTTCACACTTCATTGGTTTTATTCAGTGTATGTTTCCTGACTTTGTGGAAAACAAAGGAGTCAATAACCCATAAAGTGTGGAAAATATGGCTATCATCAATAAACTGCCAAATAATCAATATGAGACCATTCATTTGCTAGTGTCACATAAAAGGTTTGGTGTTGGTGAAAATGTTTAGCTGATAGCTAATAAGAGGTGATATAATGGGCATTTGAGGAGGAACCACATGTCTTTGAAAAAAAAACCCCAAAACAACAAAGCAATTCTAGGCTCCACATTTTAACCCTACATGAATTTCAAGGGCAAATCCTCCCAAAAGTTTTATTCTCCTATTCAGTCAAACCAAGTTCAAATGGGACAGAGAGAAGCAGGCGCACCCGATTGCAACCTGGTTTGCCTCAGCATCATGGGCGCATTTACAACACTTGCTGCAGGAGTACTAAGCAGCGAGGAGCTATTTTTTGTGCCTGTTACTGCTCCTCCAGTTCCAAAGGACACTTCTTTCCACCCTGATACTGGTTGCTGCAAGGAGTAAGGGCAGAGGGTGCAGGAAGCGGCAAAGGCATCTCCATCAGAAGGGTAATGGAGGCAGGCTGGGCCACTGCTCACCAGCTCAGGACATTTTAAGGTGACATTGTGTCACTGAGGTGATATAAAGGAGTCTTGGAGGAACTCTTTCTGTAGGTTCAGAAAAAATGCCATTAAAGCAGGGCATATATTTTGGAGACAGCTTGGGAGAAAAGAAGTAATATTGAAGATAAAAAAAATAAAAAATGCTTCAAGTTTGGTGATCTGGGATAAAACTTTTAGAAACGTTACTGGTCACCACCATGCAAAATATCTCCTTTCTTTCTTCTGCTAAACTGCATTAAGACAAAGGTTATATTGTCTTAAGAATACTATTCCATGTCAGTGACTACTGGTGTAAGTCAGCACTTGTTCCATAATTGCTTCATCTGGGTAAAAACTGCATTTAGCTTGACAGATGGTATTCTTACTTGTCAAGCTGAAGTCAGAAAACTCTTGGATCTCTGTGTGCCCTTCTCCTAAATATCAGTTCTTCATTGAGGTCTTCATAGACAAATCTCCTGTATTTGTGGAGGTGAGTGCCGCCCAGCTGGCTGCAAGGAGAGATGCATGGGCACACTCCTGCTGCCTGCGTGGGGTGTGAGAGCCCAGCAAAGCGAGGCAGGGTGCTTTTTTGCTGTTGGGGCTGGATGAGTGAGGTGATGGGTTGCGGTGTGGGGTTTTTGACTAAGAACTTCAGCAGGCCCTGGCTGCTGGCCTCAGCTTTGCCCTTTCCTCCCACCCTTGATGACAACCCAGCCCTGGACATCCTTTGATGACAACCCAGCCCTGGACATCCTTTGATGATGACTCAGTTGTGCTTGAATGCTGAGGAGCAAGAGCCTGCTCTGTGTCTGTTCCCATTGATTGAGAAATGCACAGAAGTACATGGGATGTGATTAGCAGAAATAGTCACTGCTCGCTTTAATTCCCTTCCAAGTTAAATCAATTTGCTATTGGCCCCATCAGGACTGGAGTTAGCTCAGTCAGGAGCATTTTTAACAGCCCCGCTCACAGGGTCCAGACGGAGGCTTTCAACATAATACAGCCAAAAAGGCTTGCAGGTCGGTTTCTTTTACAAAAACACACTTTTTGTTGACTTAAACATTCTCCTGCAGCTACACTGTGCTCCTGTGTGGTCACCTACCTTGTGTCACAGCCCAGACCAGAACAAATGATGAATAGAGAGCTTGGAAGAGAAACTCTCTGTTCCCTACGACGTGCCAGAGCCCTCCCCGCATCCCTCCTGCGACAGCACGGTACGGCAACTGAAATCTCTGGGACACAGACCTGTCTCTCTTGGTACTGGTTCTACATCATTAGGTTTCCTCCCATTTCAAACGTCCATGTTTGTTAATGTAGTAATATACTGAGTCAACGTCTGGACATGTGAGACCAAGATCTCAGGTCGTAGGAAGGGAATAGAAAAGGCATATCTGTGAGTCGTGTGTATCCTTTCCTGGTTTTTTCTTTCTTCTTGGATCTTATTTTTTTTACACCTTTTGTATCATCTCTTTTCTTACAATGTCTGGTGGATTAATTACTGATAAAAACTGAACTGTAATACTAAAAATACTGTCTGTGTTTTCACAAGCCTTTCAGTGACTAAGTTGCACAAGAAATGAAAACCCTAACTTTTGCCTTTACAATAGCATGCTCCCGCCATACCTAAAATCCACGTCAGGCACTAACTCTTTCAGATTTGATTCCTCTGTGCACCTCTCATTTGTGTACAGAAACGTCTGGATCATCTCCTGTCTCCATCCAGATTTAGTAGCAGAGTGCTGCAGTGGGACTTCTCACTGTAACGCCAAGCCTTCCTGCACATATTCTGTTCTATTGATTTCACTGAAATCACATTGTAAGTTATTTTCATTCCTCCATTTTTAAGAAATGTTACCAGTGTATTTATCTGGTATTGCTAAAGGGAGTCTATACAAAAATCTTTGGCAGTAAGGCTGATAGAACGTAATATATTACTTACCAAACTGTTTAAAGATAATATTACTTCTCAAAGGACTAGACTTCTTCCAGGCAGCATCTTTTGCCCAGTGATCTCGTTATCCAAACAAGTCTATGCCTTTGAAATGGAAATAGTTTCTTCTAGTCATGTTAGGATTTCCATTGGCCCTGTAAGATCTGTCCCTCGATTCCTTATGAGGGAGGTCAGTTCAGCATCTTGCATTTCTCAAGGATTGGGTAATGATCTGATCTGGTTTAACTTCTATATTTTAGGTTGGGGTTTTTTTTTGCTTAAACAATGAAAAAGACTGGAAGCATTTCACTGTACAAATGAAGGAGGTATAAAGTAGGTAAGGCACAAAATAGGCAAAAATCTTTTTCATATTGTAATCTGTTGTCTATTTGATACTTTAAAAAAATGTGCAAAATATTTTGGCCGTTAAATTATGTGGTTTTAAAGTGTCAGACAAAAGATCTCTCCTATGCCAGAAGAACCTCTGTCAGAGGAGGCTAAAATCTTACTCAGGTTATGGTATTAAGTATTACATTACTTTCTCATGTTAACGTTTGTTCAGACATATGTTCTTTTCCTTCAAATCTTGTCGGACTTCTTATGCCGTTTTTATAAGACAGCCTTGACTCTGCACTAAACCACGCCACTAACACGTTACTTAATCTAACTGGCACATTGTAAAATTTTACACATGCGCTCATCCAGATAATTACACAATTAATTTTCACTTAGTACAGCTGAAACGGGGATAATGAAATTTCCACTGGTGTACTGTTACGTCCGGGGGTTAGAGGTCAGCTTCCTGTTTGGATAAGGGTGAGTTTAAAGAGGATTTCTGACAGTCTCCTTACTTCAACTGAGTCTAAAAACATTGCATTGGAATTTCAATTTACAGCTAAGTTCAATGGAAGGAGCAGATGTTGGGAGTGTGCCACTACCATTCTGGGAGCTCTTTCTATGCAGGTGTAGTCAAAAGTCAATGATGTCCTTCATCCCACTCTTTATATGAAGACAGAGTTAAGCTGACACTTGATATTAATTTCTGCACTGAACTGTAGCTGCTCGGTGCTTTGCAGAACTATCCCCAGCCTGAACAGTCGTGAATACCTTTCCCCTCTTGTGTACTTTGCATTTTCAAAGGAGCACACAGATGACGAGAGTGGGGCTCTTCCCCCTGAGGGTGCATGGTAGGAAAGTCACCACAAGAAAACAGGACCAGAAAGAACTGAGACAAACTTCCACACCTTTGGCGAGGCCCCTGCTTTGGCACCAAAGTATGTAGTGGCATATAAAGCCAGCGATGCTTTGATATTTAAATGCAAATGTTGTGACCTTAAAACAGCAGTGTTTCTGATGGCTCCTCTTCTAAGCTGGAATAAGAAGTTTAGTTTACTGCTTGAAACGTCTACACATGCATATTTGCCGTCAAACCCTTTACTCTGTCCATAGTTGCCCTCAGCAGACTTGCTTCTACCCGCAGAGTTTACTTTGCGATCCCTGCCATTCCCGGACAGCTGACCTTCGCTGGGAGTTACGCTGGGCAGGTGCCGAATCTCCCAAACACCAACTCCTCCAGGTAGGCAATGGCCCAAGGTGGAAGGGAGCGCAAAGGCAGGGTCAGCATCCCCCTTGGACCTGTCTGTCCCTGAGCCGCACTGATGTGCTGGACTGCTTTTTCTGACCTGATTTGCAAGAAGAGCAATGTTTTTTAGGAGGTACTGCAGTTCAGAGCCATAGGGACACAGCTTTCACTCTCACCCGATTTCCACAGCACATTGGCAGAGGTAGGGGTCTGGGCAGAGGTGGCCCTGGCCAGGTCAGGGTAACTCACCCTGCCTCGGTGACAACCCAAAACGACATCTTCCCATCTCAGAGCCAAATGAAGGCAATGGTAATATTTCCATCCATGTCATGGGCTACAGGATTAGGTCCTAAGGGCAGAACACAGTGTCAGCTGGCAGCGAATAGACAACATGTCAGAGCACAACTCTTGTGAACAACAGCTTCTTGTGATGTGCATTTCCGTGGTGCTACTGAGCCTTGATCACAGGCTGGGGCTTCAACATCCTCGAATAAAGTGGAAGAAAAGGATTTCTTGCAGGAGAGACAGATGTTTGTACGGTCAATGATTTTGTGCATTTCTTCTTTCTCTTTCTGTCCAGCTTCTTCAGGGGGTTTTATATTGTGCAGTTTGAAAGCACTAACACTTCTTATGGTAGGCCTTGTTGTTTCTTCATTTTCTCCTTTCTTTCTCTTTTAATCTCTCTCAAGTTTTTTTTTTAAAAACTCATTTAGAAGTCCTGCTTTATTCAAAACTTCAAGTTTCATGCTGTTTTCCTTTATTTCAGTCTCTTTGATGCCTTAAACATACTTCACATGTTTTTAAGGCATCAAAGTGTCTTAAATTATATGCTCTCCTTCCTCAAGTAGCTAAAGATGTAACTAATAAAATCCCTCCTCTGTAGACCACACCTTATGTTATCAGTGCCCAGAGACCAGCTTCAGACACCTGGAGCTACAGATGGATGCACTATATAACCCTGACCATCAGACATGTCTACACATTTATGAAGAAAGGTGGAAAACCCTCCAACACAGATATTTCAAAAGAAGAATAACAATTCACTTTTACTGATCCATTGGGAAAAAAGACACATGAATTGAGTTTACTAAAGATCCATAGACAGTCTTTGCATCTCCTTTCAACATCAAGGGTTACCCTGACAGCAAAGGGCATGTATACGTTTTACAAAAGGAAGGAGATGATATACTGCACTACAGACGTTGCTGTTTGTCGGTAGTTCTGTCTCAGGATGCAAAACACCAAGTGAAATCCATATATATGACATTAATGGGGTGACCAAGTGTATACATATTTACCTTCAAACAAATAAAAACAGTGCTTTCATTATTAAATTTTGGTGATATTTCTAAACTTGTGTTGCTAACTCAGCATAAATTGTATTTCTAGGCTAGTGGTTGAATGTAAAGAACATACCATTGATAGAAAATGTGTGCGTTATGAAAGAGTACAAAAATACTTCTTTTCATTTTCAAGTTTGACCATCACCTTTGTTCCAACAGGGAAACATTTTCAAGAAATACAGTTGGGTTTGCTCCAGGCATTAGAAATGGTATCTTTTCCAAGAAATGTCTTAATATCAAACTAAAATTGTACAATACACTTATTACTTTATACAGTAGTAATATAGTAATATAAATTGCATTGCAATCACCTCTGTGTGAGCAGGGATACTCTCGGTGGAGAGGCAGCGATGGGCAGCCCTGGCATGGAGGCACTGAGGTCTGCCCTCTGCTCTCTCCACATCAGCTTATTCTGCCTGGCCACTTAACTCACTTTGTGGGTCCCGAGGAACCCAGAGGTACCCTGGAGGGAGTCAGGAAGCACATTTGGGATGAAGAGTGAGCTGAAACACAAAGTAGCCCCTGCTACAGCATGTTCCTCTCACCCTACAGCCCTCCCCGTGCCCCTTAGAGTGAGAGGCTACCACAGCAGTTCTTGTAATTGGTTTAAAAACATCTTACTTTTCACGACATTATTGATTTTTTGAGAACTAGCTAGAGTTGACAACCCTATTCCTATCTTGTCTCTGAGTTATGATTTGCCAGTGAAGAACCAGAGCTTGTGGGATCAACTTTTCCATCTGGGGATTTTACGGCTCTGGGACATGTTAAAACTTTGATTAGCAGGTGAATTTAGAAAAAAACCTAGGCAACATGCATGATGTACTCATCTTATTTCCGTAGTTATCAGGTTTTGCCAAAAGCAGGTGTTCTATTGTTTTCTGAGTAACCTTCATCTCTACAGAGATTTTCAGTTTGATAAACAATATTTCAGTTTACTCTTTAACATTTTTGTTTGTATCATTGCTCTCTTTAAATTGTTGTGAAATAGAGGGTCACTTCCATTTTAATTTATTTCTGTAATGCCTGCTCAGTCATCTTCCTTGCTTCCCAGGTTCCTGTTCTACAAAACTGTCAGTGTATTGCTGTGAACGCCTTCTGCAGCAAACCGTGCTTCAGTGGACACTCAGCGTGGGAGTCAGAAACCCACCCATGAGGTTTAAAACACTCAGTCAGTGAGGAAAGATAGGCTGGGCAGAGCACGAATTATTCCCTCTTAGGACAATTAACTAAAATAAGGTAAAAATTGTCCTCTGTAGTTTTCTATCAAGTAAACTGAGAGCTCAAAACAGTATTTCTAAACTTAGCAGGCTGATTTCCAGTGAGATGTATCCCACTGTTATGAGTCCATCTTCTTTTTTTATCTTATCTTCTTAGGTTTACTAGCTTCTCCCCATGGTCCAGGCGGGCAGGCTCCTTAAAAGCCTCTGCAGAGATTTTGTCTCCATTTCCACTTCAGCAAATGATCTTTTGTTTAAAGCTGCCGCACCTCACACATCGTTTTAAAAGGCAAAATGGACTACTGCTTTTCTGCCATTCCTGCAGCAGGTATCTTGTCCTTCTAAGGATTTTTTTAACGTTTCTTGCTTTCAGTACGGGGAGGTCCTATGCACAGCTGCAGGTTAATGGTATCTGTAACAAATTGCTATCTATTTTAACAGGTGCTCCTCCTGTTGCTCTGTTCATTCAGAGCCCATTCCTTTTCCTTCTCAGGCATTTAGGAGATGTGCTGATGAAGGTACAATCTTTTGCCAGGCAGACTATTTATTGGAGACAAATTGTTTGATCAAAATAAAAAGAGTAGTTACGCATTCACTGAGACTGCTTCACTCACTGCAAATTGTCTATGTTTATGTCTCCCTTTTTCGTTAAAAATACATCTTTCTTATTTTTTTAACTTGCCCGGATTTTAAAAGTTTGTTATTTCTGGCATTCTGATGTCTCCTTGTTTCTCTTCAGTTTTACCTTTTCTTTTTTTCTTAGTGCCTTTTTTTTTTTTTTTGAGATTTCTCCTCTCCTCTCCTCTCCTCTCCTCTCCTTAATCTAACAGTCCTGGAGCAGGTCTGTGTGTGAAATTCTCTAAAATCTCATTGATGACGTCAGTGCTGGCAACTTTGTTTCCCTCCCAAAGCTTAGAATAAGCTTTGACTTTCTCTTTGGTATTTTTAAGAAACCTACAAGGTAATAAAATTCACATTTACCATCTACAGCCAGTTATGGACTATACCATGGCATTTAGCCAGTGGTTGCCGTGAAAGGGTAGAAGAAAGCTCCTTCCCTGGAGAGCTGTCAGTGGGTCTGTCTTTGCAGGAGCACCCCACGCTCTTCTGGCCCTTGATAAGCTGGTGGGAAGAATGGAGAAGACTGGATGTTGCAGGAAGAAGTGGGAGAGAAAATGGCACCCTAGGGCTCCGCAAACATCTCAGCTCCCAGTGCAGAATGGCAATTCTCCCTGCAACATGACGAAAAATTGTGGGTGGAAAATTGTTGCCATTCCCCTTAGTGCACAATCCAGCCCAGTTGACTTCTTAATACTTCAAATGCCTAAAATACACTGTGTGCATTTTTCAGTGCTTTCTAACAAGAAGTCTGAGGAATGTCCACAACATATTTTTGATGTTGCGGTGGGTTTTTCCCCCTCTTCTTTTAAACAAATTTCTGTCAGGAGAAGAAGAATGTGAGACCCTTCTGTCCTCCCTATACAAACAAAATTTCCAATAAGCACACCTGAACACCAGCCACAGTTTTGTTTCTATCCTGACAGCTGGCTGATGCTTGCTGTTTTTCAGGAGTTTTGGCTGAATGAAGCACTGACGTCCCTGCTGATCATCCTGGCAGAGGTATTTTCCTGACCGCTGAGGACAGCGAGCTGCTGGATTGCAGACCTACAATGACTGGGTCTGCCAGTAGTTGGGACCTCTCGGAAGAGGTGGTGAGCATGCATTGAGCAGTTTGAGGATATGTATTGGGAGATCCTTGGCACCCCATATCCTCCTGGATCTGGGCCCCCATGTCTGACTTCTGGAGAACACAGAGCTGCTGTGCCCCATGCTCAGGAAAGCCAGGCAGGCTGGCTACATGGGATATAGAAGTACAAATAGCAAACACCACTCACCTTCTCATAACAGGAACCAAACCCTTGCCACAGCTGCTTCTGCAACTAATGGGCATTCTCCCAAATTCTCCTTCTCAGCGCTGCAAATGACTGGAGGAGGGTAACAGGGCTGGGAGTAGAAAGTCTCACAAGTGCATGCTCTGCTCTCATGAGTCTTCTCTTCTTCCCTAGACTTCCCCTTTTAGGTAGTGTTGGAGACAGATGCTGGCTCAGATGGACCTTAGGTTCGAGGCAGTACGGCTAACTGATGTTGTCAAGAGAACAGCATAGATAATATCCCCCTGTGGTGAGTGCTCTGCTTCTGATATATATCAATACATCTTTATGCTACTTTTGGGCATAAGCTCTCCATCTAAAACTGTAACAGATCTAAAAATGGGTTTACTTTGAACCGACATCTGCAGCTTTTCTCCTACTGCAGAGACAGGGTATTGGGGAAAACAAAGTTACAACATTTTCTAACAATCATTCTTGAAAGACAGATTATTTTTTTCAGAACCATAATTTGGTTTTCATATCTAAACTTGGTCAGTTGATATGTTTGTCGTAAGAATGTGAAATACTTTGAGTCTAAATTAACACCTTTAGCTTTACTTAGTGAGAAAACCTGCTCATTACTCCCAAGTAATTTACTAACAATATTATTATATGAACAAAAACAATTTCATGTAATCTGGCATTTATGACTTCCACATAACATCAGCTGCTAAAGTAAGAAAACAACAAAAATATCCCTTTTATTCAGAAAAAAACCCTTAAACTAATAAGCATGTTCCTAATATTAAAATCAAGTCAGAGATCCTATTCACTTTCATTACGTATAATTTATGACACTTGGATGTAGTTTAATAAGGTCATAAAAATGCCAGTTGTGGTATCTCATAATACTTTTTATAAACTGGTTTTACAGTCTACCCTTTGTTCCAAAGTTCAAAGTGACAATTGAAATGCACAGGTTGCCCAGGGGTTCAGACTTTTTGCTGGAAGTACTGACTGGCGAATACTTTAATTTCTAATATATCTATATTTTTTTCAAAATCTTGGTAATTGTGGGGAACATTCCTTTCCTCCAGATGTGCCAAAGCTGATATTTTTCAATTTAAAGAAAAATATCAAGAATTCAGTAAAAGGAACATATTTTATTGCTGTACACTTTTTTTTTTTGGATGAAATGAAAACTGTGCAACATTTATTTCTAAGCAGGTCAAAGTCAAACAATACTTCTAAGTGCTGTTACAATAGTGGCATTATATTGTCCCTTGTCAGCTTTCAATTACTTCATCCACCTAGCTGATCACTGACTTATTTCCTGGCTTAGGTAAATAGGGCTTTTGGTGCACTTCCCTTAAGTCATTTCAGAGAAGATAAATTAAATAATGATTGCAATTTAATATTGTGATAGTGCTAAAATATTTCCTTCAAGCTTCAAGTTTGACCACAAGTTTCCAATAATATACTTTTTTTCACTTGCTAGCTCAAACCTGAGGTTTTATTAAATTCTACAGCTGCAGTCAGTATTTATGTTTTCATCTAGCAAATTGGACATTTTAAATAATAAAGAGCATGAAGTTATATATAAAAACAGATAACACTTGAAATTCATTTAAGGTGGAAACTTTATTTAAAATTAATCAAAATCCACACAATATGGCACAGAGGTCCAAATTCTTAGCTCATTATACTGGAGTAAATCTGGGGAAAATCCATCGACTTCACTGAGGTTACACCAGGATCATAACCGAATACCCAAAACCTCAGCTGGGCATATATTCCTAAGGGATGCAGTAACACACGTGCACGGGGCCCTCAGTGTGCAGAGCCTGGTCCATCTAGGGAAGATGTCCCATTGATTTCAAAGAGGTGGTTAAACTTTCTCAACACATGGGGAATCAAGGTCTAGGTGGCCCACTGGTATCATTAGAGGAGTCTTTGCATTGAAGATTTCGGTCCTGCGAGTTTCATGGCTGGTCTTCTCCAGGGGAAACTGAAGGCTGAGCAGGAGGTACAAGCCTGGACTGAGAGCTTTAGAGGTGGATGCTGAAGCAGTCCTCGTCCCTGCAAATAGGCACAGTCCTCATTTCACCTTGCCTTTGCACTTCGATGGTTCACCTGCATGTTCCCTTTAGGAGAACAAACTAATAGGCAATAAAGTATATAATGTGTGCCGTCTGCAGATAAATGAGATGTGGAATCCTCATTTTTCACTTTGTGATCATTGTTAACATCCTCTGCTATTTATACCTTTTCTGACTGTGCGTACAGTGAAGCACATCACTGCTGCTTCAGAGAAGTGGAGTTCTGCATATGGCACGTCTCCACGCAAAGGAAGTGCTCGAGGGGCAAGATGGACCTGTGTTGAGAAATTCCTCCTGCTTTGCTGCTAAAGGCTCCCCAACATCTTGTCTTTGCTGTGATGGATGCTGTGTTTACTTGTTTTGACCTTGTGTGTGATAGCTGGTACGCCAGGTTTGTCTCAGATGTTAGCTACAGTCTTCCAAGAGGGGAATTCCCAAACAGAGATTTCAAGCCAGTGCCCCAAAGAAATACTTACGCATAAATATGTTGGGTTAACAAGCTCAGATGGAGAACAGAAATTTGTTGCAGATGAAGTTTCTGGGGAGATAAACCAATCCTGTTTCTTATAGCCTTGCTTAAGGGCAAAGCATTGTCCTAATGTGCTGGCACTTTGCAAGCTCAGCAGTAGGCTCTCCCCATGCTCAGGAGCCTGCAGTGTCCATGGACTGGTCAGAGATGAGTGAGGAAAGGGCGATACTAGTGACAGGACAGCAGCACCTACTCTCCAGCAGGCTGAGCAAGGAAAGAGCACAACTTAGGTCTTCTACTTTCAGACACTTTCTTCCTATGACGGCATCTGTGCTGTAAGCACACCACCGAGCAAAAGGAGGTTCAACCTAGAGGTGGTCTTTGGCAATTTGAACTCTGCTAGTTCTGAAAAACACAAAATCTTCCAGTTTTGTCCACAGGTCTGTAAGTGACTTTAGAAGTGGTGAATAAATAAATAAATAAATGATTTAAAAAAAAAAAAAGAAAATAGAGCTTATCCTGGGAAAATAACACCAACATCTTACAGCTGATCTGATCTCTCCCCTTCCCACTGTCCCGCAGGAAATTCTGACTTTAAGTTTATTTTCCTTTCTTGAAGATACTAACTTTAAAAACAAAAAGAAAAGGAATCCCAGTTGCAGCCAAGCTCAAGCCACACAGAAACAGCTCAACAATACATAATGCAAAGGATTCCAGCAGATTTGCAAGTAGGAGGCTAAAATAAGACAGAAAGTAGCGGAGAAAATTCTGGTATTTACATAGATACGGACCTTCTACTCATGCTACAGTAGGAGTAGGAACATAAACTAATAGTTAAGTCTGTTGGGCCAAGCTGACGCCTGGAATAATTCTATTGTGTCTAATAGTGGAGCAAATCTTGGAGCTATTTAACATGTGTGTAAGGAAGCACCATGTATGGAGGAGGTCTTCACCAGTCTGACCAAGCCTAAGGTGGGTTGGGCAGTAGCAGAGGAGGGGAGCTGGACTTCAGCTTTGTGAGCACAGTCGTACCTCGGGAGTGGAAAGTTCAGGTCACCCTCCCTGCCCTCCCCTCCAGAGCTCTGGGAATCCTGCCTCATCCCACTGCTCTGCACAGGGGTCAGGGACGCCTGCAGAGAAGCAGCAGGGGCAGAGGGGAAGCAAAGACAGCAGACTTCCTCTCCCTAAGAAAATAAAATTATTTTTGTGGGTAAGGGAGTTGGCCGTTTCTTCTTGACGTTGGAGAGCTGGGTTGTCTGTCTCGATGGCCAGAGCATGTATCCTAACCCCTTCCCCAGGGCACAGGCACCCTTTCGGTTTGTTGGTAATAAAGGTCTCTGTGAAAAAGCTGACTTTGTGTTTTTTAGAAAGACTGTGAGAGAAACAAGAAAGTCAGTTGAACTTCAAGGGACATTTTCCTCCATCAGACAAACTCGAAGAGGAGCTATGCACGCATAAAATACCTCTCTATTATCATTTCCACTGGGTCCTTTGGGAAGATTCAGCATTTTGCAGGCAAAGGCCCATGATCAGCAAAGCATCTGGGCTCCTAACTCCTCATTTAAAGTTTGAATTCCAACTGAAGTCAGTGGGGAGTTTAAACAGGAGTTGGGAGATTCAATATTTTGCTGACTATTGGCCACCAATATCAGTGCGCTGCTTAACTCATAAACTATATTTACAATTATTGCTCATATTCATCCACTGACACATTTCAGGTGCTTATGGATGCTTCTAATAGTATGCCGTAAATCACCCTAAAGAGCTGGGATACAATTTTTAAAGTTCAAATGGGAATACTCACTAGATGTGAGTGTTTGCAGGATCAGGACCTATTTTCCAGAACAGGTGCTTAAATGAAATGATGAAGTCATTATAGTCGAGCAACTTAATACAGAGAAATAGCTTACATTATTCTAGTACCTATAGAGCTCTGGCATAAGTGCCTAAATTAAAAATTTGAGAACTTATTAGGCAGGAGGATTAGATTTGGCATTTCACTTGGAGAGCATTTTGCGGATGTGGGAAAAAAGTTAACTTCTTTTTGTGCATATATAGGTACTTTTTGCCACCTGGAAAAGTTGCATGCTTTTGACATCACTTCCACTGTTTTCCTGCTTTTGAGTTGGCTCCTTTTTCATGCTGCAGACCTCTTTAGTGCTATGAAAATCAAGGTTTGCTCTTGAAACAGGCATGTGTTCAGGAAAGTACAAAATGTCTGTCGAAAAGGCAATATAGTGCACTCTTTGTGGTCGAGAGTGTGGGAAACTCCATTTAGCTCATTTTCATGACAGAAGCACTGAACCACATTAACACAGAAGGAAGACGTAGAAAACGTTTAATGGTACTGCAACGCTTTGTTTATTCTTAGCTAAGACTACACGGCTTCCAAATGAGCCCACTATGCAATGTGACTACATAAGGTTAACTGCTGGGTACATTAAGCAAAATACTCTCTCTTAGATGCTTGTTTAAGTCATCATTTCTGATCATTTATCAGACTTAATGTGCTACAGCAGACTGCAGGTCACAATGTGTCATTTCCAAAAGAACTTTGACTTTTCCCTTTCCAGGGTCAGGAGCCGGTAATGTTTAGCTGAAATGACTGCATTGCACTTCATAGCTTCCAGTGGATCCACTGAGGCTTTGGAGAGCCATTCTTGCTAGACCAGGGTGCTGGCTCCAGGTATTTGGGTATTAAAATCTGAGGGGACTATTTAAATACAGGCAGTCAGCTGGGATTCAAGCTGGCGGCAAAAAAAGTCCACTTCATTTGTTGGGAAAAGATCATGAGAAGGAAGGATAATTATTTTTCCAAACTGATAGTGGGAGTTCTCTCTGGAGAGAAAGACCAAAAACAAACACACACACACACCCCTACCCCATGAAAGTTATTTACATGGAATTCAAGAACAAATTGAAAAGGCTTGGGGTACAATTTTTAACATGCCATGTGAGCATTTCCCCAGTTCAAGGTAAAACAATAGGGGTATTTATCTGGTGAATTCTACAGCTAAGTGAATTATTTGCAGCAAAAAAGTTTGCTTGATGACTTTTACTCTCCTTTTTTAATCTAGAAAGTATGTGGATTTTTCAGATCTATGATTTTTTTAACAGGCTGGGGTCACATTGGTGGGGATTAGACAAGGATAAGGTGGAGATGAACAGACATTTTCTGTTGTCTCCCATTTCCTCTTTATATGCTGGGCTATAGTCTGTTTTCAGTTGCATTTGTGGCTCCATAGTAGACAGAGTAAGAGGAGTGGCTATATTAAAAACATAAATCATGGAACTAACATGATGTGCTCCAAGTATCATGACACACTTTTTTCCTATGTATCAATCCCTTACTCACATCCTACGTGGATGCATAAATACTGTAAGTGAAGATGGCACTACTGCATCTATTATCTAACACTTCTCATTATAAGATCCCAATTTCAGCTGCTAATAGTTTTACCAGGTTTCAACCATTCAGGAATGACTTTTTTTTTCTTTTCTGGGGTACCTTCTTGGTATCGATTGGTCTTTGGAAAGGTTTCGGCTAAGACGTTCTGATGTTTCTAAGAAATTCGGGGAGAGTATGTTGCTTTTCGTGGGCTAAAAAAAGCTTGTCAAGTAATTCATTGACATATATGTGTGCATTGGGGAAGAGGACTGAGGTTTGCATTAGGGATGTACCTTTTGCTGATCCTGTGACAATTTGCCTAAATAGTAAAAGATTTGAAGCACCTACTTGTTCAAAGGATGTCTGCTGAGTCCTCCAGAGAATCTGTCTGCTTTCAGGCAGACAGACAGCAGTAGTACCCCTGTAGAGGATGGCTGGGCATGTTCCCATCTCAGGCTGTGGGTGCTGAGCAGGACCTTCTCAGGTAATGCAAGAAGATGGAGGGAAGGAGTTAGGAAGTGGAGCTGGAGGTTGGAGACTGATTAGGAGGTGGCAGTGCTGAGAACTTCGTGTTATAGCATGCTGGGAAGATCCGTTCATCCTAGCTTCTCAATCATTGAGTTAATATCATGGAAGACTTAAAGGAGTGCCTAAGAAGAAAGGAATATTCTTATATTCATGTCCTTATGCAAGCTGGTGTACATTGAAGAAGTCCTAGGAGACACACTACAAAAGTTGTGGAAGTAAAAAAATATTGACTAGCCACTCTGCCCTTAAGTGGGATGGGAGTTCTGTCAGAAAATAGTACACAACACCTAGTTAGAGGCCATTTCATAATGCTGTGTGTTCAAGAGGGCAGGGCAAATTGTTGGTTGAGGATCTTGGTGTTCTCATCTAAAAATTCCATTTTTTTTTTAAATCTTAATAATATTCTTCTAGTGCAACGTCTTGCATTGTAGTAATTAAATAACAATCATCATGTAATATAGCAGGTCCAAGAGAGTTTTTAGATTTATGGGGAGTGTAATTTGTGAGGAATCTGAAACACCACTTTTGGGGGGAACTATGAAACAAACAAACAAACAAAATCCATTGAGATTGTTAGGATTATTTGCTTGCTTTTTAAATGTCCATTGCCCTTAAATGGGTACATTTCAAAGGGAACAAAATAACATGAGGAGATCCTCTGTGAAGCATTTCTAGACCTAGACTGTTACAAAAAGTTACCTCTCTCTCCCAGGATGTTCAGAAACACAAATTGTAATTTGGGAAGGAAAAGCTCTAACAGACAACTGCATTTAAAAAGCAACTCACATTTAAATGTCTCTCTAGCAAAGCTGGGTTTCCCATCTGTGGAGGAAAAAGTCAGTGAGGAAGGAAAGTGAATAAAGGAAAAAGGATCAAATTAATCCACAAAGAAAAAACAAGACAAAATGAAAAATCCCAGCTAACCCCCACCTGTTCTCCTTCTTTCTTCCTCCCAAGATTAATAAACACAGTAGAAGAGAGATTTATTTTGTTGGGGTTTTTTTTAATTAAATATTTACTATTGACACAGAAGACATATTCTTTCTCCAGAGAGAATTCATTGTCAGTAAGTTCTGACTATTTAATATCGCTTTAGTGTATGGGCATAGAAACAGAATCATTTAGATTGGAAAGGACCTTTACGATCATCAAGCCCAACCATTAACCTGGCACTGCCAAGTCCACCACTAAACCATGTCCCTAAGTGCTACATCTAAATTAAATACCCCCAGGGATGGTGACTCAACCACTTCCCTGGGCAGCCTGTTCCAATGCTTGACAACCCTTTTGGTGAAGATTTTTTTTCTAACATCCAATCTAAACCTCCCCTGGCACAACTTGAGGCCTTTTCCTCTTGCCCTATTGCTTGTTACTTGGGAGAAGAGACCAACACCCACCTGGCTACAACCTCCTTTCAGGTAGCTGTAGAGAGCAGTAAGGTCTCCCCTCAGCCTCTTCTCCAGACCAAACAACCCCAGTGCCCTCAGCTTCTCCTTATAGGACTTGTTCTCCAGACCCTTCACCAGCTTCGTTGTCCTTCTCTGGACACGCTCCAGCACCTCAATGTCTTTGCACAGAGTGAGTACTTGTTTGATTGCTGAGTTATAAGAGCCTAAATTCAACACCCAGCCAGCAGCAAGAGGCAGGATAAACAATGGGAAAAGATAGGAATGAAATGAGTTAGTAAGGCAAAAGCTCCTTCTGTCTTGAAAAGATCTTAACATAATTTTTAATACTGATTACTTTCCATCAGGTAGAAAGGGGTAAATGAGGAATAGACTTACAAAGGCATGAAATAGTCCTTCAAAGCAGTCTGAGACATCTGCAAACGCCAAGAATATTCACATATTTCATACCACTGAGCACTTGTGTGCCACATGGTGTTATTTGAACAGGCTAAGAAAGGGTCATGGCACTCCTGCGTGGTCAATATGGTTTGTTCATTCCCGATTTCCACACCAAGAAACTCAAGAGGGGTGTTGTTATGGCTGCATACTCAGAGTGGAATTCTGCAATCTATCCATGCCACTGAGAGGAAAATATTTTTTAAGCAGGTATTTAAATTGTCTCTAAAATTCTGTAACCAAGCATCCCAAGGTGTAGGGGAAAAGTGTGTTGCATTATTCTGTTGCCTTATTAAAAAATTATCCCATGCTTGCCAGCTGCTGGAACTTAATTTAAATTGAGTTAAAAATGTCATATGAAAATTAAATGAAATAATAGAAAATCCAGCATAAATCAGTTCCAATCCACATGTTTACATGAGTTTTAGGGTTTTTTAAAATTTCTTTCTTCTCATTCAAAAAAATGGATACATTGCTTTTTCCTCAAACTTTCAACAACTGCAAAAAAAAAAAAAGCCACAATTTGGCAGAAAGCAGGATTGTAAAAGTTCAGCCTTATAGGTGAAAGTTTTGGAAAGTTATGAGCAAATGAAAACAGGGGCTTAGCATGGAAATACATAGGCATCCTTAATTACAGCTGTTGGTAGCTCTCCAGCTATATTGTGAACGACATATGTTTTTTCTACTTAAAGTCCTAATCCTGTTAGTAGATGTGTCAGCATGGAGCCCCACAGCTGTGGCGTGTTCCCCCACCGTCGGGGGGACGTCTCGTGAGCAGAAGAGTCTCCACAGTGTTTCTGCCTGCACCGTAGACGTCAGCTGCGGATGGCTGCGAACACTGGGAATGTGTAAGAATAGAAATCTGTGAATGGTGCTAATGTCTAATGTGATTAGTGAAATTCCAGTGGTGTTAAAGCAGTCAAAACTGAACGTGGAAACAGCTAATTAATTCCATGGGTTTAGGAACACAGTGCTGGCAAGGGTTTGAGGTCATATATAACATATACAGAGCATTAATAAAAGATGAAGATTGAATGATAAACCACCCAAGCTGTGCAGTAATCCCACAAGAAAGTATTATCTGGTGTATCTTACTGAAATTAGTTTAACTGAGAAAATTGGATTAAAGTCTGAACTATATGTTTACTGGCTATTGTTAAAGTCGGTATGAAATCACTGACAGTTGGAAACTTCCAGTTATGTTTATGGTCATGTTATTTCCAGAACATATGCAAGAGTCATACTTTGAAATGATTGCAACATCGTTACTCTGGGTCCAGAAGCCCAGTAAATTTGGGGACTTTTGCGGAAAGCACATTGTAGAGAGCACTGTTGGGCAACCACATCAGATATGACTGAATAAGGTAATCTTTTGGCCCTGATTTACAGGAAACCTCATCTGTCATAAAGATTACTCAATCAACTGTTTAATATATTAAAAACAAATGTACATTAGGAAACATCTCTGATGTAAAGCTATGGTCCAAGTCCTGATGGCTCAGCAGAGAAGGCTTGAGCCTGGCTGTGAGAAGGATGAGAACAGAAAGGTGGGAGGGTAGTGGCACACGAGGTCCCCTGTGGGTCCTGTGCCCATTGGCATGCCAAATCACCCAGTGGGTACGTGGGCAAAATCGCTTCCCATGCTACTGAAAAGTTGTACGTACTCAAAGATGGAAAGCGAAGGCTTTTTCCCATCGTCAGCACTTGCTGTCGGCTACCAAAGCAGGCAAACAAGCATTTTCTCGTTTTCTCCTTTGAGAGGACTGAGAAGTAATCTACAAGTTTGAGATTACCCGTAATTTGGCCAAAATCAATAGCAGGTGGGTTATTTCAAACTGTGCCTCATTTTTGTGTTTGTACAACATCAACACCTTTAATCTTGTTAATAGTGACAGGGAAAATGTTCACTTCAGTCACTGCAGCCTCTTTATAAGGCCAGTCTGGGTTGAACAAACATTAATTAATTAATATTTGTGTAACACTTTAAAAACTTAAAGCACTATGTAAGTGCTAAAGATTATTATTATTTTTGAGAGCCAAACAAGAATTTAGTGGGCTACACTGAAAAGAGTTGCTATAATAAAAATGTTAGAACTATGATTTAAAAAAATAATATGTGAAGTGCAAATTAAATATGCTTTAAAAAAATTTCAGGCTGTCTCTTTGCGTTCAGACTACCATGAAAACTACTTGAGCAACATTTCCAAAAAATTTACAGAGTATGAATTTTATTCCAATGCTCACTGCATTTTAAGAATGATCACTAATGGTCCTAGAAACACTACGGAAAGTGTGTATTTGAAAGACAACTACTGTATAATTGCCAGTAAGTTCTGTATTCCAGCATGTGCTAATGATTTTTATTTTTTTTTAGAAAGAATATTCTGAGAGCCCCATGAACTTTTATATATCATAGTAATGAAACAGAAACACTTTTTCTGGTGCCAAGTTTCTATTAACTCAGTCTTTGGGAAAGAAAAAAAAATCATCTCACTACGGTAAGAAGGATTTTAATAGAAAGCTTTACAATGGGTTTGGCAGGGGATGCTCTGAAATAATGAAAATGTATAGAACAAGCTCCAACCTTAAACAACAGTGGCAGTTGGTTAGCAAAGCAGAATAAAGTTTTTAAAGAGATTTCTATCTCTGTTTAATAGTCTTCTAGGAAATCTGTTTTATTATAACTGCTCATTGAAAGGCCACGGCTCTCAGTGGTTGTTATTCACTATTGCTATGGAAAAGGGACAGCCAGAACATCCTTTGCATCTTCCCTGTAATCTGTAAAATCAACAGCTAGCCTGGATCTTTCACATGACTTAGTCATATGTTGATTAGATTTAGGGAAAAAAAAGGCTATCGAAACAAAGATAAAATAAAACTGATTGAGGCTGAGAACTTGACATAAGATATTTAACGTCTGAGTATCTTCACAGCTGAAAGTTGTACAATGCTGTTTTTCTTCCTCCCACACTACTAGGAATTTACTATATCCTCTGAGCTGCTTAGATCCCATTTCTCTAGTTTATCTCATTCCTGTTCGAGGCCCTGGGTCCTACTCACATCCCCAGGCTTGTCTCTGTATTTTATACAGTGACTGTTTAATGCTGATCACACAAAGCTCCCAAGAGCAGAGACACGCACTAAGGACTTGCCTTGGTGAAGGCCTGGTGTTGCAGTTCTGACGTGCCTTTTCTGTGATGCTCACTCAGTGTTTCCATCCTTCCTTCACAGGGGCATGGTCTGAGCCACAGTGGGGGAGATGCCTGTTCAGGCATGCTTGGCATTTACGTGCACTTGTTTTGAGCTCTTCTGGGCTGCTGCATCCCCGCTTTCTTGGTGGGACTCTAAACCAAGAAGATGCCAGGAAAAAATGGCCCCTGTGACCACATCCTTGCATCTCCCTCCTTCGTGGCCACAATGCTGAGCTGAGACCCATCCAGATGCAGAGGGTTTGGGCTGGCGCAGCAGTGGTGTTGGAGAGGATGTAGGGAAAGGCCTTCAGAGGGCAGCCAGCAGGCTCCCAAATTCCTGTGGCATGTGACATTCTTCTGAGGACATGGTCCTTGGTGGCTTGTAACCTGTCTCTTCCAGTTGGTAGCCGCAGTCACGTGCTTTTGCACATCATGGGAAAAAGTTGTTACTGTCACTGAGGGAAAGTAAGAAGGTAAGAAGGTAAGAAAGTAAGAAGCGGTGCAAAGCCATCAAATTATGCCTAACCGCTTTACTACTTCTGAAAATTACTGGTCCAAAGATGAAAAAGGAGTGACTCTCATCAGGTCCCAAAAAGCCTAAATACAAGGCAGATTTTATCATAAGGCCTGTGGCAAACTTTACTAAGGGGAGGTCAGACTGTGCTTCAAGGGCTCACCCCATCACCAAGGATCCCACCAGCATCTCAAGATCCCTGTGCCAGCTAATTAATGAAGAAGTCATCTGTGCCACTGCAGCACTCAACACAGGTTCTCTTTGATGATGCTCGGAATAGTTGCTTATAGCTTTTGAAAACGTTTCCAGAGGAAGCTGCAAACATGCAGCAGCTGGTCAGGAGGTGTGCAGCCAGTGCAAAGGTGTTACATCCAGAGGTGCTAAGTACCCGAGCCCCTTCTTGACACCAGCGGAGCAGAGGGCTGTGTGCCTCTCTAAAAGCAGGTCACTTCTTTGGGTACTTTGGCTAAGGATGGAGGCAACAGAGATCATCACCTGTATTTGAAAACCATTAAATGATTAAAAGCAAATACAGAATGTGTTTAGACAAGAAATTATTCCAGACCTGTATTTCTGACTGCTTTATATGAAAAATATGTAGATGAAAAAGTGTATATGCTTATGGAAATCTCTGGGTGAAAACATAAAATGGCTCCATGTGTTCATATTGAATCATAGCTAAAATTAGTGTTTTCTGCCAATAAAGGGACAGCCCTGAACTCTCACACCTTAGAAATGCTTAGTTCACATTTTAAAATGGGGATTTTAATACTCTGCAGTACCATTCTTACTTTTTTTACTAATGTATAATTCTTTCTCTGCAATTGAGCATTTTATCAGAGACATTATGCTGTGCAACAGCTTAAGCACCTCTGCAGTTATCAAGGTTCCTGGTTTAACATGCTTTGTTTTAAGAACACAAAACACTCAGCTCTTCCTTTTTCTATCCTTTCTGCAAGCTACCAGCCCCCAAAAACCTTAAGAGAGTTTTTATGTGGTGTGGTTTGGGAAAAAATAATGTGGAGGAGGTTGGAGGCCACCGGGAAACATTATAGTTCTCTTCAGTTGTGTTTTCTTTTAACCGTTAGAGCCTAATGAGAGCACTGCTGTGAAATTTTGGATACAGTTTTGGCAAGGCTGCGCTGATCCATCAATGAGGCCTCCTTGCTGAAATGAACACCTCCAGTAAGCTTTTAATGGCCTTTGTAAACAAACACAATAATTCCCACTAACTGCAGAAATGAGTTCCATATTTATTTATTTTACTTCACAGCTCCTATTAAGTTGATTTAATAAAATTCAGCACATAATGTTTTTTTAAAACAAACCTTAAATAAACTGGAGCTGGGTACTGAACTCTGTGTGGTGCTGCTGGTATTAATGTGTTCAAAAGAGGCCATAATGCCTCTGTGTGGTGAGGCCAAGGATGAAACTCCATGAAAGGATAAAGACGGTTTCAGGGTGCCTAATACCTGACCACAATACAGCAATCACATGGTAGCTGGTCAGGGGAGCCGGGTAGCTGATGGCTCAAGATCTTTGGATCATCCAGGCATCATGTGCCCCCACAGCTCTGTGTTTGGACCTCCCTCAGTTGACCCATAGGTCTTTGTCCCTTCTTGCTCCCTGCTTTAGCACCTGATGTTCACAGTTCATGGACATGCAGGACCTGACTTTGCCCCAGCCTTGTTATTACTGGAACAATTAACTTATGGCTACCCTGCTGAGAGAAGCTTTGGGCCATCTTTGCAATACAAGATGTGACAAACTGGATTGTGTCTTAAATCAGGAGATGGACAAAATTTCTCAGAGTAATGGGTGTTCTCTAGGGGAGCCTGTGACCCTCCTCATTCTTCAATGATCTCTTCCAAGGGAGATAAGAAATGTGAAGAATATGACCCAAGTATTCATAGTGAAAGATGAAAACAATGGGAACCCCTTTGAATTTCATGTATTCTGAGAAGAAATTCTGGTTACTGAAATAGACCTGGTGCCAGTAACCCAGGGAAAGTTTTTGCTGGGTAGGCTTCTTGCTGCTTTGGGCTTTATACTTTTTGTTTGTTTCCTTTTTCTCTTCACGTCACCAAGTCTGAACCCTTCTTTGTGGGGACTTACCAGAGAATACAGCTGGAAAAGAGGTTATGGAACAAACTAACAAAATGCTCCATCAGAAATCATCAAGACTAGATGGTATTTGAAGGAAATCAAAGATAAAATAGCTGAATCACTTAAGGGTGCTGTGTAACCTCTTGCTTATAATTGTTACTGGTACTTGAAGATTGGAAGGAGGCACATGTGATGCTGATTTCTAAATAGGCTTTGTGAGATATTGAAGACATACACATTTGGAGGCCTCGTGCCCATGCCAGGCAAACTGAGACAAACTATAATAAAAAGAAAAGTTAAGAGGATACCTTGCAACGTATGATTTCCTGGGGCAGAGTCAACAACAATTTTATACAGGGAAGTCCCACCTGAAAAGCCAGTTAGAGTTCTCTGAAGACGTCAACAAGCATGTGATGATCTGCCTGATAAGTCATAGAATCATAGAATGGTTTGGGTTGGAAGGGACCTCAAAGATCATCTAGTTCCAACCCCCCTGCCATGGGCAGGGACACCCTCCACTAGACCAGGTTGCCCAAAGCCTCATACAACCTGGCCTTGAACACTTCCAGGGATGGGGCCTCCACAACTTCTCTGGGGAACCTGTTCCAGTGCCTCACCACCCTCACAGGAAAGTATTTCTTTCTAACATCTAATCTAAATCGACCCTCCTTCAGCTTAAACCCATTACCCCTTGTCCTGTCACTACATGCCCTTGTAAACAGCCCCTCTCCAGCTTTCCTGTAGGCCCCTTCAGGTACCGGAAAGCCGCAATTAGATCTCCCCGGAGCTGCCTTTTCTCCAGGCTGAACAATCCCAACTCTCTCAGCCTGTCCTCATAAGAGAGGTGCTCCAGCCCTCGGATCAGCTTCATGGCCCTCCTCTGGACTCACTCCAACAGCTCCATGTCTCTCCTGTACTGGGGCCCCCAGAGCTGGATGCAGTACTCCAGGTGGGGTCTCACAAGTAGAGGGGCAGGATCACCTCCCTCGACGTGCTGGTCACACTTCTTTTGATGCAGCCCAGGACACAGTTGGCTTTCTGGGCTGCAAGCGCACACTGCCGGCTCATGTTGAGCTTCTCATCAATCAATACCCCCAAGTCCTTCTCCTCAGGGCTGCTTTCAATCCATTCCTTGCCCAGCCTGTAGTTGTGCTTGGGATTGTGCCAACCCACCTGCAGGACCTTGCACTTGGCCTTGTTGAACTTCATGCGGTTCGCACGGGCCCACCTCTCCAGCCTGTCAAGGTCCCTCTAGCCTTCTGTAGCCAGAACTTGTTTCTCTGTTGTCTTTCTAAGAGACAATGTCGCATTTGTACCTTAAGATCTACTGAAAGCCTATTGCACTGTATATGATCTGTACTGACCAGGAAATGATGCTGCCCACACAGGAAACAGCACTGGCCACTTTTAGGGCCAGTACCATGCCCTAGTACTCCATTAGTTCAGATATTTTAAGGTAATAAACATCATATCATAGCTTCAGTGTCACAGTGTGAGCCAAATTTTTGCCTCAGGAAGATCTTAGCAGAGTGAAGACATTAAGCCTATGGCTTACTGAGAAGGTGAAGGCAAAGGCTTATGAGTAGCTTCCACACATAACCTATACACCAAGAGAAGAGGTTTTTGAAGGTACGATCTGATTGATGCTGGTACATTTACATTGCTATACCAGATCAGCAGTGAAATATTCATGTCCCCCAGCTGACACTGTGATGCTGGAAAACTCCCCTGGAATGGGCAGAAAATAACTTTTGTTGGCTTAACTCTGCAAGGTCTGACTTATACCGATGGGCTGAACCCATTACTGCTGCCTTTTCCCTGAAGCAATGAACAACCGTTTGGGCAGTGGGTTCAGCCCATGCAGCTGAACACCTCCTCTTGTCCATAAGCAGCCAGTGCTGGCCAGGAGCAAAGCCACCACTGCCTTCTGCCTGGGGTGCAGGGAGCAAGTGAGAAGCATGTCCCCCAAAAGGGGCTGCTCCGGCCACCGTAATGAAATACTGACCTATCCAACTGGTAACACCATGATGTCTTGCATCATAGCTGTGTGATTAGGCCAGTGGCAGGAAAACTGTGGGAATATGTTGCATTTCTCTCAGGGAGCTCTGCAAACTATGGCAAAAGTGGCTCTGTGGTGCTGGCGAGAGCATCTAGCTGGTAACACCTGTGTTACCCATATACAGGGAGATGGACGAGCTCTTCTTGGTGAAGAACAGACGCAGAGGCATAACATTGTTTTTCTCACTTCTTCCACTGGGTTTTTCAGTCATGTTTAGGCAAGCCCCTTATTTCTCTGTGCTTTGTTTCTCCCATTGTAAAATAAGACTAATGATGTCGAGCTGCCTCACAGGGAAAAAAATCTGGTATTTGTGAATCGCTGGAAACCCCTTTATAACACATGCTGTGGAGAGGCAAGTCAGGAATAATGGCAGACCATGGCTCAACACCTACAGACGTCCCCTTGTTCCTGTGTTGGGGACCTGAAACACAGGTGGGAGCTGCCCACAGGGACTGCGGGCTCATCGCAGGACCAGTGCCAGCACTGGGGAGAAGGAGCGTGGTGTCAAATGGGGCACAGCGGCCACCTAGGAGTTCAGGACACCCAGGAAGCTCTCCCAATTGAATTTTAAGAGGCAATTCCCATCCTGCTTACTTTAGGTTTATGTAGGGTTTATTTATGTACTCCTGTCCCCGCCAAGAGTGCCCTGTGACTCTGATTTTCTGACCCATGCCAGAAAACCCCTCCTCCTCCTCCTCCGAAAGACATTCAAGCCCTTTCTCAAAGCTGAGCAGGGTTTGGAGTCCTTTCCTGAGCAGGGAGGGTCTTCCCCAGCACAAGCTGAAGCAGATTCATGAATCGGGGCCAGGATGCCACGTTTCTCAAGGGTGACGGTCACAAAGAGGCGTTTCAGGGCTTGAAGGGAAGATTTACGAGCACGGTTCTGAGAAGCGAGCACAGGCAGTTCACTGCGGGCCCCACAAAAAAAAAAAAACCAGTCCCGCTTGTGTTTAAACTGGACCGCTCAAAATGAAGGCATTGTCTGCGCCGCCAGTAAACAAAGAAAGAGATATCTGGAAGTGATAAAGCTCGGATTGATAAAAACTTCTCTTCTTCTAGACAGAGGCCACACATATTGTAAATAAAACGTACCACTTAAGAGATGATTTGTGTTGATAAACCTCGATCGCGTTGTTTTTCCAAATGTTCTCTCCCAGTTGGGAATTTCACACTTGGGCAGGCTCCAGCCGCGGCCTCACCGAGTGCCAGCCTCCTTCCCTGACCTGACCTGCTGTTGTTTATACTGCTGTTTACACATTTCTTAACAACCTATGCAAACGGTCTCTAATTACTTTCGCTCATGGCGGCGGCGGTGGCGGTGTGGAGGTTCAGGCAGGCTCTGAAGCATTGCCAATGTTGTGCTGTTTGTTGACACAATGCTTCCCCCGCTGCAGCAGCGGGTTGGAGGGAGGGTTAGCCGATAGCTAATCGTAGCTGGGGACACAGCCACGCATGGCTGGGACCGTGCTGTAGACAGCCAAAGGAATAAATAACCTGGGTAAGAATCGGCTTTCAAGAGGCTTGCTCTGACCATGAGACTCACTTTAGAGGCATCATTGATCTGTCATAGAGCTTGGGTTCGGAGCAGCCTGTTTCAGCCACGCATGTGCATCTCCATGGAGTCAGAGATGTTTTAAAAGTAACATAGCTTGGATGCAATCTGGATGCGATGCCACATCTCCCTCCCCTTTGAGGCGAGAGCTCAGGAGAGTTAAACAGCAATACTCTTTAGATCACTATACCACTCTAAGTTATGCTATTTACGTTGTACCCTTCCTAAACACATGATTGAGAAGGATCTGTATGAGCTTTGTGCCCCCAAACATCTTTGACTTTGAAAGACAATACATACAGTTGCTCTTAAGAGGAGGCACAAAGTCTGTAGATTCAGTATTATTTCTGGTTTAGTGAAGAATAAATATTGTTTGAGACCAAACGGTTTAATTAGTACCTTGGAAAGCTATGTAAACTTGATATAAATTATGAGGGTGTTGCCCTCTCTAATTTACTCTGTTTGAAAACCTTGAGGGCCTCCAGCCTGCCTGGACTTAAAAATACTAGCATTTGTTTCCATTAAAGCCATATTTTTAAAGCTTGGACAGGCTGTGGGAGTGCTGATTTCCCTTGATTAGCCACAGATACCCCACAAGAAAAATAAAGTTCCTGAAACTGTTTTTTTCAAAGTTTTCATTGAAAAAACCCCACCTCATTCCTTCGTGCCTGCTCCATCCCCTGATGTCCCCAATAACAATACCACAACGTAGCATTGTGCATCTGAAAGTTTGTGAAGGGATGTGTATCTCAAAGGGTGGCCAAAGCACCAAGGGTTTGCATAGCTTGTAGTTAACTTTCAGACCACGGAGGTCTATAAGCTAGGTACCCAACTCTTCACATGAAATCCTTTCCTTACAAATTGTATTTGACACATCGGTCTATGAAACCGATTGCGCCAGACATTGGATTTGTATTTATTTACTAACATGCTTGCAACTGCAAAAGCAAACTAAGGATGGTTCACAAAAGTGTTTCCAGAATATGAAAATATATCATTTAATGACAACAAACAAAAACTACAGCCAGAAAGTTGGCAACTCCAGCAAAGCTGTAGGGTTTTCCTGCTAGTTCCACAAGCCTGGGGAGAAAGAACATACATGGCTGGCTCTTAGTGCCAGACACTGATACACATGTATCAGAGAAATAACGAGTCTATTAGTCTGGGATAGCCCACGCTTCAGGAGGGAGAGTCAGGACATCAGCCCAGACTACTTATTATCCCAGATCCTGAGCCAAGCTGTCTATCCCTGGACACATTCATCTTAGCATTAGGTAATGCGTGCAGTGTGTTTTAAAGAAAGAACCAGACGTAAGCTCTTTATTAAGCAAATCTGATGCAGAGCAAGGCCAGTATGTTCACTGGTACTGAAGTACAGACGTACACAGATGCTGCAAATTTGGTAGTGTCCCTGCAGTTACGGCAGTGCAAGTGAAGAACAGTGAGCTTAACCCTAGCCTACTGGAGATGCCAGCGCAGGTGTGCATTAGCTGGTGGCAAGGAGACTCGGAGAAAGGAGAATGCGCTTGGTCTTCAGACCCCACGCAGGATCAGCACAGCTGACAGCTAGAAAAGTGGGATTTCGTGGTCTGGCTTTGCTCTTCTGCTTATGAGCAAAGCTTGTCTCTGGAGACAACTGGGACACAGGCATGAGCGTCCCACGCCGATGTTTGTGGTTCCCTTTCGAAGGGTGCTCACAGCCTGCCTGTGGCAAAGAGAGGATGCCTCTCACGTCCCAGGAGCACCCGCCGGCACACCTCTGCCTGCCAAACAGCTGTCGTTGGTGAGCTCAAATTTGTCATCCTGTCGTTTCCTCTCCCTGGTTTTGACCCATCTCCCCTCCCTGGCGTGCAGGCTTCCCGCAGTGGCCGGCTGACCTCTCCCACCACGGGAAGGTGTTATCAAACCGCGAGGAGCGGGCTCGCCGGGATATGGGGCTCATCCCACTGATTCAAGGAGGCAGATCTATCTTAACACTTATCTCGTGGTTAAAGCCTCCACCCTCTCTGACAGTTATTTCTAGGCCTGTATTTCATACCCATCACCAGCACCAGGAGTTAACCTTTCCACAGACAGATAAGTGGCACCAAATTAAAGAGCATTAAATGAATGTCTTTCCATATTTAAAGAGCCAGTAGCAATTTGTACATCCCAGGCATGCCAGAGATGGTAAAATCTAATCACTTTCCGTGCTTTAAATGCTGTGTAAACATGAGGTAATTGTTCTTACATGTGAAAAATGATGTGTCTCATGTCAAGAATGTATCAAGACTGAATTTTTAGCTTTGTGAAATATTATAGAGCCCAGCCCCTGCTCAGCAAATCTTTCCAGACTCAAATAAGTCACTAAAGCAAATAAGGCTGTTCTTATTTATGAGACTGAGAGTTTATCTTGATTAGATATAAAGGATGTAAATAATGGTTCTCTTTTAGACAACTTCTAACATAAAAGAAATAAACTATATATCTATCTGTTTTCAGTATATCTAAAATACACTCATCAGCCACTGCTAAAACACTTAATGCTCTTGATAAATGAAATGCATGCAGTTAATCTCAGCAATTTTGCCCCTAAAAACTAAAAATCCATCTTTGCTGCTTTTTTTAGAAAGGAAATAACAGCAAAATACACAATTAGTCACAAAGTACAATCTGTTAACATCAAAGGGAACAGTTTACTGACTGTTTTTTCAAACCACAGTTTCAAGGTTTTACATGTCTGCAAGCATTTCTTCAGCAATTATTAAGATAAAGTAATAGGGGAACAGAATTTTAGTATTTCATCAGTGCTAAAGGAATGATTAATAACACCAGCCCCGGACCCCAGGCATAATGTGGGCAAGGCTGGTGGGTTTCCCCACCTTACCACTCAACTTTCAGGGACCACATGTCTAGTAAAAGACCTCAAATAAAACAACAGTAAGGACAAGGAAGAAGAGCTTGGGAGCACAGTTCTTCCAGGGAGGGTACATTTATCTCTGACTTATTTCATCATGCGACTTTCTTGATGAAAATTTCCAGCCATGGATACTGAGATAACATCAACTCTGTGTCACATGGACAAAAATGAGCCCTCAAGATGGACTGTCTTGTAATCAGAAACAGGTGAAAATAAACCAACGCATTCGCAGTCCCTGGTTTACCATTGGCCGTGTGGTGTTTACACCACTTCACCAGTGAAGTGAAGGCTCATGTGCAGCCCAGGTGACTGCAACAAGTCTCTCTTTCCTCTGAGCTGTAATCTTGCTTGTTCTTTCTAAGCATTTTTCTCTCCCCATGGAATCAGTGGGAGATTCTCTGACAGACTTACTGCCAGCCATCATCATCTGTGAAAGACTTCATTGTCCTCAGTTTAAGGGACAGATATAAGAAATAAGTAAAATATTTCTGGAAATATTCTTGGAAATGCTACCAGCTTCTATCTGCAGTGCAACAGATCCTTAACTTCAGTACCAGACTATCTGCAGCTTCTGGTATGTAATAACCCATTACCTACGGTATTACAGTCATCTATCTTGCCCAATATAGAGCACAGAATTGAATTTGGCAGGTCACATACGCAGGTTTACTAACAGCCCAGGTGTCACTTTGAGAACCTGAATGCAGGAAAGCATAGCATTGCCTATGTCACATATAAACATGGGAGACGTGACCAAAATTCAGAAATTCAGCCTCGCAGCATAGCCAGGTGTTACGGTCAGTGAATGTAAAAAATTAATTTCCTCTGGTGGCATTTCCAAGCTATCATGTGGCCAGAAGGAATTTTCCTCCTCCCATTCCCTCCTCTTCCCTCCTTTTCTGCCTCTTTGCTGAAAGAATTCAGCCCTCCAGCTTTATGGACCTTCTGCAAGCTGAAGGAAAATGCATTGGGTCCTAAAACACGATCTCAGAGGCACAGGCTCCCTGCAGGCGCCTCACAGAGATCTCGCACCTTCTCTGTGGCACTGCCGAAGAGCTTCAGCCTCTCGCAGTACGCTCCAAAACCATGCTCTGTGCTGTGAGCGACCCATCCTATAATGGGAGCAAGGGGGAACAAGCTGCTGGCACTTTTGAGAAGTTAGCCCTGGTCCCTCTAGTTGTTTCCCAAATGGTCTGCTGGCTATGAGAGCTTGAAGAGGAGTTCCCTTCTGTTCTAGGTGTTTTCTGCTTAGCCCCACTGACCAAAGCCACGGATACCCAAAGCTTACAGGGAGAGCACACTTCTATTTTGGATCCCTGGACCCATTTATGGCTGAGCAGGATTTTGCTCTGACTGTCAAGAAAATTTTAGGAAATAATAATGATTGAAAGCTTTCCAGAGTGACAGACATTAACTCCAAATTGCATGTGAATAACATAGATCCCTGAAATCCCATTTCCACAGTATTCCTGCAATCGCAGGAAGTCCTCCACCTGATTCGAGGTCAAAATTGTAACTGTGTATGAGTACATAGTACTGCAATTAGCTGTTTAGTCAGATTTCAAGAAGCATTTAAGTCAAGCAGACATCTAATTAACGTCTCTTGATCCCTTGCTTTGCAAAATCAAGCCAGCTAGCTATCTGTGTTGATATCTACGTGAGGTCTTTTTGCAATTGTGATCTCATGTGCCTAGACACGGATATTTTGGTTCCCAGATTTATAAATCCAAAATACCCTCAAATACAGGTTTTAGTCTGATTTTGAGTTTTAGGAGTCTCAAATCAAATATACATTTACTTTTTATCTTAATAGTAGATATGGAATCAACTGTTTAATGCTGTCTGAATTTTATTTGGCATATAGGAAACAACATGTTACCTTTGGCCTGAACCATTTTTAAGAAGTGTGGAGGGTGAGTAGAGGAGCCAAAGGAATTATTTTTGCATGTAGTGTTTAAGATATATAAATGGGGTGGAGCTTAAATCCCTGAGCTTTTGGAGATTATGCTCAGGAAACCATATTTTATGTGGTCATAAATAAAGCAAGAAAAATATCAACTTAACTGTGGCATGTACCTTTATGTGGGTATATTATGGAATTCTAATTAAAATGAATGCGGTAATAAACCAATCCACCCTTAACAGCAAAGCAAAGCAACCCCCTCTCCCCCTTTTCTACCACTTTAATGGTATTCTGAATCCCACAAATAAAACCGGCGAGAATACACATCCTGTTCTTACGCTATGAAAAACTCTAGTTGTGGATTATTGCAGTTTCTTATTGTTTCAGGACTCTTTCCAAGTTACACTTTATCACGCTGAATACCAGGCAGTACAGGACTGTTAAGATACCAAAGAGCATTGCAACAAACGATCAGCGTAGGTGAAGAAAAGCCATCAGCTGGCAGTTCACAGTGATGCCAAGCCTGCGCTGGCTCTTCCCTGCGCTCCTACATTGCAGGATCAAGCACATGGACGACTTCTACTGCGAGTCCTCACTTCATAGCTCTGCACATATGGGGGAAGTCACAGCTGCATGCACGTAGCGTGTGTGCACTCTAGCTCTGTACCCAAATGTAGAATCAGTGCTCTGTGCCCGCAGCCACACAGTTCATTGCCTGGTAGAAATGCTAGGACACATTAGTGAAGACTGCGTAGTTCTCCCCTTCTGAAAGTGGAAAACATAACCAAGCGGGTATCAGCAGGATCAAAATACACCACAGCAACATGACTAGGGTGCCTGTGCAGCAGGTGCTGATGTGGGATCGCTCCTGGTGATGGATACACCAGTGGTAACTCTAAAAACTTGAAAGCTCAGAGCTCTTTATGCAAGTGTCTTACTACGACTACTTTTCTTCACCCAGTATGCAAGCTTCTTCAAACTCCTATCCTCTGGGGAAGTCTAAAATGTCAGTATTTGCTGAGGCTCCACTCTTTGGGAGGAACAGTAAGAATCTAAGGCTTACCAACAACAGAAGAATGGTATCTTCCAGCATTTTCCCTTTTTCCAGTAGTGGGTTATAGAATAGCTATCCATACATTCAGTTCAATGATCATCTATAATATTTAAAGCAAAACTTTTCCTCCCACTTCTTAATTACTCAAGAAGTTCAATACTTCTTAAATACCATACTATTGAGCAGTAATTTATTTTCCAGCTGGATGTAAGCTTTCTAAAACTTGAAAGATTAATTAAGTTCAAAGGAGAATCATAAAACTATAGAAAGGCATGCTCAATGGTACTGATATCACTTCTGACAGATCTTGGTCTAATAGGTTCTTAAAGGCAACCAGGCATGGAGGATACAACCTCCCCAGGCAACCTATTTCAGTGCTTCTTGGCATTACTCTTGGAAAGGTTTTTTTTTTAATCTAATCTGATTCTTTCTTCCTGCAATGCAAGCCCATTGCTTCTTGCTTTTTAAAGCATGGAGAACAGATTGTTCCCTTCCTCTTTGTAACAGTCCTTTCTATACTTGACACATAATTTGGTGTGATTTTATGGGACTGTATGTTCACCAGGGACTTAGAGTTAAAATGATACTCATTTGAAGTCACTGGGTAAAAAACAAACGAAGAACAAATGCACATTTGTTTGCAAACAAAGATAGTGAAGATAAAACTGAGAATCTACCATATGTTTTCACCAGCTGGAATTCATTCAACATTTTGTTAGTTCTGCTCTTAAATGTGTCGTGAAGCTTACTTTTGAGGTCCTTCTCATAGGCTATGTCACTGGCAAGAAGTCCTCAATCTATGGATGGCATACTGCAGACGTCTCCAGCAGTTGTCTTAAAGGGGAATGTCACTAATGTGTTTCCCATTCCTTGCACTGAAACCTCCAACACAGTGTTTTGCTTCCTCACTTGAAAGTATTCTCCTGTGATGGACTGAGAGAGTCCCAGTGAGAGAACAGGATTCTTGCAGCAATTTTTGGAAATGCTTCTATCCAAGTGTCAGGCTTCTTCAAGCATTGTGGAAATCCAAAGTTGTCTGGTAGGGGACTAATTAAGAGTAGGCAAACAGGATGTGGAGAATAGCATGAAAGGGCTTGAGAGGCTCTGGTCTAAGACTGTGTCTGCACTGTGTTACTCTGTGCAGTACAGATTTATTCCTGTAATTCTTTTCATCACTGGGAAAGACACAGGACAAAGAAAGAAGCAGGCAAAATGGAGCCAGGGCTTTTCTTTGAGCAAATTGAGCAAAATTTGTCTTTGTATACATACAGTTAATATCAAACCCAAATTGTTTACATGAAATTGTTTTGGTGTCTACACTGGGGTTCTATGAAACAATGGATTCCTGCTGTGAATCAATTTAAATTCAGTGGGGGTTTTGGCTCAGGACTGCAAAGGTTAAATTATAGCATATAATGCAATATGACTGCAAGATTACTGCTGCTCAGAAACAGCAGCGTAATGTGTACAGACACTGCATACGTGAAAGAAAGAGAATCCCTGCCTTGCCCAGGCCAGATTTAAATATTCAGCAATGTTATAGCAAACTCAATATTCAATACAAGATGGTGGTGTTCTCAGTTTGCTGCCAAGAAGTTTGTGCAGAGGGACAGTTTTTGTTGTCTGTGCACTGCTCTGAATTAGAAGATGTGTCATATAACACTTATCTTAGATAGTGTGGGGGCAGTCAGTGAATGGTAACTGTGTTCTCCTGAAACAACAAGGATGTCATGTAGCACTTTTGGAGAGATAAGTGAACGTTTGGACTGGGAAGGGTATGCAAAGGATACTAAAGTTCAGCAGCTAATTAGAGTGTTATCACTTGAAAAGTAACATAACTGAATGAATGAAGTCATGGCATCTAGGGAAAAAGCTTGTCATTTGTTAAATTATATTGCAGTGTACATGAACCATACAATGGTGACATTCTCAGGAATGCAATGTAGCAGAATTGGGACAAATAGAGGCTTAGTGTCCTCCTTAATTTAGGGCATCTGTAAATGTGCATAACCTTATTACCTGGTCACATGCACATTGTCATGCTATCAGTAGGAAATCAAAGCTCCGGGTAAAATTCTAGCAGGTGGAGCTTATAATTTGAGAACATGAAGTCATCCTGGCACACTAGTCACCCAACAATTATTTGAATTCTTACAAAGAAATTTATTTAGTAAAATTATCATTTCTTCTTTAGAAGGAAACAAAAGATGGATTTACAGTTTGACACAGAATTTTCCATTCAAAGCTAGGTCACATCTTACCCCATCCCATGCTAGGCCTTAATCTGGTAGCTCGCAAGATATGCAAGTGAGCTCGGTGGGCAAAAGATTTATTTTTCAGTGCCGTGAGTCCGTTTGAGTTAGTTTGATGCAACTGAAAAGCCCCATACAGAGGAAAGCACGCTCATCTGAAGTCATGCTGGCTGTGCGTGGGAGGGAGGCCCACTGCAGCAGGATCTGGCAGCTCTCTGTGAAAGGCTAGGAGAGCAGAGACACTTAATTTCTCAAAAAAAGTAGGATTACCCAGTAAATCACATAACCTTGAACTGTCCAAAAATGTAACGTGAAAGTGGTGATAGAATAATCACTACAGCCCATTGACGTAAACAGGACAACGTACAGGGACATACCAACACTCCAGAGCACGGGATGCAGAAAAACGACTCCAAGCAAGGGGAAAATGAATGGCTGGAGTCTTATCTAGCGTGATAAGAAGCATTTACTTCTGAAGAAACTATTAAAGGACCAGTTCTCTAGCATGCACTTAGTTAGGGAGTACTAATTTGGCAATTATTTGCAGTGAAGAATGTGGCCGTTAATGGGCCAGTCTTGGTGCCATTGGAGAAAACTAATAATGGTTGGGAGACACGAAGGAAGACATGGAAAGATGCAGTGGGCCATAAGAGCTTATGGGAGATTTGCAAATCACACAGGAAACATGTGAAACACTCAAGCAATCGCCCTCCTATTGCTATGAAAGAGTTCGGTTGTTTTTTCAAATATGTCTGAGAAACCCCAAAAAAGCTTCCCTCTGCCCTAAGTATTTCCCTTACCCTCCATGCATATGGACACATATTCTTTAGGACAGCTTTCTACTCGTGTGGAGGCTTTCTCTGGGGTACTTGTCCAGTGCAACAGTCATTCCCTTTCTTGCTGCTTTACTGTTTCAGTCTCGAGGCAGAAAAAAAGCTACATTGCACCCACAGACAGTTGTGAAGCAGATGATTACATCAACTCCCAGAAAACACAAAGAGGTCCACTTTTCAAGCTAGCAGGCAAAAATACCCTCACCTGCTGCCCATCTCTATGGCTATTGAAGTTAAAGGAGGATGTCTACTGCTATCAATGGCAGCTGCCTCAGATGATGACGAATTGCAAATAAGTTTGTGCAAAGCAGAGAGACTGATCAGATGGGATAGGGAACAGCCGGGATTCTTCTAATAAATTGTTCATGACAACTAGCCAGGCCACCTTTAAGTTGTGCTGTGGTGAAGTCAATATCTTCTAGGAACAGGAGAGAGATGAAGGTAGACTAATGGTGAAATTCTAAATTAAAGAAATAGAAGGAAAAAGAGAGTGGTGTAATTTATACACACTTTTTTGGACTTTAATTAGTTATGTAATCCTACTTATATGAAGAAATAGGAAGTGACCAACCTAAGATCTGCAGAATTCTTCAGGCAGCCTTTTAACATAATATGTGATTGTTGGATCTAAATTGTAGTCCAAAAAACTATTTAGATAATAAAAACATGGAATGCAAACTAAGGCAATAAACACATAAAGATATAGTTTGTGGCTAAAATCTTTCCACATTATTAAAAATCCAACTCATCCAACAGTACATTTTCAAACTCTTTTGCTCTGTGATTTATTACAGAGGCCATCATAATCAATTACTTTTAATTGATAGAAGATGGAAACATTAATTGGTCCTATTTAAGTTTGATTGTATTAAATGATTCTACCAGTGATCAGAAATGTATTTTGAAAGGGAGTTTAGGCTAATATATCAGCAAATGAGGCGCTATAAACATGATTAATATGCACATTAGACTTTCCTTATCACTTTTTGTTGGCAGTTTTTATCCGGTCACAGCTGAAATTCCATTGAGTTCTTTCTCCTTTTGTATAAAATACAGATTATGTGGAGACAGCCGTCTGAGCAACTGGAGTTTCATCTTGTATGGCCATTAATTATTATTGCTCCTTTAGTATTTCTTATCTATCACAGAGATGTAGGACTGTATTTTTATAGACATTCACTGGTAGGAAAAAAACAGGCTTTTGGGTGATGGCGCCTCAGCATTTTTTTATTGGAGAAAGGATCAACAACATACTTTGCACATCTACGAAAGGGCAGAATAAGATGTTTACAGCTGTCATCGTTGTGGAGGTGTGTATGTTTGGTAATACACCAGGAAAGTTGTTGGAAGGTATAGCCCGCCTTTGTTGCAATGTTTTGATTTGGCTTTTTTTAATTCATCCACAATTATTTTGTATTTATTTCAAGGGAATCATATGCAGAATGAAATTTTTCACTGAATTGTCCCTGCAGTTGGGAAAACTTAATAATACATTGCATTCCTGGCAGTTTGAATTTGCTAATGTGCAAGCATTGCTCAGCTTTATTTTCTTATTTTGGTTACTTCTCTCTACTCACAGGGGAAAAAGTTGCATTCACTCCTGATTCACGAACAGAAGTGCTGGGCCAACCAGGCCAGAGACCTGCTGCTACCATAGCATCTCAAAGCCCCCACTGCCATTGCTGCCATGAGAGAACCAGCTGCAGAACAGAAAAGTTGAATCCAGATGCTGAATTTTTGCTCCACTGCTCCCAGCGAGAATCCATCTGTGGACCTCATTGCTGTATCAGACCCAATCCTTCTTGCTTCCAGCCCAAAGTTGTCCATCACTAGTGTACGCCTTACTTGTCCTAGGGCCAACATTTAACAAGAAAGGGTAATATTCTGCTCAGCCGCTTTTGCCAAGGGGTGTTCAGTGCGGTGTAGACGTCTTTAACCCAGCCTGGGCTGCGAGCAGCAGTACGTGCAACACGCAAAGGTAGACCTGAACTTCTGTACATGCTTGTTTCTGTCTGAACTCAGTCATCATATGTTAGTAGCTGTTCGAACTGTTTACGCAGTTCAAATTTTTGGCACAACCATCTCATGTTGGTGAGTCATACTTATCTGGTGTCTTTCTAATACCCAGGCATCTCTGCTCCTCAGTGTTCCCTGCTGAGGAATTCCCTGCTTATATTAGAAATTATTATTAGTCTGCACATGACTTCTTTACTGTTTCATTTCTCCCTGCTCTAAAGGCCACCTCATTTGCCTTGTGTGTTATTTTGATTCTTCTCTGCATTAGCAGTTCCTCCTGACTCTGTGTGCTCTATTCATTTCATTGGCAAACACTGCATTTTTATGCCAACTTCACTATTGAACACATTAAGCAAGAGCAGCTCCAAAACTGACGCAAGCTTACCAGCAACTTCCTTCGGCTTGCTACACCTCCCTCCCCTGCCAGCTCCTCACACGCCCCACAGTTTTTACTGAGTTCTGTCTTCTCAGGGTTAACTGAGTATTTCTGGTGTTGCTCTGAAACAAATGCACAATGAAGTCTGGGTAGTTACGGAGGGATTGCTCCAGATTTAAATCGGCATAGATGGCTCGTCTCTGCTCTAGAGAGACAATCATTTTCATTTGGTTTTTTTAATCTTTGCTCCTTTGGAAAAAAGGAAAACCTTTTTTCGGGGATCCGGCCAAGAGAATATGTTTTTCCACACTTTTCTATAGTACATATTTGCAGTAAATATCAGTTCTTTTCTGTACTGAAGCAATAACTGCGACATCATTTCCAGCTGCTCTGGAGAAGCCTTTGGGTGAGACTGGAGAGGGTGCAAGAGCCTGGGGACTGGTGGCCTCGTACATGGGGATGGTCTGGTTGCACCCGACAGACTCGAGGGTGCATGACGGAGCACGCGGGGGCCTCCAGGACCCACTGCTGGGTGCTGTGTGAGGAAGGTCCCAACAGGGACCAGGCATTCTCTGCGGGATCACCGTCCCCAGCAGGTGGGCTTTGTCCCAGCGCCGGCACACACACACAGACATCCACTCCAATGCTCAGCACTCTGCTTAAATCCACCTCCTCCTGCACGGATGCCGACGGTTACTTATTCATAAAACTATTTTGGAATGGTTGTTCTGCCACAAATTTATCCTCTGTCTTTCTCAGGAAAAAAAGCCTTTGTAGACAAGCTGTAATGAGATATAGTTGGCTTGCTGTGTGTCCAGGGACCTGATTTGCAGCAATGTAAATCAGACGCCCCAAAGTAGTGGATACTTTTTCTTTCTGTCTTTGTGTGCCTCCATTTCCTATCTGTGGAATGGATTTTTTTTCTTTTTTTTTTTTGTATTGCTGTCCTGTGGGGCCAGGGTGCAAATCAGATTATATTTGTAATGGGTTCAAATTTTCTAGAAAAATCTTTGAATTTGAACACTGAGGAGGAAAAAAATGAGGGGGAAAAAACCCAACCCCGAAATGTTGATTAATGAAGTGACCAGTGTACGGTCATGTGGGCATTTAGAGGGAATAAATGTGTCCTGATCTTGATGTCTTTTTAACACCATCTGTTGGATGTCATTCAATGCACATTGCCTCACTCTGTTCAAGGAGACCTGCAGTGAACTGCCAAGAGAATTTCAGTCAGAAGTTTAGGCCAAACATTTAATATTCTAATTATTGCCTCAAAAGTTACAGGTGATAATAATTGGAGGATTTAATATTGGCCAACATCTTTTTTATGTTTTTGATGAAGTACTTTGCCAAGGGACACTACGCATAAAAATAAAGTCCAAACAAATCTGGTCCAAAATAAAGAATTTAAAAAAAATCTCTGAGCAATCCAAACTCAGCTTTAAATATATTAATTACAACATCCATTACAGCAGAGTTAGCCTTGATTACTGGGTTGCTAATATTAATTTCTAGCTTATTTTTTCCTGAAGTAAATTGCAGCAACAATTCAGGCACAAGCTCAGAAACTCACTTGCTACATACACACTAGTAAATTAAATGGTGTCAGGGCATGAGCCCAAGCTTTAGCACGTAGTGACTATTACATGTCTAGCATTGCTCCTCAGATGGTTTTTGACTTGGACCAGCCACTGCTCTCCCAAACAGTCCCTGGGCGCTGCTCAGGAATAAGCATGATCCAGATATTATTCCCAATAAGCAATTTGAAAACAGCTGCTCTACTTTGAAAGCAAAAGGTTAATAGTATGGACATGACCAAATTATGCCAGTTGGCCTCAGGACAGCCCTGGCACTGGTTAGTTTACTAGGATACATGAGTTATAGTGTACTTTGTTTGCAGGCTTCATGCAATGTAAATAGTGTGCTTTTGCCAGCGGCACAAGCTTCAGAGTGGTCCTGTTAATGGAATCACCTGACATCCAACTGCCAACAGTCTTCTGGAGCAATCAATAACTGCAGCAAATGTTCTGGACAAAGTTTTCCTTTTCTTAATTGTATTGGACCAGAGTGTCTCCATACTCCATGCACAAAGGTTTGAGCCTTTAGCCTAACATTTTTCACATTTTTTTAAAGCAGTTTCTATGACTGAAGCTTTTGCTGTTCTCTAAAGAGTGGTTGTTGCAGAGGTTTGGCTCAGGAAAAGCAAGGGGGAGGAAACAAAAAAAATTAGCTCTAGAGAAAGATTGCTGAAAGAATTACACTAATACTAAATAATGAAGAAGAATGTAAACAGATTATAGATACAGAGAGCCTGAGATCAGCTAATGGCTGAAAAAATAGATGACAGAGATAAAAAATGATAAGACTTGTCAGAAAGAACAAAGCCTGTGTGTGCATCATTCAGATTAAGGAATTGGAGTCAAAAGGTTAAGTGTGAGCAACAATGAATATGAAAAATGGGGAAAAAAAGAAGTAAAAGGCAAGTTTGTTTCATAAATCAGTTCTAGTCTAACATTGCAGTAGGAAAAAGAAGTGTGTTAAGTCTGTTAAACCAGCACATAGCTCAGGCTGGACATCAGCATAACATTAGGAAAGGTATTGGTATTTTCAGCAGTAGATAAAAGTATCCTGTTCTAAGAGCTGTAAATATTGGCCTCAGGTTACCTATCATCACGTGTTTTGTCTCGTGGTGGGAGTCAAATTGATCTTACAGCCCATGAGTCTGGAGAATTTTTTAACACGACTTCATGCACACCCAAGTTTGTGGATCTAAAGACTTTGGTTACTTTATAGAACAGGGATGAAGAAAAGAGGTTCTACCGAGCCTATAGTAGGTGGATGTTGGCCATGAGATACACGTTCACAACACATAATTATACAGGGTGCGCCTGTAACATCTGTTCTCTTTACTGCAGGAAATTCTTCTGAGAGAAGCTCAAAGTGAGTAGTAGATATCTGAAAGCACTTCAAGTTTATTGGATAAATATGGAATGTTTCTAAATCTGCCATTTTTAGAATGAGTGAAAATATATTCTGGACAATTACCAGCAACTATAGCTAAATTTACAGTGCTTTCCTGTTCTAAGTTTAGAGATATTCTGCTCCTGCTAGTGAAGACAAATCCAATTGGTTGCAGTATACATTATGGAGCAGGAGCTCTACATCTGCAATGTCTTCACTTCAGGAGCAAGAGTAGGGCACGGTCTGTACAGCAAGTGGTTTGGTCCTGTCTATTCAAATGAAACTGTTTTCATCCTATCTGAAAGGACTAGCTATTCACATTCCCTTCATCATGTCAGTAGGGCGTAACATAAAAAAGGCCTGTTTATTCTAAAATGGGACTGAGCTCTGCTCATAAAATCTCCCTCAAGAACTACATGATGACTTGTGCACAGGGGCCGTAAAGATGCCTTTTCTGTGACTAATGCAGAAAAAAAATGCTATTCCCTTTCCAAACACCCATAATCCACTGAGGTGCACTGTAATGCTATAAACAGTACCTAAGAATGGTGGTATCAATATCTGGACAGAGGTCCCTCTGTCTCAGCTTCTCATCTCTGGTGGTGGCCACGGGTAGATAGCCAAAGCAGGGTGTACCAGCAGGATGAGCATATGCTGATGCTTTCACGAGTTTACCCTCCCCGCTTCCAACTCTGTGACTTTGATATTTCGTGGGGATCCTTTTACCATTAATAGGTCTAATTTCTTTTTTGAACGCAGGAAACTTTTTGTATATCTTCAGTGTGCTGTGACAATGAGTTGTATAGTGTAATGACACTCTATATAAAGAGATACTCTGCCTGAGTGTGTACGTGGCATTTAACTCCAGCTCCTCTGTGGTGGAAGCTCAGGAAGGACAGAAGTCCTGCACGTTCTTCCATGTTCTGAGTGCCCTTCTTCTCTCTGCTTCACTTTTGTCCCCCCTCTCTGCACTATGGTGGGTGCTACAGAGTCCCTTTCCACTCTTGCAGTTACAGTAATTATATTAATTAGATCTGCATTATGCATGTAGCTACACAGTATGATGTGCAGTTTGCTGAAAATTAATGTTCTACATTTGGCACGGGATACAGCATTATTCATTTCTTCATGGGCTTTTCTGTGGCATTGCCTTCCTTCACATCCTCATTAACACAAAATAGTTTGTCTTTACAGTGCATCTCTGAAATAAATATTCATGGGGTACAATTAGCTGCATTTTACAGCAAAGAAGCTGAGGCACAGAGCGTAATACTCACATTTGCAAAACGCTTAGCTTGGGGTGGCCAGCTAAAGTCATGCAATGCCTGATTTTTCCAAAATGCGGTATTGGCTTGACTAAAGACCATGCTCGAGTAGAAACAACAATGCTACACAGCATGACTGCACAACTGTGACTGGCAGCTACCAATGAATTACAACTGGTTTTAGACAGCAACACATAATGGACGTGCTCTCACTTCTGGGGACAAGAATCAAAGGCAAAGCAAGACCACTAACCAAGTAAGTATGGTGCTTAGCTTTTTAGTGCCTGCTGAAAGTGACTCCATCTACACTGAAGCACTTGGCACTTTTGTAAACTGGGCTTCAGTTGTCTCAAATTTGGGACAAGAGGCAGCACACAGCTGGTTCCCATCTATGAGCAGGGCAACTCTGGTGAACCTCGCAACCTTTCCATAGGAACCCTGAAGTAAGGACTGGTGTGGAGTCCAATGAACTGCCTTTATCCTCAAGCTCCTCTTTCTCTTCTTGCCCGCTTGCATTTTCTGCACTAGATGACCCTGAAAAACCCTGATTCTAATGAGTACCAAACAAAGTAATGTTTTGAGAAAAGAAAACACATTGTATGCCTAAGCATTGTACCGTGCAAAAGGGAGGGATCGTGGGGTTTCTTGGGCAACTGTAATTCTGACGTAGCCTAGCTTCTGAGTCTTGATTTTGCAGTTCTTTGTGGTCTTTAAATATCCATTCTTGCTCTCTCTCCTCACTAC
Organism: Grus americana; assembly: GCF_028858705.1. Lineage (NCBI taxonomy): Eukaryota > Metazoa > Chordata > Aves > Gruiformes > Gruidae > Grus > Grus americana. The sequence continues at coordinate 39,028,065 of NC_072854.1, forward strand.
TGAACAGGTTAGTTACGCAGCTGACTGAGTGCGGATGAGGTGAAGCACACCCAGTAGAGGCCATGTGTTTGGAAAGTTCCTACAACAGATGTAAAAATAGGGGTTTTCAGAAACGTGCCCTTCTGTGACGTGTGGATGGACTTTCATAGGAATAATGCAGGATATGTCTTTAGCTAGCAACAAGAGAAGGTCCCAGTCAAATTCTATATCCCATCTTGATGTATGGCAGAGCTAAGTTTTCTAAACCAACTTGTTATAAAATTTTCTTTCTTGACAGAGCTATATTTCTTCCTATCCTCATTTATAAAAATAATGGAACTCTCTTTGCTGAATCTCTCCCAAGAAGATCAGCCCAAGTCAACAACATCCAGCACAGAACATTTCAGGCCAAAAAGTTAAAGTTCAGAAGCATATAAGTAAGTGAAAATGGAGTCTTGTAAAGGAGAGGTTTGGGTAACCACAAATGCCAGCTCTATCTATAAAGGACAACAGCAACTGAAGTATCATCTGCAAGTCATAACAAAAAAAAAAAAAAAAAAGGTTATTTCTGGCTTAGAAGAAAGAAGAAAACCATCCAGCCTGCATTCAAGAAAAGTAGGTTTACTTTCAAATGCTAAATGATAGAAATCGATGATATTTCTGTAATATGTGCACATTTGGATACAATATTTCAAACAAGAAAGGAAGTGGGTGGAGTAGTTTATCTAATTCTAGAAGGAAAGGGAAGAAGCAGCATTGACATGCACGCCACGGGGATCTTTGCTGGTTTTGGAAGCTGGTTTTGAGTGTTCCTGAAGCACTGGGCAGCCTTGTAGGACTGGAGGTTGGCGGGCGGTTGGAAGGGGACTGGTATGCCTGAACAAGTGGCTATTCATGTATTGTCAGGATCGAGCTGTATGAAGTGTCAACAAGTTACTGGACTGCAAACCAGAGTTGAGATTCATCAAGGGACTAATCAGTCATTATAATTAAAAGGCGTTTTATGACTTGGCATCAATTTGACAGAGGGCACAGTCATAAAAGGAGGCAAAGTCCCGCTCTTTGCTCCAGCACCACTGAAATCTGGCCAGGTTTTGGAGCAGTGTCCCACCCTTTGCCAGGTACTATGGGCAGGACAAACATGCTCAAAAAATGGCAGAGGAAGTGGCTTTCTTTTGCTCTGCTTTGGGCAGTTTTATTGTGACTGGCCGATATGAGTTCAAGTGATACTTACAGAGCCCAGGACTGATGTTCAATGCAAGTAATGCACATTCAGAGATATCCCCTATGGTACACATCACTCACCTGGGGATCAAGGGAGAACACTGTCAGGGATAGTGTTAATACTGTGAGCAATTAATAAGAAAGTATATTTTCATGTAGTTTTTAATACTCTTTTATTATCTACCAATTCAGGTACTTGAAATGAACGGCTTCTCTATTTTGTTTTCCTCCAGTCTGCAGGTATTAGGTTACTCTTCTTATGTGGAATGAGACTGAAAGTCGATGCAACTGATTCTTTCCGCTGTGCACTCTTTGAACGTTTCATCACTTTCTTCCCACATAAATTGGGGAGAATTTGTGGTAAGCGAATTACCACAGCAGAACTAACAAAAAGAATAAAACCGGTCCATGTGACTGAAACAGGCAGATTAGAGCTCATTTTTAAACACAGCGGCTATACTGTACATATAGAAGCATATGTGCATGCACACATACACAGGTATGTATTTATATCGCACCTTTAATTATCTGACAGATTTTATCAGACTAATTTTGTGACTAGACAGAGTCAAATTTTTGCTTTCAGCTGAATTTATAGGCAGCAAAACCCGAATAGATTCATATTAAACCCAAAAAGTTCTGCCATAAGCGTCCTGAAGAGGATTCATTATCAGCATCATTAAAGGACAATTTTTGACTCATTATTTGATACTAGCTGGGCATCTGTGAGCTCAAAACCTCAGTATCTTTGGGTGGGTTGGGATCTCCAGTCTTTGACACTGCTGACAGGCTGAAAGATCATAGTTGCATGGCATGGGAGTTGGGAAAAAAGCAAAGGGAGTGACCAGAGGTCTAGAAAAAACATGACCCCTGAAGAAAGATGAATGAACGGAGTTGTTTAGTCTTAAGAAGAAAGAACAAGCTAATGGTTTTCAAATATGTAAAGCACTACTACAAAGAGGAAGAAGGGTTCTGATTTTCATGTCCGTGATAGATAGGACATAAAATAAAAGGATTAACCACTTACAAGGAAGGTTGAGGTTAAATATTAAAAAAACCACCTTGCTACCTGTAAGGATAGCGAAGTCCTGGAATAGAGTAGTTTTGAGCAAATATTTACATGGTGATGACCTAGATATGGACAGAAGAATGATTTAGATGATCTCTTAAATTCCTTTCCTTATTTACTGGCCTATGAAACTTTCGTTCCCATTATTTTTGCCTTAGGTGACACGTACATGAACTGGTTATCCCAGCCAAATAATGCTTCTGAATACAGGGGGAAAAATGGACTATTACCCCTTCTAACAGCAATGCATCTGGCCTAATCCAGTATCTCTCTCTCTCCCCTCCCTCCCGTGCCAATCTGCAGTGACTTCTTCTTAGGGAAATCCATTTTCTCTGGGCAGGTTTTGCTTGTGCGGGGCTGGTACAGGCTCCATCTCTCCTGCCTGAGCTTCCCGGGCCTGGTTGGTGGGGCCAAGGCTGCCTACGGCTTCGCTGCAGGAGCTGGATTGCAGCTTGTCCGCTGCAACACATACTCTTTTCATCTTTGTTAATACAGCAAGTGACTTTATGTGAAAGGACAAAATGTGTCCTTTGAGCTGTGTGAGGGGAGGGGAGAGGTGGGGGGAGGGAACCCCAAACAAGAGGAAAGGCAGAGAGCTAAGGAAATGTGGTGAAATGCATGTGGTGTTTTAGAGCATGATGGCTATCGCACTCAGCTGAAACTCCCATCATTTTGCACATTGCTTGCATTTTTTCTGGAAGCTTCGACTTTTTTGGAGTGGCTTTCCCATCAGCAGCAATCCACAATTTACCACTCAAGAAATGCTAAACAAAGACCTTAGCACACTCAGCAGCACTACCCCCTCTTTTATTTATGTGACGCACAAGTCGAGGAAATAAATTTCCTTCAAACCAGTATAGCATACGAGTGCTATGACCAGAAGGGGTTGTGCAGGCCATGAGAGCTGTTTCAGGCCTCCAGGCAAACTAAACATGCAACTGCCTCATGCAGCTCTCTTCCACCTCCCCACAAAATTCTCTGCTCCGGGCTTGACTTTCCCCCCCTCCGGTATTTGGACTCAGCAGAGCCAGGCAGCTCGGGTGGCCAGGGCAGGCTACGGAGGGTGGGTCAAGGGGAACAGAGCAGGGCAGGAGGTCCCAGCTGCATCCACACAACTACTCTCCAGTGCATGGGGAAGAACTCTCATCCCCTTGCAGGGTGGGGATTATGTGTGTGGGCTGCTTTCATCCCCATGCTGGGCACCACGGGAAGGTGACCAGGACCGCAGTGGTGGGAGGCAGCAGGGATGTTGCACTGGGGAAGAGGAGGCATTTTTCAGAGTTACCAGAGACTATAGAAGTGAGCAGCCTGTGGCATCAGTAAAAAAGATGCCAATAATCTTGGGATGCTGGATTTCTCAGAATCTGTTTGTAAAACTTCTGATGATCCTATCTAAAATTGGGGTTGTTGGCAGGTATGGATGAAACCATCTAATCCTACTCTGCAAATCCCACTGCTTTCATGCTTATTTTCAAGCTGATAAATCTTTTTAGAGGAAACAATCCAAAACTTCAGCAGCCAGCCTTGGGGCTTCCTGAAGAAACATACATAACCAGGCGCCCTCACAGCACCACTGCCATGTTCCAGCTGGAAAGAGAATTTAACACAATGCTGCTCTTCATTTCTTCAAGGTGGCTGGACCTGCCAAGGAGAGAAGAAAGGCTAGAAGGAAGGAGGAAAAGAAGGAAGGAATGAATAAGGAAAGGAGGGAGAGGAAGAGTGAGTTGAGGGTGGAAGGAGAAAGAGAGAGAGAGAGAAAGAAAGAGAGAGAGACAAAGGAGATGGGAGAAAGAGACAGAAAGAGAGAGCCAAAGGAAGGTAGAGGGGAAGAGAGAGAAAAGAGAGAGAGAAGGAAGGAAGGAAGGAAGGAAGGAAGGGAAGAAAGAAAGAAAGAAAGAAAGAAAGAAAGAAAGAAAGAGAAGAAAAGAAGGCAGGCAGGCATGGAAGGAAATAAAGAAGAGAAGGAAGAAAAGAAAGCATCCTGTTGCATGCAAAAACCAGATCCAGCAGTGGCAAGAGCTGGGCAGAGTGGAGCCTTTCCTGATAATATCAGTTTACTTTTTAATTAGATGCTGAGCTTTTAAAGACAATGGAGTAGACATGATAAAGAGCAGGCTATTAAGTGTCCCAATTACAGAGCACCAAGAATCCAATAATTTATGTGCTGATAATCTCCTGGTAATCCTCTGGGTGCTGCCGGAGCGTAAGCGTCCTGATTACTCCTCTGCTCTTACACGGATTTGTTCTCCTACCATTGCCGAGTTTTCCCGTTATGTTTGGCACAGCTCATTTAAAACAACCACAGTTACCTCACAGCCAAACCGCTGGCCTAAGTTTAGCTAAGATGAATAGGCAGCCGTTCATCTGCGACAGAGCCTTTGGTGTAAGTGTGGCCAATTAGTCACACGTTTGGTGTTCTAATTAGGCAACGCTGGGCCTTTCAGAAAATGTGCTGTTGATTTAGGTACTTCCTCAAACAATGCTAAATTGTGTTATGTGAAATTCAATTAGTTCTTTTCTAAATGTTTCCACATCTGTTATTCTTTAAGCATAAAGTGATGAGGAGAGAAGGAGAAGTGAAAAGCCAGAGTCTCCACTGGTGAAATATGTTAGGCCTCTGGGACCAGCCCTTTTTCCAGCTTTTGACCCTGAACAGTGATATACAGGAAGGAACAAAGTTGGAGAGCTATCATGGTGAAGCCCTTTAAAATAAATCATTATAGAAGAAATACTGCAACTGTAAGGGAACGTAATCTCTTATGATAGCCATAAACTAAGCTTTGTTTGGAAACGGATGGCATGGGGAAAGCACCATTAAGCAAATGATTATAAATTCCGTTTTAAGAACTGCTTTTTTTTTTTTTACGATAATAGTGATATGTTTAAATCCCAAGATTAACCAAAAATACGTATAGACCCAGTTTACTGTTTTGTGGAATGGCTTCGAGTAGTTTTTTTTTTTGTTTCAGCTTTTCCTTCTGAGCACTAAAAAGATGCCAAGACCTCCCGTAGAAGGCTTTGAGGGGGAAGGGACGGGGTGCGTTTATTATTTCTGCTGTGGCGTTTTGCAATTTTTCTCCGCGTTCGGAACAACAAAGCATCACAATCCTTTTGATCCCTCAAACAAAGCGTCAGGCTTTCACTGGAGTTTTTCGGCACTCCTAGTGACCCACGAGTTTTACATTTGCATGAGGCTTCTCCCAAAACGCGGGCTACCTACGGCCATTGTCGTACCCGTGCTTTAGCTCCGACCTGCTGCACGCAGTGTGTCGGCGGATCGGCGAAGGCAGAGCAACGATTTCTCCAATATCACGGCTCAGCCAAAAACCACAGCTGTCTAAAGGTGAAGTTGTACATGCATTTGATCCTTGTTACTGTTATCACCTTTTCACTGACCAACATTTCAAGCCTTATCTGTGGCTGGCAGGCCATGTTTCAGGTTTGTCAGAGTCCGGATATAACCCGTGCGGTTTTCTGATGATATATCTTGATAAGATTTGTGGAATGCGAGAGATGAAGTTGTCAGCACCGCTTTATGGCACCTCTGTACATGTCAGAAAATGAAAATATTTTCAGAAGCGATGGCGTTATTTTGACTGGTGACACAAACTTTTAAGACAACGCGTGTCCTTGAAAAGAAAAACAGAATGCCCAATTTTTATAGTAAAAGACAAAAGATGGTCTTTCCTGGAAAGGCATCAGGCTTGATGGGGGAACCAAATGAGAGAGAGAGAAAGAGAATTAGAAAATGAAGCCTTTCTGGAGCTAAACTGTTAAATTATATTTTCCAGCTGTAATTACTGCCATTGCATAGACATGTCAGCCTTGTAAATCAGGACCTTTAGGTCTTCCTTTTTATAACAAACTCAGAATAAAACCAAACCAAACAAATGCACAGAACCTTCTTTTTGGTGCCTATGTTTGCCTTCAGACTTAGTCACCACATGATCTATGAGACAAGCTGATCACATGTCACAGGTTTCTAAAACCAAAAAAAAATTTTCCCCCAGATGATGATGTAATTTTAAAAAGTGTAAACCTTAGCAGAAATCAAGAAACCCCCAGTTACATGTTGCTTCACATGCCCATCCACATGGCTGGCTTTGGTCCTCTGCCTGAATTAGAGCACATTGCCAGTTTTAGCGATGGCACTAATCTGTACCTGCCATAATTTGAGCATTATGATCTTACAAATAAAACAATATTCACATATTATTGCTTAAAAACAAACAGCAGGAGGAGACCAGCTGTGAATTCATTTTGCATTCAGAAAATTTTGAAAGCTTTTTGTTCAACAGATGAAGGAGGATTGGAGGTAAATAAATATTCTTAATACTTGTTGGAATATTTCGGATATTTTTATTGAAAAATGCTGTTGCATCAAAGCCAAACTATTAGTAGCAATGCATATGTTTTTGGAAAAAATATCTGGCCTCTTTCAGAGAAATAATAAAAAAGAGCTATCCAAGTCAAACCTTGAGCCTGTTGATACAAAAAATGGAATTTTTGGCAGAATCCTTTTCCTTGAAAATATAAAAGTTTGGTTTCTCTTTCAAACTGCAGAATTTGTTAGAAAATGGGATTGTTCTCCTGAGAAATGGACAAAAATTTTCTTTTTAAATTCAAGCTAAAGGTATTGGAACTGAAGGACATTTTTAAAGTTTGATAGAAAGCATTAAAATAACAGCTTTTTTAAAAAGATTTTTTTTATCATCTCTAAAAGTTATGAATTGTTGACAGAGAAATGTTCCACTTACCTCTGATAATGTCTTTAAATTTTGTCTCTAAATCAGATCAAGTGCATTAAAAGCCTCTCAATCTATCTTCTTCCAGAAATCTTATGCAACCAAAAGTAACAAATCAACCATTTCCCTAAACAATAAGGCTTTTAAAATCTACCCTGACAAAGATTAGGTTTAAATGGGTCTCTCAAACAAAGAAGTGACCTAGATTTGAAAGAGATCTTCTGTTATCTGAACTCTAGGAGGCTGTTTATGACAACAGTGGTTTTGCTGCTCTGGAGGATGCTTCAGGAAGTCTTGCTGCAACTTCCCATACTCAACAAGCATCTTCAGACATCCCAAGTGGCACGTGAATCCCAGACATCTTAAAGCCCTCCAACGCTAGGCCAGATTCTCTACCTCATTTATTAGGTGATGACCATAGCAGAGGTGGACACAATCCAGGCAGATCACCTGGGTGAAGAGTGAGGGGAGCTGCTGAAACAGCTCGTGGTTCAATGACCACAGATCTTGCCTACAGATGTATTTGTGTTTCTGTTAGTCATGAAAGAAATCATAACCCCTGGCATTATTTGCAGACCGGCATCCCATCATCCTGTACCTCTGCCTTCACTGTGACTCATTTTCAGAAACTGAAGCCCTGTATTATCGCTCAATACACTTAACAGAGCAGGAAAGTACATGTTTTCAAGCATGTACTTGCATGCATCAAGCATGTACAAGGAAACATTTGAGAGGAAAAGAAATTATTATCTAAGGAAGACTTCATGAAGCTGGCAAATTGGCTGGGAGTGCTGTGAAGGAGAAACCCCATGTGCAATGCTCCTGCAGTGTAGAAGCACGGTAAAGGCAGAGCTGTTCCTGGACTTTCTTCTCACCCAGCATCGACCAAGCGTCCAGCTTGGCCGCAGAAAATGCCCTCGTATTAAACTCTGCATGTAGGACCAGAAACACATCAATCTTCATCTCCTGAGCTGATAGCCACCTTCCTAATCCAGGCACATTGAGCTCAAGCCCTCCCAGCGTGTGGGAGTACTTGGGTTTCCTGGAACTGGCTTTTAATGGGGAATAGATTGGCCAGATGAGATTCTGGTTTTCATCTCTTATGTTAATACAGGCCTCCACATCCGAAAGAGTTTGGGTTCGGCTTTGAGCTGCTTTTACCACAGTTTGTGGCTGTATTTTAAGCCACGCTGTTGCCTATGGTATATTTTTCAGGCAGAGGAAAGGACCTCATTCCTTCTTTTACCCCCTACAGTTGTCACGGAGTGGAGGCAAGTCACTTTCACTCCCGAGAGCCGCAGACTTTAGGCTGTAAGGTTGGGCAGGCATGCTCCGTCATTAAATCCTTTTAACTGGAAACACCATAATACAGCAGCCCACTGCTGTGTCACGCCTCTCTTGTTCTTGCCAGGCACCTTCCCGTGCTCGGGCTTCCTGCTCTTCCTTCTGCTGCCCCACCATGTCTGTACAGCTACCTTTTTCCCCTTCAGGCGATCCTGGGGGGAGCAGTGGTATCTCTCTGCCCTCCTCAGTCCCCTGTCTCACACCAGCATAATCAAAACCACTATTCACCCCACTCTGGGTGGCCAAAGCACCTTCTGTCTCACTTCATTTTCTTGTCTCCTCTCAGGGCCCTGTGTCAGATCTCTAACTTCAGCCTACGGTCTCCAGCAGTAGATATGGCAGACCAGATCTGAGGAACCACTGTCTTCAGATACGTTCCTTGGCTGCTGTGCCAGTGGTCATACCAAGATGGATGGGAACAGCAGCGATGTGAGGCCATCTCTGCCCCATTGCATGAGTGCCCAGGAAAAGGCCAGCTGGGGACCTGTTCTCCAAGTAAGTTGCCCGTCTATAACTATGCAGTTTAAAAAACAGATTTTCTTCACATGTTTTTTTTTTTTATAACACCTGTGACTGTTCTCTCACATATGGGTTGTACCTTTTATGAGGAAAAGCTGCTATCATTTTTTCTTTTTTTTTTTTTTGAAGTTGAAGTTATATGAAAAAATTAAAGGCTACCCAAGCAATGAAGGGTATTGCAGGAATTCTTCGAAATAGGCGCTTATGTCATCCTGCTCTGTTAAATTAGTGAAGGTGTAGTCTGAATCCACAGACTGACAAATCGTTTCATGCAAGCCTTCTACCAACCAAAATGGGGAGTTCCCCTTACATTATGCGGTTTTGTAAGACTTTTACCAGGTGCTGTCAGCAGCAATAAACCTGGCATACTTTTAAAGAGAAATAAACCTCTTCGCCCAGCATTTCTAGGCTCACTAAATGTCTGTTCTTAGATTTTCCTTTCCTAAATACCTTTACCACTAAAATACCTTAATAGGTGATATTCCCTGCTCACAATAGTAGAAAAAAACCCAACAACTAAAAACCTTGCTGGCAGGCGGGAGCTTGTCCTCCCTGTGCTCTGCCTGAAAGCTGTGTCACCAGTGGAACCCTGATCAGAAAACAGATCAAGAAAGTTATCTACAGCCTATTAACCAGACACTGCAACACTGTATAGGCTTCTGATGTCCACATTATAAAAAAAGGATATTGAAAAACTGGAGAAGGTGCAGAAGAGAGCTGTAAAAATGATTCAGAGACTGGAGAAAACGCCCTACACTGAACCACTTAAAGAATTCAATCTGTTTAAGTTATCAAGAAGAAGATTGAGAAGCCACTTGATTACATTTGGGTAATACCTTCACCAGGAGGAACTGGTGGGTTACTCAGGCTCCACTTACTAACGGAGCAAAGAAAGACATGGCCAGAACAAATTGCTGGAAGCTTGAAAGACAGGCAAATGCAAACTGGAAAAAGCAATTGCTTTTTCACAATGATTCTTCAGAAAGGACTTACTAAGGTGGGGGACAGCCCATCTTTTTGTGTCTTTAAATCAGGACTGAATGCTCTCCTGGAAATTGTACCATTTACCGGGCTCAGGAGAGAAGAAACTCAATAAATGACCAAGTGTTCTTCCCCATCATCGCCCCTTCCTTACCCAGTAAGGTCCACCGTGGCTACTCTCGGTGGCTAGCGAAGGCCAAAATCCTGATGTGGGCTGTGACAGACATAACCCCTGTGCCTAGGGATCTCTCCCTACATTTACGTGAGACTAACCCAGGCATACTGACTTTACCTGTATTTGGTGGCTAATTAGAAGAAAAATGTCTGTCAGATGGATACTTTGGGATCACAATGTTTATTGAAAATTAGTAGAAATATGCGGGGGTATTATAGACACTTGGAATATCCAAAGACTGTTGAATTGACTGTCCAGCTGTAATGAATAGCCCTGTGGCTAGCTAGAGATTGCATTGCCACCCAAAAGGCAAGTTCTGCACAGAAATCAAAGTTTCTGGAGTCAGGAAAAGGTGGGAGAAGGAAAGAGGAACATAAATCCCGTGGCCACCGTCCCTCCAAGAAGGAAGTGAGAACAGCGCTCACATCTCCAGGGCAGCCTTGGGCTATGGGAACACAGTTGAAAACCTGAGCCAAAGCAGCCAGTTCCTGAGCTGCAGTTTTAAGAACACCATGGGAAAAAGCATGGAAGCATGCTGAACAGGAACATCATGGCAGGAGGAGATTGTGTTCATACTGGGTCACTGCCTGGCAGATTGTGGAGTCATGCTGGGTGCATGGGGTCCCTTGGGGAGGCACAGCAGAAGCACAGCAACCCTCTGGGAGTCCTTCCTTAAACTCTTTTCTTTAAAATAAGGCTGTTTTCCTATTCCTTTCATTGACAGGCTGCGCCACTGTTTGTACCGTGGTATGACAAACGTCCCAAATGCACAGGAGGGGTTCTGGATAGGGATGCATGCAGATGCAGGTCTCTGTGTTGTCACATTGCTCTTATGGCACTGCAGCTGGAAGGAGAAAAATTTTTGCTCTGGGGAGCATCTGTGCAGCTGGGGTCTGGGCAGGTCTCTGCAGATGAGGACATTCAACGTACTTTCTTTCCCCAGTTCACCAACAGATGGTGGCAGAGAGAGCCCCTTTCCTGTCCAAAGCCTTCAGGCCACAGCGGTTGTATTTCCTTTTAATTACCTCTATATGAAAGACTGCTGTATTCTGCAGCATTTGTCCTTCCTGAGGCAGTTTGCAGCAGCAGCACTGCAGAGCTTTGGGAAAGCATTGTATGCAGCTACAGCAAGACAGCGCAACTTGGGGTAAAGATTTCAGTGTACTCATTTTCCACATTGTGCAGGAGTTATGTTCAGTGAAAATTATATAAATGTAGTATACCAGCTCATATGTCATTTCCACAGAATGTTACAACCATTCTGTTATGTAATAGTGAGCTAATAAAGTCAACCCAAGACTCACTATATCACTTGCTACATGAAGTCACCTCATTCATCCTTTTTCCCTTTAATTTAAATCTCATCTCTATTTCTACATTCGCCTTCCGAAGTATTTCTAGCATAGCTTATTCCCAACACCCTTCTTATTTTACTGTGTGATCTAAACAATGCAGAATAACAGGGCCTGAAAATTTGGACTGGAAATATCATGAGAACAGGCTCTGTCAAGAGCTTTCCAGTATTTCCTGCTTCTGGTTGAGCTGGAAATACTCAAAGGGTGAAATCCTGGCCCAGCTGAAGTCAACGGGAATTTTGCCATTAACTTCAATGGGGCTAGAATTTCACTCTTGGTATTTACTCCATGTATCCAGTCTCAACTAGATCTGGTGTGGTGTGAAAAAGAAAACTTTTCCTCTTTCTTTTCCTTCCTCTTGCAAGATTTAATGCTTAAAAATGTCTCACGTATTCAGGTTAGATGTAAATGTTGAGTAATGCCAAGTAAGTTACCATGTTACCCAAATGATCGATTTCTTCTATCTAAGCAGTTGCACATGAGAAACTGTGGTATTACAAATATAAAATGATATAAAGATTAAGAAATGAAAGTTGTCTGCATAAAATAATTAAGAAGATATACTGTCTCTCTTTTGACAAAGCCTATATTTTAGACAGCTGCCTCCGTTTCAGGACCTTGATGCCAGAATCTTTTGCAGCCAGCAGTACAGTGACTGCTATCTGTTCAAAATATCTGAATTTTTGCTTTTATACAAAATTCTTCTAGAGGAGGCCTTCGTCATCAGTGGAGGAGGATTTGCTTGCTTTAAATCCGATACATTGTGATCTCTACTTAAGATGGCATAAAACTTTAAACCCGACTTTGGGAAGCAGGTGGACTTTACCCTGTTTTACTTGAGTCTACAACTTTCTTCCAGGAGGTGGTTTGTAATTCCTTGCTCGCCAGAGACAATCCATTACAACAAGTCTTTTCCCTTCAAAAGATAAAGTCAGTTCTGTTTCTGCTAAAAAAATCCTGCTCATTACTGTGTTCATGTTTTACATTAAAGAAACATTTTAATTGTGTGCTATTTAATAACAACAGCCCCCAAAAGCAAACTGACCCATCTGAGATTTGGCATTGTACTGGTGAGGATTCACCGGTGAAGGACGTTTCTGGAAATCTTTGTATCTTTTTTTATTGCCCCAGAAGACCTAGTGAATGTCTGACCAATAAAAACGTGTGTTCGAGCAGAAATATCATCCCTGCTTCTTTCCTAGAAACAAGACGTTTTCTTCTAGAAAAACAATAGTAGAAGCACTCAATTAATCCACAGCTATTCATTTTGTCTTCACTGACAATTAGCAGGCCTCCTAACGCGCTGCTGCCTCACTTCTGCAGTGGAAGCAGTCCTGCCAAGTGGACTTGGGCTGACACACTCATTCTTCAGCCTGTATTTCCTGGTGCAAATAGTTTCTAGCTCCTTTCCAACAGCCAAATCCAAGGGAAAGAAAAAAAAAAAAAAAGAAATAAAAAGGGCTTTGTTCTCCGTGAAAAAAGCCGCGGCTGCGGTCAGGAGCCCTGCGCACTAAGCCGGGCCGTGAGGAAGGAAGGGAAATGCAGTCTGCCGCGTCCTGCCAGGCAGGCTCGCAGCTCCGTGGCTTCCAGCCCTGCCGGGACACCCTGGCTCAGACCTCTGGCCACCCACCTCCTCCGTCCCGCAGCCCACTGAGAAAACTTGCCCCTTCTCCAGGCCGTGCAGAAGTCATATCCTATTTTCTTCAAGGCAAACTCGGAGGAAGTCTGCAACAAGGGACAGAGAGGGACAGCAGATCTGAAGCACAGCTTTGGTGTCCCTCATGCCCCACCAGCTGAGCTTCGCAGAGCCGACATGCCACGTGGTCAGACCCTCTGAGATTCGGCAAGATTCTTCCAGAGTCGCTCTGTCTGAAATACAGTTGTAGTGGCTTTTCTAGCTGCAGGAAGGTAAAATGGCTTTCGTCATCTCTTTCTGACCCTGCTTCCCCATATTACCAAAGAAGACTGCTGGAGATAAGCAGACCAGTGCCACAATCCCTGTTTGACCTGTTGCCCTCTCACTCTTGCTCAGTTTCTTAGACAAAGTATGTCCTAGAGGAAAGTGGCAATGCCACCCTCAGAGCAACACCTTTCCCAGTAGTGTCTTGTATTACCACTTAGTGGTTGCTTTGATGATTTCAGCTGTAAGTATTTTCTCACATTTTCTCTTTGCAGATTTTTATATTGAAGCCAGCAGCCCTTGTCACCTTACCCTCCCCACCGTCTTCCTACGGGTCTTTTTGCCAACTCCATTTGGTGTGTGACAATATCACGTTAGATCTCTGTGATCTGCTGACTGGTATAAATTAAATTTTACCCAGCAGACTGCAGCAGGGCCTTTGTTACCCCCTATGGTTTAAAATACAGGTTTCTGCACAACAGCTAGAAGGCTATTGACACACCTAATTTTTTAATTGGCCTTCAAGAAACTTCCCACACATGTGCCAAAACAAGCGGTTCTCCATGTGGTAGAGCCAGGAAGGTTTTGGGTTTTTTCCCCCCCTCTCTCTGCAATAATTAAGCTCCTGATTTCCTGATTCGCTCCCCACCCACTGAATTATCCCCGTTCACAGATGGGCACGCAGAGCCTCCACCACTGTTGATGTGCCTTGCCCCCAAGCCCAGGAATGGATGTCCAAGTCTGGGATGAGGAAGGGTTTTCCCTTCCAGACCAGACTTACTGGGTCTTGGGGGTTTTCTACCTACCCCTGTGACCTGCGGCATGATTTTTGCCTGATGGGATTGCCTGAGCTTTTTAAACCTACCTCGTATCCCACTGGCACAAGGGATGCTCATCCAGGAGGCACCAGGCCCTTGAATTCTGCTGCTGCTGACAGCAAGTTCAGCTTTTTAAGGTTGAAATGCTTGCCTTAACTGACAGCTTTGGACTTGGTATAAGGTATTTGCATGAATACTAGCAGCCTGCGGTATTTAGGAGGACAGGGTATATGATCCGCTAGTCCCTTCTGTCTTTAATTTCTAGGAAGCTATTATAGCGCTTTCCAAAAAGGCTCACGTCTGCCTGCCAGCACCACATTAGCATGACTACCGCTTTGAAACACAATAGCTGCAGCAGCTCAGTATCTGTAATGCATCCCCTGCTGTACTGCGTAGCCGTGCGCACGCCTATGTGCCATTAATGAATCATCACGTGGGAAGTGTTTTCATTATTCCTTGCTTTTCCAGCCCTGGCGTTCCTTGGCAAACTTGCAGCCCAGGCCACAGCAGCTGTCTGTCTCGCTCTCCTTCCTTTAGATTAAAAACGTTTCTTGTTGTTGTTGTTTTGAAGCGCCCACTGAAGTGACAGGATGGAGAAGGATGGCTAAACCCAAGTCCCAATATCTTGATTTCAAGACTACGCTAATAGCCTCTAAGAATTTTTCTCTGCTGTACTTCAGATAAGAGCGGTGAGCCTATAAATTCATTAGCGAGTAATGGAGCAACCTCACTTTATCTATGTCTTTTCACAGGACTAGGGTTTCATTCTGTGCCAGGAGTCATACATCACACTCAACATGTACGTCTCCAGAGCCAACCGAGAGAAAGTGCAGAAAAACTACTGTTAACAAGGGAGTAATTACATTCAGCATAAATTAATTATTGGTCACTCAGGACTGGTGGGAAAGGGCCACACAGACCGTATCCGACTGAGTTCCCACCTCTGAGGGAAGAAATATTTAAATATGAATCATAAGACAATACGAGGTGGGCCCTTTCTGGTCTACTGGTCTTTAACTGCACGTATTTGCTAATATGACATGTGGCTTATTTGCTTTAACACTATAGGTACATTGTATTTTTTTAGGGCAAACATGAGTGATAGTCATTCGGGACAAGGGTCATTTCATAGCAGCCAGCGTCAGACCCGACCGAGGGAAGCCAGGAGGGACTTTAAAATGTAATTCAGCCAAAAGAACAGGACACGGATCAGCAAGCGAGTGATGGAAGGTGTTCATGAGGAATTTAGATTACCACACACTGCAAATAAACCCTGAGAAGCTGGAGCAGCCAGAGGCCAGGGAAACCCGGCCGGCAGGCAGAGAGGAGCCCTCCCGCGAGGAAAAGATGCGTGGTACACCCCAATCTCTTTGCCAAAAGTTTTAGTGCTAGCTCAGGAAAGTTTAGTTGTGCTCAAACCCCGAAATTACTGACTTGGAAAGGTGTAGGGGCATGTAAAATAATGTTGGGCTTGTCTCCAGCAACCAACCAAGAGATTAAAACTGCTCGTTACGTGTATAACATTAAAACTGTTCCATGTCTTGACAAAAATCAGGAAATTCAAATTTAAAGTGAATCCTCATAAATGGAAATTCTTGCTGTCATGGGAAATAAAAAGCATATCGGGATGCAAGTGACAGATGTACTGTCAACTGGGAACCTCGGCTTGGAATTTCCTGGCTTTTTCTTTTCATTCAATTCACTGCTCCTAAAACAATGTATAGTTACACCAGGATTCATTCCTCCTCTTCTCTCCCATATTAACAGATATTCATACATATAAATAAACAGTTGCACACACACGATATGCAAATTAGATCTTTTTTTTTTAAAATTAGTGTTTTTCAAGTTGTTCATTAGAGAACTGGGTAGGAAAGTTTTCCCATTTGTGAAGCCCCAGGTTTATTGAATCGTAATGAGTACAACACTCGGACCCACCAGCTATGTTTTCCCATAAAAAAGAAGCCAACATCTGTCTTACAACAGCCTGGTGTTTGGAAATTCACCTGTAATATGAAAAATACAGTTTCCAGGCTCAGGTCCATCCAGTTCATCTTGGAATGCCCTGAATAGCAAGTTATTTTGGGACGTGTTTTCTTGGTTTGCCCAGAATTCTCATGTCAGACCTCAGAAACTTTTCTTTTCATGAAAATACTGGGGCCAACGAACTGGCATTTTATAACAAAGGAGTGTTCTGTTGAAAAATTCCCGACTAATGCTAGTTGCCTACACTGGAGAAGACGGTGGAAAGCTTCGTGCAGGCTGTGGAGCTGGTCCATGGGCCCCTGCCAGTTACACTTGATAGGGAATTTCAAAAAGCACTGCTCTGACCTCTGAGGTTTGTTTCAGTTTAAAAATATACCTGGAAAAAGATCCAGTTTCTCTAGGGACTACACTATGCCGCACTGTCAACTTTTTACTCTCTGCACTTCTGACACCGTCTCCACATCCCTTCACTGCCAATGCAAAAATCCAAAGTGGGATTTTGCAGGTCCCGTTGGGAAACAAACCCCAGCAGATGAGAAATCCTGCTGGAGGGTCTGGCCCCGTGTCCCGGCGGGTGAGGGACGGGTGGCCATCGCGTCCCTCGCCTCCCCTGGGGCCGATGGGCTGTGCCGGCAGCCCTACACCTTGCGTGTGGCTGGAGATGTTCCCGCGCTCTGGACACGTGGCAGCAGATTGAAATCAGATGGCGGCAGCTGCCACGGGGCGCAGCCCTCCATCCCGCTCCTCGCCGGGCTGCTGCCATCTCTGGGTGCAGCACCGGGACGTGCGCCTGCCATGTCTGTCCCCAGCCTGGCCGGGAAGTGGGGGGCCATGCCCTGCGTCGGGGCTGAAACCGGGGGCTTCTGCCTCAAAGGCAGCAGTGTCTGCTGGGGTGGGAGGGATGCTGAAAGGCAGCGGACAGTAACAGCTTCAGCAATCTGATTTTAATCCACGTCTTGCACGTCTCCCTGACTTTCAGATGCTTAATTCCTTTTTTCATTATTCCTCCGATAGGAGCCATTGTTATTTCCAGCGGAAAACCAGCACAGTGACTGATCCGCAGTTCCCCCGGGAAAGTGAGCGCAGCAGCCCGAAGCTCAGCCGTCTTTGCTCACGAAGAAACGTGTCTGCGTCATAAAATCATTACGGAATGCTAACCACAGCGAAGTCACTCACACCTTTTTGTAAGGCAAAGCCGAGCCTTTTGCTTCCCAGAAATAGCCGCGTTTTTGTGAAAGGAGGCTGTTCTAGGATGAAGTTAGATTTACAACAAGTTTAAGAAGAGCATCACGCAGGCTCAAATAAAGCAAGCCTGCTGGCTTTCCCCAATGACTGGCACTAGAGCAGATTATTCTGGAAGAAAGGCATTCTTACAACCTCATGGCTTCAATTTCTCAAGCCAAGAAGTGGAGAGAGATCCCACAGTTATTAAAGCCAATAAATCAAGGCTTGAGAGATCTTGCGCGCGGAATTGGACAGCATTTGCATTTTTCTGCCCTCAGAGCTTTAAGGAAGGTTTTTTTCTCCTTTACCTCATGCACCTTGGGTATCTTAAAAGCAGGAAAGGCACCCCTGGGACCCTGAGGGTTCTATTAGATGTAATTACGGTACCTTACTTTTAAAGGTTTAAAAGTGCATCTTTATGGGCTTATGCAGTCCCAGTAACAGTAACAGTGTTTTATGTGTATGATTGACATAAAACATGCCTCGACATTAAACGTTTCCTCGAAGTCCAGGAACACTGGACCCTGTTCACGGTCTCTGCCTTGTCTTTGCACAACAACCGCCCCGCAGCCCTCCTGTGCCCCCGGCGTTGGTGCAGATGCCATGGCAGACCCCTCTAAAGGCAGGTGCTGCCTCCTGCTCCCAAAAAAGTGGAAATCAGTCATTCCCACACCCTCTGCTCTGACCTTCGGCAGCTTGGCAAAAAATGTGAACGTCCAACGAAGTCACAGTGGTTTGCGGACCGTCTTTATAGGTGATGCTGAAACTCTGTTAAAGCAAACGGGATCTTTCTGCAGATCCTCTGCTGACTTCTGTCCCCACGAGCTGTAATTTAATCACGGCAAATGTCAGCATCTATTGTTTTTAGCAGACTCTTAAGTCCATTCACTCTTCTAAAGGAGAAAGGAGTGCTTTGTTTGTGTGAGCCATGAAAGATAAGAAAACATTAGATAATTTTTCATTGGTCGATTTGTGACAATTTAGGAAAAATCTGTCATCTGTAACAAAGTGCAAACTCCTTTTTTAACCTGAGCACAGGTTTCGATTAGGCCTACGTGGTGCTTTTTGTCTTTTCTTAGATGAAAGCAGAATATAGAAAGCTAATGCCTAACTTACATTGAAGGTATGCCCATCAGAAATGCAAAACTAGACAACTTCCTTCATCCGATCAGGTCACAAAAAGCAAACCAAACATCCAGCTGAAAGGTCCCATTTCAAATTTTTATTATCAGAATTTCATAACAAAAAGATGGTGGCGGGGGAAAAAGTGCAGATCAAAAATTACCAGTGGAAATTGAAAACAAACTGCAAATAATAAATCAGATTAGGAAAAAAAAAGTCAGTCTGTCTGCAGATAATTCACAAGTGAAAAAAGTTCATTACAAATTACTTGCCCTGCTGCAAATTTTTAGTAGCACGTGTGTACAGTACATCATAAAACTTCTGCCCTTGACATATTTTAAGAGAATGCCATTACTGACTGGAACTTCAGTTGGCAGCTGGAAAATTGCCAGAAAACAGACTCCGAGTCTGTATCAGATGGGGGCATTTCAGGAGGTGGGGAGGATTTAGAACTCTTCTCCTCTGGAACAAAGGGGTTTTAGCAAAAAAGCACCCCAAAAGTTCACAAAACTCCCCAAAGTTAGTGCCTAGATTAGAAATTATTATTTTTTTTTTTAATCTAAACCCATGACTCAGGAGCACATGTAAGTACAAGACTTAGTAATTAGAAATACAAAAAATATGAAAAAATTGATTTTTGTGATAATTGTTTTTTTCTGCATACTGCAAAATAAACATTTTTAAGAAAAAAAATCCATGCTGAGTATTATTTCCCAGGGTTTTTTTAATTGAAAGAACTTAGATTTTTTTTCAGCTTTGCCTCAACACCTTTCATCAGAAAGATGTAACTTTTTATTTCATGGGTAGAGGGAGGGATACTGGGAAATTTCAGACCAAAGCGCCAAAATTGTGAATAATCTTCACAAATCAAAGCAGGGAATTGCAACAGAAATGCAGTCCTCATATCAGCAAACTGTCTTGCGCCTCAGCTATCTGAGAAAAACCAGAGGAGAAACTGGTCTGGTTTAGTACTGCTTTGATTTCCGTTATTTCTCTCCTCTTCTGTTTGTTTTCATTGTGGATTTGGGGGTGGTGGTAGGTTTTGGGGTTTTTTACAGTATCATCTGAACATACGGGTCTATGTGGTGGCATAAAACAATGCCTTCCTGAAAGATTTATCAGCAGCCTCTTCCCGTGTTTCTTCGCATATAGCATAGAAGAATGGCTTTGTTAAACATCCAGAAGTTTCTCTACTCCTCCTTCAGCTTAATTTCATTTTTCTTTCCAGGTAGCTAGATTAACTAATATCTATTCCAGGACTATTTTTGCTCTCCCCTCCTGATGCCAATACGAAAGCCTCTGGGAAAACTTTCCCTCTCCGGACTTTCTTGGCCTCTTCCTTGTGCTTTTCCCCGCCGCTGTAGCAGGCCTACCAGAAGGGATGAAAGCCGTCTGGGCAATATCTTTTAAGCAGCCGAGGAACGTCTATCACAACTGCTCTCCATTTACCACAACCATGTGTGCATGTGCACAGTTTACAGTTGTGGTTTTTCCGAGGGGATTGTGGTATGGTTTTATAGGCTGCTCAAGATGTCCATTTAGGTGTAAGTGTATCTATCTATGCAGAAATGTATATATGCGCATTCTAGAAAATGCTCGTGTGGTTTTTATTTACTGTAACATACAGGAATTAAGCTTCCTTAAAAAAAAAAGCACATCAATTTACAACTACCTCGTGCTATTTTTTTCCCTTTTCTGTTTCTTCTCTCAAATGATTCTTTTATTCTGCTGTTCCTTTTGCTCCCCCAGCTTCGAGCCTCAGATTTTTTCCTTCTTCCCTTTCCACTCTCTTCTTATCTTACATTCTCCTTTCTTCCATCCCCATAAACTTACTCTCTCTCCTTTCTCTTTTGCTCTTCTCCCCTTTCATCTCTGCCTTTCCCCCCCCCTATAATTTTTCCTTTGCTCCTTTCAGTGCTCAGCCTTCTTACTTTCAGCTCCCTAAGTATCCATCTCTTCCTTGCTATTCCTGCATCTACTCCTTTCCATCTAACAGCTGACCACTGAGGCAGGTCCTCTCCACATGGAGACACTATTTCCTCACTTCCTTGAGTTTTTGTGCTTACGCTGTATCTAGGTGTTCATGTCATCAGTGAGAGCACACGTTTTTGTGATGTTTTAGGAGAGCAGCAATGATATGGTTTGGGCTTTGGGCATCTATTTTGCAATTTCGCAGGCTATGTTTAAGTTCAAATCAGTCACTACCTCGGTGCAAATGCTTCTGTCTGGGACACCGTAAGAGTATTAACTACAAATGACAGTAACAAATTTAGGGACAAAATAATTGCTGTATGCTTCTGTAATGCTAATTTGGTCATTTGTTTCTGCTTTCACAACAAGCATTGTTGGCTTCACTATTTGCAAATGATCATTCAAGGACATTCATGGAACTATTTCTCTTCGAAATGCTATTTTTCACTGATGTGAAGACATTCAACAGATGCATTACTGGTTTTGATTTTCCCTTACCCAGAATGGACGTTATGGTCACACCCAGACAAGGACACTTAAATATTTTTTTTTTTTAAAAACCTGAGTTTTTCAACCTGAAAACCAATATTTTGACACATTTCATTTTTACAAAACTGTATGAAGGTTTTGTTTATATTCCAGCATAGGTGTGGGGGGTTTTTTGGCAAACATTTACTGCAAAATAAATCTCAATCCAGTAGCCAAACTAACTGAGCATGCATGCTGATTGCATGGCTTCTTGGCTGTACCAAGCTATAGGTGCTAGCTCTTCTGCAAAAGTCAGGGTGCCATTCCTAGGAACATGCATTATGGTCTAAGTAAATCACCTACAACATTTTCTATTGAAAAGTTTGTCAAGAACTTGCAAACAGATGATCAGTTTCTTAATGTAGTTTCTGGATACTGGATTATCTTTGATTTCAGTATGCTTAAGGGACTATCAGCTCAATGAATCCCTTGGAAACAGTAACTCATGACGAAAGCCAGCCCAGTGCACGCAGATTTGCTCTGATCCCCTCAGCAGGGCAGAAGGAAGGGCTCAGAGCAACAAACAGCGCAGCGTTGGCTCACTGCAGCACAAACACCCAAAGCTCTTCTACCCCAGGGGAAACCTGAACGTCCCTGAGAGGCTAGTGGCTGCAGCAAGAGCAGTGCAACTATTCAAAATGAGAATTTAGCTCCAAGGAACTGATTCTGCAAACACTTTAGCACATGTACAGCTTTCCTTTACGAGAAACCTCAAAGAGCCGGCAAGTGTTGCTCCATGCAAGTCAAGTCAGTCATATGGCAAAGTGTTTACGGGATTTGGATCTAAATTTTGAAATCATTTCAGGACCCTTAAAAGCAGGCGCTAGATAATCGTAAATCCTCATTGTTTTCCAGCAGGAAAAAAAAAAATGTACGTAACAATGTTGCACTGCAGTTGGATCCACTGCCCGGATACCCAGAAGAGTTTGGTTTGTCCTCTTGTGTTTGAGGCCAGGGGATGCCCTGTGGTCGTGGGGTGCAGGAGAGCCATGGGCTCGCACATGGCACAGGAGAAGCCCCTGTCCCCTCTCCCAGCAGCCTGCATTTATCCCCAGAAGTTCACAAAGACAAAGTCAAGCTGGATCAGGCTTTTCTAACACGAGCTGGGGAATGGAGAGCTTGGCTCATGAAGAGGGATGGGAAGAGCTTGAGTTGTTTGGGCCAGCAAAACCAGAGGCTACGGAGGATAGAGCTGACATCTGTTTACCAGCAAAGGGAAGGGGTTACAATCACGAGGACTGCGAGTACAGTTACACCAGGTTGTGCTGCCACACTGGCCAGGCAAAACAGCACAGAGAGAGCAGACAGGCAGCCGGCAACTGGTTTATTGCATTTACGGTAATTGCAAAGGGCCTAATAAGGTTGCCTACATACATATATCCTGCATAAGGCTCTCCCTAGATAATTATAAAGGTGAAAGCAAACTTAAGGGCAATTAGCTTTTCTCTGTTTTGTTTTACCGTATCAAACTTAGCGAGTGTTTTGATGCTTTTGGTCCTTCAGATGCTCGACAGCAGTCACCCGGGAGAGGCAGGTGAGCTTTCAGGTGGCTCAGCCCAGAACGTGTACTTTGCTTTGCTTGCTTTAGGACACAGCGACTTTTTAAAGCTCTCCTGAGACAATTTACTTCTGCCTTGACTTTATTTGCATGTCGTTTCATCATCTGAGGCCTTGTTTCATACATACGTTTATAATATGGGTTTCATTTCAATAAGCTGGGAAAGTAATAAATTTAAAGCTGACTAACAGTTGTTTTATGTGGCTGCCAACCTGCCAAGTAGCATTCTTAATTATTGCCAGGAAACTAAGTGTTTGCAGCCATGTGTTTTACATTTGAGTGTAGTATGTCTTGTCAGCCCTCTCCGCTGGACTGACGGACAGGCCAGTAATTTCTGGATGTGGAGAGGCCTGCAATGGTGGGTGGTTTCTTTGTCATCAGGGAGGGATATCAACAACAGCGTGATGGACGGGAATATCCCAAGCGGTCCCCTTCTCCCAAAAGCACACTGTCACAGAAAAGCTAGAGGGAAGGGGTTAAGCCTGAGCACAGAACCGTAGTATTTTTTCCATTTAAGACTTCAGGGCAACTACTTATTAAAGTTGTCAGCAAAGAAAAAGCATAAACATATTATAAATTATATACGTTAGAATAAGATGGATGACTGTTTTGTTCTTTCTGTGCAGGATAGAGTGCGACACTGCTGTGAGTAGATTCTCCTTTTCTTTTACCCAGACAAAAATCATTATTATTGCACCAAAACAAGCAACGGTTGCATGGCTTGTTTTCTGCAGTCTGTGTTTAGGCTCCAAGATGTTGGAAATCAGCCAGTAAAAGGAGGACAGAAAATGAATACTAAAAAAGGAAGCACTGACCCAAACAGTTTTGTTGCATGTATTCTGCTCTCCAGAATGCTTTGAAGTCTGAAAAGAAACTTGACTGAGTAAGTTAAGAGTGCCTCCGGGCCCTTAATTTGCGCAACCAACACTCATTTTGCTGATCATCATCATTGACCCTAGAAGAATTATAAAGGTCATATTTTCTTGCTGATAATGTAAGTCTTGAGCAATTTTTTAAAATGGGATAAACATAAACACATTGTTAAAAAGCAAATTTTTGTGTTCCATTCATTTTTTTCTTTAATAAATTGCATGCGCGAGACAAACCTCAATTAAAGAAAGGCTCATCTCATGAGTATCTTGGGCAATGCCGCAGGATATTGTTCCCCCTGCACACACGCACCTAATTTTAGAATGGTTCCCATTTTTCTCTAGTGTTGCAGAAAAGTCTAATAGTGTTTACTGTTGTTTTTTTTTTCTTCAAGTAATTTTGTTGTTTTGTTAAGGAGGGATTAATTAGTGAATCATTATTCCCACTTTGGCATGTGAAAATCTGGAGTGTGCTTTTATCCATCTCCCAAGAGTGCACATTGGCACCGTAGCAGAGGATGTGGAAGAAGTGTTTTTCAAAGAAGCAGATGTAGCAGCTTCGGGAGCATCTGTACTGGTGTTTTTCGCTGAGGGATTCCTACTAACCATTTCCCGTTTAACCAGACAGCCCCTGTGTGCTTCTTACAGGTGAGGCCTGCCTTTCTGAAACAAAATTCTCTAGGGAAAATTATCATTAAAGGTCATGTGGCATTTCCATTAATTATTGCAATTTCTAACTCTTTCTTTGTTTCTTCCCAAATAAATGAATTTCTCCTGAAGTTTCACATGCCACTTCCTATCTCAGGGCAACGTTTTTCCAAGGAGATTGTGGGTACAGGCAGACGCTGAACATTAACTGCACAAAACTCTCCTCCCATTAAAGTCAATAGCAAATTCCCACTGACTTTAGTGAGGTCAATTCCACTTGCAGGACTTCAAATTTTACCTTGGCATTCCTTAAAAAATAATCTAAAAGATCCATATTTTTGAGGTCCATAGGCTCTCCAAGAGCAGGACTTAGCCTATTCATCCCAGATTTGTTGGGGGGGACTTGGCAGAGAGATCCTCCACAGCAGTGCAGACCCAGAGGACACGAGAAGGCAATGAAGGGGGGACCAGAGGTCAGCGATGGGGCTGTCAGTGGCCAGAGGCGGCTGCACGCAGGACCCAGTTAACATCGCATGTGGGAAGGGAAAATGGCCTCTTTATTCTGATCAGCATGTTGAGTTTCATTTTCACTCTGCCAGCCTAACTCTGCTGCTATTTATATCACTAGCCAAACTTGAGACTCTGTGAAAATGTCTCCTTAACCTTTTAAAACTGGCACGCTGTTTTTTGTATCACTATTTGCCCTCCACTCTAGGGTCACTTACAGGGAAGTGCTGGCTGCAGCCACCACAGAGGTGGCCACCACAGGTGAGCTGCTGCCAGGGTGTGAGGTTGCTCCACTCACTAAGCCAAAGGGCAAATGAAAAGCAGATACAACTTGACATTAAACAAGAGGGTGCTCTGAAGGCGTGGCCTAATGCTGCCTCTGGAAACTGCAACAAGTCTGCTCTGTGTTACCCAAAGCCATTTAAATGTGCTCTGAATGACCAAGAGATGCTGCTGGCGCAGGACTTTCTCCCTCTTCTGTTTAGGGAGAATCCTTCAATGAGCTCATGGTGCATCAAGGCATCTCAAGGAGGAGGACTGAAGACAGACCCTGTGCTGCTACCTGAAGGCAAACCAGTTGCCCGGGTGGCCACCACAGAGCACAGCCTCTGCTTGCAGGGAGCGGAGGGATCGACTTCTTCCTTGAGCACCAGTTGTCTTGGTATCTCAGAGTTAAACCAGATTATAACAAAGCAAACAGAAAAGCCATATCCACTTGTATAAAAAAAGCATATCTAAAATTATTCCCATGTGTGAGGTGCTGCTGCATGACACTAAGTGCAGCAGCCAAACCAGTAACAGTTAAATCCTCCGGATCCCCATAAAAATGCGCAGTACACAAATACACAGTAAATGAAATGACTGAATTAGAAGCAGAGATAAGTGAAGGACTACACTGTGCTGCTCTGTGTTCAGTATCATTGCCAAAGTGCTGAGGCTTTTTGCCACTTTCAGATAAAGGGGATTTTTACACATTTTCCCCAGTAAAACTTTTGGCAACTGCTGACTACCTTCTTCTGTCTTGCTGCATCACTAACAGCCCAGGCTCTTCACTTTGGTTGTACGTCCCCTGGCTACCTGCCAATGAAATGCAGACATTGATTTGTTTTTAAAGTTTAATTTTTACTACTATTGCTAATAGAAAAATCCCTCTGGCCTCCGTGGTGTGTAGGTGAAATTCACTGGCAGTGAAATCTCTTGATGACATGCTTGTTGACCGAGGCTTTATAACCACAGAGGACAGAATGGTCTGTCAGGAGCCCACACGATCACCCTGAGTTCAGCTCCGCTGCTCTGTCCCACCAAGGGCTACAGAAAACATAGAACAGAATTTAATAAAATGCCACCTTATACTCCAGGTTATTCCAGATCAGGTTGTTAAATAAGTCATCAAAAAAGCTAATTGATTTTTTATAATTTTTTTTTACCCTTGGCAAAAATAACATGTTGAAGTTTAAAACAAAGTTTCAATGATTTCCCCCAAAAAACTCTTCTTTCAGTGTCTGATCCTATGGCTTTCTCTAAGATGGATAGATATCTGACAGAGGCATCCAGACTAGATACCACTGCTAGAGAGGGCACAAGTGAGGATACTGACACTGCAAACCTGGGCTGCCCCTGAGCATCTCCAGGCCTCGCTGGGCCAGGTTCCCCCATGGAGGACGTAATGCACTGTAC
The DNA here is from genome assembly GCF_028858705.1 of Grus americana. Lineage (NCBI taxonomy): Eukaryota > Metazoa > Chordata > Aves > Gruiformes > Gruidae > Grus > Grus americana. The sequence goes on from NC_072854.1 coordinate 39,054,264, forward strand.
AGTCAAAGCAAATGTAAATGTACCTCACAAATGCATCTATAAAGAACCAGGATGTCTTTTTGAGGCAGTTACTTCTTTCCCATGGTTCTCCTCAAACATTTATTTCACAACCATTGTGTGATTGAGTTATGGGTGTGAATTCTCACAAGTGCAAGTGAAGATTAATTCCAAAACCATGTCCCCACCTGGTACTGGCTTCTTCTTTCCCTTCCCCTGCCTTGGTTTTCCATGTCCCATTGTGCATTCACCAGGGACCGGAATGTAACCATGCCCAAGCTGCCTCGTAACCTTATCTTTCCTCCCACTCTTTGAAAATAGCAACAGAAGAGGTGAAAGCCTTCAAAAACAACACAGAAAAAAAGCAAGAGAGGATATTTGAAGGAAGAACCCTCTCCCCTGTGGAGAGAGGGAACTGACGTGCCTGTGATGTGGCTTTCAACATGTCAGTGCCACAAGAGCACTAGACAGATCTCTGCCGTGTTGCAGTCCTCACATAGCGAAGGCAAACTTGTTTTTAATAGGCAACATATTGGGAATATAGCCCTGATTGAATCTCTCTGTTCTCTTTCCTTTTCCCTTCCCCTGCGGCTACCTTGCGATCAGTTTGGCAAATCTTAAGGATTACAGATGTAGCACTAGCATAAACAAAAATATGGCACGTTAGCTGCACAGGCTGCTTTGAAGATAAAGACTGACTTTAAATTCCACAATCCTGAGGGCTCTTGTCGCCTTGAAATCTGATTTCAAAGCTCAACACCACTGAAATGTCTTGTTGAGAGTGATGACAGCAGGCAGTGAAGTGTACACTGTATTGTCACCACCTGTGATTGGTGGCAAAGTGCATACTTTGGCTACCACATACTGACTCCCTAGCTGTGGGCTGCCTGTAATAATGCAAACAATAACTGCTGGCTAATTTCAGTCCTGCAAGTGTGGTGATGAAGTATTACATAAACTCAGAAACCATGGGAGTTAAGTGGATGGAGTCCGTTTTCACTGTTTTCAAGGGGCATGAGGAATCTTTACTATGTCAAAGTCCGTGGGAGAGAGAAAGAGGTGAACGCATTCCTCCAAAAATTAAAAGGCAGCAACTAAGGAAAGACCAAGAGGCCACGAGGCTGTAAACACTAACGATTTGCTCAGGGAGGAGCTGTATCTGTGAAACTATCTCCAGGACCCTGCCCTTGGGCTGCACAAGATGCTGAATGGGGACAGAAGAAGCCACACGAAAAAAGGGTGCTCGCCAGGACCCCAGCCCCATTGCCTGGCCACCCATGCAGGAGGTACATCCCTTACCCTGCAAATCATCTTGCCTTAGATGGAAACAGGTGACAGGGGGAAGGTGGACACAGAGACGCTCAAGGCCTGTTTTGCTGCTGCACCTCCACTGCTCGTTTCTCGGGGAGCCGTGGAGATAGCTATGGGAAGGCAGGGACCGCCGGGGCTCGGAAGCACTGACTCCGTGCAGAGGCACCTGGGTCTACAATGTCTTTGTCTCCGCACCATGCTCCCCATCATGCCCCGGGGACCAGGGCTGCCCAGGAAGCTGGGGCATTCACATGGTTAGTAATGCTGAACTGACTGTCTATCTCCTCTCCAAGAGGTGATGTGAAACTGTGGGCTTTTTCCACTGATTTCAGTAGGAACAAGATTTTGCCCATTAATTTACTTCTCTGTAAATTAATATTAATTACACAGAAATTTGGGTGATCTTTAGCTGACAAATTCCTTGGAGGCTTCCTGAAGGAATACTCCCAGGAAGACAGGGCAAGTGTCGTCTGACTCAGTTTCAGGAGAAAATCCAAGAGCAATGCAGAAGAGTGAAGACCTGCTGTTGGAAAAGCAGGCAGATAACCAGTCCAGGCTATCACTCTTGACAAGACTGGGACAACAAGAGGTTGAGAGTGACACATTGAGGCTAACGGATATCAGCCCATTGGATAGTCATCTCTGACCTCTTGCTGATGAAATGAACTTGAACTCATACCTGTCATCAAGAGTATGCAAGATATCTGGGCCTAAATAAGACAACATCCACAATATAGTTACCATTATAACTAAATATTTTTCTTCCAAGATTAAGAGAGTTACTGCTTCTGAGGACTTGTTAGCTCTGACATAAGGCGCCAATGGAAATGCTGTGACTCTTCCATGCTTATTCTTCCCCTAGATATGAAAGCCACAAAACAAAAACACATATTCTGTAAGTTCATTGAAGCCCTCAGGGTGCTGTAAAGCATGAATTTCTGCTTTATCAAAATCTCCAGAAAGTAATTTGGCACTCCTTTTCATTACAAATGCAATGGTTTTATTTATTTATGACTAATATGACAAATGCATTAGGTGATTTACGGTAGACAAAACTTAAGAACCACAGAGTTTGAAATCTAAACAGGTAAGGAGAAGATGAAAGAAGAAAAGCTAAATATTACAAAGGGGGTGGACTGTTTTTCAGTGTCCTTGCTCTTGCTCCTAGTATTCAATACTGCAGAGGGTTAGCAGGGGCTGATGGAGTCCTGCTGTGACTGGAGTTCCTATGGCCTGAGGAAGAGGAGGGCTGAGGACAAGGAGGAAGATGCACCTGATACTCAACCCTCTCTAGTGTTAAACCACTGCCTAAGGTCAAGGAGTGGGGGAAAACAGAGCAGAGGCAGGAAATTTGGGGAAACTCTCTAAAGCTGCTCTTCAATATAAATCTATTATTGAGAGCCCAAAGCCTTATGAGATGCATGTAGTGAGGTAAAATAATCCTGAAGGTTAAAGCATGACAGAACTGATCAAACAAACAATTTAATCCGGGAGCCATGTGGAAGAAAAATTATTTCATGTCAGTTAAAAGGTCAGCAGAAAGATCTTACCATTTTGGGAATGTCTGTCCAAGCAAACACTAACTGATCCTTAAAGCATGACTCAGGGGAGCGTGCCTCATCTAATGTGAGTGAAGGTGGCCAGGTGCTCTGTTTTCATGGTGTTGTGTTATTCAATGGCCAACAGTAAATACTGATGATACTAGATACTCTCCTTTTTAACAAGCAAAGCCAAACAGCAACGGGTTCTGTTTGCAGCCAGCTTCAAGGAAAAAATGCATGACACTGGAAGTGCAATGCTCTGTTTTCTTAATTTGCGAGGCATGTTGTGAAGGTCTGCCGACAGGAATCTTGCACTTCTGCAGTACCTCCACTCTGCTACAAGGAATTTTGGCAAACGTGTGCTGGTAAAGCGTTGGTCTTTGCAAACACACATGCTTGTTTTACTTTTTGTGCACAAAAGGACTCCTATTGACTTCTGTGGTACTTACGCATGCATGTGTCTCCCTCACCTTATAGCTTTAATCTATATTAATTGAGATAATGGAGGAAATAAGTAGAAAGTAAAAATCATTACCGTCTCCCAGCGTTAATACTTAAGAAGGTGAAATTTGTGAATTTTATCTCTTAAGAATAATGATAATGAAAGTGGCTTGAAATCAACAAATTAAAAACAGTTGAGAGCAACCTTGAAGTTAAGTACTTACTTTATTTTTAAAAATAAATTATTACATTCTCAAATAATCAGCTAGACTGAAAAACTTTGGTTTTTAATAAAATGCCAAAGGTTGTGACACTGGGCAACTCTCTGCGACGAACTTCTCCAGGGTCAATCAGAAAGTCTCTGCCAGAACAGGAAATGTTACACCAGTTTCCCTAGTGCTCAGGTTGTATTTTAAATCCCAAACTATTTTTCCTGTGAGAAAAAGCTGACATCTTCTCTAAAGAATCTGTTCATTTTTACTCTTCCTTGCAACCTGAGATTTCATTATGTTTACTTTGCTTCATATTTTCTTATCTTCCTTTATTAACTAGCACAAATCTGGAAGGGAAAACAATTTTCCAGTCTCAAGGGTTGGGAACTGCAGAGTAGTTTTCTTAAATCCTAATCTATGACTGGTAATTATGGCCATTTCAAGGTTCCCTAGGAGAATTATTGTCTTCTGAAATATTTTAAATAGCTGGCTGTCCACAGCTTTTCCTTGCCTCAAAAAATGGATATATTATCATTTTAATGTCTACTGCTGCTGCTACTGGGAGCAATAAACCTCAGCCATGTTCTCCCACGGTATATGAATCAATAATAAATAAATAATACTAAAATATGCTCTGGAATTCTTTTACAGGACAATCTGAGAATAAAGGCGGTGAACAAACACTGAAAACCCCAAAATGACTGAACAGCAAAGGTAGGGTTTATCTCACCTCACCTTAGCCATTTTAGTCAGGCCAATGATCCGGAGCAGTCACCTAGACGTGCTGGGAAATGCATCTCCAGAGGGCACTTTATCTCTTTATCTTAAGGTAGGTCAAAGCACCCTCAGAAGTACTCATAGCTCTGTGGAGGGACTTCTAGGTAAGCATTTCCTCTTTACTATCTTAGCCTGCCTCATCCAGCATTGCTTTTGCATTCATTTCTTTTTAAGGAGAAAGAGGTCTCAGAAGCACATGGGAGTGCTGAAGGGGCACATTATGGCTCAGTTACACATTTGGTGCCTTGCCTGCTGTGAGTCAGAGCACCTCTGTCCTCCCTGGCTACCGCAGCCAGGTAGCTAGCTCTGGGGTGGGCGAGGACAAGACCCGTGTCCCCATGCTCCCTTTTGCTGCCTGGTATTCCTCTGGCTGGAGATGTGCAAAGCAGCATTCGAAGTTGGGAGTGTGGTTCACCTCGCACAGAACAGGGTCAAGCTACTGTTTGCTCTTCCAAAGCAGAGATTATTTTCACTGAGTCATTGCTTGCAGATCTGAAGTAAAAACTAATAAGAGCACTAGAGAGGCTGGCAGGTTTGTCTGCCTCTTTCCAGCAATGCTCCCATCCTTCTGCCCATTGTGTTTGACAAATTCTTTTTCAACAGCTGGAGAGTTTAATATTCAGTTGCTTTATCTTAGGAATATTCTGAATCAAAAACGGACAATCACAAGCCCTTGTTGACTGCAGGACTGTCAGCAAAGTCAACGGGCTTGCCCCACTGCTGTGAGCATTTGCAGATTCTTAAAGTGCAACAGTCTGGACAGTTACTTTTTTATAAGGAATAACCTGGGAGAAAATCAGTCTTCCTGCTTGACTCATGAATTGCTTTTACTGCTGGAGAGGTCTGAAAGGGAGAGAGGTTATGTCAATTGTACTTAACAGAAGGACTAAGTCGTGAGCATTTAAAAAGATGCTGTTCCTTCAGAAGGCCTTTGACTTCGCTGATGGTGGAAGTGGTGTCTCGGAAAGGCATTTGTGTCTTCCCAGTTAGCAGATCTTAATGCCGTATCACTAAATACAGGTCTCTGAATTGAAAGGAAAACATTCTGGAATTCCTGCAAAGTAACAGAAGTTACTTTTCACACCACACGTACCCTTTTACCAGGTAACAGGCTAACACTAACCTAAACCTGACTATGTAACCACTGTGGAAGGGGTATGCAGGAAAGTGCCATGCCCACTTAGGTCAACTCACATCAAAAGCAATTCAGCTGTCTACTTTATCATTGCATCACTTAAAAATACAGAATGCATGACCGTTTGCCTCCTTGATAAGCCTTCTGGTCTATAAGGGAGAAGCTGTGGGAGAGACCACATTCAGCTGTGGTATGAGTGACAGGCAGGTTTGGTACTATCTGTTCAAAGATGGCAAGTGGAAAAAAGTAGCCAGGGGAACTATCAATGATTTGGGATATGGCAGTTGTGCAAAAGTGATTCATTTTTGTCCTCTTGAAATTCTCTTTTGCCTGGGGAAGTTTGTGTTTAAAATTGGCATGGTATACTCAAATACTATCAACCAATGCATAGTAATCGTGGCTTTTCCTACACAGGAAATTAATTTTAGAAGAATCATAGTGCTTTATGCTTTAAAAGAAGGATTTACTACAGTAAACTCATTTATGCATCTCTTTATTTACAAATTTAAATTAATACTATTGTCTGACTGGTATGGATAGGAAATCTTACATTTAGAAGGGGAAAAGATTAATCTCACAGGTTTGTCCTCAGATGTGTTAAATGCCAGGTATATTCCACCAGGAAGAAAAGCTTTATTTTGGTCAAGGGCTCTGATATTCAAATATTTGTATTTTGGTTTTACTATAAATATTGCTTTCTGAAAGAATAGTCATTTTCATACAGATCTTTCTTTTAGGTCAACATTTTGATTATCAGTAGCTCTGTTTGTAGTTTAATACTAAAGTGCTTGCAATATACCCAAATTTCAAAGTGGATGTAAGTAAATTTGCTTATGAGTATAAACATATTGATGCGGGTTTTTTTAGAAATATAACCTCTGTGACCCTACTTTAGAAATGCAGCTTCAAATAGAAAAAAGTAAAATAGACCTCAGTGCATTAAATTTATCACAGCCCATATTGTCACAGATTGCTGTTATTTTCACCTGCAGGTCAGTTAAGAGGAGGAGGAAGGCTCATAACAAAATTGTAAGTGCTTTAAGGCTGTGTTTTTTGTCGGAAAACATTGTTGAGTCTGCCAGCGGATAAGCTTTGCATTACTCAGAAAGTGATAAATGCTCACCAATGAATGCACAGATATTTTTTGAAGGTGCTCTTCTGTCATTAAGGTTTTTATAACTTTGATAAACTCATATTTTTTAGGCATTTGAAGAAAGTTTCATAATCAGAAGAAATATTATCACTGGCTGCTAAAAATTCCATTGGTCATACATTTGTCTGGCTCTGTGAACCTTTCCAGCTGTAACAACAAAAAATAAATATCTGCATAGATGTCTGTACGGGTGTATATAAATATTTAGTACATCTACATACATTACTATATGTATAACTCTACCTAGATGTATGTATGTGTGTTTGCATACCATAATAATATTTATTTCTTCTTTCTCCAAATCACTTTCACACTCATGTAATTCCACTTAAGCTAAAGACCTACTGTGCTATGAAGTTAGTATGGAAAAGGATTTTTATATTGGATAGAATTGGCTTGATTTTGGATATATTCAGCCAAAAGAAATATTTTGCCTTCATGATGGTGTGCACTGTCATTGCCCAGAATAGTATTTAGTAAAAAAGAATGATTTAAACAGGTTTAATTTTGGTTTTGTTCAGAAAACAATTGTTTTATTACTAGAGGGACCATTAGGTGAAAATAGTCAGTGGGGAATTACATTCTTTGCTTTGCTATGGCTGAAGTGCTTTGCTTCATCATTTTGATTTTAAAATTAAAGTTGATTTGATTAGAGTCTCATTCACATAAAAGCTACAAGTACCAATCTTAAATTTAGGTGAATGGGATGACCTTCTGTAGGCTTTCAAAGGCAGCTATCTAATTCCATTGATCACTTGCTGTAGGAATAGTGTTGAAACACTTAAAATTGAGACACAAATTGGAAGAGTTAAAATGGATCCCATCCCAGGGAAGGATTTTGAAAAGATTGACAAAGTACAGTCACTGCTCACTGAAGTCAGATACTAGCTTGTTCTGCAATAAAATGATACTCTGTGATATGTGATTGTACAGTTAACTAAACAAAATTAAAATATTTATTTTATGGTAATTCTACTTCTACTATAGAAATGCATTTGTTTTGTTTTGCCAAGGTATGGGCAGGGACAGCATTAGATAGTTAAAAGCTGAAACACCTACCAATGTCGACCATTTCAAGTAAACATACACTTACTGAATGTTTCAGTATTAGACACGTATTGCTATAAAAGCAAGTTGGAAGAACTTTCTGGAACCATTTTGGAATAAATAAATGGTGTTAAAAATGAGCATGTAACTTCTTGTGTACCTGTCCCAAGCATTTTCAGATAATCTATACCTATATTTGCCATTACCATCATCCTTTACATTTATTTCCATTAAAACATCAGGGCACAGAACTGCTGGGTCTAGTGTTATGCGTATCCTTGATCTAGACATATTTTACAATGCCTACAGATATTTCATGTTGTCAGTGATGACAGTTTTTCTGGTTAGAACAGGTATTTGGTTGAGGTGCATTTATCAGCGATCAGTTTGGCAAAGTGGACTAGGTTGCCTGTTTGTACCTGTGTGCATGAAAAAGGTGTTGTAAGCACTAGACCACAGATTGTGCCTCCTCAGCTAGAAGATGAGTGATCAAGACCAATCTTCTGAGATACATCCAATGGTTTTCAGTATGTCTGAGAGCTGGAGACACAAGCTGAGGACTCAAGGAAATTGGGGGAGTAGATCAGGAGGGAGATGATGGCAACTTCCTGGAGTCCCTTTGCTCCATTGTGGAGGTGAGGAGTTGGGTTTGCAGCTGAAAGTCCTATCAGCCTGATAACATTGGCCTCAGCAGATGTTCAGGGCTTGGGATCCTGCAGCCTTAAAATTGGCCCGCTAACAGGGCACCCTTATTGGAGCTTCTCTCCAACTGGTCATGGTCTGCATGTAACACCAAGGGCATGGGTTGATGTGCCCAGGGTAAAACATTTCAAAACTTGTTTACTATTGGAACAAACCACATTTTGTCAGACAAGGAAATGGAAATATTTGAGAGAAAACGTATCTATCTCAAACATTACTTACTTACCTACTTGCACATGATTGGATAGAAGATATGAATAATTTTTAATATTTATTTGTTCTTCTGTTTGTTTGTTGGGTTTTTTCATTATTTAAAGTAACTACTGGTACTTGTATACTGCTCCTAAGATAAAGCTGGGGTGCAGGGAGGGCGGGACACAAGATAATAATCACTGAATAGAAACTTCAGTTCCCAGCAGGAAAATCCTCTCCTTTATATGCAGTATGTATGAGAAAGAAAGAGCAGTAAAGATACCTAAATTGCAGTACTTACTTATAGCAAAGAATATAATTTATTTTGTTACTTGGAGTCTGGTTTTAACTATGACAAGGGTTTAAGTATTGTCATAAACTTTCCATAAACACAACTGTGCAAAATTACATATAAAAGAACTCATTTTATGGCTATAGTAAGTTTATGAAAAGTTTTTACAACACATTTCCTCCCATCCTTTGCCATGCTCACCTCTAGCTTCACATGTATCAAGGTGAATGAAATTTGCTCATCCTGCAATGGATGTTTAGATCTGCATAGGATTCATTGTCCTGCTTCATAAACTGATGTATTATTTGACTGCCATATGGGTTGCCACTCGTAGGGGAAAAAAAAGAAACTGTAGTTGTTCTGCTGTTTATTTTTGTGGAATGTCTTTTCTAACTCGGCACCACCAGAAAGATTGCTGTTATCAGTGTTCAAATACCAGTCACTCCCTTATGAAGCAAGAAAAGATACACCGAGCGGTCCCAGGGACTAAGGAAACTTTGGCATTTCATCAGTTTCAGGGCTAGAATTTCACTGTCAAGCTCACTATCTGCTGGGCCCTTATAGATAAACAGTAGATAGGAGCTCACAACACATTCCTTTCATGTTCACTAATTTCAGAAGGAGACTCTGCAGTCTAACACCAGCACATCCCTTGAAGTCCTATCTCTCTGCTTGTATCTTTGGCAGCCATGTAGTAATTAGTAAAACAGAGTGAAGATATTTTACACCACTCTGTCGACTCGGCTCTGCCATTATGAACAAATGCTGCAAGTTTTGGCTGGGAATGGCATCTCACACTCTGTGCTTGGATTATAAATCCCTATTTACATCTGAAATTCTTTCAAATTAGTTAAGATGTAAACCATAACTTCAAACGATACAGGGCTCTTGCTATGGTAATTTATAGCTTTAGGAACTAAGTAAGTTTATCTGCTCTGGATTTAATGGCAGTTTAAATCAACATATTAAAAATGAAATTAAGATAAATAGAATCATGTTATCACTGCCTCCTCTTACTGAAATTAAATAAAATACTGTGAGAAAGTACAGTTTCTTTATAGCTAACATAATATTTAGCCTTTTTTTCTTGGTAATCGTCATAAAGCACTCTCTCCTTCTGGACTAGATTCTGCCACCCTCAGTCAAAATAATAGACATGTCACAAATGGTCTCGCTGTTTGCAGTTGGCCCATGTCTAAAATAAAATACTGCTCAATAAGAGCAGAATGACAGTGAAAGACCCACGTCTTCATTGTCAGTAAGGCATTGTGGGTATCATATATACGTATATTACATAGGTATTGTAATACAGCTCTTACATTGTACGTAAGAGATGCTTAGGCCTTTAAAGGTATTGTTTGGCTTCATTGGCTGAACATTTGTGTATTATTAAGCTGAAAAACTTCCTGCTTCGTGAATCAGTCAGACAAATACTGTTGCAACTTTGTATTTCTTGAGCATCTTCCACAAGATGGAAGATACTAAGGATCCAATCTAAGCCTTAAATAAGTAGCTTCCATTTTCCCTGATGATTTTGGCCTGAATTATGAATGAGTCAATGGTAGTGCCTGATGAACATTAAAGTCATAAAAGGGTTATAACTGGAAAAATAGGGTAACTTCCACCAGATAGTTTACTTGCAAATGTGTTGAATGTATGATTGTGAAATTTCATGGCAAATCATGCTATAGAGGTGAAAAGAAGGAACTAGAGGAGGAATGTGAAAAAAATCTCTGAAGTTATTACAAAGGGAACCCGAAGCAGGGCATTAGAGAAGGCTTAACACTATTAAAACTTACTTTTATGCAACTAGTGGGTCCAATATCAGTACAGGTAGAACCAGATACATTTTGCTTGGGCTACATTGACCCCCATTAGCATAAAATATTAGAAAAGGTAAGAATCCCAGAGCTACTGAAAGCCAAGTCAGCATGTGCTACTCGCTACTGCCACTTACACCACCCTACAAGTTGCAGGGCTACTTTGTCACCCTCTAATTTGGCCCTTTTATTTCTGAAGTGAGAGAGATAAGGAACTGTGGAGCCATTCCTTCTGGGTCATCTGGAAGAGCATTCCCCTGGCGAGACGCCAGTTCCAAGGTCTTGTCACACCTCTGACTTCTCTGTGTAAATAGCACAGGAATCTGTGTGCTTCCCTTTTATTCTGTGAGATGGGAGGGCAGCGGTATTTACTGGTGTAAACGAGGAGATGGATGAAGCACGGTGGCAGCCTGAGTCCCTCAGATTCCGCTGTCCAGTGTTCATCTAAAAATGCTTAACAATCTCATACCAAACACCCTGCATCAAAAAAAAAAGAAAAAAACAAAGCCCTCAACCAGCAGATAATTCTTTCAGCTCCTTCTGATGACTCTAGTCTATAATGGATTGCTCTTTTTAAAGTATTACAAATCAAATCACAAGTCTGGCAGTGACACTTCCTTTTTCTTCTCTGATCCAGTCCATTTAAGCAGTATACTGTACATTCAGATCTGCAGGAAAACCTTCTAAATTGAAAACAGAAAATAAGATTCAGTGACTACTTTATATATCACCTTGCCCTCTACCACCATTAGGTAGAACATAAGACTATGTCATCTACAGTGAAGGACCTTGCCATGATCTTCCTGTCTTTTATTTACTGTCCATTTTAAAGTATGGATCAAGACTGGACAATAAAATCCTCTGCTGAAATTTAGAAACACTGTTCCCAATCTGATTTCAGTCATTAGAAGTCTTTAACTGTCCTGCTGCCACAGAGGAGAAGGGAGATGTTGCTCAGGAAGGCATCATGCATTTTCTTCTGTCTGCTCTGAACATAACACTGCTGGTGGTCTGGTAGGATGAATGCAGAACATTTTTCATATTAAGTCACAGACTGTGAGGGTCTGATCAAGCTGCTCGTGACATGTAAAGGATCCCCTCTTGAGTCAGATGATGAATTACAGCCTCTCCAAAAACTTGCTCATCTGAGGAAAAATAATCAAAGCCTTTTACAGTAGAGAGTAAATAAATGTTCTTTTCATGCTGTTACTACAAGCAGGTCAACTTCATTATCCAGAGCAGAGGATGAATAAGGAGGAGTGATTTCCAAAAGAAAAATTCTCAGCTAAACCAATTATATATTTCACAGTTGGCAAAAATAGAATTGTGTCTGATGGGTCCCACGGGAACTTAATTAAACCATCACACTCCACTACCCATCAGTCAATATCCACCACCAACAACAATGTTACTTAACCTTTCCAGTTAAAGGAATGTACCTGCCCGTGGAGCCTCTTGCTTATGGCTTTACAGATTTTTGTCTCCTAACTTTCCTTTATATCACCATTTCAAGGAAAGGAATGTGGCAGGCAAGTAAACTAAAAATAAGGAACATTTCACATGATATTAGTCACTTAGAACAAAATTATTAACCAGGGGAAGTAGTAACATATTATTTACCAGTAATATATATTTTGGGCAAACTGTTGACACACATTTTATACGTATAAGATACTTGTGAATACATGATGCATACCCATCTACTATTTGCTATTCTTTCATTCTAAGAGGTTTCAGTTTCAAACCAGGATGTAGATTGTGTTGGATTCACAGTTTGTCACAACATCATTCTTCACTAGCAGCACCCAGGGTGTTAGGTCTGCCTGAAAACCTTACACAAAAATGCTAGGTAAATGAATCTTCTGGTATCCCATCTTCTGTAAAGCAACAGTTACTTCATTGCTTGAAGGCTTTTTCTGTGGGCCTCTAGAGAGTAGAGTGCATCCAGGTAATGTAGTTGCTCTAAATCAGTTGCAGCACTAACACATGACATGAGTGTGTGATGAGGCAGATTTTAAATTGTAAGTGGGAAGAAATTATGGGCATACATAGACCATATGGTCATAGACCATAGACCATACTCCCACCTAGAGTACTGTGTTCAGCTCTGGGGCCCTCAACATAAGAAGGACAAGGAGCTGTTGGAGCAAGTCCAGAGGAGGGCCACAAAGATGATCAGAGGGCTGGAGCACCTCTCCTGTGAAGACAGGCTGAGAGAGTTGGGGTTGTTCAGCCTGGAGAAGAGAAGACTTCAGGGAGACCTTATAGCAGCCTTCCAGCACCTAAAGGGGACCTACAGAAAAGCTGGTGAGGGACTGTTTACAAGGGTGTGTAGTGACAGGACAAGGGGTAATGGGTTTAAACTGAAGGAGGGTAGATTTAGATTAGATGTTAGAAAGAAATTCTTTACTGTTAGAGTGGTGAGGCACTGGAACAGGTTGCCCAGAGAAGTTGTGGAGGCCCCATCCCTGGAAGTGTTTAAGACCAGGTTGGATGAGGCTTTGGGCAACCTGGCCTAGTGGAGGGTGTCCCTGCCCATGGCAGGGGGGTTGGAACTAGATAGTCTTTAAAGTCCCTTCCAACCCAAACCATTCTATGATTCTGTGATATCCTGTAAGTGGAAGAGCCTTAGGTCATATGTTTCATAAAAACATAAACCAATTGCTTTTGTTCTCAAATTCACTTGTTTGGTGGACAACCAAAACACAGAAGGAATTCTATAAAGACAAGCCCTTGTAGTCAGCTACAACCTCTTTCTTTAACACTATAAAGCACCAAGAATCAAGGTGAGCCTTTAATGCAAAGGGACAGACATTTATGTTATATTTGCCTTCATATTAATCAATCCATTTAAGGCTAAGCCCCAACAGGCTGAAGGGGAAGTCGTTTATGGCATCAGGCGTGATATGTGAGGTGGCATAAGAGAAGGAATCTTTTCTTTCCTGTTTGCAAGGAGAAAATAATCTGATGGCAACTGCTTTAAGAGGAAAGTGGGACACTTTTACCTCTAGAAATTGAGCCTATTAACACTGCACTGTGCTCCTTTACTTCTAGCACGTTGAGTGAGAATCATTCCATTTTGGAAAGTTTATCACTTAAAATGCATTAGCACTATTCAAGTAAATCTTTGTGAATTCACAACTTCCATTCTGCTTCAGTAATGAGGGGACAAGCCTGGGAAGCCCGGGGCTGAGTTCTGCACTCTATCAGTATCTGGCACTCGTCTCTTAATGAGGAACCTCACAGACTCTGCTATTACGGCAGAAGGAAGGAAGTGCTAAAATTGCCAGCAATAATACGGCATCTCAAACTCTCTGGCTTATGGAAAAGGTCTAAACAGCTACAGCTTGGTAACATTAAAATATTTTTATTAGGAAGAGAAATTGATGGGAGATGGGCTGAGTCATGTTGCAGCCTATTAGTAGAGCTTTTTCTGTTTCACTAGCTGAAAAATCCTTGGTCTTGCAATATTTATCTATCGCACATCTTTCTTTTTGACCTTCAGGGAAATATAACTGACTTTAAAGCAACACTGAAGTATAATTTTCCCTGCAAAGGTGACTTTATAAAAGTGGCACCTTCTTATTCATTTTTTCCCCCAGAGGGCACATTTTTTACTGCTTTTTCTTCCTTTCACTGCTGTACTGCTGGCAAAATGAAGAGAGCAATACTGTGCATCAAACTGATGCAATTCAAGTAAAATGGTTCTGCAAATATCACTGACAACATCATTTGGTCAACAGAGTGTTTGCTACTGGGAGAAACAACATTTCTGTCTTACAGAGCAGAATTTATGAAGTGTTTGGCTGGATATGTGTTTGTGGGAAGGGAGCGGAGGGGAAGAAAATATTACAAAAAAGGGTGAAGGACAAGTATTTTTCTATCCTGTGGCCCAGCTGTAATAAAGGACAGCCATCAAACTGCTGCTATGCCACCTTTTACAGAGTAAATTTTCATCTCCCTTTTGGGTGAAGAAATCAAGCTCTCAGAAATGAAGAAATACCAAAAATGAAAGCTTCACATTCAACCAATAAAAACATGAATGCTATTTATTTAAGCCATTGTCCAAGGCTTGGAAAAACTTCCAGCCCTTATGAAGCTACTTTGTCCTGCTTCAGTGTCAGAAGTCTGCCTTAAATGCTTACATTACTATTACTCCTGAGAGAGAAAAACATGACGTTTGAAGCTACCTAAGTCCAAATGAACATTTCTCATGAGGAGGGATGCTAAGAAAAGCATCACTACATCTAGCTAATCCCCACTCAACATCATCACCTCATACCATTCCTGTGCAAGACAACGACTTCATGTCCGAGCAAGTCTTAGTTTGAATCTGAGCACTCCATAATTTTCCTAATAGCCATTTCCATGACTTTGCAGCCTACAAGCTGCTGAGCACTCTGGAGAACAGCCATGGCAGTTTTATCCTGGGAGGGGCAGAGGGAAAACACAGGCTCAGGCACTGTGGGACCTAGTGCGAGGTGTAGGATTCATACCACTGAGCTGATCACCTGCACTGGCTTTCTGCTGAATGCAGGAGAACTAGGTCGCTGAGTGAAACACATTACCCTTGGAAAGCAATGGGTCAGAACATTTAAAACTGTGTTTTTCCTGTAAGCAGGTTGGGCAGGGGGAATTGGAGAGTTTTCTCTTGAATTTAATTGCCTTCCCTAAGTTCCTGTCCAGTGGGTACTTAAATCTTTCCCTGAATCAAGCCTGAAGTGCTTATTAAAAGTGTTAAAATACAACCACCATAAGACATTGAAAGGCTCCAAGAAGTCAGATGAGTTTTGCTGATGGCTGTTGTCAGCTGAATTGGGCAGGTTCTCCCAGCCCCAGCCAGGTTACAGAAAGTTTCGGTCCAGATACGAGAGGCAGGTTGGTCCTAAAAGTCTCTCTCTACTCATGAGAAAGTTCACAGTTGTGGCCCCTAGCTGAGAAAGCCCTTTCACCAGTTGTAGAGTGTTTAACCTCAAGAACTGACAGTGAGCGCTGCATAGCTGATCTTGGCTAATGTGACGGGGTAGAGGTTGAGAGGCAGCCTTTGAGATAACACCTCGCTATCGTTAGCGCATTAAAGTACAGGAGAGTATTCCCCTTCTAGCACTGTTTCTAGTGGTCAGCAAATGGGGCACAAGATAAGAGAGTAGCATATGCTTTTTTACTTCGTTGCATGGCAACGACATACATTAATTTCTTCAAGCAGAAATGGTGAATTGTTTTTAGTCTCAGAGCAGTCTTTAAATAGTCTCAGAATAGTCTTTGAGCAGTATCTGAAAAGGTACAGAACATTTTTTTAATACTTCGGCTAATGCTGTAGTATAAATACATGAGCACTGGTTTAGCTGTGCACTAACTGTTGTATTATATATAATTTTTTGGATTTTTTTTTTTTTAAATAGGAAATTAATGACAATGAAATATTCAGCTGGATTTTTTTGTTTTTTATGAAATACCAGAATACTCTGGAGTTCAGATATCTTCATATTTAAAATCCTTATTTTTGCTCCTTTTTTCTGCTCATAAATGCAGAAGTTAAAACTAGTTTTAGGAAAACAATACTCCCTGTATTTAAAAAGAAACAAACCTCTTTTCCCCTCTTCTGTTGGATCCCTTTCCCAAACACATTTACATTAAAATTAAAAAAATAAAGAAGACTAGAATATTAAAAGTAAATTTAAGTAAAAATGTAAATTAATAAAAAGTTAGATGCGAAAGAAAGGAAGAATTTCCTCCAAAAATTAAATCCCATCATAATAGTGGAAACAGGAGGAAAATTAAGTAGAAACAAAGACAAGACTTTCAGATAATTAAGCATGCTTCAAAACCAAAACTAAAGATTCATTTAAAAGAAAGCATTCTTAATTTTGTTGTTGTTGTTGTTGTTGTTTCTAAGGCCAAAAGACATTTTTAATGAAACAGACGGGATTAATTTGTTTGTAAAAAATATGCATAGGAAAAATATTAGACCAACTCGACATGGTTCATGAACCTAAGAATCTTTATTTTCTGCCTGCTGCACCTTAGTGTTCCCAGTACTTTTGCCCATTCGCCGAAACAACTTGGCTTTACTTCAAAATGACCACAGCTTGCTGCAGAGATACGCAGGTTGCTCTGTGTAACTCTCAGCCTGCCAAAGCCCCCAGGTGTAGCTGAAGCAGGTTCTGCTCCATAAACAAGTGCTGCTTCAGTTCTTTTGCTCCTTGCTGTGGCAGGAAGATTATTTGTGCCTTGGTTTATCCACAAGAAGTTCCCTTCTGTTGTAGCTTTGTTTTGGTTGAAGGCAGAAACTCATATTGCTTGGGGTAACCAAGACACTGACAGAAAAAGCCTTTGTTACTTTTTAGGTTCAATTTTCCACAGTGCCAAGAAAATCTACCTTTGAACTCTATAAAAGCAGATAAATTTTTGGCAATGTGAGTGGAACTGTAAAACAAACAACATGCTCAGCATAAGTTAGTATGTGTCCTAGTTAAAGAAAATGGAAAATGGGAATGATAAATGGACAGTTAGACAAATAATCTCTTCTGCCATTGCATAAGAGAGGACAAAATGATTTGAAATATAATGTTCAAAGACATGATTAATATCCATGGTAGTAGCATATTTTTTCATGATAATGAACAGAAACATATATTTGGCTGTCACTACTGAGAAAGTGAATGCAATGTGCAATACCTGCACCACACAAACTTAAATGGAACACAATTATTCAGTGTAGGTGCTTTTAAAATGAAATTCTGCAAGAAAATATCATGAACGATTTTGTTTTGCTTTTCATGGTCAAGACTGCTGTTCTATAGAAACTCAATGGGATGGAGAGTTTGGGATACAGCTTTACCAATGGAGTTCACAAGGAAATATGACCTGCAATTCAAGAAAGCAGTACTGTAAATGGGTCGTATTGGGGTAAAATTTGTTGTCCATGGGCCAAGCACTGTATATATTTAAAAGGGCATTCAGTCTTACTCTGTACTATTCTTGTAAGCTAAAGGAATAAACTTTTTTTTTATCTTCTCACCGCTTATTTTGTACAATTTCTTATGTTTGTGTCTTCTGCATCGTGCTGAATTCTGCTAAGAAAACTTCAGAAATTATCTGCCTGTTCTAAACTTATTTCTCAGCCTTATCTACCAAACATGTCATAATCTGTTTGGGTGGGAATAGCTGTTCTGCAAGTATCCATGTTCAGATGTGTTTTATAACTGGCCTATATTGAGCTGAAACAAAGGAACCTAGGAGTCATGTACAAATAATAAATGGAAAGATGATACAGTTCAAATTAAACAGCCCTTAAAAATATCTAGCAAATGTTTGCTGAAGAAATGCCATTTCTAATAACAGAATCAAAACAATGACTAGAGATCCCAAAGCTGTATGATGTATGTAGAAGCTACCTGAATAAAACAAATGTACAAATCTTCATAATCACCCCACGGAAACCAAGAAGTAAATTCTTCATCATTGTCTCCCCTAGTAGCTACAGTGACTCATTACAATATGAAGGCCAAATAGCTTGTGAGTTAGAGATGCCAGTCTTGTGGGAATAAACACCTGAGAATGGAGGTGATCATTTAATCCTGTGTGAAGTAGATTAGCTGACTGGTAAAACCAAATGAGCTCATAATTTTTTTTAAAAAAAAAACAAACAAACAACCAAAAACGTAGGAAAGTATAAGTTCATTGTTTTCCATTCTGTGCTATCAGAGACATCAGCACCTAAGCCAGCTTCCTTACAAGTGGAGGTATATTGAAAACACTCAAAACTGTCAGAGAAAGCAAACCCTGCCATTTCCCAACTTGGGACCTGGATTCTACCCAATGATTTTGTTCTGAATCAGAAGCAAACTCCCACATCTGGTGCACTAGCAAGCTTATGAGATCTTCTGCCTCATAAAAATGTGTGACGCCAAGAAAGCCAGGAAAAAAATCTCCCTGTATTTCAGTCCAGGATATTTTTTTCATTAATCTGAAGATGCAGGAGTTTTATTTCACTCTGTATTCCTGAAAGCGAGAAAGGAGAAGGGAAACGTATTGCAGAAACATTATAACTTCTAAGCCGTGTACTATGTCTGCTATTAACAGAATTTTTCAAAGGTTATCTGGCACAAAGCAATACGTTTCATTAAAGTTTGCATAAAGTTTTTGAAACAGTCCAGAAATCTCCTTGCCTTTGCTTACAGTCACCTATGCATGCACTGTACTCAGAAAGTAGAATGCTTTTTGTCCATGGCTATCATGTAGTCATCCACCAGCAGTCCTCCAAGAAGTTGTGACAAGCATTGCATATATCATACAAATAGTTGGCCATGCCTTCTTCATTTGCTTGTGCCAGGTGTTAGAGAATTTTGCCTTTCCTGAATCTTCATTATTACAGCCTTCATAAGTTGTCAGAAAGACCTAGCAAACTGTATCAGAGCAATGGATTTTTTTTTTTCCAAAGCCAGGGCAATAGACTTTTTTTTTTTTTTTTTAAAGCCTCTGAATCATTTTCATGCTGATCAAACACACTTTTGAAAAGTACTGGTCTTTTTACTTTGGACACCCATTGTTGCAGTTCAGAAAATCCAGTCCCTTTCACTGCAATTGGGTTGCAGACTGTCTCTGGGTCCTCCGAAGCTACAAGTCTCCTTCCAGTCTCTTTCCATGGAAGATCTTGCAAAGCTCCAAGAGCCTGTGATAAGTTTATTTGGGTATTTATCTGCTTCTCCAGTAGTGTGGAAATGGTTGCCCTGGATCAAGAGCTTGAGCTTCCTGTCCAGCTGATAACTGGTGTTTGCCCTTGCATGCCTCATCCATACAGAAAGTTGGACTCCAACCCAGCTGATCATTTACGTGCTCAGAAGTTATTCTCTTCCATTTCTCCATTTCCCCATCTCCAGACATGCTTCCCATCCAGGTTATATTTGGTTTTTTTTCTTTTCTTTCCAAGTTTTAGCTGTAATTTCTATTGATCCTTGGGTTCCTGTTTTTACTTTGTTGATAAAGTTCAGTAGCATCCAAAATGTGCAATGGTCTTTGGAATCCTTCCATGTATCCTGAGCTTGGAAGAGGGGCTTGAATTGGCAGTTTGGTTTGCTTGCTTTTTTATTAAGTTCTGCTTTACTCAGGAACTCAAGGACTGGGGTTGTATTTCAGGTTTCTGACAGCATGCTTTGAAATGTCAGAAAACCACTTTCTTAAATATACTAGATTGACTGCCACAACATTTGTTATCGTGTCTTCCAAATATCATAAATTTTGACTGTAGTCAAACTGGTACCTTGCCCTCTATCTGAAATTAGCCCACAGATGGGAGCAAGTTATCACCACAAAAAATTATTGCATTGTACTGAAACAAACCCACTTCTTCACGATCTGACCTCTAGTTTGCTGCAGTTTTCATTCAGATAGTATGAAGAACATTAATGAAGAAATGAGTTTCAACATTTTGTAATGAGAATGTCTTGTAGACTTGTATTATCACTGCTGACATGGTCTGAAGAATCTCCCTGGCATATTTTAATTGTTGCTAATTTATTGAAAAGAAACTTGATGCAATCAGCAGCAGTTAGAAGGCGAGACCTTCCCTAAGAAATGAGATTGAAAACAAGGAAACTGGAGGAGGTATGTGGATTATTAGACAAGTCTGTGCTTTCTAAATTCTGGTTTCTTCTGGAACCTCAGCATCATGTAGACAGCTATGGAGAGGTAGATGAAGCAGAGCACTGAAGCTGTTTTGTGAGCTAGGGACTACCCCAAATATCATACAGTATCTCATCCCAACTGCATTTCACCCACCACTACCACCTTCCAATATGACCCTTTGTGAAAGGATTTTCAGACTGGTGGTCTCTAGGGCTTCTCACTCTCGCCTCTTGGGAACAGAGCTTTTGAAGCATGTAATGGATATAAGGGACCAGAAGACTAACTACTGTCTTACCCCTTGTTTTAAAGCTGCTGACTGAAGGGGACCCAAGAGATCTCAACCTCTGAATTCTATCTCTGAGTGACTTATGTATGTACTCTTCAAAATTCATGCTGTCAAAGTCAGGTACAGATTTGCAAATCAACTTAACGAGCAAGGGGCCCATCCCATTTACCAATGCAAATGCAAAGTTGTAATTTTGTAGTAATAAACATAAGTACCCAAAACATATATTTGTATTCAATTCTACAGGTCAATAGCTTAGACTCATACAGCCAGATGTCAAGATACTTAGTAGCTCTCTCAACTCAAGAACGTGGTCCCTCCACACAGCTGAAGTAAACAGGCTGAAATCGGGGATGGTCTATGGGATTTGCTGGTGAATGAATTGGCAAAACTTCTGGCCTCTCCCAGATCAACCCACCCCTTATACATTGCTTCAAAACCCATGATGCAAACTACCACAGACAGGTTTTGTATATTCTGACCAGTTTGGGCAACAGATCTGCTTCAGTTCTCACTCAGTAAGAGGTGCTAGCAACCTGCATTCTCTCTGCATTAAAATAGTTGACTCCACATGGAAAATAGACACCACACCACCGCCCTCAACAACCTAAAGCCAGAAACAAAACATTGGTGAGAAGCAAAGCCTTAGCTAAGGTACACTGCCAATACATTTTGTTTGCTGCACAGACTAGAAGCGCTCAAAACATTAACAAAAACCTAACTGTGGAAAACTTGCCAGGTTCATTTTTCATCATAAATTGCCAGGCCAGGCCAGATCTGTCAGAAGATTTACTTATGTTTGAGGCTTTTCAGGCAAAGCCATCCAGTATAGTTATACATAACTGAAGAAACAAGTGGGTTTGAGTATTTTTAGCATAAAGCAATATCAAACTCTGCTATGCCAATGAAACCTTACTTTTCAGCTAAAAGCAAAGCTTGGTGCAAACGTGCATAATTCAACCAAATGAGCTAAACGCACCTACATAGTAAAAACATTAAATTCTATCAGCCTGCATATTCATTTTGATAAGGACAACATAACCTCGTATTGATTAAACCAAGCTGATTTCACTGTTTTAGATTTGTTTGTCATTTAAACTGCATTTGTCTGATTTATTACCACAGAAGAAGGTGATTCTGTATTTGGGAGAGGTCCATAGACATCTCCATACATAGTTTGATGGTTTTTGAAAGTGTCATATAACAGAATGACATGAACCTCTACATCAGAGTTTATCAAAAGTCAAAAAAAAAAAGGCATTAAAACAAAGCAATACAAAAGAAAACCTTACACAAGGGGGACTTAAAGTACACCTCATCAAAACTTTGCAAGTATGGCAAAATAGTTTAAAGCAGCTAAGGAAAAAGAAAACAGTGAAATTAGCTATTAGGATGAGGCCAAAGTCTGGTCATTTCCTTTGGCATTTTTAAGAACGTGAATCTATCTGTGAGATGGAGGAGGTTTGGGTTTGAAATATGTCTCGTTTTTCTGTGTCTAGTCCATGCTTTTTGCATGAAAAGTATGTATTCTCATTGTAAGTGTGGGGTGGCAAAGGAAAGACAAATCAGAGGGAGGTAAAATGGCAAATGAGAGTTATGGGAGGTTTTGTTGGTGGGGTTTTTTTAAATGTATTGCTTGTTTTTCTACCAAGTCTCACTGACTTGTTAACTGCTTAGGTTGCCTCAAGGGTGTCATCAATTAATTGAACTCTGGCCTTCAGGAATTTGATTGATAGGCAGGTGATTGAAACACAGACTGTCTCGCCATTAATGACCCTTCCTAGAATGCTGGCTATTACTCAGCACTCCAGAAAAACTGCAGTGGTGATAGAAGGGTGGGTTTGATGTCTGGAGGTGTTGGTGTCATGCATGCACTGTGCTCTGAAAGCTTTATATTTGAGAACATAGGAAAGAGCAGTAAGGCACACAGAAGGTTCTCTTCTTAGAAGAGAGCCTGCCTCTCCCTGCACAGGCAGCAGCTGTATAGCTTATAAGACCCTGGACTGCTTATGATTCCTATCAGGACTTTAATATTCCCAGCTAATTTTTGTCAAGGTTTAAGGCTCCCTTAAAAGTCTTGGCTAAGTAATAATAAATTAGGAACTGAATAATCCCAGTAGGTGGGTTTATCATCTTCTCCTTGCTAACGCTTCACAGCAAAGACACTTATCTTGTCCAACTGTTAGAAAGAAAGTCTGCAGTCAGATAGGTATATTATTTATATTGTAACAACCCTAACTAGGCCACGGTGCTAGGGAGTGAAATACTGTGAAAAGCATGGGTTCTTCAGAAACCACCTTTCTATTCTGTAATTAATTGAAGTACCTGAAATTGTATTGTCAAATATTGTGTCACCTCTGGAGACAGACAAAAATAGCTTAAGTCAAATAGAAAAGATTTACAGCTAACAGTTGCACACAAAATTATTTCTTCATCATCTCAGATATGTCTTAACAGCTTTACAGGTCATAAAAATAGGTTGACTAGCCAAGCAGAAAGAGTGGAAGGATGTTCCTTCTTTAGTTAGACATGGTTTCTTTGGATATTTAGTATCTACAGCTTTAAGAAAGCCATCTCCAGTAAATTTTTGTACTTTGAATTACTTTACATTACCTACAAATGTCAAGTGGCCTGCAGTGGAAGGTCAAACTCTACACAGCTCTGTAAACTCTGGGGATCCTGAGCAAGAAAACACTATTCCACCCACTTCCAGCTCTGGCTGTTCTTGTTACTCTCCATATACTGCTTACTTGCCTTAGCTGTCCTGCACCTTAAGAAGATTATGGAGATGCATATGAAAGAGATCATTTCTGTGTGCACAATGCAATCTCTACATCTATACTCCTAAATTAAATATCAGTTTATTAACTATTAAAATAAATGCAATAGATTGAATAGTCTATATTTTAAATGGTACCAGGCATGGTTTCAGCCTGTGCTCTGTAGCACTGGGAGTTAGCATAAGCCAGAGATCATTCCCTGCAAGATGTTAGTAATACGGCTGCGGGTGCTCTGTGCCAGCTGGCCTCACAGCCAGGGAATGGTCCCGGGTATTTTTAAGGTGATATTGTAGATACAGCCAGTGAGGGCATTCTTAACACAAGGCCCACCATGACCAGAGATGGGTGGGGCAGAATTATTCTAAATAAAATGTATTTTCCTAACCAAGAAAGCCAGGAAGATGCCTGTGTATAAATAACCCCATCTAAATAAGACCTTTACTTCCCTATAAGTTGCTGTGTATTAACAAGCTCTACCACTCTTTTGCTTCCAGTTCTAATCCTGGACAAACTGCAGGTATGCAAAATTCTTTTAAATTGGGAATATTGTGACACAGCATATTTCATTAAAAAGCAAAGACTTTCATTACTTATACAATTTCAAGCATTTGTATGGTTGACTGTATGAGACTAAGCAGACCGTAAGGTAGCATCGCTTCTTAACACCCCACCTTATTCATATTATTCTTCAAATCCAGTCAAGAATCTACTATTCTGATTCATGTTGACACCGTGAGGCTATTATCATGTTGCTGTTCTTAAATCAGGACTGGATGATGGTGAAGACATTGCAAAAGTGCTCTTCTACTTTCTGTTTTTGTGTTCTGTGCTCCAAGAAGTAAAGCATCTTGTACTCTAAAACAGCAACAGCAAAAAATGTTACTTGTAATCATTAGACCTGTGGTTTTAATGATGTAAGTAACTAGCCATGAGCCACAAACAACCAGGAAGAACATTTTTCCCCCTACAAGAAAGCATTTTTATAATAGATAAACACTGCCTTGAGCTCAAATTTTCACACACTGAGCAGTAAATTGAATTATATAGTGCTGGAGAGCTGACTGGATTTCTTAATTATTTCCAGACTTGTTAACTTTGGGAAAAATGGGAGAAAGAGAGGAGTGTATGGGGAAGGAGTGGGGCAGGTCATTCCTGGGGAGCAGTAGAAGGGGCCACACATACACATAACCTTGTTGAATTTCCCAGAGAAAGATAACATACTTTTTTTGCTACTGCTACTGAAACCATGGAGTAAACATGTAAGGAATGAAAGACCTTGACTTCTTACTGTTCCTACAGCAAATCCCACAACCTGTGCCCTTGAAAGGCAGAAAAGAAATTGCCCCTATGTGGGACAATTTGGGAAGAAACTCTATTTTCTTCTTCCTTTACTTCTTCCCTAGTTTTTGCAGAAAGGACTACTTATAATAGCATGAAACCTCAAATCCCTACATTTGAAAGGGATTTTAACAGTCAAACCTCTTATCTCCAAGACAAGAGCAATGCATTTCTCATCATAGATTCACCACATAGGCAAACTTTTGACTTACAAAAATTACTGATACCAACCTTTGATTTTATGGTTGAATGTTCTTGATGTGAATGAGAGGTCAGCAGTCTTCTCCCCCTCATTGTTTTTTCTGTATACAAGGACTTTCTGAAGGTTTATGATGTGACCTTTAACCCAAGTTATAAATACACAACACTGAGATCATAGGACACATTAATTTCCTGCTCTGACACTACACGTTTTTAGAAATCTGGGTGAGACATAAACGTATAAACCAAATGCATCCCCAGTTTAAATCCATTTGCTTCTGAATTTGTCCTACCATGTTAGCAAACACAGAACATTTATTATCAATTAACACAGTAAACCCAGAAGGCATTGTTCATGTAAAATTATCCTCTTAATATCCACATGATTATTCACAACAAAATGGACTCTGAATTCTCAATATAGGTTGCGATACAGATGTAAAGGCTGCATACTGTAAATACTTGGCATTTTTTTAGGTAGGAATAGCCCCGCTGCATTCAAGTAAGCTGTCTGTATATGCAAAGTTAGGCACAAGAACTGGGGGAAAAACCTTCAGAACATGTGGTTTTGGTCATCCCAAATCTATTTGCAAGTTTGGGTGGGGAATGTTGAATAGCATTGTCTGTGATAATATTTTTCCTGGCTTGATTTTTGTAGAAAAGAAAGATATAATAATTATTCTGACTTTTACCCAATTTGTTTCCTATAGTTTACTTGTTTCCTATAGCTTACTTGCATGTACCTGAGATTTTGTTTGGTTTAAACAAAATGTTTTATTCAGTGTGGGTTTTTTCAGCTTCTTTTTGAGGAAAAATTATTAAATAATAGCAAAGCTATAATTTTCCATTTGTTTTCACAGCCCTAATCATTACATCCTAAGTGCTTGCCAGATTGGAGCCCACCTAAGTGAATGAAATGATCCAAGTGTCATTAGGTCTTGAGTTCTCACTTCCCGCTGAGGGTGCCCAGCAGGTCTGAGAGTCTCTTGATTGTTCATACGCTCTGAGACTGAGGGAGAGTAGTGTTGGTCCAAATTTTACACTAATGACAGTTTCCTGAACACAATTAAGAAGCTTTGTACTTTCTGAAAACCAGCCCTAGAAATTATTTGCTTTAAGGATAGCCATATCTGCTCCAGATGCAGTTTAAGACATTCTGTTTTCTTTTCCTGCTCTCAGATTCTTCCTTGTTACAAAATAACTCTGCAAAATATGAAAGATATACAGTCACTGCTAAATTCTCAATTTGATTTTTAACTTTCCATTTTTTACAGTTTCCTTGTCTCTGCTGTGAGGTATTCATTCACTCCTTGTCTGCTTTTCTAGTCTGTGCACATTTTTCTCATCTTGAGAGATTGTTGAAGCTGATTTAAAACACGAAATAGAAATGGACTTTGATTTTTGTTAAGTGTTTGCTCCTTAGCCTGTCAGCAGACTCCTCTGACATAATAACTTCACTTTGCATCAGTAACCATTTCATGCTGGTGATGAACATCTTGTAGTGGCCACAGAGAGCTTGTAAGATACCGGGGGAGCAGATTGTCAAATATATTTAAAGGTAAGAAGTCATGTAAAGCAGTCCTAAGTTTAGTCTTCTGTTTTGGAGATAATGTCTTACGTTAGATTGATTACATACAGCCTGAAAAGTGTGGCTCATGCATCCACTCTTGCTGTGTGCTGAAAGATAAAAATCCCATTTGCTGTATTTTATATTGGTGGTCTTTGACACTGGTAATGCAGATCTGTATGTTCCTTGTAAATCACAGATATAATGACTGCCAGATAACAACTCACTTAACTGCTGAATGAAGTGTTTCTTAGCTGGAAACTGAGCTATGCCATGTTCATGATCTAGTGACTTACAGCACAGAGCACTGGGTGAGTCACTCGTTTGTATCCCCATTAAAACACACACATGCAGAATTCTGTACAGTATGATGTCATACTTATGATCCAACATGACTTCTTAGTCAAGCCTCTGTCCTGTACTTTAGCTGCATTTGTTTGTTTGTTCATGTTCCTCTATCACCATCCTCAGCATGGCATCCAAGTACTCTATATACATCCAAGACAAGTTAGAGCACCTGCCTGGAACTCAGAGAACAGCACAAGACCACTTTCCCTCTCAGAGTTTCCCATTCGGTAGGTAGGACTGCCATCAAACCAACAGCTTCTGCAGTCACTTATGAGCCCATGGTTGTTACTGCTCATCAGTTGAAGAGTAGTCATCCTACTACAGTAACAGGGCTGCCAGGGCTTCTCTGAAAGATCCCCTCCTGCCAGCCTCCCTCTTGGTCCCCTCTGCCCTCCTTTGTAATCTATTTTGAAAGACTCTGTAAGACCTATTGTTGTCAGATATATCTGCAGCACTAACATACACCTACACAATACTCTAAATTAAAATTTTTCTTTCTGAGATCTAATTTTTTAATTATTTTAATCAAGAGATACAACCCTGCTGCATCTGCAGCATTTACACCTAGGCTCCCATTTTTGCTGAAGTCGTCACACCATTCATAGAATCATAGAATCACAGAATCATTGAATCGTTTTTGTTGGAAAGGACCTTTAAGATCATCGAGTCCAACCGTTAACCTAGCACTGCCAAGTCCAACCACTAAACCATGTCCCTAAGGACCATGTCTACACATCTTTTAAATACCTCCAGGGATGGTGACTCAACCACTTCCCTGGGCAGCCTTTCCCAATGCTTGACAACCCTTTTGGTGAAGAATTTTTTTCTAATATCCAATCTAAGCCTCCCCTGGCACAACTTGAGGCCATTTCCTCTTGTCCTATCACTTGTCACTTGGGAAAAGAGACCAACACCCACATTCTTCCTAGTCAGGGAGATAGTAGTCCCCAGCAGATAGACAGCTCTCCTTACACAGGCTGCTGCGATGGGCTTTCCAGGTGAACAAGGGTTCAGGCAATGCCTGGAGCAATACTTGTTTCTATCCTTCCACAGAGAGCTGCATGTCCCTTTCTGAGCAGATGAGGAGTGTCCCTCAAGAAAATCCCCATTCCTGCATTGCCATCCTCTCTTCCCTGTGGTTGCCCTGCGGGGCATTCCCTTGCCAAGCAGTCTCTTGGCCATGCATGGCTTCTCCTCAGCATCTTCCACAAACCAGCCAGCCCCAGGGAGAGGGGCACATGCGGCTGTCTCCTCAGTGAAGTCTATGTGTGGCCATCTCCTCAGGGACACCCATACACAGCCTCAGAGAGGCTTCACGTGCAGCCATATCCCTAGAAAGGCCCAGATGTGGCTGTCTCCCCAGCAAGGTCCGTGTGCTGCCATCTCCCCAGCGAAGCCCAGACACAGCTGTCTCCCCAGCGAGGCTCACAGGCAGCCATCTCCCCAGTGAGGCCCGGGGTGCCTCTGCAGCCATGCCGGTTGCAGTTCAGCGCCACGCACAGCAGCACAGCTCAGGGTAGGGCACAGCAACCATCTGGCAAAATTTACAACCAGACCCAAATCTGCAAGCATGCACATTTCATGGGCTTATTTGAAACTTTGCTTAAAGCGTCACACATGGAACTGCACAGGACTTGGCAGCGGCGGGTTATGTAATATATAGTCATCCATCTGCCGCCTCCGCGAAAAGCGCTTACTCAGATGTCTGCCGGGCGGCGGGTGGAGGCTGCGCTAACCCAGAGGCTGGCTATTAAAAACAGAGCTATTACTTATTGACAGTGACAACAAACCAGTAAAATCTCTCTAAACCTCCTTTTTTTCTGACTGTCAAGCCTATCGCGATTGGGGTGGGGGGGAGGATACACCAGATGACTGGAGTAATAAACTCTGTCTAAATGGGTTTCTTTGTACGTCTTCATCTGCCGACGGTATTGCCCAAAATGAAAGCAGGGGCTTGAGCACGCCAGACCTGTCCATGACCTCTCACAAAGGGGATCCCAGACAGGAGCTCTCATCTGAGGCTCTGGGGAACCGTTCTCCCGAATTGCACAGCCACGTTGAGAGAGGCTATGTCTGGCCCTACCCTCCTCTACCCTCCTCTTTGCTCCCCACCTCGCCCAGCCCCTGACACAAGACGGACAAATATTTATTTGCCTTAGATCCAATGGCAGGAGTGTTTAGGCCCAGAAGGTGACAGACGCGCAAGTTTGTTTTTTAAAACACCGAGAGGCTTACAGAACAAATACAGCTCCTCATCTTAAGCTGAATATTTTTAAACACGGTTGTCATAATGTCACGTTTGCCAGTGCTTTACTGCGGAAGCAGCACTGGGGAAAAATGCCTCTAACGCTGTCCTGATAATGGGAACAGCTTAAAGTAAACAGAGTTTTTCATCAGTCCTACACCAAGAACTGGAATAATAAATAGAGATAGGAGGTAGCCCCACACTTCAAATAATTTGTGGAAACCTACTTCCACAAACTCAGCCCGTTTCATATTTGTGCAGTTGCTGACCATAAGGATGGCCATAACCCTTGCTGTGTCTTGGACAAGTGCCGTGCTAATCACTCCTCACATCATCTCCAGCCTCAGAAACTGAGATCACTTGACACTGCACAAGTGTCCAAACTGTAATGAATTTCCTCAGCTTCCAGGGCAGCCCGTTCAGTTTGACTGGCAGACCAGCACAGCGACTGCCTGCCTGGGTGGCAGAAGAGCGTATTTCCGTGCCTTCTGGAAGTACCAGCACCCAGAGAAAACAAGGTAGTTTGAGATTTTTATGTATAAAATGCAAGAAAATACACCAAACTGGGGTTCTGTTTGGCAGTACTTTAAAGAAGGCAAGCTTTATAATTGAAGATGCAGAGCTAAAGAACAACAGTCCTCCAAAAATCAGGTTCTTGCTGCTAAAATTACTAATACTTTCTCTGAAGATGTCTGACTACTCATTTATTTTCTGGTCTTGACAATAGGAGTCACCATTCACTCTGAAATCACAAGTATGACCCTGATATTTAAGAACAAAAACCCCACAAGTAATAGCACTTACTGTGGAAAGAATCAGCGTTTTCAGTAGATTCTCTCTACCTTTATTTCTTTATGATTTCCACCTTGGGTATTGTTTCACAAGGATGTATGTGAATTTCCTCTCCACCTAACTGCCACTCTCGAAAATACCATAAGCCCAATTAATTCCTGGTGAAATTTGGCTTGCTTTGCAGCTGGGAAAAGCTACTTCAGTAGCTTTGGAATCAGTCACTGAGTAACTAAAAGCTATGTTGCAAAATCCACAGGAAGGATTTTTCCAAGTCTTCGCTCCAAGAGGATTTCCTTGTTAAGATTTCTCATCTTTGACAAGGGTAACACATTTATTCCCTGCTTTTGCTGCCCAGAAAAGTATGCACAAGCAGGGCAGGTTTCAAGGATTTTTTGCAAGGTCATGTCCATGCAGATGGAGGTCACAAGAGGCTCTGCAACAACACACATCCCCATATTCAGGGTTCCTGGCAATGCCATCCGTGTTGCCAAAAATACCAACTCTCAGAGTCTCCTGTTGTTTCACAGTGAATCTGGGCAGCAAAGCCCAGACCTGTTTTTACATGGACTTATATTACATTTACAAGGAAAAAAGACATGATGGATGTTTTCCAAGGTGCGTATTTACTCCTGACCCCACATCTAGCCTGTCTTTTCCTCCTACTTTATATTATGTGCAAATTATCTATTTAAACAGTGGCAATAAGTAGCAGTATCTAATAGAAACAGCAGTGAGTAACAAGCTTTTGGCACATCCCAGAAACAGCTCTCAAAGGTCTGGAGAATGCAGACCCATTTGCCCCCAGCCCAGGCACAGAAAATCTTGGAAGGTAATATTATCTTGCCATGTGTCACTTAGGAACTAAAAATGAATATCCCAGAGAGTTTGATCCTGGCACTTAGGGGATGGTAAATATTATCATTATTTTTAAACCAATGTTATTATTGGACAGACATTAATAATTTGAAAATAAGATTAGTGTTGAAAAGACTTCTTTCGTTTTGGCTTTTTGTAACCTTTAAATCTGGGTAGACTATTCCTGGACAAGTATTTCACATGGAATTTGATTTTCATTTTTCCTCTATTTACACTGTGATCTATTCCAGTATATACAGTGCAGCGCTGACTTTGCCTTGGGATATCATCTACATTTTTTTAAATTTAAAAGGTTTCAAAGAAAGAAAGTTAAAAAGCTCCTACCACAGAAATATACTAGGTTCATACACCATTCCTTGAGAAGCTTTTACATATTCCAGTGGCTGTGGCCATCATATCCAACAGAACCGTGGAGCAGGCGTGATAAATACATAGATAATTCTATGGACCACTCTGTATTTCTAGGAAGTAAAAGTTCTAAAAATCTGATTTTCCTTTTTTTCTAGAGTGAGTTTAAGATACTTTATTTCAACACTTTACAGAAATATCCCTATGCGGCTTTGTAATCTATTGCTAGTCTCTTACTTGAGAAGTGGCTAATTCCTGATGAACTAAGCAACCATCACTGACTTTCCTCTTCATGCAATAATCTTTGATATGTAGGGTATCAAAGATCTGCATGGTAAAAGTAGATCAGACACCTGCAATTGCTACAGAGAAAACGTAATAGAACAAAACCAAGCAGAATAGAATATGATATATACATACAGACTTACATACTTTAGAATATTGGTGTAAGGGATATTAAATTAAATAGAAATACTAATGAACGTAGAACTGAAATCAGTGCATTTAAATCACCAACACTAGTTTCTCATCCAAATAAAGCTTTGCATATCTTCTTAGGAAGTGTGAAGAGAAACACAGCAAATAAAGCCGCAGGGGTAGATATCACAAATGAAACTTCAGAAAAGAACTCTATGTCAGAAGTTTAAATTAATGAATTAAATTAATATTATTTGTTGGAATTTTTTTCCCTTTGGTTTCCAAATGGAACTTGGAATAGGAAGGAAAATTGGAGGTACATTATTGTATCTTACAGACTTCAGAGAGTAATGTCCTTGAGAGGCGTAAATGGCAATTCTATTTTTCTCTTCTAGATAGATAGTCCCTCCTGACTGGAAAGCCTCCAGCTCTGTAAATCTCTTCTGGCACAAACATGTAGATCAGAAATTTAAAATGTTCTTGTTAAAAGTTCTAGCTTCTTTTCCAAAATATGGCAGGTATGCTTTCTGCAATTTGTCTAAGCACAGAATAGAAAACATTGTTTGTGTGATAAGGTCAGAAGGGAGACCTGGAAAATATCATTAATAGTCTTCTGTATCATGAACACTGAGAGCTGCATCTCAGAAGCTTTTTGATACATAGAATATCAATATACCTATCAATATGTATATTGGTAGATAAAATTGATTGTTTAGAAGGGCTTGTTTAAATAAATAAATAAATAGGTTTACCTAGTTGAGAGAGGGGTTTCATTCGTCTAAAGTGAGTTTGTTGAGAAAGGAAAGATTTTGGGTCATTGTTCAGGAAATTCAGAAGGAACTGAATTCATGAGGCAATTTTTGAAGCAACTTCCCTCAACAAGTTTCATTAGCCAGAGGCTGGGGCTGCGTAAATGGCACACAGAAAATGAATCTGTAGTTGCCAGGATGTTGAGAAGAAGGAAGAAATACTAAGAAGAAGCCAGTGATCCCTTTTGTTCCAACCTTAAGGAGATGGGAGTAGGTGAACACTCTGGTGAAGTTTCACAGGCATGAAGTCATACAGCAAGTCTCTTCAGCAGAGTGGCCACTCTCCTAGCTTCTGAAACGTGGAAGGAGGTGTTTGGGCAGGAGGAGGTAAATCTGCTGTGTACTGTCCAGCAGTCCCCACAGCCTGCTTGGCAACCTCAGAAGTGCATTGCTCTTAACAACAACCTTTTTCCAATACTGACTTATAATAACATATTTGGCTTGCATCAGGCCTATAATGTGCTGGGTACCTTCTAAAAATAGGACCACATGGGCCCTGCCTCAAGCGGCTCAATATCTAAGATGTCAACCACTAGATTAAGGGAGGAGAAGAGGGATAAAACCTTTTAAAAAATAGTATCAGCTACTTTGGCGTGTTATCTAACCACTATTATCTGGGAATTTCATGCTCAGAGGCATGTTCAGCGTGAGAGAGAGCCAAGCTCCAAGCACCCAGAGGGCAGCACAATCATAGCTTGAACAGCTGCACAATCTACCGCAAGCAGCAATTCATTCTGACATCTCACAGGGACAGAACTAATTTTGTGGGAGGACCCTGAAGAGCCGCATCATCTTTCCTTCCCACTCCAGTCTGGCCCCAAATACGCAAGCAGATCACCCACATATGGCCAGTGATGTGCGTAGACCCTTGCTGGATAGGGACTTCAGGTTAATTCCTCTCCCTCTCCCTCACTGATGTATGAATCACAGCCAGAGTCAAGCAGATTGAGGTCCAAAATCTCCATTCCTCTCACTCAGAAGCTATTCACATTTATATGGCACCTCCTCATTTGTGATTAGGATGCTTTCCTGGGAGATGGAAATTTGAGCTCATGAAGACTGAACAGGGCGCTGAACCTCCCCTTCAATTTTCTACTTCACGGCTGTAATACTTGTATACTACCAAAAGACAGGCAGGGCTGGCAGATGCTGCCTGTTTTTTCAGTTACTGGTTTTGGGGAACTGTCTGTGTGAGAGGATGAGAGGTATGCAGGTGAGCAAAGGTGACTCCTTGCAGCCCCCAGCCGGGTGCCTAGTTTCTGAAAGGAGGGAACAGTAACCACGGAGCATTGCGCACCTCTCTCTCCCACTGGACAATGCTGGAAATTTCTGTACCTGACTACAGGGACTGGATTCCTTTCTAAAGTCTGGCACTTAATTTATAAGCACCTAATTATTTTATCATATGTAGCTGTTAAACAGAAGCCTTTCAGGTCTGACTGAAGTAACTGGAAATCGCATGCACGTATTGTAAAAAAAAATTCATTCTATTTATCCCCTGAATATATTGAGGACTTCTTTTACTTTTGTCTTACTTTCAGAAAGTTTTACTGTTTTCCTTCAACAGACTATACCTTCTAGACTATGTCTCTCAGGTGCTGTTCCTAACAATGTATTGGAGTGGAAGATACTAGTGTGCCTGTAAGAAGTGGCCAGTGCTGACTCTTGCTGTGGAACACTCACTCAGGTTGGGTACCTGGAACTGCAAAATGAAGCACAGGCTCCTGCCCATGCACCAAAGTATCAGCTGTATGATCACGAGCTTCGCAGGTGTGGGTGATGTTGTTCAAAGGCAGAAAAGTTCTGAGGCACCTACAGGAAGTAGCCAATTTCATACTTTAATTCTGAATATATCTATCTAACTTTTCTTCAGATTTGTCTTGATGGGCAAATCTTAGTCTACACAGTAAATCTTGTTCTACTATTTTTAAGGCTAGCCATTTCCGGCTTTTCAGTTTGAAGCACATGGGGAACGTTATGAGGTTTTTAAGTGTTATTTTTTTAAGGAGTACAATCAAAAAAATCTCTTTTAGCCAAGACTACATGGAAATGATCTGAGGGAAGCTAGGAGTGGTTTTGTTCTTACTATTATTATTACTGAAAATCTGAGCAAATAAAAAAGAAAATTAAAAAGGGACTGTGCTTTATATCTTGCAGTGGATTCTGGAGAAAACTATAATAGACATCTATACCCTGGGTTTTCAAATTTCTGGAATCCTCTTGTCTTCACAAATAGCAAATGAACTCCAAGTATAAAACTTCAGAGTTTTAAGGAGAAGGATTAATAAAACTAAAAGGTGATGCCTCATAAACATGCCATCAGATGAATTCTGTCAGTCTCCCAAGTATGTTTTTTCTTTTGCTTGGCCGGTAGCATGAATGACAATGAAATGTATTGTGAATTTATGATCTATAGATGTAGTTGATAGAGATGCCCGAGTCATTTTTTCTTACCCTTTCCTAGGTTTCCATTTTCATGGGCATGGGTGTTAAATGTTTCAGATGTTATGCATTTTTACACAGGCTGATGGTTAATGAGTTCTAGAAGTTGTGAAGCTCAACAGTGTTGTATTCCTAGGTTCCCTTAAAAGCCTCATCTAGCTCCTACAGTCAGTGATGTTGTGGTAGAGACTCAAAGGAAAACAATATGAGTTCTGATGTGTGCTACTTAAAAAGAGTGTATCCATACTAGCATATTAACATGCAAATTCTATGTGTGGGCCTGCCAAAAAATATAAGCGTTCCATCCAAAATATATAAATACAGTCTACTTCTCTGAAGAGGCATCATTTTAATCAAATGTACATTTGGAGCACTGCTCACTAAGAATTTATACTCTTCTTCTCAGTGTTTATATTAATATGAAGCAGATTGCCAAGTTTTAAAGAAAAGACAGTTATCTTCTGCTAATGGATTAAACACAGGACATTAGAATTTCAGTGCTGCATCCAAGAGCATAGGTGGCCCAAGTACTTTTGTCCTATTTCAATGTCTAGTTATAAGACCATATAGACAGAAAAGTATGTTTCTGTCTATACATAAAACATCTGGTGTTCATGGAGGGGATCAGGAGGATGTAAGGAGTTCGTCAACTTCTGTCTACATTGCAATGCAGCACCTCTTCAGAGTACCTTTAAAGCAATATGTCTACCTCTCAGAGAGGTTATTCCTCACAACTTCAAGGAGGTCTGAAGGTTTCCCAGTAAGGCAAAATGTAACTTGATGCTTGTCTTTATCAAATTTGTATTTTGATTCATAAAAAACCAAACAGTTTTGTATTTGAATGTTCCTATTTTGCCAACTGTGATTCTCAGAAGAGGTGACTTGATTCAATTATTTTGTGCTTTTAGCATCCTAATTTATCCATGCAGTTTGCTCTGCTGACTAGAGCAGCCACATGGCCCTGTGTGAGGTGGAAGACTGACATGTGGAAAAAACCTGGGATGAATATGATGCGTGGGGCTTACCATTGTCTTCATGTTAGGACTTGTGTAGATTTAAAAGTCTTCCCAAAATCTGCTGTAAGAGTTTCAAGAAGGGGCTTCTGTTGTGCTGTTGGTACTTATTCCTTTTCATTTAGCTTTGGAAAACTGGTGAAACTTCATTAGATGCAGAAAAGGAAAAAAAAAACCAAACAAAACCCAAACAAAACTAGGAGTAGGAGTCAGAGAACAACCTGGTCCTCTGGCTGCTCTGTGGACTTGTTAATTGCACATATTCCCCTCAATCTCTTATCTTGTCTTTGGTGCTCTTTCTGACTTCAGGTGACAGCACACTGCCCTGCTACCTCAGGATCTGCCCAATTTAAGGGCAATAACTGAAGTCTTCCTTCACATGATCCAAGAAGCTTGCTTCCAACCTCCCAACTTTTCCAAGCCTGCTACAAACTGGTACCTACTGGGAAAGATGCATGACCCTCCTTAAAGGTGCTGGACCTGCCAGCTGAGCTGACACCAAATCACTGCCATCCATCACAGAGTGTTGCTGGGGAAAGCTTAGCTCCCTGCTGATGCACAAGAAAGCCCATATTGTTTAATGGTTTAAATAGCTGTTTAATACATGCAGGCTTGTTTTTGCTGTTGTTGTTGGGATTTGTTTGTTCTTTTCAAGAAAGCATAGGGCTAAATTCAGACCTGGTGTAAGTGGATACAACTTTATTTACTTGTGAAGAGCTGCAGTCAAACCCAGCAGGACTGTGTTCGGTCTGTGTTTGGAAGCATGTTCAGGCAGTTTTCCTTGTCTGTGGGACCATGATGTACTTTGAAAACAATTCTTCGCATGCATGTGAAAGCATATTTATGTGTATCAAAGGGTTTTATGACATAGGGCAAACTGAATCACTAGAAATGGGAACCTGATGGCAATTCCTGCCTGTATTTCTTCTTGAAAAGCTGAAAAACTGGCAAATGAACTAAAACCACGCTTAGACAGTAATGAGGGAACTACAGCAAATAACTACATGTGAAAATGATCCCCCCGGTCATGCAGTGTGTACACACAACAAAAGCTGGGATTTATGTATATACACAGCCATTATATAACAACACTGTAAGTGCTGTGGAATCACAATGCTGGTTATTAAAAGATTTGAATTTCTGGTAGAAAAAGCATAGTGCTACTGTATTGTATAACATTTTAGGATAAGAGCTGATGACACAAAGAGGATAAAAACTGAATGGTGTACAGGACAAAACATTATATCCACATAGCTAGCTGTAAATAGTAGATTTTTATGGTCTGACCTTTGAATTTAATTTTTATGAAGCAAAACCGATTCTCAGAATAGCTCCCTACCCAGAAGCACTTTAAGCAAATGAGGCCACAAAAAAGATGAAAATAAATTGGGTTGTTTTAGTCATTTCCCTTTGCTCACCAGCTCACAAGGGGCTCCCGGCCCTATCCATCCTCTGATATGTGGTGCTCTCAGGCCAGTCTCAGCTGCTTTTCTCCCTCTTCATCAATAGATGTCAATAGCAAGCTTCCTACTCCCAGAGACTTCAGCCATTTTAGGGCTCGCATCAGAACATTAAGGAGGAAATAGTGACTGCCTTCCCAGCAAGAGTTCGGCTTGTTGTGTACTTTCAGTTTGTTCTTAGAAGCTTGTTCCTAATATGACTAGGCATATTTCTCTATTTCATGTTCTGAGACTCTGAAACTCAGCCAACATTTGTGGGCTTCAGTCATCTCATGACACGTAGAATCCCAAACTTTGACCCAGATTCAGTGGGGTCAATTCAACAGTATTTTGCAGATTTGCAGGAATGTCACTCAAAGTCTCCTCTTCATCTTGAAGAGTGCTAAAGAAAACACCAGGGATGAAGCTGGGCAGGGCACGTGTTCATATCTTTTTCTGTTTCTCCTGCCCTTCTTTGGTTTTGGTTTTTGATTTGCACACATGAAAAGTTCTGGCCAAGGATGGCAATTACATGCAAAATAACCTTGCTGAAAATGAATGACTACTCTGAATGTGAATGAAATGTAGATGCACTTTGTTTATACATTAGTGTAACAGCACAGAGAATCACAACCTGGATCTGAAGTCATATGTGGTGGTGTTGCTTCTAATATCCCCTGTCTTTCCTTCATTCCTCTCTTCATGTCTTATGTTGTAAGACAGCAATCCACAGGTGATATTGAACATGACAAACTCCACGGAACAGTCTGGTAGCAACCTGTATGTGAATCTGCTGGGTAACTTGCTTTGCCATTTTACTCTCAGTCCCAGCTAAAAATAAATACCTAAGAAGGTGGTGGTATCAGCAGCCAAGAGAGCAGAAATGGCAGTACACTGGCTCTCTCATATCAGCCAGGGATTCGGATTGTGAGGACAGGTGCCCCAGCTAAGTGCACTGCCTGCATTCGCCTGCCATTCACCTGCCCAAAAAGCAGATCACAAATCATGCCAGTTGTTCACAGAGACATCAGCAAATGTCAGCGTGCTTTAAGTGCAACAGCCCCGCAGCCCTGCTGAAGTTAGCACATAGCTGTGATGGTAGGAAGCCTGTGTCATAACCTTCTTCTGAATAGATTTTTTAAAATTATTATTATTTTGATAGAAAGTGGAAGAGTGAACTCCTCAGAATTACGGAGGATTCAGCTACTGATAAATGCTGAAATAAAGAAGAGTTATGTCTGGGAATCCAAGGAGCTCATGTCAGATGAGCTCTCTGGCATCTCCTAGTGCCCTCTTCAGATGAATATGCTTTAAATGTTTTGTTTTTCAAGGCAAGAATTTCACAATATATTCTCAATTTCCCCATATTCAAGACTTCTTTAAAAAGAGGCAAGGAAAAGAGATATCTAAAACCAGTTGTGGCAGTTTATTTTAATTGCATATTCTTCTGGTACAGAACAGACCATACCTCAGTAAATTCACCTTGCGTAGATCACCAAACCAAACAGATGCAATTTAGAACCATGTATAAGTCACCGTTGTCTGACATTTGGTCTCGCATGCAGAATTTGGAATTATCATTGCAAACCTATTACATGTTATTTCCTGATGTTGCTATGTGGCAAAACAGAGCTCTTCCAGAAGCCAAAGTAGGTTCTTGGAAATGGTAAATTAGAGGCAGGGGGGTGGGTGGGGTGGGATAGGTGGTGCAGGGAAGACACTGATATCTGGCCAAATCAATCCTTTCAGACAGGACATTGCCTTTTCTCTGCTAGGTGAGGAACTGACTAAAAGCATCAACAGCTGGGATGTAAGAATGCACTTCAAGGCATGCTGTTGGTAGAATAAGGAGAAGCCCTCAAGGAGAACATGCTCAGACTTGTTACAAATCCCATCTCATCTCCTTGATTGTCTTACAGAGACTCTGTCTTCTGCAAGAAGGATCAGAGCTCCAATTTCCTATGCAAGAAGGAGGGTCAGAGCTCAAATTTCCTATGATTTCAGGAAGTTCTTCATTTCAGTTTGATCTAGCCTATGTCTGGGTGTGTACAGAAGGTTGCCCTTGTGGTGTCTGAAAAAGAAGAGATCAGGTATTGCCAGGGTGAGCTGTTTTTGAAACAGAAAAGGATTGGCACCAAGCTGGAGTTCCTTACTTGGAACTAGCCCTCTGGCCTGAGGAGTACTCAAGCCATCACCAAGGGATTTTGGAAGTGTGGGCTTCAGATTGCTGTTTCCACTAAGACCCCTGAGCAGCGGCTCAGCGTGGCCCCTTCCCAAAATCCCATTTCACAGCTGATTCTTCCAGGCTGCGTGCCAATTCTCAATCACAAGTGTGACTCACTTTAGGGGTCCTACCTTTCTCTGCCTATTAAAGGAACACATTGCTTTTCAGGCCCTCAATGATACAGGACTTTCCTGACTGTATTCTTGCTTGAAGCTCAAAAGCTTGCATTCTAGGTAAATACACAACCTTGGCTTAAAATTTCCTGGAACAAAGTCTTTATCACACCAATTATTTCAATGGTCAATTAGGTTTTTGTCTTTCAGATTGTTTTTCTTGAGCTTCCAGACATTGAAGGATGCTGTATATTTGTATCCTTCTCTTACCAGAATTATGTTCCCCATAGATTGTAATCAAGTCACCATGTAATTTCTTCTGATAAGCTAGAGAGACAGAGCTCTAGGGCAATCTCATAGTTAACACATTTTCTAGATCTTAAATAACTCTTGTTAGAACTGAGAAGGAAGTAGTTGATGCTGGTTGGTTCTTTCTTTTCCTTCTCTCTCTCTCTCTTTCTGATATTGAAAGACATTGAGATCTTCAAATTATTTTCATTTTAAGGCAGAAGGAAAAAGCAGACTATCATATTTTTTCTCTAGTCAACAACTGAAAGACAATGGTATTGCATTATGTTTAGCTTCAATAAAAGGCATTTGCAGCTGAAAAAAATAGTAAGTGCAAATGTCTCCCATTGATGATAGTGAAATTAGAACTGGTGGAGTGGAGCTTCAGGATTTCCTAACAATTTTTTCTGTGATTGACGGCACAGCATAAACACGAAACATCAGAAATGCTGGAAACAGATTCTGCCGCAGCAGACAACTTTGGTGAGGAAAGGTTCAAGTACAGACTTCACAGTGGCACAAGGCTGTGTTACTTTTAAAAATTTCTATCCCTGATGATGGTTTCTGCCACATGAGTTCTATCTTTCACTCCTGTTTCACATTCCAATATTCCTTTGCATGCACTCTGGCTAACAGGCATCCCCTGACTTAAAGATGTTCTACAGGGACACATTCTGTCTGCCTGCCAGCTGAGAACTCCTTATCATCACAGCCTGTCAAAAATCACCTTGTGTTTAGCAACAGTTGCTCTTGCTGCTCTTCTTTCTGGTTGGTAGCATTGTTATCTCTTCTGCAAGAACAGTGTTCATGTCTGTCATTTCAACGACTCTGAATTTCTTATTTTTGTCAGGATTGATGGCAGTGCTGCTATTCCTGTTTGTTGTACACTCTCCAGGACTGAGTCATTCCTGCATGCTCTGTGATTGCCAGGTCAAGTTCTTTACATACAGGGGAGAGGCTTGTAGAAAGATTGGATAAGGAATATTGCCCAACTAATGCCTTAATGTAGCTTTCTATGATGTGACTAAACAGTGTGTCTCAAACCAGTTTGACACAGAAGATGATTTTATTTTAGCTAAAAACAGCAAAGGGAAAGATTCAACAGTTTTCAGAGACCCATGGAAGTATTCTTGTGGCTTTTCCAAGAGCAAGATTAAAAACAATGGAGTGATTTGATGCAGAAGAGAAATACACAGGTGAGTATGGAGGGAAGGATTCACACTAGGTTTTTTTCCTTTTTCCACGTGAATTCAAATACTCAAGAAACATTTGTGGCCATCAAACTATTTTCTGATTGTAAACCATTACTCAGCTAAACTTATACCAGAGCTATACCAGAAATACTTGTTTTCTTTTCTTTTGGGGAGGCAGCATTTTTACTGTTCCTACTTAAAAGTTCTCTTGTCCACTGGGGTGTAACCAAGCGAACACAGATCATGAGCCATGAATACAAGACTATAAGTGTAGTTCTACTGGGCCACACCAGAGGTCCATCTAGCTGAGCATCTTATCTCCAAGAGTGTCAGTAGAAGATGTTTAGGGAAGGCAGTAAGAACAAGGCAAGTCTGTAGTAATATTTCCCCAAAATATAATCGCAGTCCCCAGTTATTTGTAGTTCAGGGAGTAATCTAGTATGGAATTGCTTTTTTTTGTATTTAGACACCTTCAATAGGGTTTTGGTTTATTTCATTTCTTTATCCACTAGGTTTTTGAACCCA
This sequence comes from Grus americana, assembly GCF_028858705.1. NCBI lineage: Eukaryota > Metazoa > Chordata > Aves > Gruiformes > Gruidae > Grus > Grus americana. The sequence continues at coordinate 39,095,755 of NC_072854.1, forward strand.
ACTCTTAATATCCAAATTATCCAAATGCAAGGTGTTCCACAGTTTACTGTTGATTTATGGAGGACATATCTCCTTTGTTTCTTCCACACTTGCCACCCTTTAATTTCATATAAGGTACTATTCTGTTTTGACTGACTGGGTCACCGCAGGCTGTGTGGTAGCATAGTCATATGGACTTTTTGCCCTCTGTTTCCTACCAGTGCCTAACATCTGGTTTGTTTTCTTCACTGCTTCTGCACATTGAGATGGTGTCTCCGCAAAAGCATGTATTGTAACGCCAAGATCTCATTCACAAAAGACAGTGGCGACAGACCTCGGGGCCCACCACTGAATAGGTAAAGCTAGAATTGTGTTTTCTCTTATGCATTATTTTAGATTTGCCTACATCAAATATCTTTCATTTACTCAGTTGCTTAAACTTGTCAGGTCCTTCTTTGACCATGAAGAGGCTCTTGTCCTTACCACCCTAAATACCTTACCATCATCAGTGTACCTTATCACCTCATTATTCACTCCTTTTTCCATATCACTTATGAACATGTTGAACAGCACAGGCCAGAACACAGATCCTGCAGGATTTCACTCATGACTTCCCTCCACCTTTTGTTCCTAACCTTTTCCTTCCTAGCTTTTTATCAGTCATTTACTCATGCCAGAGTTTTGGTTCTCATCCCATGGCAGCTTAGTTTCCCTAGCAGGCATTGGTGAGGAAACCTTGCTGAAAGTTTTCTGAATTTTCAAGGACAAAACAGCTGAACCTTCTGTGTATTTCAAAGAACGAATATGAAGGCTCATATCTGTAATGACTGAATATATTAAACAAAATATAGAGATTTTTTTAAAAATTGAGATCAGTTCACACATAATTCTCTCTCTAGCTCTGCCATCTCTGCTGTGTCTGCTTAGCTGACAGAAGACTGTAATACTTATTTAGCCTGGGCAATATCCTTTCTGCTAATCCAAAAGGTATCAAAAGCTTGACCGTTGTTTTAAGCTGCAACTTTTTTTTGCTCCAGAGTTTGATTTTGTATAAGGCAATTGATAGCATGATTGACCCAAGGCCAAGAAGCGTGCGGTTTGGCTGTTTGAATGATACCTCCTGGCAAATAATCATCTTTTCTGCTTGTTATTTTGGCCATAAAACACGCCCTGCATAAAAATCCTTACTGAAGTCGACTTTGAAAATACACACACCACATAAACATGTACTAGGCTAAAATATTTTTGACATGTATATCCACTCAGAAAGTTATGAAGAAATATTCAGCTTGATATTATTTGAAATGAGGGAAACACTGAAGTATGAATATCAGGAGTTTTAATCAAAATTCCATTGGGACTTCAATTTTGGATTGAAGCTACACAAAATATTTGCATCTGAAGCAAAATCCACAAATATTTGGATTTTCATCAGTTCTGCTTGGATGCAAAACTGTCAGACACTGCAGTTTTGGCAGTCAAAAATTGCTTTTCCCAAATGTTAACTGTGTTTCCCACCCATTGGAAATATTGCAGAAGACCCAGGGGGTCCTCTAGCTCATATAAAGCCAAGTGCCAAAGTAAAGAACTTCTCCAGAGGTTCCTTGTTTCTCCTCAGGGGCAGTCTGTCACCTCCAAACCTATGCTTCATTTTCGCAGAGGAATAATTCCTTATGGCAACTTTCCATGATTCTGCCTTGGAACAGGGCAATTCCCAGCAGCCATGGATGCTGCAGTCTTACAACTTTGTTTAAACATCTGCTTAGATTAAGAAAATATTAGCACAATACTGGGCACAATGGTCTTTCCGTAAAAGGACTTTAAAATGTCTCTGCTCATGAAGTATTGTTTTCCCCAGCATGCAGGGGAGGGAAACGATGGCAGGTGTAAAATTTCAATGTGTGTATATATTTTTCCAAAATCCTTATGAGAAAAATGTCACAGACTCACGTAATAGCTTCAGAGATGCAAGAACCTAATTCCCGATGATGAATGTTTTGAAACCTTATTGCATGACAGAGATACTGACTCATTCTCCCTTCTGAACTTTTCTTATGTATAAGATCTATCAGAAAAGTCATCAACTTTTATGTAGTTTTATTAGCTTGAGATATCTCTTTTTTATAACAATAAATTACTTAGTGAAGAGTGTTAAGCAATTAACAGGGGAAAACCCACCTGCTTTTCCCCTTTCTGTTTTTTGTCTTCCTAAGACCTACTTTGTTTATACCTACTTTATGTTTCTAGATATCTAGAAAATACATCCCACTTACGAATACATTTTAGAAATTAATTCATTATTTGGAGTTGATCCCTTCAGCAAATGATTGCGTAAATGTACGCTGGTTGTGAGATTTGCTCATGTTAACTGTGTGCTGTGACTACTATTGCAAGAACTTTTTCTCTTCATTCACACCTCGCGCTCTGCTGCTGACTAAAATAGGAAGCGTTCCTGCCTCCTGCCTGAGGAGGTGACTCCTGAAACTGCAGAGCTGGTTCCAAGATGATTATTCAGGAACTTGGTGCAACTGTGTGTGCATTAACACCCCTTCTTCTCTGAAAACCTTCTCATTGGCACAAACGCGCTCACAGGGGAAAGGAGGGAGGACCAGAATCTAACCCCGCCAACATCTGTATCTAAAGAAATACTCCTGGCTGCTGCATGGATGAGCTATTGCACACCCACCTCTCCCCTGCAATGTTATTAGAAGAATAAAGTAGTGATATCGTGCAGTGGAAGAAACAACATGAAGAAGCAAACATACGGATCCTTCCCATATACACAGCAGATCAAGGCAAATCCAAAGTTGCTGCACTGAATTTAGCAAGGTTACATTCTTGCCAATAAAAAGACCTTCTTTTCTGTTTTTTTTTTCTTTTGAGGAGCTACTCAGTGAAGTGATTGTGTTGAAAATCAAACCTTACTCTCACTTGTATCTTAACTGCAAGATCATCCCTCCTGCTAAAAATAAATTGACCCTGGCCTGAGCAAAGTATTGGACTGAGTTTTGTGTTAGTAATGAAATCTTATAGCCAGTAAAGTTTTAAGTTTCATTGTGAACCTTTCACTCTTCTAACTTCATAATTCTTTGAAAGCCTAATGCTGAAATATTTTTCCTTATCAGTTTATGTGTTTGTGTATGCATGTGTAAATATGTATATGTACTCATATAAAATAATAACAAGTTTTATATGTAAACATAATATATATAATATGAAGGCAAGATTGTGCAGATATTGGTATGAAATAGAAATGACTACATTACTCATGACTGATAAAACCATGAATGCTTTTCTCAAATGAGTGCAAACACAATGTTTCAGCCAAGCAAAGTTTGTACGAGATTAAGAACATTATAATTAGATATAAAAGTGGGAGTTGTAATGGGAAGTTTCACTTCAGTCGTAACTGTAACAGTCACAACTGCTGCAATGTGTTTATTTCAGCATAGATAAGTAAATATTCAGGCCTGTTTTACTGCTAATGAGTTACACCAAGTGAAATAACAACTTTCCACTTAATGTTAGCTACCATGATATTGATAACAACACAACTTTGTGTCGGTACAGAGGGGGGCATAGCTCAATTTTTTGTTAAAAAAAAAAAAAGCAAGAAAGAGAGGAAGAGATTGGCCCACATCTAATTCTTAGTTATACTAAGGCTCTTTGAGGTCTTTGACAAAGTAAAGGGATTTTAACTTTGCTGAAATTATGGACGTCCTGTGCTCTCAGGTCTGTAAAAAGGCATGGAGTACCAGCAAGAGTCAAGGCCAGTTTTAAGAAGAGAGATAGCTAAGTTGTGTTGTTAGTATTACCTTCCAGTGACATGCCTGAAGAATTAGCCCTCAGCTGATGTTCCAAACACTAAGGTTTTAGATTTCTGAACAGACAGTTGTGCACCTCCAGCACCGAGAGCAAACCGTTCCCGAGCATCACTTCAGGAACAGGAACAGAAAGGGCTCATGTTCAGTACAGCCAAGTGTAGAGGGTGTTGCTCTGGGCACAGGTATAAATGTCTCTCTGTCTAACGGATAGCACCTTGCAAAGCGGTGAGAGAAAAGCACTTCCTTTTCCAAAGAAACCACAGGGCTGGAAGGAGCAAATCTTGGAGAAATGACAAGCAGTTACAGTGCACAAGGGCTGCCATGTGTCGAACATGATGCCTGTGCATATGCAAGGAGATCCATGGGAAGTCAGAATCATTAGCAGGGTGATTTTAGATAAGATTCATCCTACCTAATTACAGACATCTTGCTACATCTGAGCTGGGCTCCCTAGGTGCCCTTTGTAATTCTGGGAGAGTTAGTGGTGCTTGGAGAAAGTAATTTATCTGACTTGATTTATGTGCCGCCTTTGGGGAAAAAAGAGGAACGTAAACATAGAAGTTCCAATTTTCTGCCATGAGCTATAAAGTAGTAACTATACAACCAGTTCATACGTTGTAGATATCTACAAAGAATATATACAAAGCCTGTGTATGTGCACAGACTTCAGTCTTTGGCAAATGGTGGCAGCTCAGTTCATGGTTCCCAGGCTGCCTTCTTGGTAGAGCTTCCATCGTACAAAATGACATGAACCAGGCATGGTATATTCATGCATGCATAATATATTCACATTTAACTCTATTTCTACACTGTTCCATCCTCATTCCTGCCTTCCCCACCTGAATTCTGTCCCTGGAGGTATCCTAGAAGGTGCAGGAAAGATAACGACAGTGGTGCAGCTGCGCCTTAACCTTGGTTGTTCAGAGAATCACTTTTGGGTGGCACTTTGATCTCCAGTTTAGGCATCTTGTTAACTAAAAAGGGCGGGAGCAGGAGCAAAGGTGGTTTCTGCTCAAGAATTCTACATGAGAAAAATGTCCCCTTCTACCTCTAATTACTTTTCCATTCATGCTTGCCCCTTATACTGATTCTTAGTTAAATGTGGGATCCTGGATAAATGTTTTTGAATTTTAAATCTGAATGCAGCATGGTTCTAATTAATTTTTTCAAACATCAGTATCTCAAGACTTCAAAATATTTTTCTTTAGCAATGTTAATCATCAAAATAAAAAAACCTCTGTGTTCACTGAAGCCTAATTGTTTGCAAAGGTTGTAAATCACCACCAGTTAGAAATCTGTCTTTTAGTAGTTTTTTTAAAAGTCCTTTGTTTCCTTTTTTTTTTTCCGCCACTTTTTATTTGTGGGAGAAGGTATATGGAAGTAATGAACAGCATGTTAAGGAAAAAAAAGCAACAAGGCTGACAGTTTTTTGGGCAAGTTTCAGCTCAATGGGATTTCGAGTGGCAAAGATTTAGAAACCCTCCCAAATCACGGCTGACAGGGGAGAGACAAAGCAGTATCTGCTGAAATGCATTCACTTTCCCAAGACCTAGATGCTTCACATTGCAAAAGATTGCAAAGTGCAGTGCTATGCAAAAATTTTCCATTTTACCTCGCTAGGATAAGACAGCACCACTGCCAGCTAATAATATACCACATCAAATATACCTTTTTAATACGAAACCCCTTTAACATAACTTGGTCTTAACACCTGGTGCATAGAAACAGCAAACCTGAGAACAACAAGATCTTAAGAACATGTGGACAAAATCTGCTCATGTGCTGGCATTTTAATTATGTTTGCCCTGACCCTTTTCCCATGTTCTATAAAACAGACCAACAGTATGGTGGGGAGGGGGAAAACCCCACCTCAGTAGCACCACCTCAGCTAAACCAGATGAGTGCCGTGCTCAGGATATTATTACCAAATAAAAACAAAACAAAACAAAAATATACTGGAAATGAGTAAGGAAGCTGAAGCCGATACTTAAAATAATAATGTAAAGAGCTGTCACATAGTTCCTCTTAATAGCTTCAAGGACACCTTCCTCTGGCTTTTAAGCAGGGTCACAGGCAGTGTTACATGCTTTTATGGAGTCAGACCATTTCTCTTCCCATCCTCCATGCAAAAGGCGAGCAGGGTGAAATGGATTACAGGGATTACAGATGCTTGTGATCGAACACACCACTGAATCGGGGGAAGCAGCCTCCGAGGTGATGAATTCCAGCTCCTCAAATTCAAACCTGAAAACAACCTGGGTGGAATTATCCCACATGGAGCCTGAATGAAAGAGCCAACGTTTGGCACAGCCCAGGCCGTGCAGACAGCCAGGGTACCTCCCCGGGCATGAGCACTATGCAAGGAACCCTGCTAGTAACATGCCAAGGAGGGGTTGGCGTCACTTTTTTAATGGAGAAATTGTATTGCACGCACAATGATACCGCATTGCAAATTCTCAGCTGAAGTTGCCAAAGTGAAGGTGCTTTTTCTTAGTGTTCAAGTACTTTAATAGTCAAAGCTTAATCTTATCACTGATAGTGCTGCTTTCTGCTGTTGGCAATATTTATTTTCAAAAACTAATCAAAACAAGCTGGTAGCAAGTCCACCTGGGACACGCTTTTCTCTCGGAGTCCTATCATTTAACAGCTGAATGAGGTTATCCAGATTGCATCTAGGAATATGAAAATCAATAACCAAAGAAACAGCAGAGCAAAGGCTTATTTCCTCAGATGGTAACACTCAAACTAGTCACCACAAGGGGCTGAGCAGAGCATGGATTCACTGCCCTGAGCCTCCAAACACCAAGGAAAGGAAAAGGCTAGCTGCGCCCCAGTGACCCAAACCACAACTGTCCGTAACACCTTGTTCAGAGCAGTAGAGAAGAAGGGGTAAATGCCTGAGCAGTGCTGGGATGTGCTTTGGGGTACCTGTAGGCTCCTCAGGAATGATCTGAGCCTCTTCCACAAGGACAGGCTATTGCAGACTATTGTAATGACAATTTACTGCCAGATAGCTATTCTTGCAACATCCGTGCTCTCTCTGCTCCCTACCCCATGTCAGCAGGAGCAAGGCAACACCTTGTGGCCTGATCCTCAGACAAAGCAGTTACCTGCTGTTACCATTCTGCTGCACCTCACTCAGAGCATGAATCCACAGCTGCTCCAGTATTAACATAAAACACATAAGCCTCAGCGGAGGAAGGAAGCTGAAGTGGCAGAGACTATGACAGATGTTGCAAAATGTCGACTTATTCATAACAGAAAGTCAGGCAAATCTTTTGAAAGCTTTTTTTTTTTTCCCCCTCCCCCCCCCCCCCTTTTTTTTTAATGTGCGGACTTCAAAGCAATGAATTGTGGCATCTGTAACAGCTACCAAACCGTGCCAGTTGAAGCCAGTGGAGCACAGTCTACAGTGATAGAATGCAAGTCATGCAATTATTCGAGTTTGCAGTCCTGGTTTTTGAAACAACATATGGTCTGCAGCAAGGAAGCCAGGATATTTTAAAAGAGCTCCTACAGGGTTTCAAACTTTGATTTTACAGAGGTGTGGGAAAAGAAGCAGACTCCATTCAGGCTCTGATATTTAAATACATGTGTTGTCGTTTTGCTTCTTGAAGAGAGCTGTGCTGTGCTTTTACATATGCAGAGTATTTCTAAGGAGCAGGCAGTAACGTATAGGTATTTCACACATTTCCTCCTTTTTGTTTACATTTAGGGAAACAGGGTGCAGTACTGGACTCTTAGTGAACAGCAAGTGGCCTGAACAGCTTTAAAAAAAGTCTAACATATATCAATGTGAGAAAATTCCTGTTAACTGTCACAATGAAACTGTCCATCAGAGCATTCTCAGTCACTGATTATTTACAGTGAAACACTGTTGTCAATGCAAAGTGAGGATCTGTGAGGTCCCACCAGGACCTATGGGCATAAATCTCTACGACAAAATGGCGTGAAACACTCTGGTTGAAACATCTGCCTATCAGGTCAAAATGGGTGCCGAGGATCTGTGCTATGTCCTTACCTGTTCACTCTGCTCTGAGGGCCGCCAGAGTTGACAGGCAAGCCTAGCCCAGTTGTGATACCATGAGCTTCAATTTGCGTGTATCAATGATTTAAACGTGCAGATATGCGTTCAGTCTACTCATTCCCTCTCAACCATAAAGGTTTCTTAGTCCAAACTCAATTTTTTAAAAGATGTGGACCTCCAAATCGGGCTTCCGTGTCAGTGCCTGTCTCCAGGACGCTGTCTCATGTTTCGTAGCTACGTTTAATGAACAGAAATCTAGTAGCTGTTCTGTGCCTTTATCTAATGGCTGGCTACCTATATCCCTTCAAAAGCCCTTATCACTCCTGGATGTTGAAAAGCTAATCCTGAACATAAAGCAAGCCTTACAGAAAGCATAAAAAAATCAACACTAGGCACAACCACAACCATGGTATAAGATGTTTCTGTTTATTAGATGAATTATAACTCAGTTTCCAATGTCACTTTTTTATTGTCTGCCTTTTAAATCTATTTTCTTCAGTACATATTGCCCAAGGCTAAGCTCCCAGGAAGTGTGGGACACCTTCCCTAGCTTTCAACACCAGAAAGTATCCCTGTCACATCTGGTTTGAACCTACACCTGACACAAATCAGAGCTCTGACTAGTAACTCCTGCAACAGGTCCAGATTATTTGGCTGAGCTGCAGCTGCAGCAAAGCCCTTTGACCTCAAATACAACAAAATATATTAAACCTATTCTGAAAAGTTGACTGGGTTAGCTTCAGAGTGTGAGATCTTAAGTACATATTTTTCATGAAGAGGAAAGAAACATCAGTCAGCTCAGAAAACTGGATTTGTTCTCATCAGTAACCAGGTGCTGACGCTTTATGAGACTACCAAAACTCTTTACCCCAAGGTTGTGTAGGCTTTCACCAAGGGTCCCTACTTGCTACTCTCCATCTCCTCACAGTCAGTCTCCTCCTACATGCATCATATTGGTCCCTGAACTCTCTGCAATTTAGCAGGAGTAATCTTCTGTGAAGCTTCAGCAAACTTCTACTCCATGCCCATGGTTTGGCAGAAAAAGAGTCATGCAAGAGGGGAGGAGCAAGCAGAGCAGGTTTTTTTTGGGGGGGGAGGCTGAGAGGGCCCAACCACTCTGCTTTCTCTTACATCCTTACTCAGAGATGCAGATGCTCACTCAACCTTTTTTCTGGTCTTCCTGGCATCTTCTCGCAAGGGAAGGTTGAAAGAATTAAATACATATGGCTTGGCTACAGGATCACTGAGGAAGGCTATGATAATGCTTTCTACTGTCTGAAGTATATAAAAATCTATGAAATAGTGGCATTATTTAGACTCAACGAGAATGTGTAACTATCAAGAATGGGATGGTAATTATTGAAGCATGCAATGCAGGAGTGTTTCCTAACATGAAGATCTACAGCTTATTAAATCATCCTTAAAAGAAAGTTATCAGCAGCAAGGTCTCAATCAACTGTAAAGCAGACAGAGTATGTTACTACTGACATAGAAATGAGTTCAATCTGATTTTGCTTAGGCCCCCAGGAGCCTCTAGTGCACAGAACGTTTGTACAGAACTGCCAGGTATTTGCAAGGTCACTCCCTTGCTCATACTGAATCGCTACTTTTTAAATCGTGCCCCCATTCTAACAACTTCATGCTTGTTTCTGAACCATCGAAGTTTTAACTCATACTCCTATGTAAGAAGCACTTTTGCCTAATGTAGTGTATTGGGGTGTATTTGATAAATCTCATCCTCTTTAAATTGCTGCAGAGAAGGAATGGAAAAGTATGCACTAAGAAGTGGTTTAAGTTAAAATAAGTTCCAAACCATTCTGACAACTGTTTGGATTCTTGAATCTGGTCTTAAGGTTTCTCTATGCCTGCTTACAGAATAGAAGCTGCAGCTTTCCGTTTTGCAGCCTGGGAAAAGGCCTGCAAAGGATTCATTTATATTTGATTTATTTTTATGCAGCTGACAGTGATAAGTGCAGAACTTGCTTCACCAGTCATTATGGGCTTAGGAGAGATTTTATCTCCCGGGAGAATGATGCCACTTGGATGAGGTAGTCGAGTGCATCCTTTTTTCATTGCATACATTGTAACAGTAGTTTTGCACAACAGAAATAAGCTATTTGCTTATGCATGTAGACAATCTGCATGTAGCAGATCTTGTGCTTATACAAACTCTCAAGTAGCAAAAAACTGAACAACTACAGCAACAAAACCCAACTAAAACACAGTACTTCCAGATGCAAATTTGGTGTGCAGAAGCACACATGTAGTAGTGGAAATCAACCCCTCATGGCTCCTTTCAACTTCCTTTGAAGTCAGTAGCAAAATTCCCATTGAGTTCAATAAGAACAAGAGGCGGCTCTTGATCTAGTAAAAAACCCTTATGAGGTTTTATAAGCTCTTTATACAAAACTTTATTCCAGTTGTATATGAAATACATTTTGACCCTATATCCACCCACAAGACTTTGTGACTGGTTGAGAATAATGTGACACCTCCACACTGCTCAGCCAGTGACTGTCACTCAAAGCCCTGGTTGTGCAGATGTAGGAGGGATTCCAGGACACCTGAGCAAGTTTTGCTTTTTAGAGAAGAGCCACTAAAGAGAGGGTGACAGCTCAAGTAACTTGCATCCAGCTATTCAGGAGCAGGTTAGGTCAAGGCCATTTCTGGCCACTGATCCAGCCTCCCTCATGACAACAGACACATGACAAATGTCCCTGTTAATTCTGCTCAGTCTTGTGGTAGCCTTGGACACAGCTTGTCACAGGGGATTAATACCAAGACTGGAGAACCTGGCACGAGGAGATGGAATTGCATTAGAGCAGCTCTGTTTCACTCCTTTCTGATCAAGTCCAGAGAGAGTGGTGATGGGCAGCTATTCCTTCTGCTTGAGGGCGCTCAGCTGTGAATTCCCTAAGGGATCACTCATGTTGCTTCAGCTGTTCTACATTTATATGAAGTCTCTGGAAATTTGTGAGACAATTTGGGAAAATTATTCTACTTGGTACTTTGTCTGCTTTCCAACTGACTCAGAAACCATGGTCACTGGGCTTAACCAGTACTGATGAGAGTCATGTTTTAGGCAAAAGCCAGCTGGCTGAAGTCAACCCAGAAAATATGGAAAAGATGGTGATTGGCAAATATAAACGCCGTTGGACCCAGCAGCAGCAGCAACCTCAAGATGGTGACTTACACCTCTGTTATCTCAGTTTTGTGGCACCCAGATCACACTTTGGGCCAGTTAGGAGAAACTCCAGAGACTCCAGGTAGCTAAATAAAACTGCTGTTCGCAACCTGGGTAATCTGCTCTAGAGGAGTCTGCTCTTCTGCACAAATGCTGGGATCATGAAGATGCAAAACACAAGCAAGTTAACTCAGTCTAGACTACAGAGCCCTGCACCTCAGCCCTAGAAAAAACACTGCTCAGACTCTGATCCACAGTTTATATGCTAGGCTAAAAAACATGAGATTTATCTACCTGATGGGATTTTCACTCCACAGTGTACAGCAGGCTAGAGACCAGCAAGAAATGTCTGGTTTATGGTTGATTCAGCTACAAAAAGATGGATGTTTCATGGTTTAAAAAATTTATATGAAAATAAATTTTCTTGGATCTTTGGAAACTTCCCATTAAATTGTGCCGAAATACTGAACAACTTGCTACAGGAAGACAGATACTATCATGTTAGACATTGAAGTCCTGTGACTATCTGGAACAAAGGCAACCTTTTTGTGGAAAAGTACACATTAGTAGGCTGGATTGATTAAATGCTAGCAATTTTAGCTCAGGTTAAAACATCTGAGCCCTTAATGGGTTCAAGGGCACAGTATTAATCAACAATGAAAGTTTCTAATCGAATTTGGCCTTGGGAAATTCTCTTATATATTCTTTCTGGGTGATGTTATTGTTTTTGGGGAGCTTATCTACTATCTTGCTGGGAACAACTATCCACTTTATTAAAGTGCCTAAAATATTGCAATAAACACACGGCTTATATCAATAGCATCATATTTCCCCACATAGTATTTGTGTGTGGTTTAATTAGATGGAAGGATTACAGGAAAAGTTTGTGTCATAATGATTCTTTAAAGCGAAACCATAGATCAAAGTTCATAGCTGCCAAATATACAACTTTCAAAACAAGCTCAAGTGCTGCTATTAATCATGGCTGCTGGGGGATTTGATGACAAAGATTAAACTGCTGTAAAGGATACTGCTGTGCATCAGATTCTTGCAACTGTCATCAAATAGTCTGCCAACTATTAACAGGTCAGAAGAGTTGTCCAGCTCCGTCACTGCAGTTGGTGGGGCTGTCTATGCCATGGTGACAACCAGTGACACCCTCCCAGATAGACATTTGTGGGTTGTTACTTTTTACAGCGTGGCTGAAGTCTTAAGGTCTGCCTGTAGAGGAAACAAGAGAGGGAAACTGTGGGACCTCAGCCTCACAGCACTGTCTCCTCACAGGAACATCAGTTGTGTGGAGTATTTTCTCTCTTATTTTGCACATGGAGTACCTTCCCCTTGCTTACTGCATGTTAAGAGTGCCCACCTGTGGAGCTGAGGTGTTGTAAATTCACCTCCTAGTTTATTTCTCAGCAACCACTCTGTATTAGATAAGCCCTCAGAGAGTGCCTCAAGGACCAGCTTTCATCCCATCTGCAATTACGCCAACCCTCTCTCCTTCCACACGGGATCATGTAATAACCCTGTGGGAAGCTACAGCGTTCGCTTACACAGAAACATAATATGAAGGAAGTATGTAAAGCATACTTTGCAGGGCAGGAGCCAACAACCTGTGACCCACCAGCCAGGGCTCTGTGGTGGGTCACCGATGGCCATTAGATGGCATGTAGAGAGTAGTTAACCTACAGACCTGCAATATGCTGCTGTCGCTGCTCATATGTAACAGTGTGCTTGAGTAGTGGCCTTTCTGAGGTTCAACTCTGCAGAGTCTGAAGCTGGTATCAGAGTTTTGCACTGAACTGTCAGTGTAGCAGATGTGAATGACAGTCTGATGCAACAAGCAACTGGAGATTCAAATCCAAAACCACAGATTTGACTACAGTCTTCAAAGTTTAGGGGAGTTACAGATCTGAATCCAAACTTCACAGCTGTGGGCAGCTATAAAACAAACTTATCTATATAATGGGTTGAATCCAAACTACATTTGAATATCCTTCATCTCTGGGAAAGTTTGGAGACACATCTGGCTGGAAATTTTTAAGCATCATCTCATCTTTGCTAATAGTATCTTTAAAAAAGAAAAAAAAGAAAAAAGAAAAAAAGAAAGTTAAAGACTTAAAATGGCAGACATTCAACGTTAGATTATTTTAAGTAGTTCAGCCTTTAACTTACCAAACAAAGGCCTTCAATTCTACCCAACACTTCGTAAGTTAAAGGTATCACAGATCACTCCTTAATGTAAGAGTTCTGTCTTCTGCTGAATGCAAGGACGTAACACCACACAGACCAGTTTTAGACATTTGCGACGGTATACTTTGATGTTGAAGGGTTCCTTGCTCATAGGCCAGCCCTCATTTGCCTTCTCTTGATTTAAATTTTGTTTTCCAAGTCTCCCCTCTTTCCACAAAAAAAAAATCCTATGGGGCTGAAGCATTCAATACGACAGCCCCCAGACATTTGGTCCCCTTCCCCTCCCAAAATGTTCAGGAAATTAATATATCCTTTTCAGTTATAGCAAAGTGAAAGAAATGCCTGCATAGATTAATTGCTTTTATATTCATTGTTAGATGCTATTTAATTACCACCACAAGGATGACTGGATTGGATGGGCTTGGCACGTAACATGTCCTCCCTGAGAACTGGTCTCTTAACAGAGCTTTGGGGTCTGTTTAACACTTGCGAAGCTACACTTCTGCGTACGATTACTAGAAGCACATAAACGGCATTTGCTTGCACGTCTTTGTGTGGCACTGACAACGCCCTGCCTGAGTATGGGGCAGGTAATCTGTAGCGCACACTGTGTCAACAAGGCATTTATCATACACAAACAGCGATCTACTTGGTGATATATCAAAGGGTCTTTGCAGATGTCTCTGGAAACATTAGTGTTGATATTGTACTTCAAAGAATACAAAGACTATCCGGGAACATTTCCCTGAATTGGGATCCATTTTTCCAGTTTTCTGGTTTCTGCCATCTTACATTTAAATATGGCATCTGGTTTTCTTCTTACTGAGAACCATATACCGAGTATAGTAACCAGGAAAGGGTGGGGAGGTGTTTTCCTTTGGGTTAGTGAAAAATATTGCCTGAGGAATGGAAACACTGCTTTGATTGTGATACAGCCTCTATTTTTTATTACTTTTCTCTGTAAAATACAATAAAAACATTGTGGGAAATATATAGTCAATTATCTTGAGTGGAAGGGAATACATCAGCAAGGCTTCTAGGCGAGGGAGCACCGAGTCCCAGCCTTGTCTTATCTTTCAGTGTGAGACAAACTGTGGCTCAAACACTGCAGAAGCACAAATTTAAAAACAAAGTATGAGCACATGAAATGCAAAAAGCTGGTTATCCACCTGAAAAACATCAGAAAGGGCCAGAAGAACATCCCTGAAAACTGTGTGACTACAGCTGCTGCGTGGGTAAAGCACTCAGCAATGGAAAGAGGGATGGCTTAGGGTCTGAAAATGTGGTATCCATAAAGCTCAAGTCAGTGGCAACATTACCACTGGCCACAGTGGAGTCCAGGTTTTCTCCGATATGCTCTAAATTTACTCTTGGCTCTGTATTATAGCATCCAAATAAAATCCAGTGGTGTGCAAATGAACATCAGGGTACAGCACAGTCAAAGTGGCTGCAGTGCTGACATAAGTTAAGTCTGTGCTGGGGCTACACTTAACGTTTACGGCAATACCCCAGCTTTTGGGTAGCACAAGTATTTTCACCTCACGCTTTATCCTTCTGGACTAGCCTTTGATGTCAGTTTTCATTTTTGGCTACAGACTCCTGTGAGACGTGCACTGAGATGTATTTGGATAGAACTACACATTGTGGGTGCCGCCACAGTACCTGTGACATTTCAGAACTGTATGGTGGGACTGCAGGGTCCATTTGTGCTATCTCTACCTCCTCCGCCATTCCCTGCTGTAGAACTGGAGCCCAAGCGCTTGTCATGAAACCAGGGCATTACCTCCAGCGTTTAGGAAAGCCACAAAGGAAAAATTTGGAAATACATCCAGCTCCTGGAGGTTTAATGTTCATTCTGGTGGGGTGGAAGATGTGACATGCAAATCAGTTTCAGGAGAGCATTTCTATTTGCCCACAGTATTTCTATTTTCCTGATAGCAGTACTGATCTTCTGATTTACTGATGTTTCTTAAATACGTTTACTTTACAGACTTCAACTTCTAAAATTCAGACAAACATCATGGCTGACATTTAGTAGGCTTACTTACTTCAGAATGGGTAATGAGTCTGCTGTAGAAGTACACTTTGAGGTAATAACTAACAGTGTAGCAAGTACTGACCTCTTCCCCTGCAAACCTGTCTGGTGCTTTTGCATGCAGAGAGCCTAAAGGAGGGGAGCAAATGGAACAGTGATGGTATTTCAAGAAAGGACAGGCTTTCAGCCAGTCTGCAACATGCTATGTTTGTAGGAAAGACCTAGAAAATTCCTGTACGAAGCTTCAGTTTTAGCCTTTTCAGATGAAGAGGATTCAGTTTTAATATAAACAATAGATAAAACTATCACTAAATCACGCCCATATCTTCAAGTACGTCCAGAAGATTCAGATTCTTGTTTGCTGGAACCGCTCTGTCTGGGATCTGGGCACCAAACTATCTGAGATAGTTTTATGGCCAATTCAATACTGCTTTGCAAGAGTATGTGGTGACTGCACAGGACTTCTCCTTTTTTGGGTAACAAACACCTTTTCAGAGCATGAACGTAACGGCACTGACAAAAAGCATTTAAAGCAAGTTGAATTCTCTAGAAATGTTATTTCCTAACGAAGCAAGTAATCACTTCTTAAAAGTGTGTGTCATCTTGGTGTGTCAGTGGTTTGAATTAAATGGGTAACTGGGGAATATGGTGGAAAATAAGGCAGAATATGAATTTTCCTGTAGTTTTGCATATATTAAATTAACATATCAACAACGTTGTGTTAAATACAAGGCAAAATATTGAACCTGAGGATCACATTAACAAAGAGCTCAGCTGACAAGTCAATAAATTTTGTCAGCTGAAATTAAAAGGCAGCCCACAAAGACTAACCATTACCTCATGATAATAAATTGCAGTGATTGATATTAAAACTTGGACTTCAAAGTAAACTTAAATGATAATGCCATGAGAGTTTGACAGCGTATTCAGAAGAATGCAACAAACTAGTAATTTCATATGTGAAGTTGGTACATAAACCTCTAAAAGTAGCTACTCTTCAGACTTTATTTAAACACACCTCTATACATACTAATTAGATGTATTATC
Source organism: Grus americana (assembly GCF_028858705.1). Lineage (NCBI taxonomy): Eukaryota > Metazoa > Chordata > Aves > Gruiformes > Gruidae > Grus > Grus americana. The sequence continues at coordinate 39,112,044 of NC_072854.1, forward strand.
TTTACAGGAGAAATATACTCACAAAACCCATGAGCTACTTCTGCTGGTGACTTAAGTTCCTTTTGTTGAACTGCTCATGGTACAGACTTGCTACCATTCATGCCGACGCTGTGATTTTAAAGTTTCTCCTGTTGTTCTCTGCTGAAGCAGAAATGAGCCCTCTCAGAGTCTGATCGTGCTATTCCAAAAAAGGCTCTTCTCTTATTAAAAACAGAAGTTTTCATTCTCTCTCGAGACCTGATATTTATGATCAAGCATTTCATGCCTACTTCTCTTGCCCCAATTCTGGTCATTTGCAACAATGCTGGTGTTAAGTGACTACGAAACCCTAGTCTCTAAAGTAATCTGATTTTCAGGCCCTGTGCCCTCTGTCACACAGAATCATTTATTGCAGTACAATGGGAAAGAAGGCCACTATGCCTAACAGTATTTCTGGGGGGGTGAAATGTTGCTGATTGCTAAATAACAGTATACCCAGCTGATTATAGGTTGTAAATTGTGCCTTAGGAATTGATGGATGGATGGATGTTTGCGTTTGGAAAAAGCAGAACAGACAGAGAATGACCAAACTAAGAGCACAGTGAGAAAATATGCAGGGTAGCAAGCTCCCGCTCAAGCACCTGGTCACATGGAAGTGCTAACTTCCAGATCTGGCTGATACGGGGCAGCTGAACTGGTCTTGGCAGCTAGGATGAGCTGGGCTACGAGGAACCAGCAAGGTTCCATCACTGGCTAATGAGCCCAGCAAGCTGCTTGGTCCCTTCTCACATAAAAACCTCACAGCCCTGCTATCAGCCTCAGCATCTCCTTCTACTCAACATCTGTCGTGACCTTTGCACACAAGTAACAGGGAAGTTCAACAGCAGATGGTTAAACTGAAACATTTAAGAATTGTGGACTATCTGGATCATTGCAGCCTGTTGTATTAAGTCTTTGAATTTCAGAGCTTACCTGAGAGTCATGTCCTTTGGTTTTGCTGAAGTTGTACAGAAAAAAAAAAAGGCCCAAGCCCTTCAATTTTGCAAATGTAGTAAAAAGTGTTTGAATACACACTTTAATATATTTTCTGTGGCATTTTTGTAAAATACAGATATATAATTATAGATATAATGCATATATAGCATTTACTATATTGATAAAAAGCTAGTCTTTTCACAATGACACACCAGTAAGTATTTACAATATGACTCAAATTTTAAGGAACAAATGTTTCAAACAATATTGTGTGGTTATATGATAAGAATAATTTGAGGAAAAGTAAGAGACCAGTTCTAAAAAATTCCCAGACGATAAAGTACATACTCTTGCCAGGAGCACCTCCATGAACATCCATACACAACCCTTTTTTCTCCCCCTGTAGGAACATGCATGATTTAGCTCTCCCACATTTCTACCTAGTTACAGCCCTTAAATGACATGGATAATTATTTCTAACCTTGTTCAAGTACAGATTAATTGTATCATTTTCCCATTTAAAGATTTGTCCAGCTGCAACATTTCAAAGTTTTGGCTACAGCAGGAATTACTATACACAAGTTTCTTGTTAATTTAAACCAATAGAGCTATGACAATTTACATCATTGAAAATTCACCCATCTTCTACACATCTTAGGATCATTTCACAAATTGTTAGCGTAGGGTTTTGAACAGTGCTTTTAGCATTGCAGGTCTTTGCTAGGAGGTCTGCCTCAAGGGACACTGCAATGCCAAAACTAGCGACAGACTTGAAGTATGTGAATGCTCTTTGTTATCCTCATATATGAGCAAGACCTAGCCATTTATCTGTAATGTACTGTCCACAGTACATTAGATGTAAAGATGATCTTCATCTTTAATGTACTGTCACCATTTACTGAGAGACAGAGAAGTGCTATTATCACGTTTTACGGAAGAAAAAAAATTAGATGTAGAAAGGCTGAGTGAATTGCCCAAGGTAACTTGGGAAGTTTGTGACATCAAAGAAGCAAACCCACATCTCTTCAACTGCAGGCTCATCCTCTTGTCTTTCCAGCTTTGAATGAGAACATTCTACATGTGTTCTGTAACATAAGCAAATATGTAACTAATAGAAATAAAGCCTTCTCCAGGCACGGGCTTAAAGACTGCTGTGGTTTCTCTTTATTCCCAAATAATAAGAGAAGATAGTGAGAGGGCTGTTTCTGCATGCATTCTCTCCAACCCATTGAAGAAATACTAGCTGCAATGAGACTTGCTTGAAGTGGGAGCAGTTAAGCCCACTGTTTGCCAGAAAAGACACAGGAACTCCTGAGAAACTCAACAATCCACCTTCACCAAAAAATCTAACAGAGAAAAACATAGTATCTGAAAGGCCTTATTCTCCTTCAATGCTGACCAGGGAAGCATTTTCAACTACATTCCTACCCGCTTTATAATACAAAGGAGGCTTAGTGTACTGTCAGAGGCGACCCATTCTCTCAGGCATTAAAATCTGTTCCATGACCTCTGTGGTTTAGCTCTGACAGGTGGGCAGCTGAGAGGCAGCTTTTGCTGCAGGACTGATGCACACTGGGGCTGTGCAGGTGCAGATGGGAGCAGAAATTTCACTATGACAAGTGTCTTCCTGTGTCATCACTCTGGAGAAGCCTGGTCAGGAGCAGATTGTGATCTGTGTTCTTATAAGCACCAGTTCAAACCAGAGCTGGGAAGGAAGAGAACCTCTCCAATTCCAGGGCAAAAACTGACTGAGAAAGAGAGCAGCAGTAACCTCATGACAGAAAGAAATAAGAGAAAGACAGATGGCTCCCTGGAGGGAGGGACATCGGCTGTAGGTGTCATGCTAGAGCATTCAAAGTAAACTATTAAAGGAATTTTGCCTATTGTAATCCTGGTCCCAGTTTGGCCGTGTTACAGGGAGGCAGCTACAACAAAGTTCAGCTTCCAGCAACACTCATGGACAAACTGGGTCACCTGCCTAATTGGTACAGGCCATGTACTTATGAGATACTGAGGATGGAGGACTTTTTGCCCTTATTAAGAAAAAAAAAACCAACAAACAAACAAACCCAAACCTAAAACACAACACAAACACAAGGGTAAAACCAATAATGGAATTTCTTATCCTGCTTGCTTTTTTTTTCCCCTAAATCAAACCTGCATTTTCCTTTAAAAAAGTAAAAATACAAAAACAAAGATACATTAGAATATCCTACTGTCCAGTAAATGTCTTATAGGCAATATTTATGGAGGAAAAAATGCATCAAGCCCTTCCTTTGACAAAAATGAAGCACCTCAAAGTTCATTCTGTACCAAGGAATGCCATTTCTCCTGCTGTTAGTTTAAAATTGCTTCTATCACCACAATTTGAATATGCATTATTAGTCTTCAAATACCTAATCATAAATCTAGACTAATGCTGAAAAAAAAAAATCCTAGTGAGAATGCTGTGCTGATGATAAGCTAAAAACAGCGTATCATGAGAAGGCAAACTAATCTTTCCGTTTACTTTGTAAATAATCCATTAGCTAAACTTCTATTTTAGGCTGGATGCTTGATGCTTAACACTTAAAAGTCCACATACCCTTCATATCCCTTATAACAGAGAAGAAACTTGTAAAATGCCTTTGGCGCATCAGCTTATCATTGTATGAATGTTTTAAAGAAACTCACTAGTACTATAGGAAATGTAAGTGGGCTTGTTTGTGTTTTTTAATACTCCAAGTGTCATTTCATTCTTTAAAGGGGTTAGAACAGAGGAGGGGGAAAGGGGAGGAAGTCTTACTTAATTTGTTGCATATGTCCCAATGTGTTATACAACTAAGTGTATTATACCAGAAAACTAAAGCAGTCTGCGCCGCAACAAACTCTATGTAACTCAAAATAGGAGAATAATCTGGCCACAAGCAAGTCAAAAACTCAGTGAAACTTCCTCATATTATATATACACACACTTTACAAGCTACATCGAGTGTCCTTCCATATTCCAAAAGAAATACATTGTAGACACCAAACATACTGTACTTTTACTTAAAGGCTTCATCAAACCATATGTGCAGACACTTGAGAAGACGAGAGTGTTAAGCTTCCTAGGGTCCTAGAGTCAAAGAAATTCTGCTGCCCCCCACTGCTAAGTAAGTGCACTCCTTCCACGGGGGGCAACATCTGCCGATCCGTCATGGTTCCGCTTGGCGAGGACCCCAAGAAACTTCCTTGGGAAGAAACGATTTTCTCAGGACTGGCAGCCAGTTTAGGGGATGTGGAAAAGTTATATCCATAGAGCGCACAGGGGCTGTGCAGTCTAAACGTGTTGTAGGAGCCTTGGTGGGTTTGATTAGTGGTAAAGGCATTGCTGGATGGGGATGGCATGATGTACTGGAGCTGTGGAGACATCCCTGAAATCTGCATAGATAAGCCAGTCTGCGGGCAGCCGAATGCATCCCCATCATTGCCACTCATAGACATATTCACAGTCGTGCTACTCGACACACCAACATAGGAGGGAGTCCTCGGGGGTGCAAACGTCTCACTGGTTTGGTTTGTGAGCCTGTTGTAGGTTTCAGCCAAAGAAGTGCTGTATCTGTTCAGGGTCAAGCCTGAGCGGGCACAAGCTGTGTAGTCAGCTGGAGCAAGGCTACAGAGCTGGCTAGTGTTGGGACTGAGGTGGAAGGCTGGAGATGAGCAAGGGGAACCCGGTAAAAGGTGAGGGTGGGTAGATGGCACTCCACTGCCAGATCCCTGGAGTAAAGTAGAGGAACCTGCATTTCCTGGAAGAGAATATTACAGTGTAAGAGGCATGTTGGGAAAGGTTCGCTTCCTAGGTGACAGATCAAGACCTTTGTCTTTTATAATAAACCTTGACATGAAACACGATGCAAATTCATTCAAAAAATATTGTACATATGCATGCGGGGTGGGGGGAAGGTACGTCACAGGCATATTTTTAAAGAAACAACCTGACCAAGAAAAAGAACGTAAGTTATGCTTTTGCAACCATCACTCAGTACTTAGAGCTCCTGCCCAAAAGGTTAACTACTCTTTATTTGACACTGGAAGGAAATCGCATTGCAGCTAAGATGTAGCCAAGTGAGTACCATATCACAGGAAGCTTTCTTCAAAATGATGAATTTTGTGTTGCCTATGCTCTTGCTACACCCCAGAGCGTGTTTCAAGCACTCTGTGCCTGACTTTCACTATCAGAGCACCAGCTAAGGAATCGGCTCCTTAGCTCAAATGATAGGTGCTCCCACAGTACAACAGCTTTGGGAAAGTTCACAACTTCAGACCAAAATTTCAGAACAAAACTTCAGAACAAAAACCTTCCAACTTCAAACCAAAATAAACCTGAGAACAAAACTTCAGAACAACTCCAGGAAAAGTCTAGGCTGAGTACTGTGCATGGCTGCTTCATTTCTTGAACGGGTAGGTGGAGGTTTAGGTTTGCAGCAAACTGTTTGTAAACTGTTCATTTACTGATATCAGAACTTTTTGCATGACAAATACTATTGCTGAATGCTCCTGAAAACTCACTGCTTGCTACAGGTGAAGCCTTTTCTCAGGACTGAAAGTTTCCCAGCTGCAAGAAATGCTTCTGTTTCTTAGAGATTGTATCTCCCTGAAAAATGAGCATAGAAAAACTAATTTGGGCCTTTCAGTCTCCCAGGTGGAAGGCACTTAACAAGACTCTCCTGTTTGTGAATCACATTAACAAACAGCTTGATGCTGCACAGAGATACACGCTGTCACTAAGTTAACAGGTTTTTGTGATAGGTAAGCGAGTAAAAGAAAAACTACATTAGTGAACTCTGCCTGCTGCTGCTTGCTCCACAAGCTCAAAGCACGATGAGACACCACCACATTCCAGAAATCCTGATGTAAGGCATACTTACTGTTCTTTCAATCTACGTCAACATCTCCACTACCTGAAGATGGGCACTTCCAGCATTAACAAGCAGGACAAATGTCTAATGGGGTCTTTCAGCAAGTCTCTGAATCACCTCCTGTCCAAGTTATACACGACTAAAGATTTTTCAGGAATCTCAGTTTCCATCCTCTGAACACCGGTTCTAACTTCAGCAAGGTCCTTAACCTCAGGCAACAGCAGGAAAGGAAGCTGGAAGTTCATGGCAGCAGTTCCCCTGCTCTCAAACAGTGCTGCTACATAGACGGGGCAATACAGCTGGTCTGTCTCCTCGATGGATTAACTTCATACTGAGTTGCCTTTCAGTCTTACACAGTCTGACAAGGTATTTCAGGTTTGATGCTGACTTCTCATTACAGGCCTTTTGTATGAGGACCGTCCTTATACATGGGGACCATCACCCCCATGCTCCGTCCAAAACTCTGCCAACCCTCATGCAACGTATCTATGACTAGGCACAAAAAACTTTTTAATTGCCTACATCAAGCACTGATGCTCAAGATTTCTCAAAGGAGTGAAAAAATCACAAAAGTGATTTCTGTGTATTTCCGTATTTTCTGGATTTTTTCTCTGAAGACATTTAATGACTTTGCAATACATTACCAAGAAAGCAGGTAGGATGTTTGTAAATTTGGTAGCAGGAAATGGGAAGAAATGGAAGCAATATGCCTAATTTAGTTGGGAAAAGGCTGAGAGGTTTTCTATGTGCATTGGGGTACTTTGGAAATAAAGGGACACATAAAAGAGTACAGAGACTCCCTCTCTGTCCCAACAGACCATTTAAATGTATCTCTCCCTCACAGCACTACCTGTACGATGAGGAAAGTGGAAACTAAGAGGTTAAGGACTGGGGAACAGGAAAAAGCAAAATGGAAAGGAGGTCCATTTTCTCACACTCTAGGATGCAGATAAAGTTTGTTAGGACTTTTATTGAACAATTTTTAGGTCTTTAAGAATCAAGAAGGCTTTCCAAGGAAGAAACCAAATTAAGCCTGCTACTTTAATTACTTAAGAGGACATTTCTTCTCTCATTCCTTTTTTTTTTTTTCTCTTAAACACACAAGTAATTCCTACATTGGAGTTTGGATGTGTACAACGGAACTCATCTATAAATGATGTCTACCTCGTGTATCTAGCCAGAGCATAACGTTAAGGAACAGGTTATTCCATACTTAAATAACTGGCATTCTCCTCCATGTGTGATCTGATTTATCTTTACAACCTAAAATTTTTATTGCCACAGTGGTTAAGTTAGCATTAGTTTTCTAACTTAGAATAAATCTGATGAGGTGATAGCCTGCGCTGGGGTTGGTTGGTTGCTTTTTCTCTCCAAGTGACACACTTACCTAGACTCCTGTAAAGCATGATGGGCAAAGCTTTATCTTCGTGCATTTTTGTTTTGAAAGAACACAAAGATGACCCTTACCTTGTTTGGGTATCCCAGGTATATCTTCAAATGTAAGCGTCCTCAGTGAAGGTCTCCAGAAGGCGTAAGACTCTACCAGAGCTTCCAGTCCCATTCTATTTAGAACAAAAACATCATGGTGTCATGAAAGAAAGCTGTATTTTGTCACATGTCTCTGGACACTTTACATCAGAAACATAAAAATTAGTAACATTTCAGGATTATTTTGAAGTTAATTTTGCTTTTTAGAAACGACCCTTACATCCTTATCCACGAGATCACTGTGATCTGCAGCCACTGGGCTGGCAGCACACAAAGTTTCCCAATTCCACACGTCTGGCTCTATTTCAATAGCTTTGGCCTTTTTGGGAGGGTTGTTTGAGGGGAGAGGTTTGGCTAAAATGATGTTAAATGTTTTCCTAGTATGATATTTCCTTAAGAGCAACTGCTCTAACTGCAGAGGGATGATCTCTTATTTCTGCCTAAAACAAAGGTGATCCACTGACAACTTCTATTAAAACAGGATTCCCAGTCATTACCAATGAGTTGGAAAACGACGCTTACAACATGAGCAAGGCATGTGTGTACAGCTCTTTTGCTACTAAAAGGTATAAAGCAAGCTTGTGTCTTGGTTATTATGTGCTGAGCAAAATACCTTTAGAAACTAAAAATCTTCTGTCATTTTTTTTCAATAGCGTCATGACAAAATAGAAATAATTGGGTAGACAATCATGGCAGACAGCATTTAGAAGAATCCATATTTCCTGAAGGTAAAGGCTCATTTGTTTTCTGACAGAATTTTATGAATAATGCACCTCAGAGGTATAATTTTGCTGTTATTTTTGGCTCCTGGGGCCCAAAGGCCTGTTAAGTGTCAGCATCAGGCACACACCAAATACAAGTGCTTGCCTTTGAGCAGCAGCACTCTGTAAACTCAAATTATGCAAATAGCCCAATTTGAAGCTACCCACATGTTCTTCTGATACTGCTTCTTCCCTACTGCATTTCCAGCAGTATCACATATGTATGTCAGGAAACAGTTATAAAGTATTTATTAGCTGAACCTGGTCTAAAAAGATAGCCTTAATTTTGTGCAGTAATGGTAAATTTTCATTTCTAGTTAAAGTGGAGATAAAAGCCACCTCCTGGAGGAGCGTAGCCAAGGCGATAATTTATACAAGATGCCTTCGAACAATTTCCACATTTTATCACCGCCCTAATTTACGCTATCAAATGGCCAAGTTTATTTAACAAAACAGTTATGTTTTTCCTGAAGTATTTAAAGGGAGAAATTCTGGTCCTTTCCTGAGTAAAAGTTTTTATAGGGTCAAACTTAAGGCCTAACTGAAGAATGAAACTATTCTCAGCACATAAATTCTGTTGCACTTTGCAAATGCACAGGGAATGCTTTTAAAAGGTGAAGCTACTGATTTCTGTAAAATAGCCTGTGGGACTGAACAGGAATGACCTGAAAGGGAATATTTTTAATTGAACAGAATTATTGCATGCAGCAGTGCAGAGTAAGATAGCTGCAATAATTAAAGCAATATTGAAAAGTTGGATATAATGGTACCACCGTATTTTTTTTTACACTTTCATTGTAAATTAAAATGCCTTGGTGATACACCAGCTAGAACAATGAAGATAATCGAATTTTAACATTTAATTTCAATACTTAGCAACAGAGTAAATTAATAATCAACTGAGTAAACCAGTAATTTAAATTGAAAAAGAATTTTTCCTTGACAATTAAAAATCCGAGCTGCATTCCCAAACACCCTTATTCAGTACCACAGAGCCTATCAAAGAAAACAGCAGTACTGACTTCAGTAAACCAACATCAATTTGCAATGGACAAGAGTTTGCAGAGTCACTTCTGTAACGAGTGTGTTTATTACAGTGAAAGCATTCAAACCTCATCTAAAGCCCGTTCCAAAACATTTTACAGAGGCTGGGCCTTCCCACAAGACTGGCCTCCTAATCCATTTCCATAAACTATAACTTGCAATTATATTTACATAAACTGTGTCTTTCAATTAAAATATCCTGCTTTTTTCTAATGCCCAAACCAAACTCATGCCTAGCAGCCAAACAAAAAAAACCCTCTCTGGATAGCCTCAGCCTTACAACTGGATTTGCATGGTTGCAGATGCAGTACTCTTACTGCACCTACATTGTCCTCAGTAATACCAGGGCTGTCCCACCACATCGAATCCAGTTCAAGAATGGTTTCTCAATGATCCTTTCCTCTCTGTTTTCAAGGGCATCTTCTCTCGTTTCATAGAACATTATGGAAGAAATTCTAACTTCACTTAAACTCAAGTATTTCAGAAGAGTCAGGGTTTCACACTTCTTAAGAGGATCCTTAGTACTTATTTTATAGCTCTGCAAAAAGCATGCACAGCAGAGACACTGCTCTTGGAGAGCTGTCAAATAGGGCACGTATGGCAAATTTTTTCTTTCCCAAGTACACACAACCAGTTTTGCTTCTTCAGTCACTGCATTTATCTGGAAGTTACTGTTCATTTAATATCAAACTAGAAGGCTGCAAAGGAGGACAAAACTCAATTTATGCTGATGCCTGGAGCATCTCTTCCAGGCCCCAGGACAGAGCACGGCCAATTGTTTCTTGCTAAAAGACAAAAACAACTTAGCGACCAGCAAATGGAGAGTGCAAACTGAAAAGATACTTACAGTGAATTCCTGTAAATCTTTACAACTACCCCACCCCTTCTATAACTGTTCATCCTTTAAAAACAACTCTTGTTTGCTGTCCAGTCTCAGCATTTGTGTAACTGAGGTGGAAGCAGAAACCAGGCTTTAACGCTACAGCCTCTGCTAAAAAAGAAGCTCAGTAAAGCAGCTACCAAAAGCTACTCTCCGAGCATTCCTACCAGCACAGGCTGCTCCCTTCTCTGCAAGGCTAGGTCATAAATATAGCAGCTGTAGACACCAAATGCAATGTGGTCACTGGAACTGATGTATAATATGCACCACAATTAAATGCTGCTTTTTTTAGCTGAAATGGTTTAACGTACAATTCATAACAGGCTTAAGTATTTTGCATTAAACAGTCTTTGGACAAAATACCTCGTCAGTACTGGCAGCAGAGACTAGACCCAAGTCTCCACTTCGCACTACTCGGATTCCCCATTGCTATTTTGAAAGATTCATGGATCAAAAGAACAAGCAATTAATCAGTCCAACCACAACAGAAGAGGTGGAAAACCAGGCTCATTTCAAGGTCATCTATAGGTTAGTAGGAAAGGCATTCACCTAGGAAGTGGATTTAACACTCCTCAGGCTAAACAGACATTTGAATACAGGTGTCCCACCTCCTAGGCAAGTGTACTAAACATAAAGTTACTGCAAGAGGTGACTTAGTTTCTCCCTCTTTAAGAGAAAGCAATGAGCCATTCATGCATACTAAATGCCGCTTACATGCAAGAAAGTCTGGGCTTATAGTTTGACACTGGTATCTGCCATATGTGTCTCCAGCCAGGAGAACGAGGAGATTTCAGGAGCAACCTGAAATCACAGACCTGAGTATGCATTAATTCCATTTGCAGCCATCATGGTATGCCTGCCACTGCTTCCACCGAAAGGAAACCTGAGTACGTGAGTCAAGCCATGTGCCAACCCATTATTGACCTAGATGGTTAGAGGAGTAGGAACGGGAGCCCACCACAGAGAACATTACTGGGAACCCTAAGTGCTCCATCAGGAAGTCTGAGTCCTCACACTAATTTGTCTGTAAATACAGGCATTCCCCTCTACCAGCCTTCACAAACCAATTCTGTCATCAGTTACAAACCCACCTCCTTCCCCAACACCTACCTGTTACGTCCCGAATCTCTAAACCCTTTGGCGAATGGATTCCGATCAATCTTCAGACGAGTTATCTGTGAAGATGATTAAAGAAATTATTACCTGCAAATTCACCTACGTAACACACAAAATTACTATCCTGACAGAATTAAGCCAACAGTGGAGTAGAAACATCTTCACATTTGTGTGGTTTAAGATGGTTGTCCTGAAACACAGCAAAATAAGCACCAGCCTTCTGATCATTATTTTTGCAAATCCCAAGGTAGGTATTTAATGCTACCAAATGGCAGGTTGGAATTCTTGAGAAAAATCTTCTGGCAAATGTCATTCTTCACCTAAGAGAGTATACTGCCTAACTGCAATAAAATTTAAATTAAATTTTATTTCTGTACAGGTCAAGAAGGAAATGTGAAAAGCGAGATTATCTCTAGGCTATTATCCTCCATAAAAATCCAGCAACCCCCTTTCCCCAAATACTTGTAATTTATTTAAATAAATGGGATAGGCACCAAATAATTATATTTCAATACTTACATGGCTCTCCTGCTCTTTTCTTTGTAAAGATAGCAAGGCATACATAATTTCCCAAAATATAGCTGCAATAACTTACTTGGAATTAATAAAATGTTACAACACTAAGTATTAACATACATAGTGACACCATAGTTAAACAAGTGGTGGTAAGAGCCAAACACTGGAGTCACGCAACCTGCAGTTTACTTTTGACTTTGAATCTTTGTGGACCCAGATAAATTGCAGTTAATAATATATGCTGAACGCAGTTAACAAAAACAACTGCAACTTTCTTCAGACCTCAGCTTCTCTGTTAAGGTCCTGGGATTTTTGACATCACTGGAGTCAGGAACAAAAGCACTTTGAAAATTCTATCCAGACATGTATCTACACTTAATGGTACAAAAACACCTTTAAAAATTAGACTGCTCTTTGCCTTGTGCTTCAATGCTGTATTTATAATTAAGACACCATTAACTATTCTAGTTAGATTGTGTGATCCCCATAATAAGAATGGCTTTTTACATGCAGCATCTAGCCCACATGGCCTGATGGCTCAGCTATAGCCTCCAGGCGCTGCTGCAATGCTCATAGTGAGAGCTACTTGTAATACTAAAAGGGTTTAGATGATGCTTTTTAATAAGTGGTATAATAAAAGTATCTGCTTTTCTCCTATCTCTTACTTCCCTGGTGTACTCTGAAAAGCCTGTAGAGTGCTAAGCAGAAAGCTCAGGTTACCTGTTGATTTTGGTATGCTGTGACAGTAGTGAAAACTGTCTCTGGAAAGGAGAAGGCTTTCACCCCTTCTCCTGAAGGGATAGGCTTGACAGGGGACAGATCATCTCCACAGTCTTTTCGGATGACGTGGACACGAGGCTGGTATTTATGCATAGAGTGAAGGATAATCTATGCAGTCATGAAAGGAAAAAGATAACATTTATTAGAAAGGACACCCTGCTGTTTCAGGACTAACAGCTTTTTGGAACAGATTATGGTATGTGTTTACCATGCCACTTACTGGAAATCAAATGTTTTCTTTAACCTCTGAAGGTTCTTATTACAGTAGTCTAATCCCCATGCACTTATGTTATTGCCAACCCTAAGCATTTAAAAATTACGACTCAGGAGCTCCAAATTCAGAGACTAGCTCAATTGAGACTGGCTAAAAAAAAAAATCAGGAGTCCTGATCCCACTGGAATTAGGAAAGTTTTGTCACTTTTTTCCACTGGAGCCTGGGTTTGATCTAACAGGATAAACAGCAGCAGCATTTATCCTTTGGCTTTGGAACCTTCAGGATACGCTTGGAACAATTGTTTTCCTGATATCCCAAAGGCTGGACACATATCTTGTTTTGAACACAAGCTGAGACTCTCACACTCTGAAGGAGGAGAAACTTAGAGAAAATAATACCAAAATCCAAAACTCTAAAGTGTTAATAACCCTATATTTTTAGTACATACAAATACAAACCCCTCCCAGCACACAAAAGCTCAATTAAGAATAAAGCATAAACAAGAAGTATATGATCTCATAGTGCCCAAAATTAAATACAAAAATACCTCTTGGTATGGCTCCCAAATTTTAGAGATTTAAAATACAGAATTTTCCATCTATTTTACTCTACTTCAGCTAACCACTACTAAAATAGAAGATTTCAAGAAAAAAATAATTGGAAGCTCAACTATTATTGTTGGAAGGCCTAAGAAATTAGTAACTCGATAAATAAATAGTCCTATGGCTATTGGCCTGTGGAACCCCTAATCAACATTCAGGAGAAGTTTTTTAATTTCCTACTCCTTGAGTAGCCTCAGAATGTGCATGTGCTGAGGCACTCGACAGAGCCCCTGTGCCAGACGCCGTGGAAGTTCATTCGTCCAAGTTACGTAGAGGACATTACATTCATTCGGATAAACTAGAGTTTGGCTAGTTTAATACACTTGGTCCTGGCCAGATGACATGACCCCATTTTGGATAAGCCAAGTTTCTGGAGAATCAGGGGGTTTATTAGCCTGTAAGTAAGGTTTTGACAATGACATCACAGGCTCCAATTAATTTGCTCAGGGAGCGCCCTATGTATGTTCTCATATGAAGTCTTTTCCCAGTTTCTGAAGTCTTGCACAAAGCAAGATTTTTATCATGCAAACGTGTATTCCCTTTTACAACACTCCTTTCAGTTCTCTGCTGGCAAAGATCTACAAACTGAAAATGTAGAGAAGACAGCACATTCCTGACCCTGTTTTCCTGTGAACACCCAGTGACACCAGGGGAGGTACTGGTGCAACAGAAAAAAAAGGATCAAGGAAAGCTCTGTTCCACTGTTCAAACCCATCACTATTCCATGCCTTGCTATCTGCCTGGGCGCCACTAAGCGTGCTGTGTTCTGCTCTCACCTCATCAGCTCTGCGGTGCAAACTACCGCTTTGCCTACACGGCAGATAGCCATGCAGCTACGAACAGCTCTGCTCATGTATCGGAACAAGTGAAGTCAGAGCAGTGTGGAGATGAACACCTACCTTCCACTCCTTATCTCAGTGGCTGTTACAGCTAAACTGATCCTGGTCATCTCTTACGAGCAACCTGGCTTGGCTCCGTGCTACACTGCGCTACACGCTTCCTGCGCTAACACACTGTTAGATGATTAGCAAATCCATAGCATGAATTTTTTTTCTTGATTTTTTACTGTGCCTTGTACATTGGAATCTTTATTAATGATCAGGACTCCGAATTCTAAGTAATACATAACTGCAGAGCCCTGGTGAACTAAAGAGCAACACTATGAAGACTGGACATAAAAGGAGAGGGAGATGCAACACTCACTCCAAAAACTGTTTAGCGCTATTATTCTAAGCATCATCTAAAGCTATTGTGAAGAAAAAGCTAAGGAAAAGGAGGTAACAGCTTTTCATTTCGCAGTGTTTGCACATTTAACAGCACAAATGGGATCTAACGGTTTATCTGTTAGATTATCTGTTATCTGTTAGTTGCTGCAGAAGCAGCAACTTTCCCTTTGTACCTTTAAAAGCCAACAATAAAACACCCCAACAAGTCCCACCAAAAGCCAAACATGAACTGGCATTATTTTCAATTCAGAGTTGAAGACGCTGCCTCTCTCTACAAATCCGTCTCAGGGCAAGACCAAAACACTTTGTGGGGGAATAAACCTCTCCTGCCAAAGGTAAAATCACACTTTGACCACAGCAGCTGTCAAGACATCATTATTAGACGGAAGACGCCGCAGCAGGGAGCCTGCAGGTAGACAGCAGAGTACGGCAACAGCCTGGCAGAGCAAATACAGCCAAAGCGCCTGCAGACACACAAAGCTGGGATTGCCTTCGCAATACGCCTTTTGAGAGATGCTGCCGTGATGAGGCCTCACAGCTGACCATAAGCTCGGGCACTGCTGTGGCACAACCATCACAGCCAGAACAAGTGAGAGCCTGATACTCTTTCACTGGGGAGATGCTGATCCTCCGACAGCTCGGTGGTGCACAGACTACAGTCACCTCCCCGCCACCGGCATGGTCCCCACCATGTTGTTGCCAAAAAATCCTCCTTTATTCCGACCTGCAAAGCCCGTTCATTCAGGCTTCCTGCAGTCAGGGAAGTGTGTGGGGTGGAGGAACATGGACTCACTCTTCACAAAGACAAAAACTGCAAGTGCAAATGCTGATGTTTCCCAGCTTTTCATTGTGAAAAGAACATATAACTACCCATTGACTGTAAGCAGAGCTTGGTAGTTGGAGCCAAGTCTGGGCAGAGTAACAGTCGCCTCTGCTTCCAGCCTCACCCCACTTTCAAATGGGGAAAAAAAAAAACCAACCACCAAGGAACAATTAACACGCTAACAGCCTCATTTTCACTAAAAGTTAAAAGATGTTTCTCTGTATCAAAAAATACGCAGTTGAAAAGCATGGAAAATAGCATAAAAAATATTGACTTTTCCCCTCTACTGAAATTCAGATTAAAAACTGCATCAAAATAAAAAAATCAGCCAGCTCTAAGCAGCCAGAGGGAGAGACTGCTTTTACAATGCAGCACTTACTCCACAGATGAGAGAGGGATGAGAGGCATTAACAAAGAGTGCCCAGACCACGAACTTCTCACTGTCAACTGCAAAACACAGGTTTACTTTTCCTTACCATCAGAACTCATGTGAAAGACACAAATGCCACAGTATGTGTCTTAATGCCTCTATAAGCGCACAATCTTTCCAAATTAGGGAATTCACCCTGTGACTCCCTTTTGAGATCAAAAAACAGAAGGAAAACATATCCTTACAAATTTTGCTCGATCTCCTCAGCCTGCAAGTGGAACCCATGTATCAGAGAGTGTCCTACGTGCAGAGGTACTTCAAAATCTCTCCGCAGAACAGCGCTATAAAATTACGTCGTCACAAACTCCCACTCAAAATACTGATGAAAATAGCAGCAGGCAGCAAGGAGCCTGGAAAGCATTCGAGCAGTGAAGCAAGATGTCTTAGAGATGGCTGATCTCCTTTCATAAGAAGCTAATCCCAAGCCAATACAATGCAAGGGGAGCTGGCTGCCATGAACTACGACCACAGTATAAATACGGCACAGGAATACTATCTTAGCATCTGCAAATACTGTCCCCTTTCCCATGGACATGGGTCACTTCTCTCACTGTTTCTGAGGGTTAAAACTCTGGAAAAAGGTACTCTGGGTTGATCTCATGTGAGCTCCCTACCTCAACGCTGGCAAGATTGAAACCTAGCCCTGGGATTTTAACATAAAAACTCGGCAAAAGCTGACACCTCTGAGGAGCACAGTTAGAATAAAGGAACAATTTTGACAAGGATTAAAGCCCCAGAAGCAGACAGCATGGTAAGCACACCCAAAGAACAACAGCTAAAGCCCATCGCTGCTTGAACTACTGGAGGAATGATGGCAGAGTGTAGAGACCCTACTGAGGTTTCTCTGAGCCATTCTGTCTAAGCAGGAGGGGGGAGGAAAAAAAAACAACTTTCTAATAATCTAATATATACCCCATCTCCCATACAAGGGTGGGAGAGTCAGAACACTTGATGTAAAAACAAATATTTGAGGGACAGTACAGCCTTGACCCCTAGCTTTTCTAATCCCCCATCCCTCCCCTGGTACCCTCCTGAGAAAAATGGTTCCTTCCTGCTTATGAGAAACAATTGGTTTTTATATTCATCACAAAATATGATTATTCGTTTTCCATTATTGCTGGAGGCATTCAGAGGCTACATAGCTTTTTCAATACAGCATTCCACACTACCATAGCTTTAAAAGAAAAAATGTACCCATTGGAAGAGACACTTTTCTGCTTTCTGCTTTTGCCTTTTCTGGTAATTATGAATGACATGTTTGCAATTTCCCAGATTTGAGAAATATGAAATTATTTTACAGTCATCCTTCTTTTGTCCTTTTATTTTAATACTTAAATTTCCATTTTGGGGAGGAGGGGCACTGCCGTAGCTCTCAATCAGTTCAATGTGTCTCAAATCAGTGTACCAGGGCTTTGCTTCACTAGTTTCCAAATCGAAACACTTAACTAAAGACCAGAAAATTTATATCCCCCCACAATATGAATAACAGCGTGCTGTGTACACTACACAGGTTTCAGTTCAGAATAAAAACAAAGCTAAGATCTGGGATGGAAAAATACAGTAATACAATTCTCTACATAGCCAAGATTTATCACAGGGCAGTTCGCAACTGCAAGTGCACGGGTGGACCGCAGTACCCACGTATCACCCCTCTGAAACAAGGAAGTACAAAAACCAGCCGGCCTGCTCTCCATTGCAAAAGTGACATTTTACCCATTCACATCTGCCTCACTTTTTAAAGCCCTTACAATAGACTCAGGACTCAGAGAAAGCAACTCCCACTCGAGACGAGTCACAAATAAACGAATGCTGGGGCAGGGGAAGCTAAGGGAACCACATGTGCTAACCTTAACTCAAACACACACTGTCAAATGACACACCATAACTGCAATTCTGGAAAGAAACAACATAAAAGGTCTTTCTTACAAGCCTAAAGAAAAGCGCCACTAACTTAAGAGATGTGAATACCCCCATGTTCTTTTTAAGAAAGAGCGCAATAAAATTATGAACAGTATTATACGAAAGAGAAGCTTTTTATCATTGCTATCACATTCGCTAGCTCAGTCCAGCCAGTCTCCTGTATTCCAGCCTCTGTAACATAAAAGTTGTAGCTCCTGCACAATTTGACCAGAGTTGCACTTTAATCTCCTTTGGAAACACAAACGGGGGGAATAAATCTCACACTTAAACTTGGACTATGTATTGACAAAACACCTGGCCTAATGTCAAAGAAGTACAACTATAGTGAAGGATGCAGGCAGTATCTTTGTACTCTGTGGCCAGTACATTTTCTTTCACTCCCTTCCATGAAGGAGAAAGTATCCTGGTTAATAAATTGGGCTACGCTAAGGACAATGGAATCCACATCCTGTCTCAAAACTTGCCTCCAACATCTTAAAATTCTACCACTTGGAACTCGATGCTTCTTCTGAAAGGAAGCCAACATTTGCCATTTATTACGGGATTTTGCAAAATTAAAGACTTCACCCTGACTAAAAACAATTCTCATTTTTTAATTATTTCCTAAGGTGTCAAGTAAAACTATTTCAAGGATTGCTGGAAAGATACTGGCTTACATCTGTCATGTTTCAACAGTTTTGAAGAGAAAAGGAAATATTAACATAACACATTTTGTCACATTAGATAATGTCATAACTAAACAATTTAGAACTTGCAAACAGAACACTCATACTGCATAAGTCTTCACCAGTTTTTTCAGAAGTAATGAGCCTCAGCTGTGAAAGGGTCTTGCTTCATAAGGTATGTAATAAATCACTATCGGAGCGAACCCAGCTCCCATGTTGTTCGTTTTTGACTGCAATTATTAACACCTCATGGGATTTCACACAAATGTTTAGGTTAAGAAAATAGTTAAGTGTATTTTTATTCACATGAAGTTATTACACACTATTAATGTTTCTTCTAGCCACTTGTGAATTTAAGCGTCCTTTTTGATCGGAGCAGAAGTTGTGAGTAACACACTCGGTGGGAAAACATGAGAGCAATTCTGCCCCTTCGTATTAGGCAATTTAGCCTTGTAAAGTCTTACTTTGCAGAAGGAGTTCTGTTTTTGAGGGGGGGAGTAAAACAGCAGGCTCTAATAAGCAGTTAATTATGGGAGCAGAAAGTAAGCAGATTTTAGATCTGAACAGTAAAGTTCCAAAACAGCTTTGAAAAGTCAAGCCTATTTCTGGCACCCTGAAGCTGTATGTCAGTCTTTCGGCGCTGAGCAATGTGCCTACATATAATACTGCAGAAGAGCAAGTACTCACATGCCCTTGATCGTCCAGCTCATTATTGGTAAGCTTCAGTTTGTCAAAGCTGATCACTTGTCTCATCCACGTCTCCCCAGAGGCAGGTGAATCAGGGTGAATATAAACACGAGGTGGTACCGGGGAGTCAGCATTACCGGCCACCATCCACTTGGAGCTATGATAAACATACCTATAAAAAGAAAACAAATACCTATAACCACAAAACCCAAAATAACGTATCAGATGCATTCGGTGTTAATAAATTAGGGCCTATATGTACAGCAAGAACCCACTAATTAACAAAACACAAAAGGACAATAAATAAAAGTTGGGTGGTTTTTTTTAGTTTCAAAACACAGTTCTAGTATCTGCAAAAGTAAGGTTAAAAAACACGCTCTGATCTGACCTTAGTCGTCTTAAAATCAGTAACAGTCTTAACACTAGGTTCCACGCTGAGCTTTAAGCTGGTGTCAGTTCTTTAATTGCTACAGGTCTGCTCTGAATAGGCATCAGCAAACAGGGGAGAATCTAGTCCATCATTTATCAGATCAAGTAGTAATTCCATATTTGGAAGATTTAACATGTTGAGTCTAATATAAGAGTCTATAAATAAAGCTATTGAAGGGAGAGAACGTTATGATTGGGAAAAATAATGAAACTATGTCGAACTATGCTATTGCTATTTCTGCAAGACTATATTAATTTTCTTGGATAGTATTGCAGGAAAGCTTAAAAATGAAAAAACACAGCCCATATTTCATTTGATACGCCAATGCTGACAAAGTAATTTTCTAATAAAAATAGTGTCTGTTTTGGTAGAAAACTTTTTTGAAGGCAGACACTTCATTGGGCAATTTAACAAGTGCTAATTAAAAACTTCAAGGTATTTTTTTAAGTACAGTAAAATTCCAGTAACTCAGCTACATTTTTTAACAAAAACAAGAAAGACTTTATCAAATCATTTGTTTGTACAATTCAGTTCCTTATTAGAAAAAGACAAACAACATAATCGGAAATGAAAACAAAATGATCCAATACATGCATCGCTCCATACAATTCAAATCAAGCTGTAAAACTAAAATCTAGAATGGTGGCAAAATTTGCTTTTGGAGACAAATTCTCAACCCCAGATCACAGAGTCAACTGTTGTAACATTTTTCATTTATATTTGTTGGTTTATACTAAATACATGCTTTCCCTACAAAGGTAAATAAAGTCATAAATACACATAAAATATTTTGAGCAACAGCTTCAGCTTCCAAATATTTACAACAAGGTCCAATTTTGCTAGAAATCTGGACCTAGATGTAATTTTCTTATTTCCACTTAGTTTTGCTATCTGCTAGGACAACTAAAGACTAGGCTGCATATGTGACTGCTGTTGTATCTTTCAAATCTAAAGATCTGCAAGACAGTTTGTAAAGCCACATGAACAGCCAAAGTTAAAATAACAGTCAGTAATAAAAAAAAAATCATACATTGCACAGCAAAGAATGAAAAGTGGAATCAAGTAAAACATGTAAAACATTAATATTTAGGGGATAGGCTAAGGGTGTGGTATACTGACACATAATTACAGAAATTTAAGTTTGTCAGCTAAGAAAATACCGCCCTTCATACATCTTTTGTAAAGTTACTTCAGTTATCTGGGCACCATGTATCACACTGGGCAGACAGTGCAGCTCAGTATAACTGTATTTATTTTAAATGAAAGGAGGTTTGAACAGCTTATATTCAATATATCTGGTTTTAATTTTTAATATTAACATTTTTATTCAATTTGGAATAATTACCTCGTCTTTCTATGAATTAAGGAATTGCTCAGACCTTCTAGGAATGATATGCTTAGATTGCTAAGTAAATGCACACATGCAACACAAAGCAAGAAAAGGGCTTTCATCTGAGCTGCACTGCACTGGTCCAAAGAAAAAAGCATTTTTTCTCCATAGTACAGTCAGAAAAGCCTCCTGTAACTCTATGTACTGGACATCCTCAGCACTGGTATCTGCACCTTTTTGAAAAACACAAAATCTAATATGGTCCTAAAAAATGTCTTATACTCCGCACGAGAAAAGGACAACATTGCAGTCAATGAGGTAAGGACACGCAAAAAACACAGGGCAGTGTTTGCTCAGAAAATGAGGCAGCATTCCTGAAGAACCAACTTTTTAGTCTTAGTCTGAAATATTCCTAGCTCTACAATTAAAACTGCAGTGGTTTTCCCTACATTATACTAAGTATAGGGTTGAAACAATCAAACCGGCAATTGGTAAGGACCTGATCCTGCCTCCACTGAACTACTTGGCCAGGCTCCTCCTGGCCACTACGGAGCACGGGATTGCATCTGTAAAGCGAGAGCCACAAAATGTCTACAACTCACAATAATAACTGCTGCGGGCCCAATCCTGCAAACATTTCTACATGACCAGTGGTTTCGGCAGAGTCCAGCTAACTCCCTCGAAACACCACCGCCCTCACCATAGTCAGAGTTTCAGCACATAATTCCTACCCTTAAATGTTCAAGGAACAACTACTTTTGTTCCTCACATTATTCTTCAGACAACAATATCCTCAATTATTTAAAAAACAGTAATTAGAAGCATTACCCATTATGAATCTAAGCAACCAAATAACTGAGTGATAAACAGCCTTTAAATGATATAATCAATTTGAAGTGTGACCAAGAAAGCTTATATGCCATTAAATCAGGCATAAATACCATTAATGTAATTAATTAATGTTAATGCCATTTAGCACTAGAAAATGTGCATTTTGATATTCATTTGTTAATAGGAAATAAGTCCCACCGACACGATGAGGAATAAAATATGATAACATTTCCTGACTGCACTAAACTGCATTCTGAAAGCCAAAACCTGAGCATCTGCCCACAGTACGCACACAAGATAAGGCAAATGTATAAAGAGCTCCAACAGAAATTCTAGTTGGGTTTGCATGCTTGGCACAATTTTATTTTTTTTTAAATGCACTAGGATGAAAACAGGAATCTGAAGGAGAGTTAAACACGACCTTCTGCTAATTTATGTAGTGTTAATGTTTTCTTCCAATAGCCAAGCTCCCTATGGCTTGCATCATATGTTTTTTGCCTTAAAGTCACCATACCTGTATCTTTTGTTATCCACTGGCACAATATCCATAGCAATATAATACTGCTGATGTGGGTCTAAACCTGAGATCTTCACTCTCATTGCGGGAAACATCCGCCTGAACATGGAAAGAGAGAGGTCATTTTTAATATGAAACAGACTCGGGAATGGTTGTTTAGGAAAAGTAACCGGTTCGTGGGATTTTTCTCGTTCTTCCTTTTAGCCTACAGAGTCCTTTTGGACGATTATAGTTACATAGCCATGAAATGGCCCATTCGATATGTCAAAACAGATTTCTAAAGTGCA